>NC_138355.1:27942044-28599294 GCF_046562875.1 Panthera onca | reverse complement strand
AACTCAGAGCTAGATGGCAAGATCATGAGTTGGCAGGCAGGGTTTGACTGGTCCCAGATAGAGGCCCTACTAGCTGGGGTTTTCATGCCAATAGAGGGACAGGAGGTAAGGGCTTGGACTCTAACTAAAACACAGATTTCTGCATAAAGGCTGGATTTGGAAATGGTCCTGTCAGTGTAAGAGAGCCTAAATAAACTCTTCCCACCAGCTCAGGAACTAAGGAAGCTGCTGTCTGCTAACAGCTCAGGGTAGAAATAAAATAAGGCATAAGTGAGAATCTGGGCCTCTCTGAATTCACACTATTCAAGTCTGGGGGATGCAAGAATCTCAAGCCATGAAATTAATGTGCAATATAGTTAGCACTGGCCTGGTGAAACCCAGGGGGTGCCCAGCAGAAGCAAACAAGATTCCAAAAGGGAAAAGCAACCCAGGAGAAGTGGGTTCACAAATCTGTAGTCCCCTGCCCAAGGAGACTGCAGTCGTTTGCTAGAGCTGCCGTGACAAAGTACCACAAACTGAGTGGCTTGAACAGAAATGTATTGTCTCATAGTTCTGGAGGTGAAGCGTCTGAGATCCAGCTGTCAGCAGCGTTGTTCGGTCTGGGGCTGTGAGGAGGAGTCTGTTCCATGCCTCTTTCCTGGTTTCCGGTGGTTTGTTGGTAGACTTCAGCGTTCCTTGGCTTATAGAAACATCACCTCCATCTCTGCCTTCATTTTCACGTGGCCTTCTCTCTGTGTGTCTGTGTCTAAATGTCCTCTTTTTATAAATACACCAGTCATATTGGATTAGGAATGCACCCTACTCCACTATGACCTCATCTTAACTTAGACACATCTGTGATGCCTCTATTTCAACTAAGGTCACATTCTATGGTATTAACTGGAAGTTAGGAATTCAATGTACAAATTAGGGAGCAGGCACAATTCAACTCATGACAGAGATAATCCACAACAAGAAGGGTCCCCTGACACACATAATGGGAGAAAAGCACCCAAGAATGTACCATAGAATGTACTAAAAGAACCTGAAACAGATGAGGCTCTTAACCTCTCTCAGGGTCTGTTTCCTCCACCTTCACAAAGAGGGAGCAACATTCACCTAACAAGGCTGTTATGAGGGTCAGATGAGATCATGTAAAGAATGTTCTACAAACTGTGATATACTGTGCTCATGTGAGTTTTCATTTTTATTAATTTAGTTAATTAAAAACAAGAACTCCCATTTACTGAGGGGTGTGCTAAACTCTTATTTCCTTCGATCCTTACCATAACCCTGTGTGGTAGATCTCCTCATTTTATGGATAAGGAGACTAGGCTGAGGTGCAGTCATTTGCCTGAACTCACGTGTCTGGTCAATGGCAGAGCTGGAATTGAACCTTTTTCCTGTCTGGACCCAGTGTCTACGCCTTTACTTATTCTGAATATTTCCCAGTATTAGGGCTGAGTTCTGGGCAGCAGTGATGCTAAGAAAGAAGCAAAAGAAAGGAAGCACATGTGCTCTATCCTGAGGAGGAAAATCGGTCTAATAGGGATAATAGATGGAGACTTATTTTACAAGCAAGTGAGCACAGTGGTATTAGAGGGTGGAGGGGAAAGAGAAATAAAAAGATGAATGAGACCTAGTCCCTGCCCTGGAGGAGGCTGGGAGAGCAAATAACAGATGTGCTTTGCAGCACAGGAGGGGGCAAGGAACCTCTGACCCTGGGTGAGTAACTGTTTGGAGGTAGATGTCAGGAAGGCAGGGAAGGTGCAGGTCACTTAGACCTGATTTGGAATGTGTCAGGGTATGGGCTCCATTTGGAATTCCAATTTTACTCTGTACAAATTGTATGACCTTGGACCAATTACTTAATTCTCAAAACTTCTGTTTTTTCAAACTGTAAAATGGAAACATTTATTTGTTTATTTGCCTTCTTACTAGCCACCTGCCTTTTCTTTCATCCTAAAGAAATACTCTCCTCCCTCTTTTTTTTGGAGGGGGGGGCTAGTTACTCTCCTCCTCCCATGTATCAGAAGAGGTGGACCTGGGCACTGGCCACAGCTGCAGAGAGTGAAGCAGGCTGAGCCCAGTGGTGGTTCCCTTACTGCTGTTGGGTTTAGGTGTGGGCATGAAATCCAGATTCAGTAAGGGAGATGTCCCCATCATAAAGAAATACTTTATGTATATATCTATATCATCTATGTATCTCTCTCTCTCTCCCTCTCTCTCTCTCTCTATATATATATCTATATCTATCTACATATCTATCTACATATCTCTATCTCTATCTGTATATATCTATATCTATACATATAGATATATATATCTATATATATCTGTCTCTATCTATCTCTATAGAGTATATCTCCAGGCTGGGTGATTTTAGATACATGATGAAAAACAAAGCTCTCTTTTCTGCCTCTGGATATTCTGTATGGAGGTGCTATCTGGAAGTGTGGCAGCATTTTGAAACCATGATGTTTGCTAGTCTGAGGACAAGACCAATGAGAATAGAAGAGAGAGAAACTTGAGATAACCTGAGTCCTTGATGACTTCACTCAGCCACTGTACTACCAGCTCTGGAGCTGCACTACCTGTGAAGCTCTCATTAAGTGAGAGAATACATGTCTTAATGCTTAAGCCAGTGGAATCAGTGTTTTCTATCATTCACAACCCAAACATCCTAAGTGATTTATTACCTCACAGATCTATATGAATGAAGGCAGTAATTCCTATAAGGTGTTTAGCACTGTGAAATGTTAACAATTATCATTAATAAAACACTTTATTGTGGAATTATGTACTGCTTTCTTCTATACTAAGATGTGTCATATTTCTCCACATATATGTGAGAAAATTTTTGGCCAGAACTCAGGCTTCTACTTTAGTGCCCAATTCAGCTACCAAACAAAACACATAGTAGATGCTTAACATCTATTTAATGATTAAGTACATATAGAGATAGATACACAAATAGATAATTTTTTTTCACCTGAATTTAATCCTAATGTACAGTATAACCCAGATGCCCTTGTGTTGGGTAGAGACTGTGTCCCTAAGAAGAATGTTTTATTTTGCCACTGGGCAGTGAATTCCAAGAGAATGTAAGTAGTTGTAAAATGGAAAAATGGTGGCCCTTTCAAAGACTAGAAGATGCCATAATCACAGGCTATCAGGTCTACCTGGAAATCATATACTATCGTCTTCATTTTACAGCTGAGGCCCAGAGACTTCCTTTTGGTCTAGAGGCCAGGCTGGGACTGAAACCCAGCCTCCAGACCCTGCCTCGATCCTTTTCCAGTATTTGTCATTACTTTCTTGACTTTCTCCACAGTCAACTTCCCTTACAACCTGAATAAGAGGGAAGCCTTCTCCCTAAAGACTGTTTGGGCTGCCAGGAATTCGTGGGAGTCCATGGGAATCTG
The DNA here is from genome assembly GCF_046562875.1 of Panthera onca. NCBI lineage: Eukaryota > Metazoa > Chordata > Mammalia > Carnivora > Felidae > Panthera > Panthera onca. The sequence continues at coordinate 28,595,890 of NC_138355.1, read as the reverse complement.
TGGGAATCTGTGCATCCACTCCCTCCCAAGGTTGCTCTGCAGAGTTGCTGCCAGTGACCAGGTGGCCTGGCATGAGATCTGAGATTCGGCATCCTTTGCTGACTGAAAACATCAGCCCCTCATCCCAGAGGGGTCACTGAGGGCTAGAGGTTGAGAATAGGTCTCTTCCTGTCCATGCACTGATCAGCTCCTAGCATGGAGGGCTGGTAACAAGGGTAGAAAGAGACTCCCCAGCCAATTCAGCACAAAGGAGCACACAATGTCTAAGCCTGGATGGTGCCATCCATCCCAGAGTGACATCTAAAAGCTCTTGAAAGACTTTTGTTCCAGTCTGTCCCAGTCTGGCTCTGCATGGGGCCTATCCTCACCCTCACTCCTGCCCTCACACACCATACACATTCATAGCTTTGTTCATGCTATTTTCCACACCTGAATGCTCCTATCATCTCTCATCTGCTCCCCATTCCCACATTACTGACCTGCTCAAGTTAAATTTCAGTGTAAATGTCTGCCCCTCCATCAGAGTTAATTAACCACATTCTTCTTTATTTTCCCATTATACTTGGTTTATTCCACCAACATAAAATTTAATTCAAAATGGCTTTTGTTGGGTCTTTCCTACTAAATCAGTGCTTCTCAAACTTTATATGCATACAAATCACCTAGAGATTCAGATTCTGTAGGTCTGATTTGGGGCCTAGGAGTCTGGATTTTTACAACTCCCAAGTGATGCTGACATTGGTGGCCTATGGGCCACACTTTGAGTGGCAACATACTGCTTTTGAGTTCCTTGAGGACGGGTGTCATGTCTTACTCATCTTTGTAATACCCGCTTTTAGCACAGTGTCTTGGTGATTACAGGTAGTTAATACACATTCACGGAATTGAAATGAATCAAATCAAGGCACTGGTGTTTCTGAGGTGTCTCCTTTAAATGTAAACATGTGATCTGGGCAACATTAGACAACTGTATCTGGGATTGCAGAAAGTGGGGAGGGGCAGGACTTGGGGATCTTAAGAAGGCAGTATTTATTCATTAACATTAGAGGATATGTCTTTCCAGTGACAGAAATATCAGTGCCCACTAATGAGCTACTCCCCTGTTCCCCACCATCCATCCATGCTCCCTGCCACCCAACCCCTCACTCTAGGATCAAGGTAGCCTAGGGATAATTTAACTCAGAACCTTGACTCAGAATGTAGATAACTAAATGAACTTGCAGGTAAAAAAAAAAAAAAAAAAGGCTTGACAAATTGTCCCTTTTCCAAAAAGACTTCACTCCTATAATAGGGTACTTATTTTCTCCCAAATATAGTCTTTCTCCTTGGGTGGTGCTGGATAAAGACAAATAAATTCTTGTTACCAAGTATCTGTTTCTGTAATCCATATTGACAAGCCACTCCCCCTGCAGCCAACACATCCTTCTACCAGGAAGCCCAGCTTCAAATAACTGATTTGCGGGACTGGACAGAGTGAGACAGATCCAGATCCAGCCCATGGGCTTGCTGGAGGGCTGGGCTCTTTGGGATCTCAGGCCCCATCAATAGAGGGGCTAGCTGAGAAGGGAGCTTGTCGTAGACTCTGGGTCTGAAGTTTTCTCTTGTCCAGCAAGAGAGAAAGACACAGGATTGAAAATGTGACAGAGGCTAATGTCTGGGAGAAGACAAGAGCCCCGAATAAGGGTCCTTGCTCCATTTTTATTAAATCAGAAGGCTTACAAGCATGATGGGCATGCACAGAGAGACACTGAAACTATAAACATTAACTCATGGGTGTGGGGAAAGGGGGTTTTGGAGATATGAGGTGTTAGGGGTTTTGGTCAATACAAAACAAGATTCTGGTGCTGGGTGGAAGGTTGTTTACAGCAAACGTGAGGCCCTTGATGACCTAAACTGGCCTAGGAGACAAGCAAGACAGAACATGCTACCTTAGGGTCAACAAGGCATCTTTCTTTTGCTAATTAGCTCCACTCTGGGCAACTTACCCTGCTGTGGTCTATAGCCCTATTTACCTGTTTACCTAATTTGGTCCTTCCTTCCTTTCTGTGAAAGCAGCTTTCTGCTATTGTCGTACATCTTTGTCCTATATTGGGAGCCTTTGCCCCATTTGTCCTATACTGGGGGTCTTTGCCCCATTTGTCCTATACTGGGGGCCTTTGCCCAGTTTACCTAATCTTACTTACCTAATCTTGTTTACCCAAAACTTGGATGTGTTCATCCTATGGCTTTCTGATTCTTTTTGCCTTATTAACCCATCAGTGCAGGCTCAGAGAATTCCTAAGGTTATTCCTCACAGGGGCTCACAGCCTTGGTCCACTTATACTTTGTTTCATGTGGAGCTGGTGTTTTCTTGTATTCCTTGTAAGCAGTCAGCTTGTGACCCAGTATCTCGGCATAGACTTTGTTACGAACTAACTCACTAACTGTGTGACATCCTGTGAGTCACCATCTATGCTTCAGTTTCTTCCTTTGTGAAAAGAGGGATTTGGAAGAAATTGACTCTATAGTCTCATTCAGCCCTCTGATTACCAACTTAAAGTACTTTATATTTATAACCTGCTTTAAATTACAATATTTCATGGAGATCTTGCAATCCCACATTTACCTGTGTGGAAAATGAGTCTTAGAGAAGATAAATACCTTGTCTTAAAGCATCTACCTAACAAATGGCCAAACTAGGTCTCAAACACAGATCAGACTCCTTATTTTCTTAATCACTAACCAATAAGGTCTCCTGGAGCCTGGACATGGAGGATTTTTTACTTCTCTCACATCCTTGGGAGAGAGAGCACAGCCTCTGTCTCCTCCAATTCCCCTTTTCCTTGTCTCTCTCTTCTCAGACTCTGGGCTGCTTTCACCCTTTCTTTCCTTTCTGTTGAGTTGTCGTCCATGTCTCTTTCAGTTTTCTCCATTTTTCTTTCTGTCCTCCACCTTCCCTTCCCTCTCCCTCCCCTACCCATCTTTCATATAGCCTCTTCCCACCTCTGCCCTCCCTCTCTTCCTTCTGCATGACAGCCTCTCTTGATAAATATTGCTGGGTTCTGCCTTTATAAAGATGTCACCCCATACTCCTGGGTGAATCTGTGGGTTTGTGAAAGCAGGAAGATGGAGCCCAAGTGTAGCCTAATGACCAGGATGGTGTTTTCTAGTCTAAAGCAATGGTTTCCAAGCCTCAGGAAAGATGGCCTGAATTGGAATCACCAGTGGTAGGACAGGAGAGGGGGGCAGTGGTTATAATTCAAAATGCAGATTCCTAGGCTTCCCACCCAGAGATTTTATTTAGTAGGGTCAGGGTAAAAATTTAGTACTCTATTTTTTAAAAATTTCTGAGATGATTATGATGACCAGCAAGATTCATACCTTACTGTTGGGACTTGTGCCCACCAGACCCTCTCTTAGGGGTAGCCAAGTATCTACAGTAGTACCAGGAGGTTGCCTCTGGTGGAGGCCTTGTTTGTAGGCTATGAGACATCAGTTAATGAGTTTGGCACTTGCTCCTTTCCCATCCCAGCTGTCTGCCCCATCAGTGGTATATCTGGCTCAATAGGGGAAACTACTTGCTTCTGCCACATTTGGGCAAACAGAGGGACCTGATTTACATTCCACTTATTTTTGGCCATAAGTCTCCCAACCAATAGGGTATGCCCATTCCTTTCATCCTTTTAGATGACACATTCATCTTCCATATAATTGTCCCTCTGTTATTGTCTGGAGAGGAGTAAGAGGAGAGAAATTTTCACTTACATCCCTCTAATAGCACATGACTTTCCTAATTACTATACCAGGACTTTCACCATGAAATATGTGGGCTCTGACAGCCACACATGCAGAACCTGGTAGACTCTTTGAGACCATCTAGTCTACCCCTCACTAATGAACCCTCAACGCCTATCACTGAAAGACAGACATTCTTTGAATATGAGCTCTGTTCTGCATTACTAAGCTCTTTTCTGGGATTACACTCTGCCATTGGTTTACACCATGTGCTCTCCATAGGGGCAATATTGCCCCCCAAGAGAGTGAATATTTGTGTTGCAATTATGCCAAGTCCTCCACACCCTTTTCATCCAAGGACAAAGGAGTTGGAAGATAAAATTTGAACTTATATATGTTAGTCTCTCCAGCTGTTCATTGTGAATGATTGTATTTGTCTTGACTTCGACAGCAGGAGTGAACTCTTTCCTCTAATTAAATAGTTCTGGACATTTGTTTCACTTATTCGATATTTAGCTCTTAGAATTAGCGACTTTGCGTCATTTGTATGTTTCTACTCTGTCTTTATAACTAGATTATAAAACATTTTATGGCAGAGACCATGTGTTCATATGATAGTTCACTCATTTATTCATTTATCAAACACTGAGCACCTCCAGGTGTGGGGCTAGATTCTAAAGAGACAAAGAAGACAGAACATGGTCTCCAACTTCAAATACTTCCCAGTAAATAAAGAGTGGTAAAACCATGTGACTGTAGAGATGTGCATAAGTGTATGTGTATAAGTGTAACTATAGAAATGTGTATAAGTTGCATAGAGAGATTTCTTTCCTAGTTGGAAGGAGAGACGGTAGACAGTACTTGAGCGGAACTTTAAAGGAGAAAGGAGGAGTTTCCTGGATAGAAAAAGAATGTGGAACAGGAAGACCATTCAAGACTGAACTGGAAGCTTCTGATATGCCTGGAGACAATGGTACATGTGAGGAGGGACTGGAAATGAGGCCAGGCCAAAGTAAGAGGCACCTTCAAGCTTATTCTAAGGGTATGGATTTTATCCATAAATTAATGGGGTGCTACTGGAGAATTTAAATTAGCCAGTGGCATTATTTGCTCTTTATTCCCAAAGCTCACTCTGGCTGCAATGGGGACAGGAATAGATGAGGATTAGAACTCAGTTAAGAGATGTTGCAACAATGCAGAGTTGGTGATGCTTGGACAAGGGCAGTAGGTGGGGATAAATAATGCAGAGAACTTGTTGATTAATATATTGTAGGGGTGACTGAAAATTGGTATGACCACAAGGGAGATTCATTAATTAACTATTAAATTAAAAAAAATAGTCTGTGACTCAGAAATGCTGTTTATGGTTATGTACTCTAAAGAAGAATATTTAATCAGAATTTATTATTAAAAAATAAATCAGCTAGGGGCGCCTGGGTGGCGTAGTCGGTTAAGCGTCCGACTTCAGCCAGGTCACGATCTCGCGGTCCGTGAGTTCGAGCCCTGCGTCAGGCTCTGGGCTGATGGCTCGGAGCCTGGAGCCTGTTTCCGATTCTGTGTCTCCCTCTCTCTCTGCCCCTCCCCCGTTCATGCTCTGTCTCTCTCTGTCCCAAAAATAAATAAAAAACGTTGAAAAAAAAAATAAAAAAAAAATAAAAAAAATAAATCAGCTAGACCAACATGTCCAACACTATGGGGCTAGATAAATATGATAATATTAAATGGAATCAATAGTGCTATCATATAACAAAATAGCTCTGCCTCCAACACATTCTATGACTAAGTGAAAAACAGCCAGTTGTAGAATGATACATGTAAGTGTTGATGTCCTAGAGAAAAACTCATTTTGGCATTTGGAGAGGCCTATTGCAAACAGCTGTCTTCCCACCTTCTCACCCTAAAGTGGACTTAATAGACATCAATTTGTACTTACCTACACAGCACTTCTACTTAGTCTTCTTACTTCTGTAAAAGCAAATTAATATTGGGGCACCTGGGTAGCTCAGTCAGTTGAGCATCTGACTCTTGATTGCAGCTCAGGTCATGATCCCAGGCTGGTGGGATCAAGCCCCGCGTCAGCCTCCATGTGGAGCCTGCTTGAGATTCTCTCTCTCTCTCTCTCTCTCTCTCTCTCTCTCTCTCTCTCTCTTCCTCTGCCCCTCCCCCCCCAACTCATTCTCTCTCTCTCAAATAAAAAAATTAATATTCAGTAGATAAAAAATAACATTTATAGACTACATGTAAACTCTACAGAGTTGGGATACAATCAACGCTCCTGTGGTCCCCACCAACTATAAGAACAGAAAACCATTGTTATTTTCCATGCCTCTGCGTCTCTCTCAAATCTATCCTATTCTTCCCCTCTGGGGGGTAAACATTTTCCTGAATTTGATTTATGTTCCACATATGTGTTCACATTGTTTAGTTTTGTGTGTTTTTGAACTATATATATGTATATCCACACACACACGTGTATATACACACAGTATATATATGCATACAGTATATATTCTTTTGTGACATTCTTTTTTCATATAAAATTATATTTTTGAAGTTCCACATTGGTATCAGTCAGAGTTCCCGAGAGAAGTAGAACCAATAGATGTATACATATAAAGGAGACTGATCATGAGGAAATGGCTCATGTGATTATGGAGGCACAGAAATCCCACATTCACTGTCTCTAGGTCAGAGACCTTGTAGTATAATTCCAGTCAGAGTCTACAGACTTGAGAGCCAAGGGAACTGATGGTATAAGCCCCAGTACATGAGCAAAAGAAGACCTATGTCCCAGTCCAGTATAGAGGCAGGAAGAAAAAGGGATGAATTCCATCTTCCTCTACCTTTTGTTCTATTGAGGTTCTCAACAGATTTCATGAGGCCACCCACATTGGGGTGGATAATCTACTTTACTAAATTCAAATGTTAATCTCATAGACACACCCAGAAATAATATTTAACCTGGGCACCCTGTGGCCCAGTCAAGTTGTCACATAAAATTAACTATCAAAATGTTGTTGACTATAGCTGTATTTTTCATTTTTCACTTCTCTATCATTTTCATTTTATAAAAAAAGTTTATCTATACATTTTAATGTTGAAAGACATTTTGATTATTCCTCCTTCTCTCTGCCAGTTATAGACAGTGCTGTTATGGAGATTCCTAAATATGATCCGTTTATGCATGTATGAGAGTTACTGTACAGTTTATACAAGTAAGGATATGTATCTTCAACTTTACTACATAATGCCACGTAACATCAAATTCTTTAACAAAGTGTATCATTTACATTTCCACTAGCAATGTATTAATCATTCTATTTATTTCACATTGTCAGACTGTTGTCAAGCTCATTTTTGTCTATCTGGTACATGTGAAATGATAACTAGCAAGCAAATGGGACCTCAGTCCTATGGAATTCTGCTACAACCATGTGAACTTGGAAGAGGACTCAGCTTCAGCATGAAGTGCAGCCTGGGTGTCACCATGACTGTACCTTGTGAGACTTGTGAGCAGAGGTCCCATAGAGAGCTGTCTTGCGTCCTGACCCACAGAAACTGAAATGAATGCATGATGTTTTAAGCCACTAAATTAAATTGTGTTAAATTGTTACACAGCAACAGATAACTAATATGTTATTGGATCCATGGAGAAGGAAATAAAATTCAAATATGCTAATTAGTTCAGCTGTGAACAGAATTGATATAATCTATGAAAGATCTGAGAGGTGTTTTCTTTGATTAAAAAAATTTTTGCTGAAGGGTTTAGATTAGCCTCACTGGATTAGGGGCTCGTCCCTTGTCTGATCTGTGACTGGGAAAGCAGGATTTATCAGAAAATGATAGCTCCCACTAAACCCCCAGGGCTTGAGGAGACACTTCCCAGGAGATTTCATAGTTAAAACAACAATAGAATTCTATCATGCTAATGCAATTGGAAAAGGCAATTAGAAAAGACAAAAGTATATATAAGAGGAGATTATTTTGTCATTACTGAAGATAACATGATTATATAAAATCATTTGAAAATTAGTAAGAGCAGTAGCTATATGCAACAAGACGATTAATATGAAGATCAATATAAAATTATAGTTTTTTGTATTTGTAAAACTGATCAAATAAAATGGAAGATCCATTGATAGTAGGAACAAAAGAGAATTTACCAATAAATAAACCAAAATGGAAATATATAGGAGCAATATGACACAAATTTAACTTGAGACATTCTTGTACTTGATTGACTGTCGTGAAGGGTAATATGACCATTACATTCTAACTAAGTGCTTATTTCATGAGAGAAAATATTTGATGGCTAATTCACACTAAGGTTACTAGCTTAATAGGATCTTCTTTCTTTTTTAAAAAAAAACTTTTAATGATTATTTATTTTTGAGAGACAGAGAGAGACAAAGCACAAGCTGGAGACGGGCAAAATGAGAGAGAGAAGCACACAGGATCTGAAGCAGGGTCCAGGCTCTGAGCTGTCAGCACAGAGCCTGTTGCTGGGGTCGAACACTGAATTGTGAGATCATGACCTGACCTGAAGTCAGAAACTAACTGATTGAGCCAGCCAGGCACCTCAATAAGATCTTCTTTCTTACCAGTACCTACATTTTACTCAGTGATCCTCAAAATTTAATGTGCCTAAGAACTACCTGGGAACGTTTCTTGGAATGCTTATTACAAGACACCACCCCCAAGAAATTCAGAATCAGTACCTCTGAGTAGAACCTATTCACCTGCATTTTAACTTGGAAAAACATTGCTTCAGCCCAAAGGAAAGAATCTCAGGTGGTGGCATGTCATTTCTGATCTGAAGATCAGCAGGAGATTCTCAGGAGTGAATATCGTTCTGGTAATCCTCAAATAACATCAGAGTAGTTGGGTATTGTATAGGTTTACTTGTGACTCTTAAGACTGTTTATGCCTGTGAGAATACATTTATTTATACCTAGTAATTATAGGAGATTATATGCGAGGAGTCTTAAGAGATATGCCAGACATTGTGTATTCTCCATGCTTTCTCTCAGTTCTTTCTTATGTTCTGTGACTTTGAGAGGGAAGTAAGGAACGTCAAGGACAAGTAAGAGAGGCAAGGGGGGCCTTTAGCATAATCTCCAAGAACTGCAGATGCCCAGGCATTGTGATGGCGAATATGCTTATTTCATTGGCAATGGATGGTTAGCTGTCAATGAACCAGAGCAGAAGACCAGAACGGAAACCATGACACCCACCCCACCGTAAATTTGGGTTTCCTCCAAAACCATTTCCCCTCTGTATGTAGATGCAATGAGCTGGAGAGAGGATATAAGTAGACTTCAGGAAGCTCCCTCCACACTCTAGAACCTGAGGCGACCATTTCTGAGCTGGTTGTCTCTGCTTTTGGTCAGACCTACCTTCAGTCCCATGGGAGGCTTTGAAGGTCATTTGTACCCCGGACTGTCTCTCTTCTTCTATGGACTTTATCATGCACGACTAGTCTCCAGGGCCTTGATATGCCACTACCCTGTCCAGTATCTGCCACGCCATCCCTGGAGCAAAGGAAGATGGGCAAGGCTGAGACAAATACACTATGTTGGGCTGGTGAAGATATTAAGTGCCTGCATTTTAGTAGTTCAAGAGCTGCATAACATACATGGACAGTTTGTACTCATCAGCAAGATATATCATCAGAGAAACTTTTTGTACCGCAAACAGTGGCAGCATCTCACTCTATATATGACCTTCTTCCTGAGCGGGTGTGTAGATGTGGTGAGCCAGAACGTGCTACCCCAGAGGTGTGCTGCTCTGGAGCAAGGTGCCCAAGCCCTGGGCATGTTTCTGTTTCTGCCTCTGATGGTGTCTCACATGCAGGACTCAGAAGGTGTGGAGCTGCAGTCTCACATCCTGCTCACTCAGGCCATATTCCTGCTGGCGTTGGTGGTGATCGCAGAGCTGTGGGCCCCTGATATGCTGCAACTCTGGGTGATGAAGGCCTTTTTTTATATGATGACAGGCTCTTGGCTGATTCAGATAGGCTTTATGCTGTACAAACCAATTTCTGGTTATAAATGGATGGATGATGACAAAAACAACATTATATTTGTCACCACCTTCTTCTGCTGGCATGTGGCTTCCATTGCCATTTTGATGATCTGGGTCTATGGCTTCTCTTTTTTGTGGTATTGTTACATTTGTTGATGTTTGAACCTGGGTAAGCCAGGAATGGTTTCTGTCACCTGCACATTCTGGAATACCTGGAAGAGAAGTTGTGGGAAGTGCAGGTGTCAGAGAAGATGACTGAGGCAACAGACTCTGCTGGGATGGGCATACCCTTCACCCCTTCTGGCTTTTCTTAGTCTCATTTGCTGAGCAGGGTGCAGAGGCAAGGCAAATGAAACACAAGAGATATGTGACTATGACCTTCATTCTCAGCTTCCCAACTATTTCCCCCACCTCCCTACTCTCTCCTCAACTCCAACCAAGGCATTCTGCTTGCCTTGCTCCTCTCTGTATTCTTCACATCCCTCCCAGGAGAGCATGAAAATAAATGTACTATATCCTGTCTTTGGGTCTTTATAAATATCCTCACCCACCCCAGAGCATACTGAGCCCTAGTTACATTTAGTACATCATAATAATTTACCTATGATAATAATCACCTCCTCACCCTTTCTCTCTTCAATACCCATACTAAATCTAAACTGTTATTTTCACTATAAATAACTCAGAGAACTATTGTTTAATTCTTTCCTTAGGTTATGATTTATCAAAGAAATCCTTTATTTTCAGCTTTAATGAGATATACTTAATATAAAAACAATCACACATATTTAATGTATGCATTTTGAGGAGTTAGGACATATGTGATGCCATGGTAACACCACCACAATCCTTGAAGGCAGTTTCTTCTGCAGGGTCTATCAGAACAGAGCAACACCTTGCACAGAGTGAGGTCTCAAAAGGACTCATGTGCTTCCAGAATTTATCGATCGGTCTCCCCGAGTGTAGAGTCTGTCAGATTCTTCTCCCTGGGTAGATCAGCAATCAGCCCATTGCTCTGTACACACCTCAATCAATTTCCAAGTAGCAGACTCACCTGGAGCCAATCCTTTCTGGCTCTTACATGTAGGAGAATTCAATGGCTTATTTATTCCATGAAATTTTCTTTTTGATCCTCACAACTGTCTTATCATGTAGGTTCATAGATGATAATCTAAAACCTCAAAGGGTTAAAAACTGGCTCAAAGTAGCCAGACATTTAGCTATGTCACATAATGCTATATCTGAGTGTCAAGGGAGGTCGAATTCTGAGTAGTAAAGTTAAATTGTTGGCAACTTGCAAAAGAATGTCTTTATGACACCCGTTATGCTTCTTTCCCTTCCACCCCAGGATATGAAGAATATGTCAAGCTTCCCTTACTCTTGGTCATGGCTATAATATCCAGGCTTAGGACAGAGTGAGGCTGAGGCAGGGGTTCTAGGGGGTCATCATCCTTCTAGTTTCCCTTTTTCTTCTGGTTCCTAGGAGAACTAGACATACCCATCTTTCTTTGGTTCTGGCGTTACTCTTGTTAATTTTCTTGCTCAAGCATTAAAGTGTAGCAGGGATGAATTATTGTCTGGTCATGAAGGTTCTCTACTCTATGGTTTGGGGGGCTTGTGAGCATTCTGAGTTGCTGCAAAGGGGGAGGTGCTTCCCAGTGTCATTTTGATGGGGGTCAGCAATGTCTCTGAATGTGCCATGGCATGCATGTGACCAGCAGGCAGCTCTCCATGGAAGGCTTACACCTTGCGCCAGTGGGATATTTGATCAGGTAACGATGCTGCTCTCCATTGGAAATAAGCAGTGGTCCCTGGGGTGGAATAAAATATTTATCAGGCATTAGTTTAGCTTCTGTGCCTCTCCTTGGTTTTGGTGACCAGTGGAGGTATGCAGTTTTCTCTGTAGGTTCTGCCCTGTTCCTGGTTGTCGCCTCTGGGTCCCATCCCCTTGTTTCTCCCCCACAACTTGGGTATTTTTCAGGCCTTGCCTAGCTTTGCAGTCCCTCCTTCCTAAAGCCTAGTTGAACCTCCTCTAGTGTCCTGAGATTGGGAAGGTAGGGAATCTGTTTTTCCTCTACACTCTTTCCTAGTGATATGGCAAAATTCTGTTTTCTAATTCATTAAGGCCTCCTATTTTTGTATTAAGGGCATAATTTGGATGTTTTTAACCTAAAAATTGACTCTTCTTTTTTGCAATTATAACCCAACCTCATCTTGAGGCAGTCTTTCATTAATTGAGGGTAAAGTTATTGTAAATAACTGTTTTTTACAAAAAAAGCCAAAATGTTAATATTTTAGGATATTGTCTCTCTGCAAAGGTAAAAGTTGAAGAGATATCAAAGCCACATGTCGACAGATCTGTCCATTTCTGAGTAGTTTCTTTTGAGGTCCTGTTAGACACTGATGAACTAATCTCTGGTAGTAAATTAATGCCTCCAAATATTATTATGTCTCACAATATGTATTTTTGAGGTAAAATAATAAATATTAGCAGGGTCCTACAAAGACACAAAAGATTATTACTGAGGCCTAATATAATGGTGGAATGGACAGGCCTGGTTGGATGAAAGGATCTTTCTGTATTCTTCACATCACGGTAGGTATGAGTACTCTGACAGTAATCCTAATCACTTTGGGATGTAAGACCAACTGAAGATAAATTTAGAAAACAAACAAAAAACCAACCCAGAGCTGTATAGTTAAAGGTGTGATCTTCACCACCATCCACCAGAGGGCATCATCTTTACATGAGCCTGGAGAGGCAAATGCTCTCCATTCAGTATTTAAGTATAGATTTATAAGAAATGAAGTGATGAAGAGCAGGGCAGAATAATACATAAGCAAGTGTCTGTCGAGGCACCCAGTAAACATAATGAAGATCTGTTTGTTTCTTGTTAGCCTTAGATATGTAGACATGAATAAGCATAGAATTCAATCAGTAGATATAGGTTATATGTAGATAGATACATGGAAACATAGGTACATAGATGCATAAGTTATATAGATATATACATGTATGGATAGATATCCATACATATATATATCCATATATATATATATATATATATATATATATATGCATATATGTATGTGTATGTGTGCATGTCTGTGTATGTGTATTTGTGTGTGTGTATATCTCAAAACAAAGCAGTGTCACAATGCCCTTTGAGTTGAAATGGCTTTTTAGAAACTTTATAAAAATGGTCAAAATGCTCTTGTTTAGCTCATCACATATTAGGCATGCAATAAATAATTAGCAAATGAGTAAATAAAGTATGTAGTAGAGTTGTAGCATAGATGAAATGTTGGTTTAATTCTGATCTGGGTTTTGATGGATAAGTAGGTGTTTGTTAGATGAGTTCAGGCAGGAATTCTGAGGTCTTGTATGTTCTTGTGTTCAGACTCCAAAGCTCAGCAAACACAAGCTTAGCAGTGCAGTTATGGGATTTCATAGACCAGTGATAACAGAAAAAACTACCAACCTCCTGCCCCCTAGAGTGGGTGGCTAAGGAAGAGTCATACAAAATTGTTTTTTGGAAAGTTTAATAATTTACTTCTCTTTAAAAAAGTTTTTTGATGTTTATTTATTTTTGAGAGAGAGAGAGAGACAGAGCATGAGCAGGGGAGGGGCCGAGAGATGAAGAGACACAGAATCTGAAGCAGGCTCCAGACTCTGAGCTGGCAGCACAGAGCCCAATGCAGGGCTTGAACTCACAAGCTGTGAGATCATGACCTGAGCCAAAGTCAGACACTTGACAGCTGAGCCACCCAATAATTACTTTTCACTTTGAAGGCAGAGTATTATTAATGGGCTCTTACTAATTGAAGGGGAATGTTTTGCCAAAACAACAAAAATACTTGCAATTATTTATATTGTAACCAGCATTCAATATATTATAGTATACATTTAATATAGTAATTATTAAATTTTTAGATGACAAAATTATTTATAAATATAATAATATTATTTAAAATTGCTATCATTGTTCATTATCTTTCAATGAAATCATTTGGTAGTTGGTAAATAAAAATTTCCTAAACAGATACCATTTCCAAATTTTTTAGTTAAAACTCCTTAGACATTTCATATTATGAAATAAGAATTAAATTTGTTAAATTAAATAAAAATTTAAATTTACCCACTCAACCAAAATAAGTAAAATTACCATCACCAACTTATTGAGGCTTCTCTGTCCAAAACTCAGAATTTTAATACATATTTTAGGTCAAAGAATATAGGACCAATAGGAACCAAGGCCAACCCTAGAACTATAGGACAGAGTCCTTTGTGTGATCACATCCATGAGGTTTATTTTTTTTAAACCTGTATTGAGGATTTAACTAATCACCAGTCACAAAAGATTGTACTTCTTATAACTCAGTATCTTTCCTTAAAATCAATTGTTAAATGGATTATTTAGTGGAAAGTGTTAATTGTTAAATGGGTTATTTCCAGTATTTATTCTCTTTCTGTATTATGGTAATATAATGTCACCAAGACCTAATACATACTAATAGAATTTTAAACCCTTTACACAGGATGAAATTGCACCTCCCTTGACTTTAAAATTTTATGTATTGCATTGACCACCATTCTGAAGTCTTTGATTGGAATCTATTGTATCAGCAAAGATGATAACAATTAGGGATAAGGCATAAATTCTACATCTGTATCTTTTCCTTAGGTAGCTAACCAGAATCAATAACAAACATGAAGTTCTGAATCAGAAGGCACAGTTATGCCTAGGAGAAGTTATTATTTGTCAATAATATATCAAAAGATTTCATAATTTAACACTTGGACAATGATTCTATGTTATTTGCTCTGTCTCTCCCTTACTCTCTTTCAGTGTCCCAGTTCCTCAATCAGACAATTTTTAGGTCTTTATATTTGTGCAGGACTTAAAGCTTCCCATATTGCCTTCACATCCATTTCTCAGCTGAACTGAAAAAACATTATCAAACATCTACTAGTGCCAGGCACTATAGGCACAAAGATGACTTGGATGTAGAGTACCACTTCCTCTGTGCCATTTCCTTTCAGCAAAGTTAATCTAAACCCTTATTATTGTGATTTCTTTTTCCACTGTTAAAATAGGATGCCAGTTTGAGAGAACAGATTGCCACTATTTCAATTCATTGCTATCCAATTTTATATTTGTTTAATAACCTTTCTAAGTCCCTTTCCAAATGATCCCATCCTCTGCAACCTTGTGACTTTTGCATTGCTAAACTTAGCTTCCAAGAGTTTTGTAAACTATTTGATATTATTTTGACAAGCAACATCTCCTAGACATTCTGTCCACTTAAAACAACAGCCTACAAGAGCCTTGACTTCACTTTCTCTGAAAAGCTGTAAGGCACTTGGTTATCTGATTAAATAATTCTTCCATTTCTCTGGTTGTCTTTTAATAGGAAATGAATATTAAGATGGAAGACCATCACCTCTATAAACCCTAATAATTTAGCCAAAAGCTACTGAGAGGAGTCATTCAGGGTCATACCCTAGAGAGGGTTAAAAGACTTGAAAATTCTAGGATTGTTGGGAAACACGTTATATCTAAAAAACCCTGTTGTCCCATAAAAGAACTTGGGAAGTTGGAAGGAATATTAATAATGAGCTACCAATAATATGTCATTTACACTTGAAAAGGTGTTATGCTTTCTTTAGTATATGTAAAGACCAGATACTATTTTTTAAAGTGATTTTGATTTTAAAGTGAAGAAAGTAATTATGTCTTGATGTTTTATGTGTTCCAAGAGGAGTTGGTAGCCTACAATATTTCTTCAATCAATTATCAATGACCTCATTTGTTAGCATAACACACACACACACACACATACACACACACACACACCTTAAGAGAGTTCAGGGTGAAGCTCTACGTAGCTTGCTAATCTCAAGTTATGCCTTAGCTTATCACCTCCTTTGGAAAAGAGCTATCACAACCTAGGCCAAAAAAAAAATCTTTTAGGTCTCTTCTTAAAAGAATGGCAATATATAACACTGATATCTACCCACATTCCTTAATACAGTGCGCTTTCAGACTTGTCTTCAATGAAGCTGTATGAATACACTCTCTACTCCTGATCACTGTCCCACCATCTTCCCCACAGCTTGAAGAGCTTGACTACTGGAGGCATTAACAACCAAATGGAGTGTTGTCACTTCAACAGTGGCAAGACTAAAAGCCACCATCACTGGCTAGAGGCTTTTGCATGGGACTTGGATCCCTGACCCTTTCAAGACCTTCTAGTTTCCAAAGGGAAAGGGAATTAGATATCTCCCAAACTTGTGTGATAATAAGAATCACCTGGGGTGCTTGTACATTATCAGGTCCTTCCTCTGATGATTCTGATTTAGAAGAGCTGGGTGGGGCTCAGGAGTCCACATATTTTACAAGTGCCCCAAGATGATTATTATTATCAGGCAAATATAGGAAATACTGGTATTTGAATTAGATAGACTTGAGTTCACATATCAGCTGTGATATTTAGTAGCCTTGTGTTGGGTCAGATCCAGAATGCATGATTTCCCAAAGTTCTGGGTGTCTCCTTTACCACAGTGCATCTTTACCCTGGAAATGGCAGCACATCTCTTTAGCAAAGATTAGGAAAAAGATCAAAATAAATTCTTGCAAAAATATTGCACAGTTCTTCCTAAATAGTAAAATGCTTTCTTTTTATTTAAGAGCTTCTGTGTCTGACTCAGGACTGAAAATTGAATGAAGGACCTGATTAGACTCCTATTTATATTAATTCATTCACTTCACAAATATTTACTGAGCACTTTCATGTGACAGAAACTGCTCTAAAGGTTTGGGATATATCATTGAATAAAACAGCCAAAAATCCCTGCCACCATGGAGCTTATATAGTGGCCTACCCACACATTTTTCCAAGGGATCCCATGATCAATAGCCACCACAAGGAATCTGTGGGTTGGATCATTCTGATACCCACACTGCCATAGCTGCTATTATGATATTCACATATACTTTGTCATTGGTGGTGAGCACAGCCTCCCATTTATTTTATTTTATTTTATTTATTTTATTTTATTTTATTTTATTTTATTTTATTTTATTATTTTATTTTATTATTATTTTTTAATATATGAAAGTTATTGTCAAATTGGTTTCCATACAACACCCAGTGCTCATCCCAAAAGAATCCCTCCTCAATGCCCATCACCTACCCTTTCCTCCCTCCCACCCAACCCCCCCCCCCCCCCCCCCGCCCCCCATCAACCCTCAGTTTGTTCTCAGTTTTTAAGAGTCTCTTATGCTTTGGTCTCTCCCACTCTAACCTCTTTTTTTTTTTTTTTTTTCCTTCCCCTCCCCCATGGGTTTCTGTTAAGTTTCTCAGGATCCACATAAGAGTGAAAACATATGGTATCTCTCTTTCTCTGTATGACTTATTTCACTTAGCATCACACTCTCCAGTTCCATCCACGTTGCTACAAAGGGCCATATTTCATTCCTTCTCATTGCCACGTAGTACTCCATTGTGTATATAAACCACAATTTCTTTATCCATTCATCAGTTGATGGACATTTAGGCTTTTTACACAATTTGGCTATTGTTGAGAGTGCTGCTATAAACATTGAGGTACAAGTGCCCCTATGCATCAGTACTCCTGTATCCCTTGGGTAAATGCCTAGCAGTGCTACTGCTGGGTCATAGGGTAGGTCTATTTTTAATTTTTTGAGGAACCTCCACACTGTTTTCCAGAGTGGCTGCACCAGTTTGCATTCCCAACAGTGCAAGAAGGTTCCTGTTTCTCCACATCCTCTCCAGCATCTATCAGTCTCCTGATTTGTTCATTTTGGCCACTCTGACTGGCGTGAGGTGATATATGAGTGTGGTTTTGATTTGTATTTCCCTGATGAGGAGCGATGCACAACCTCCCATTTAAATCAAAGCTCATTTTCAACTAGAGCATCTTCTTTCGGCATTTGTGGCCATTCCCACTGTGCCACTACTGCTGGCACCCCACCATTGAGCACTGGTTGCCATAGGCACCATCATGCATAGTCTCTCATTGCCTTTCAGATTTTGAGTCATGCCTCCAAGATGAAAAGTTCTGGATGGAGTCAAGGACAGGTGTCATGCCCTTGCTGCCAGGGCAGGAAGATTGACCCAAATATGACAAGTGGTCAGAAACTGAGTGACCAATACACAACAACATAAAACCCTACTAAATTCACTCTCTCTTGACCCCACTCAGCATTCAGGACCCTCTTTGGGCTAATTTACAGGTATCCTAGGACATTGCAAAGAAAGATCCAAATGTGGTCAATCAGACCCAAAGCCTGGACTACTCCAAAATGAGTTACCTATCCTTGAAGTGAACAAGATCTTAATTCCCAAACCCGTTTAAGGCAATAAAAAAATGAGTAACAAAATATAATTTCCATATTAAAATATTCTAAACAGGTATTTTACCACAAGTTGTTCTCTGTGAACAAACTCATGCTCCAACTTGCAATCAACATTTTAAACCTTGGTAAACTGGAAATATTCCAGAAAATTCGTCTGTCTCCTTTCTTTTCATTAATGATTGTTTTTTATTTCTAGGACTGTTTCTATGTAGATAAAAAAGGTTTCTGCTCTTTTTCTTGAACTGGTCATGATAGCACATAAATAGGCCTGGCCCAGTTTACAGTTGAAAAATATTATACCATCTTGAAAAGAGTTTAAATGAAAGACAAATATAACTTCTTTCCCATATTGCCTCTTGCCTGCTTCTGTCTTTTCTGGAGTCACTGGTCTAGAAGAATGGGGGACTAATCTGGATTAGAAACTTTTGGGTCAAAATTAGTCACAGAAAATTTCAATTTGTTGCATATGCTATGATTTGATGAAAAATATTAAATGGCTTTGTTTCAATCTGCTGGTAAACAATTAGATATACAGGATGGCTTTTTCTAAGTAGCTCCTTTCCATCTAGATAGTGTCTACTTCTTTTATAACATCTGCAGGAAAGAAGTCTAATTAGACATGTAAGGATGCACATAAGAAGTAGTAGGAGGAATTATACAGAAAAATAAATCATTGTGAGGAAGTCCAAAGGGCTTGTTTTTAAGTCCGCTCAAATGCATTTTTCATGTGAAAAGTAGGTTCAATTTACTAGCATATTTGAAACAACATGGCCTCCTGAATCAAAATGGCAGAGTAAAATCTCAGTGTCTCACTTAACTATCTTTCAGTAAAAAGGAGGTAATAATCTCTATTTACCAGGGGTAAGAATTAAATGAAAACAAAGTATAAACACCTAGTCTAACTTCTTGCTCATGGAAGGCATTCAACTAATGTTTATTCTATACCTTTAAACGCCAATGAATTATAAAGTAACCAACAGCCAACCAGAGAAGAAACTGGGAAGAAGGAAAGGGAGTGGAAAACACACTTGTATATTAGGTTGAATTTGCCAGTTTATCTGAAAGATAAGTCATTAAACATTCACTGAGTAACTGTTAAATTTCTAGAAAGATATTAGATCCAAAAGACACATTAGAAATAAATGTGTTATGCTAAGTGAAATAAGTCATACAGAGAAAGAGAGATACCATATGTTTTCACTCTTATGTGGATCCTGAGAAACTTACCAGAAGACCATGGGGGAGGGGAAGAAAAAAAAGAGAAAGGTTAGAGAGGGAGGGAGCCAAAACATAAGAGACTCTTAAAAACTGAGAACAAACTGAGGGTTGATGGGGGGTGGGTGATGGGTATTGAGGAGGGCACCTGTTGGGATGAGCACTGGGTGTTGTATGGAAACCAATTTGACAATAAATTTCATATTAAACAAAAATAAAGAAATGAACAAGGGGTACCCGGGTGGCTTAGTCAGTTAAGCTCAGGTCATGATCTGACTTAGGCTCAGGTCATGATCTCATGGTTCATGAGTGTGAGCTCCGCGTCAGACTCTGTGCTGACAGCTCAGAGCCTGGAGCCTGTTTCAGATTCTGTGTCTCCCTCTCTCTGCCCCTCCCCTGCTCTTACTCTGTCTGTCTCTCTCAAAAATTAATAAACATTAAAAATTTTTTAAAAAGAGAGAAAGAAATTAACAGGGGGTGCCTGGGTGGCTCTGTCGGTTAAACATCCAACTCTTGATTTCAGCTGAGTTCATGATCTCATAGTTTGTGAGATCAAGTGCCTTGTTGGGCTTTGTGCTGACAGCGTGGAGCCTGCTTGGGATTCTCTCTCTCTCCCTCTCTCTGCCCCCCCTCCCTTTCTCACAAAATAAATAAACATAAGAAAGAAAGAAAGAAAGAAAGAAAGAAAGAAAGAAAGAAAGAAAGAGAAAGAAAGAAAGAAAGAAAGAAAGAAAGAAAGAAAGAAAGAGAAAGAAAGAAACAGATTCTTGCTTCCCTGAAGCATAAGGTCAAGTTAAGGAGACAGCTAAAACTCAGGATCAATAACTGGACAACTGATAACAAAACTGTATGGACTAAAAGCCTAAGTACAGGAAAAGTCTGGTACATTTAGGAGATCCAGAAGATCAGGTAACAGCGTGTTATCTTCAGACTGAGTGCCCAGAGATAAAAGAGCACTTCCTGATAGAATCTGGAACCCCTTAGAGGGGATGTGACTGTGTGTTCATATGGGGTGGAGTTCTGTTGACTGGGGACTAGTTCTGTATCCTTACTAATCACGGTGGCAGGGAAAGCATGGCAACATGAGCAATGCTGGTAAGTCTCTAAAAGGGATGTCTCTGAGACTTTTAGCCCCCCCCTACATAAGGCAAACCTTTCAGCTTTCCAGTCTCAACAGATCTGAGTCATTCAGGGATACCACCTATGGCTTTTATGTTATTCATGCCCTTTGTTTTCCTTTTCTCTTCTTCTTCTCCCCAACTCCCATCCCCACTGTATGCCAACTGATCTTTGAGGATAGGACAGAGTCCCCTTCATAAGACAAGTGAGACAACTAAGAAGGAGGAAGAAAAATGCAGATTGGGCCATCATGTGTCATGTCTCCTCCAGGGAGAAGGCTAGCATGAAGTTTGGGGTTATCCAATTATTCCTTTTGTTCCCAAGTTAGTATTATTATTGTATGGAATAAATGTTGAAGGCCTTCCCAAATTATTAGGAAGTTACAAAGCAAAACAAGTAAGAAGAGGAATATATGGAAAGACTTGTTTCTATACCCCATTAAGACAGTCTTGTTAATGGCAAACCCTGTCATAGTCAAGCCCCTTGTCACCAACAGTGAGTGTAGCTATGGGACACAATCACTTGGGAAATTTCTGCCAAACTCCACTTTCCTGCATTCAGAATGTCTCAATAATCTTATTAAGAAATCCATGCCATTGAGGAGGGCACCTGTTAGGATGAGCACTGGGTGTTGTATGGAAACCAATTTGACAATAAATTTCATATTAAAAAAAAGCTATGAATTGGGATCCTAATTAAAAAAAAAAAAAGAAAGAAATCCATGCCAGTCTTTATCAGTGATGAACAAACAATTGAACAAAAACTCAAAAGATTAAAGATTTCTTGGAAGAACAATTCATTTAACTTTTATAGAACTTAGACATTATCCAAGCACTTTTACTGGCTAGGGGAAGAAAGATGAAAAGACAAAGTTCCTCCTCTCATAGGGCTTAGTCTACTGAGAAAGACAGATACATAAATGAAATAAATGCTGTTTCAATAAATGAAAACAGCAACTGGTTAATTATAATAATGGGAGATGTAAGTAATGGTGCAGGGGAGGTAGTGATTGATTTTACCATTTGCTTGGTTCACCAAGGTTATATGTTAACCAGTTCTTGACGGATGACTAGCAATTTGCAAAGCACACAGGTTGAGAGGACATTTCAGGTGCTGTGAATATGGTAACAAAGACATGAAAGTTGGAAGTGAGAGGACATAGCATGTGCAGGAAAGCACAATATTTTGGCTGGCAAATAGAAGGCAGCATGGTATGGTGTAGTGGGAGATGATGCTGGCAGAGAACACCAAATCCAGATATGGTGAAGCCTTATATTCTCTAGGATACTGAGGAGTATTTGAAGGGCTTTAACAATAACAACATTGGAAGATTATGGTGCCGGTGTGTGGAAAGTGCTTGGAAAGGAAACTTAGGGAGATCACATAAGAAACTGATGCCATAAAGTCAAGGTGAGAGATGATGGGAGCCTGAAATAAGACAGTGTCTGTAGAGTTGGAGAGGAAAGGATAGATTTTAGAAATCTGTAGGAAGAGAGACCACATAACATGGTCCTCCATTGCCTATGGGAGTGTTTGAGAGGGAGAGAAACAGAGCAAAGGAGGAATCAGAGATGATTTTCAGGGGGCCCCTGGGTGGCTCAGTTAGTTAAGTGTGTAACTTTTGATGTTGACTCAGGTCATGATCTCACAGTTTGTGAGTTCAGGCCCCACACCCAGCTCCATGCTGACCATGCAAAGCCTGCTTGGGATTCTGTCTCTCTCCCTACCCCTTCCCTGCTCACACTCTCTTCCCCCTCTTAAAATAAATAAATAAATAAATAAAATTTTCAGAAAAAGATAATTTTCAGGCTTCTGGGGTGCCTGGGTGGGTCAGTTAAGCGTCTGACTTCGGCTCAGGTCATGATCTCGCAGTCTGTAAGTTCAAGCCCTACATCAGGCTCTGTGCTGACAGTTCAGAGCCTGGAGCCTGCTTCAGATTCTGTGTTTCCCTCTTTCTCTGCCCCTTCCCTGCTCATGCTCTGTCTCTCTCTCTCAAAGGAAAAAAAAAAGATGATTTTCGGCTTTCTGATTTAGACATTTGAATGAGTGGTGGTTCTGTTAACAGAGATTAGGAATAAAGGAAAAAGCAAAATGATCAGATCAGTTTTGAAAATGTTGAGATTGAAGTTCTGCTGGATGTCCATGGAGCGATGTCCCATAGCTCGTTGGATATTTAGAACTAGAGCCAAGGAAAGAAGTCTGGCCTGAAAACATAAATTTTGGATTATCTATGTGGAATAGATGAAGTGGATCAGGAAATGATTCTAAAAAGAAAAGCAGAGGTCTCTCTAGCAAAAGGCAAGAACTGACATCAATTCTGTTACAATAGTGTTTGATTGTCTGGGTTCCTATTTCTATTTCTATTACACAAAGACAATAACCACCAAGTGTTGTCAGGAAAAGTGATGGAGGGGATTGTTTAGTTTTCTTATATTATCATAACTGCACTCCAGCAATTGTGAATGGCACTTACGATTCTCACCAGACATCTAATAGACCAAGAGATAGGATTAATATAGTATCTATGTTGTTCATTTTATAAGTCTTTTATTATAAATTTTGGGTACACAATGGGGAAATTCTGAGCATTGGTAAAACAACTGGATTATTCACTAGTTGAATATTGGGAGTTAAAGAGCATAGAGAATGAGTTAGAGCAAACTTAGAGGGGTCACCTAGTCCACCTATGGTCGCTCTGCTTGGCTTTGTGATAGTCAACATTCATCTCCTCAGATTAACTTAGGCAGCACAATGATCAAGCCCTAGAGGAGTAATAAATACTTTGCATGACCAAATAAGTATTCAAAAAAGCTTTTGTTGGGCCCAAATCAACAAGTTGAAATTCAACTGGAATAAATGTAAATTTCTACCCTTGGTTTCCAAAAAATGACTGCATAAATAAAGGATGATGGAGTTAATAGTGTAATGTGAGAGCACCCAAAGCTAATTTCATGTTTGGCCACACTAATAGAACATACAGTATGGGCAAAGTTGTCTCATGTTCTTCCCTGGGAAGCGTGCAGAGTACTTGGGTTGTAGGTGCCACTCTAGCCACAGAGCGAGGACCCAGATAGAAAGGAGGCCATGTGATGAGCGGCTGAAGAATTGCTTAGTGACAGACTAGCCAGAAGGGTCAGAGGTGAACAGAAGGTTGTGATGTTTTTATGAATATGGAAGCACTGTCCCCTTTAAGAGGATTTAGATGAATTCTGTTGAGGTTCAGAGGGCAGAATTTCTACAAATGGAAAGAAGATAAAAGAAGGTGGTTTACAGTAGGAAAATCTTCCTAAGCATTTAATCTCTTCATAAATGGAATGGGTAGCTCTATGAAGCTGTGAGCTCCCCACAGCTGGGAGTATTTAAACAGAGTGATATTGCAGAGAAGAGTCCTGGAGAGAGGGAAAAATCAAGTTAGATGACCCTAAAGGTCATCAAATTCTGAGATTTGACCATATGACATGATCCATTCTCTTGCTTTGTTGTCTCATCCTGAATGCAACCCTGGTTCATGAGGTGTGTGTGTGTTTTTTTTTCTCCCCATATAGAGATAATCAGTTCTACAAACCTTATAATTCTGCTAGAGGATGAAATCTTTGCCGATTTTTTCAACACATTTCTTTCTCTCCCGGTAAGTATTCCCAGAATTAAATTCAAATGTTTCAGCAACAGCTGAATAGTGAATCTCACTGAGCTGAGTGCATTTTTAAAAGAATAAACTTCTTACTAACTCAAAACCTATTTTAACTTGAGCAAATAAATATAAACAGAATCTCCTTTAAAATCTCTAGGAGCTTCCCATTGTTGATAAATCCCAACTCCTCAGCTTCCTTAATTGCCTTTGCCTGTCCACATTTATTTCCCATAACATCCTCTGGTACCCAGTGCTGCATTGATAGCAACTGTATCCTCATAGAGTACACCTGGCATTTTCTCACCTCTGCACCCCTTCTTGGCTGTGTTGTTAGCTTTTATAGTTCCACCTACGAAAGTCTTAACCATTTTTCAAATCTCTGCTTAAATCCTGTTCTTAAGAAATTCCTATCTTCTCCTAATTAGAACTTATTTCTCCCTGCCTCGTGCCCCTTGGCACTTTACAACCCTCTTGTGTTGTACGTGTGTGTGTCTCCTACTGAACTGTGAGATTGTGGATTCCTGCAGGACAAGGACCATGGATAATTTATTCTGCTCTGCTCCTCTCATCAGGTGTTTGGCCAGAGCAATTGTTGAGCTGTTGACTGAAACCAAACATATATTTTCTCAACCTTTGCAACTAAAATAAATCTCGAATGTCAAAATACTCTTAGAGCCAAACCTAGACTAATCCCACATCTTTTTTCATTTAAGTTTTTGGTTATATTTTAAGGTTCGTGCCTTATAAATTGTGGCTCAGTGTATCCTTTTCCATAGAATACCACCTATTAAAGTGTGAAATTCATATAACTGGGAAAAAGCCACTGTGTACTACCCTACAAAATTTACTGGGTAGTTAGTTACTTTGTGCCAGTCAGTGGGCTTAGTACTGGGGATGCAAATATTAACGATGCTATCACTGTTCTCAAGAAATTCCTAATGTGCGAGAGCAATATTTAAAGTGAGTGCAAAAAGGGTCGTGGGTGACATGATAGGAATGTCTAGAAGGCACTGGAGTACAAGTGCATCAGAAGGAGAGACCACTTCTACCTGGTAGGTCAGGAAAGACTTCAATGAATATGTGACACAAGCCAAGTCTTGAAAGAAGACAATGTAGCTGACAATTGGCTGGGGAAGAAAATGGGGAGGGAAATGTGGATAAAGAGGTAGGAGGAAAAGAGGTATGAGGAAAAGAGGAGATGTGGATAAAGAGGTAGGAGGTAGGAGGGTCGACTATTAAGATGCAAAGGACTTATAGACAGAACAGAGTAAGTAAAGGCACCAAGGAAAATAATCCCACGGTACTTGGGGAGAAACACTAAGCAACTAAGGCTGAAGAAAAAGTTGTGAGAGGCAGACACAGCAAGAGATAAAACTGCAGGACAGGCTAAGCCAGGCCTCTCAGAGCAGGCGGGCCATGCTTAGGAGTTTAGACATCATCCTGAAGGTCATGGAGAGCCATTGAAGGGCTTCAAGTAAAGGAGTAACATTATCAGACTTTCATCTGTGCAAGTTATTTCTGTAGAAGTCTGACCACAGGTTTGGCCATTAGGGGACCATAACAGAGGCGAGGAGAGCAGTTAGGAGATTGTTTCAGTGGTGGGGGTTTAAAGGCAAGAAGATAAAGAGAATGGAACAAATTAGAGAGATTTTTAATAAAGAAAAATATAGGACTCTGTCACTGTTTGAATGTCAGGGAGAGATGGTAACAAGAAGGAAGGAGTCGGATGCCTGGTGGAAGGTGGTGCCACTGTCTTAATGAAAGGTTGCAGAAGTAATCTTGGGGCATTGTAGTTAGTCAATTTATCAACACAACTTAAGCAGTCTATAATAATGTTCTATAAATGGCGAGAATGATGTGGGAACTAGAATCCCAACCAAGAATGTAAGAAAGTCTTAGCCATTTAGGTAGCTGTGGTTTATTTAGAGAGACAGTATTAGTTTATGTTGAATACTGCTGTCAATTTACAAATTTTGACCATTAATTTCTATAAACATCCTGTGAGATAGACACCAGAAGTTCAATGACTTCCCCAAGAACACATGGAGAATCTGGGGAAGTCTTAGAGCTCTCTAAAACTGGTATGTTTTCCACATTGGCCTCATGCCCTCTGTGGTGCAAAGATCACATGGTGAAACTGCTTCCATGCACTACTCCTACAGAATCTCATGACTCCTTAGTCCCCCCATACATCTCATAAAGGCAACTTCACATGCCAGACAGGGCATGTCATGTCAAACCCTGAGTGCAGACCAGTGAGGAGTCACTAAGGACTGAGCCTCCTTCACAGGCTGATATTTGTAAAGTACAATCAGTACCACTGCCTTCTTTATATATCTCATATCCAAGGACAAAGGGGACAGAATGAGAGAGCCTCAGACTGACAAAATTGGGGGCTGACAGTCTTGGAGAGATGGAGGCTGACATCATGTTCTAAGAGCTCAGCCAGGAGTTGAGACTTCAGCCCCTCTTTTTTCACAAATGATGTGGGGATACTTTGAGACATGTTGGTACCTATGTTGAGACTGCTAAGCTTAAATACCTACAAACATAGAAGCCCTTGCCCATCAGTCTCAAAGCTGGTTGCCAAGGTCACAGTCCCTTCTCCAAGAAAGTAACCTAGAATTATTTATAAATTTTGGACATTCTTAATACCACCACTAAGAAATTTGTACCTCTAACCCTCATATCCTTAGGCCCCTCTACTTTCTCCAGTTCAAGAGCTTAGGCAAATCCAAAGCTGTTTCTCTTTATAAAAAATGTTTCCAACCTTTGATCTAACTCTCTAAACCCATGTAGAAGTGAATAATGTAATACAAAAGTAAATACCTTTTAATATAATGCTTTGGCCTTTGTACACAGGCAAGATAACTTCCAGGTTGGGTCAGAGTTGACCCCAAAGATCAATGAATCTGCAGTTTAGTCTATTTTAGGTGTTTTTCTGCAAGGCACGTTGATTTAGTGGAATTAATTTATGAATTAATGTCTCTTAGAATAGGAAATCAATGGAACCCCCTTCCCCTGAGCTGCAGTTGGACTGGGACATATTTATGAAGAGAAGTTCTACCCCTCTGGCATTTCCTAGCTTTCTTTTGCAGGTCTTTGGTCAGACACCATTTTATGCTGTTGAAAATTCACAGTGGAACTTGTGGCCAGAAATACCTTATGACGTGGTAAGATTCTTGAATGGCAGAGGGTTTGGGATAGGGGGAGAGGGAGCTAAATTTGAAGTGTGGCATGAGAGATGGAGAGGTAAAAGGGAAAGGAGGCCCAGAGGGTGACTCTGGAAGAAACTATAAAGCAGGTGAGTAGGACAAACAGCATCAAGCCAGCATAGACCTTTCTCCTTTTTGTGTTTTTACCACTTGGACAGACAATTGTTGGTGAATTCTCTCCTCTATCTTCTAGTCCATGGCCAGCAAATGATACCATTTTTCATGTACACTGTGATTATTGGGTAGGAAATGCTTGGAACACCATTTAGAAGAATTCTGGGGCCATACATAAGCAAGAAAGAGTCTGAGAATTGATTGGCAATGCCTGCCACAGGTGTGGGGTAGGAAGTGGCAGTGCATGGTCCACTTAGTGATTATTTGCATTATAAGTTATAGATAAAGATAAGGTACCACTATGCAATTCCTAAAGACTATCCTACCATTCTCCTTCAGAAACATGTCTTTCTCCCAATCTTTTTTTTTCTCTTTATAACTGTCTTCCTTGTCCATTGTCTTTCTCTTCTCCTTTTCCTCCTTCTTGTTCTCCTTTCCTACTGTGTAGACCTTAGACTTATGCATGCTCTACCAGTGGCATGTGGGATCAGAAAGATCACTCTAAGCTACACTCACAACAGATTTTATTTTTCTCTGAGACCTGAAGAGCTGAGAAAGACACTCCACTCTGAGTCTTATATTTGATTTCCCTAGAAAAACCCTGAAACGTAAAATCCTTATTTTCTTGAAAAAGAAGAAATAACCACCAACACTACAGAAGTTATAAGAGGTTACTATGAAAAATTATATGCCAAAAAATTGGACAAACTAAAAGAAATGGATAAATTTGTAGAAGCATATAATTTCCAAAACTGAATCAGGAATAAATAGAAAATCTGAATAGAACAATTACTAGTAAAGAAATTGAATTGGCAATCAAAAAACTTTCAACAAACAAAAGTCCAGAACCAAATGGGTTCACAGGCGAATTCTACTAAGCATTTAAAGAAGAGTTAATACCTATTCTCCTGACATTATTCTAAGAAATAGAAGAGGAAGGAAAGTTTCCAAATACCTTTGTTTCTACAAGGCCAGCATTACCTTGATACCAAAACTAGACAAAAACACTACAAAAAGGGGGAATTACAGGTCAATATCTCTGAGGAACATAGGTACAAAAATTCTCAACAAAATATTAGCAAACTGAAATCAGCAATGCATTAAAAGGATCATTTACTGTGACAAATGGGATTTATTTTATGGATACAAGGATGATTCAGTGTTTGCAAATTGATCAACATGATACACCACATTAACAAAATGAAGGCTAAAATCATATGACAATCTTAATAGATGCAGAAAAAGCATTTGACAAAATTCAATATCATTCATGATAAAAACCCTCAATAGAGTTGGTTTAAAAGGAACATACCTCAGGGACGCCTGAGTGGCTCAGTTGGTTAAGCAGCCGACTTCGGCTCAGGTTATGATCTCGCGGTCTGTGAGTTCGAGCCCTGTGTCGGGCTCTGTGCTGACAGCTCAGAGCCTGGAGCCTGTTTCAGATTCTGTGTCTCCCTCTCTCTGACCCTCCCCTGTTCATGCTCTGTCTCTCTCTGTCTCAAAAATAAATAAAACGTTAAAAAAATTTTAATAATAAACAAAAGGAACATACCTCACCATAACAAAGGCCATATATGACAAAACCACAGCTAACATCATACTCAATAGTGAAATCTTGGGACCTTTTCCTCTAAGATAAGGAACAAGACAAGAGTGTCCACTCTCACCACTTTTATATAACAGTACTGGAAGTTCCAACCACAGCAATCAGATAAAAAACAAATAAAAGGTATTTAAATTGATGAAGAAGTAAAACTGGCACTATTTGCACGTGACATAATACATATGAAGCCCTAAAGACTCCCCCCAAAAAATGAAATAAGTCAGCTAGAGAAAGATGTTATATGTTTTCACTCATATGTGGAACTTGAGAAACTTAACAGAAGACCATGGGGGAAAGGAAGGGGGGAAATCGTTATAAGCAGGTAGAGAGGGAGGCAAACCATAAGAGACTCTTAAATACAAAGTACAATCTGAGGGTGGATGGGGGTGTGGGGGAGAGGGGAAAATGGGCGATGGGCATTGAGGAAGGCACTTGTTAAGATGAGCGCTAGGTGTTGTAGGTAAGCAATGAACCACGGAATCTACCCTAAAAACCAAGAGCACTCTTAACACACTGTATGTTAGCCAATTTGACAATAAATTATATTTAAAAAAATGTTAGAAGTAATAAATAGATTCTGTAAAGTTTTAGGATACAAAATTAATAAACATAAATCTGTTGTGCTTCTGTACACTAATAATGAAATAGCAGAAAGAGAAATTAAGAAAACAATTGCATTTACAATTGCACCAAAAAGGATAAGATACCTAGGAAGGAGGTCAAAGACCTATACTCTGAAAACTATAAAACACTGATGAAAGAAATTGAAGATGACACAAATGGAAAGACATGTCATGTTCATGGATTGGAAAAATTAATATTGATGAAAGGTCCATACTACCCTAAGCAATCTACAGATTCAATGCAATCTGTGTTGCAAAATACCAATAGTATTTTTCACAGAACTATAGAAATAATCCTAAAATGTGTATGGAACAACAGGAGACTCCAGAAAGCCAAAGCATTCTTGAGAAAAAAGAACAAAACTGAAGATATCACAATTCTATATTTTAAAATATAAAGCTATAATAATCAAAAAAAGTATGATACTGACACAAAAATAGACACATAGGATAGATCTATAGGTCTATCCATAGAAGATAGAGCACAGAAATAAACCCACACTTATATGGTAAATTAATCCATAACAAAGCAGGGAAGAATATACAGTGGGGGAAAAGATAGTCTCTTCAATAAATAATGTTGAGAAAATAGAACAGCTACATGCAAAAGAATGAAACCGCTTTCTTACACCATACACAAAAATCAGCTCAAAATGGATTAAAAACAAAAGTGTAAGACCTGAAACCATAAAAATCCTGAAAGCAAGCATAATCAGTATTCTCTTTCACATCAGCCTTAGCAACATATTTATGTATATGTCTCCTCAGGCAAGGGAAGCAAAAGGAACAATTAACTATTGGAACTACCCCAAAGTAAAAACCTTTAAAAATTTTTTTTTATAATGTCTATTTATTTTTGAGAGAGACAGAGCATGAGCAGGGGAGGGGTAGAGAGAGAGAGAGGGAGACACCGAATCCAAAGCAGGCTCCAGACTCTGAGCCATCAGCCCAGAGCCCCATGCGGGGCACAAACCCACGAACCATGAGATCCTGATCTGAGCCAAATTTGGACGCTCAACCAACTGAGCTACCCAGGTGCCCCCAAAGTAAAAACCTTTTGCACAGCAAAGGGAACCATTGGGAAAACATAAAGGAAACCCAGTGAAAGGGAAAAGATATTTGCAAATGATATCTATAATAAAAGGTTAATATAAAAAGATATAAAGAACTATATAACTCAACACCAAAAAAAAAAAAAATCCAATTAAAAATGGGCAAAGACTTGATTGGACATTTTTTCCAATAAAAATGTACAGATAGCCAACAGACACATGAAAAGATGTTCAATATCATGAATCATAAATAAAATGCAAATCAAACCACAATGAGACACCACCTTAGACCTGTCAGAATGACAAGAAATAACAAGTGTTGGTGAGGATGTGGAGAAAAGGGAACCCTCATGCACTGTTGGTGAGAATGTAAATTGCTGTAACCACTATGGAAAACAGTATAGAGATTCTTCAAAAAATTAAAAATAGAGCTACATAAAATCCAGTAATTCCATGACTGGGTATTTACCCAAAGGAAGTGAAAACACTAATTTGAAAAGATATAGACACCCCTATGTTTATGCATTATTTACAATATCCAAAATATGGAAGCACCATAAGTATCATCAATAGATGAATGGATAAAGAAGGTGTGACACACATAAACACACTGGAATATTACTCAGCCATAAAAAAGAATGAGATCTTGTCTTGCCATTTGCAACAACATGGATGGGACTAGAGGGTATTATACTAAGTGAAATAAATTAAAGGAAAGCAAATACTATATGATTTCACTTATGTGTGGAATCTAAAAAACAAAACAAATGAACAAATAAAAGCAGAAAAAGACCCATAAATACAGAAAACAAACTGGTGGTTGCCACATGGGAAGTGGATGGGGGGGGGGATGGGAAAAATGGGTAAAGAGGAGTGGAAGGTACAGGCAAAAAGAAAAATTTTATGTTTTCCCTTCTCTGGTGGCTCAATCCCTCAGTGATTCAACCTATACTCTAAATGATGTTAAGTGTGATGTGAGTCTTTGTGTATGGTTTTTTAAAAATATTTGTTTATTTTTGAGAGAGAGAGAGCATGGGGGGGGGGGAGAGCAGAGAGAGAGAGAGAGAGAGAGAGAGGGAGAGAGAATCCCAAGCAGGCTCCATGCTGTCAGCACAGAGCCTGATGTGGGGCTTGAACTCACTGTGAGATCATGACCTGAGCCAAAATCAAGAGTCAGATGCTCAACTGACTGAGCCACACATACACCCCTTTGTGTGTTTTTGTACATGTTGTACATTTGATATGGGTAAGGAACTTGTAAGAAATTTAAGTGTGCTTACAAAGAAGCAAATTGAATAGAGTTGACTTGACACCACAGACCAAAATTTCTTCTGCTTCTCTTCTACCTAGCAAGACTTAGATGTTTTCTTAAACAATTTGACCCAGGAATAAGGAAACATTTTTGATGAAAGACCAAGCCTTTTCTCTCCTACCAATTCATTCACTCCTTTGGGAGCCTTGGCTCAAGGCTTCACTCCTCTTAGATACTATTTTTAATCAGCACACCTCCCCTGTGGGCCAGGTACTGCAGGTGTGAAGTTATTTATTGCCTCTTGCTAAGCTGCATTTCTTAGCATTTCAGTTCCATTTCTCTTTTCTGTTCCCATTTTGTTTGCACTCTAGATTGCAAAGTACAAAGGATTATTGACCTGGTTGGAAAAATACCGGTTACCTTTCTTCTGTAAAACCAACTTGTGTTTCCATTACATTCTCTGTCAAGAGCTCATCAGTTTCATTAAGTCCCCAGAAGGAGGTAAGCATGAGGGTGTGTGTGTGGAGAAATATGGGAAGCCGGGCTGTATAATGGTCCTGTTCCTGTCAGTCCTATAGTAATTTACAAATACTGGCCACCTTTGTAGACTTAGATGTGAGAGTGGCCCAGCTTGTAATGCAGCAGTAGGTGAAAGCTTAGGCTGAAAAAATTGGTACCTAGAGCAATAAGCAGGAGTCAGATAGGTTGTATGTGCTATTTGTCTCACTGCAGCCAGAAGTGAGAGAGTTACTGGTGGACACAGAACATGGCAAAACTGCCTAAAATATATTCAGAATCAAACATAGCTCACCACCTTCATTAGTACCACCTGGTCTAAGCCACCACAATTTCTCACCTGGCTACTGAAATCATCTCTTAATTAGTCTCCTTGTTTCTGCTCTTGTTCTCCTGCTCATAGCAGCCAGAGAGAGCCTTTAAAACAAAACAAAACAAAACAAAATTTTTTTGAGAGAGAGTGTGAGCAGGGGAGGGGCAGAGAGGAGGGAGAAAGGGTCCCAAGCAGGGCCCGCTCTGTCAGTGCAGAACCCAAAGCGGGGCTCAAACTCATGAACTGTGAGATCATGACCTGGGTTGAAACCAAGTGTTGGAAGCTTAACTGGCTGAGCCACCTAGGCACCTGGAGAGAGCCTTTTAAAACTTAATTCAGATCATGTAACTCCTCTATTGGCTGCTCCCTACCCCCACCAATGACTCCCATCTCAGTGTGAGATCTAATGCCCCTATATCTCTAGGTCTTCAGGATCCTCAAGATGTGGGTCCATTACTTTTAGGACCTGATCTCCTCCTATTCCCTCCATTGCTTACTCCATTTCAGTTACACTTGGCTTGCTTGCAGTTCCTCAAAAATCCTGCCTTGACACATACTCATTTCAAGGCCTTGCACTGGCTATTTACTCTGCCTGGGGTGCTTTGTCAATATACCCACATTGGCTCCCTCTCTCACCTCTTCAAATCTCTGTGCAAATCTCACCTCCTCAGAAGAGGCTACCCTGATGACCCTAATGCCACTCATTCAACTCTTGTCCTAACACTCCCAACCCCCTTTACTCTCTTTTACCTTTTCATTTTTTCCTGTAGTGCTTATAACCTTCAACCTTACTAGATAATGTACTTATTATGCTTATTGTTTATTATCTGTCTACTTCACCAGAATGTAAGCTCCTTGTGGGCAAGGATTTCCTGTTTGCTAATGTATCCCAAACATCTAGAATGATACTAAGTAGTAGACATTTAACAAATATATTAATAATATATATTTGTTAAGAGAATTAATTAATAAAATTGCCATCTAGGGTTGAATCAATAATTTGACTCTCAATTCAACTAGCCAAAGGAAACTGTGTTCCACCTGGGGAAAGTTGAGATTCAGGAGACTTACATTGAGTAAAATGTAACAAAATACCCAATATATTCATCTCCTTTCTTCAATATATATATATTGGGAAAATTGGATTGGCAAAATCACTGTCAGGTGGGGATTATAGAAGGCAAAGAGCCTTGGGTGGTGCCTTTGATCTATGGATTATACTCTGCTGGTGGGTCCCTCATATGATGCGTGTCACTACAGGGTCTATTTCCTGCCTTCAGAAGTACTGCATACTCCTACCCCAACTCGTCTAAATGGCCACCATTTTTCCTCACTCACCCTGAGTGAATGGGGGTCTAGCTGTGTGCAAGGCTGAGAGAGGGGCTGGGAGAAGAGCTCATTCTCTCTTTCTTACCATGGACTTTTCCTGGCAGCCAAGATGTTGAGATGGAAAAAAGCAGACCAGTGGCTACTCCAGAAGTGCATTGGTGGGGTCAGAGGGATGTGGCGCTTCTGTACCTACCTCAAAGGCAGTACAGGTAGGTTCTTGGAGTTGTTTCTGGAGTCCTTGCAAGTTCATAACAGCTTCCAGGATGCCCCAGAGCACTTATTGACAATAATGTATGCATATGGGAAATAAGTGTTTTATACTGTAGTTTGTGTAAAAGTCTTTGAAAATAGGTCCACAGTGTAGGTTAGGGCAAAAGTAAACAGAGTCCTTTTATTTTGTTCATTCATCCATCCATTCATCTATCTATTCACTTAACAATGTTGAGCACCACTGTGTGGAAGCCACTGTGAATAAGAGCCATAAATCTCCACTTCATAAAGCTATCACAATGGTGGGGAAACACACAAGGAACACATAAATAAACAAATCCCTATAGCAGAAGTGTTCACATGCACTGCTTTCTGTTCTGTTGAGTCCAGTGGTTGATGACTACTGGGAGGTGAGCAGCCAGCACTAGCTGACACTCCAGTTCAGCGGCATTAATTTTCATCCAAGGACAAGCCCTAGTTTAAGGGTGAAATCCTGGATTTCCAGGGCGAAGGTAGGGAAGAACTAGGCAGGCTATCTTTTAGTATGTCACTCAGACTTTAACCCTGGCAAAGTTGTGACACAGGGAATGTAGTCTTTGGCATCTTTGGGTTCTATTATTCCTTCTTCTGGTTTTTCTGGGTCCATGATATGGGAAATGTTCTTTTTTCTTCTCATCTTCATGTTTTGGATAAATTCAAGTGTCTCATGATCCATTCTCACAGTCTTTCAGTTTTCTCTAAAGCAACAGTTTTCCTCACAACGACAAAAGTCACACAAGGTCCCTATCCATTAAGTCCCTTCTCCCCATGCCTCCATCTGCCCCCACATTACGACATCACTAGGGATGATGCCTGAAACCAAAGAAGTGACTAATGGTACTATTTGAGGCAATAGAGCAAGCTGGTGGTGGGGAGTGGTATTAGCTGCTACACCCAGATGTAACCACAGAAGGGGCAACATCGGGGTGCAGCGCTGTGCTTGCCCTGTCTAATCTGTAGGTGAAGAGCTGGTGGATTTCTGGATCCTTGCTGAGAAGATCTTGAGCATAGATGAGATGGACCTGGAAATGAGAGACCACTATCTGTCCCTCCTCCTTGTGCTGAAGGCTACCCATTTACAGGAGGGCTCAAGAGTAGTGACTCTCTGCAACATGAACATCAGTAAGAATTATAAAGCATATCTGAAGTGAAATCACTGGGGGATGTAACCAAAAAAATCAATCATTTTGTAGGCATCTACCCTCTCCATTTTCTGTGTATCAGGGATGTCATGGGAACCCTTAACAGGGAAGGGTTGCAAGAGTCCAGTTGTCCTTAGGCTGGTATGTGCTTCTTGCTGAGATATTACTCACCAGTGTAGGTTGGCTAGAAGGAGTGAAGACGAATTGGGACAGTGTAATTAAACAGCTCCTGCATCTTCTGAGATGGCATGGCACCTCTTTTTTAAAAACTGAGATTCCCTAGAACAAACTAGAGCTCACAGGCAAAACACAGTGCATATAGCCTGTGGACTAAGAATGTTTTAGTATTTTTAAAGGACTAAAGAAGAAGACTGTGCAGCAGAGACTGCATATAACTCACAAAGCTGAGGTTTACAGGTTTGCCAGCCTCTACTCTAGAACATCAGATTCATCAAAAATTATTTATTTATTAATTAAGGAGACATTCCTGACCCAAATATAAATATGTTCCAGAAGATTTGTGTTTTGAGATTGGTCACACTCCTCTATTGATAGAGATCACTGAGAATTTATTACATTAAAATCAGAGCTAGTAATGACTCCTTCAAATTATCCAGTCTAAACCCTTTCCTCCAGGTAGATCTGACTCTGAAAAATCCCACTCATAGATACATGCCTCCTATTCTTAAACATATTTTCTTGTTCATTTTGCTTTTCTTTACTGTAACATCCAATTGTCCAAAAAATAATTCAATGAATCCCATAAACTGTATTATTTATGTGGGAGAAAGGGAAGGTAATCAGAAAAAGGGGTCACCATTCCCTGAGAAAATCCCTAAAATGTGTTTACTATGTATTTGTCCTGTCCATACACCAGGGTTGCATGAAGAACAAATGAAATGCTATACATAACAACATTTGGAAAACTTCAAAAAACCTCTCCCAACATCATTATCATCACTACCACTAGATCATTTTCATCCTTCGTGTCTTTCTATTATTTCCAGAGTCCCTTCTGAACCTATCCATCTGGCATCCCAACCAATCAACCACCAGGAGGGAGATTTTGAGCCACATGCAGAAAGTGGCTCTGTTCAAACTTCAGAGCTATTGGCTCCCCAACTTTTACACCCATGCCAGGACGATTATGGCCAAAGTGGAATCATGCCAAGGTCTGCTGCAGGAATATGAGACTCGCCTATGCAGTGTTTGCTGTACTCACATAGGAGAACTCCCTGTAAACATGAGCATCAAGAAGTGCCACTACCCCCAGAAGCGGTACTCAAGCAAGACGACCAAGAGGAGGATGTGGCAGTTGACAGACCATGGCTCTACTCTGGAAATAGATACCAAACCAGAAACCAACATTACGCCCCTCCAGGAGATGTGTTCTCAAGTTAAGGACACATACAAATACAAATATACACAAATGCCCTCCTTGAAAGTGACGTCTTCAAAGGAGAGAATAATCAGTTCCCAGGAAAAGGATATTCTCTGTGCCGGGAAGTCTAACATGAAGAAGAAATCCAAGAGCCACCTCCACATGGAGGGCCTCTTTGAGACAACGTTCTCTACACACATGAGGACTGTCACCCCTAGCATCAATCACTGCCCCCAGATGACAATCAAGAAAGTCATCAAACAAAGCATTTCCTTAGGGTACACCCACTGGGCCTTGTGTGCTGATGACTGTGCAGGGCGTCCCTTCCGGCACTACCTGAAAAAGCAGAATTTGAAAGTGGAGATCCAACTCCTGGACCTCTGGCAGGACCTGCACCATTTCCTCAGTGTCCTGTTAAGTAACAGGAAGACTGGGAATACTGTCTTTCAGCACATGCTGGGCAACAGAATTTGTGAACTCTACCTGAATGAACAGATTGGTCCATGCCTACCACTAAAATCCCAAACCATTGAAGGCCTGAAGGAGATGCTGCCTTCTGGGGATGTAAACCCCTGGATTCCCAGAGCCCAGAGGGAGATCTGCAAGGTAGGCCTTACCTGACAGAAATGGTTTAGTATCTGGAAGATTATGTCTGACTGAACAAAATTCCTATCTGGTCATCTATGCTGGTTAAGTTAATGATATAATTACTCACATCACTCTTCACATATTGAAGAGTTGGTTGATCTCTTAGGAAAAAGCTATGCAAGTTCCCAAGAACAAGCCAAAAATCCTTTAAAAAATCTTGATATCACCCATGACTTACCTTTCTGTCTCATACCCACGTGTAGTCTATTGGTGAATCCTGTTGGCTCAATCTTAAAAATATAACTAGAATCTGGCATTCCTCCCCTTCTGTGTTACAACCACGCTTGCCCACGTCACATCCAGTGTCACCTGGATTACTACAGTGGCCTCCTAACCGATGCCTATGGATCTGTCCTTGGTCCTAAGCAGGCTCATTTCAACTGGCCATGGTGAGTCTGCAGAAACATAAATTGTGTAATTTAACTGAAAATAAGTAAAAGGAAGTGAGTGAGGACCTTGAAAACAGATGGCTTTCTGTCTTCAGTAAAATCCGAAGTCCTTGCCAAAATGACAAGGCCTACATAATCTCTCCTCTACCTCCCCTCTCTAGCTTCATCTTCCACTGCTTCTGTGCTCATCACTCCGGCATTCCAGACACACTGTCAGCTCAATGGTGGTGCTCCCACTGTGTATAATGTGCAGATGTTCACGCAGATGAGCCCCCACTCCTTCAGCTGCTTGCTCAAGTCATCTCAGTGAGGCCTTCCTTACCCACTTCATATAAAATTTCACCCCATTCCCATTATACTTTTCTCCTTAGCACTTACTATTACCTAGATCCATCCATCTTACATACATACATACATACATCATTGTATGAGTGTCTGCATAATACACATATAATCCTTAAAATGTACATGTATGCATATATTATATACATAAACTTATTTTGCTTATTTTCTTTCTCCCTATGAGGGCAGAAATTTTTATCTGTTTCACTAGTACTGTCTTCCCAGCATCTAGAAGAGTACCTTAGGGTATTGTATCCAGTGCTTGATAGTGTTGATAGCATTCATGCTCCACAGACATCTGTTGAACCAATAAGTTCCAGTTGACAATGGCCCCTCTTTTGTCCAGGACTATCTTTTCTAGTTGGAGACAACTAGTTTCTATGAGAATTCTGATTTTCATCCAGCTCTTCAACCATCCTCCAATTATCCAATCAACCTTTGTGAAGTGCTGATAGCATGCCCACTGATATGTCCATTTCCTGACTTCTGACTCACTGATGTGGAGACACAGTCTAGGAAAGGTTTTTAGAGTCCTGGGTCTGTCACTGTTTGGCTATGTGGTATTGAACAAACTCCAAGTCTAAATCCTTCAGTATCCCTAGGTCTCTTTGTCCTCATATATAAAATGAAAACTGGGAAAAAAATCATATTTTGTAATTGCATTTGTGGATTTAATAAGTTTATAGATACATTAAGGATACTATACTAGGGGCGCCTGGGTGGCTCAGTCGGTTAAGCGGCTGACTTCAGCTCAGGTCATGATCTCGTGGTCCGTGAGTTCAAGCCCCGCATCGGGCTCTGTGCTGACAGCTCAGAGCCTGGAGCCTGTTTCAGATTCTGTGTCTCCCTCTCTCTGACCCTCCCCCGTTCATGCTCTGTCTCTCTCTGTCTCAAAAATAAATAAACGTTAAAAAAAATTTAAAAAGAAAAAAAAAAGGATACTATACTATAAAAGGACATAGGTAGAGAAGTGGATGTGAACTTGGAAGACAGAGCATAAGCTTAAAAATTGCCTTTGCTTTAACCAGAGAGGAGAGGATTGCGAGCATGTGCTGAAGATGACGGGAGTAAGGAGTTCTACAGACACTGGGAAATATGTACTATTGGTCCCTTTATGTACTGCTTTTAGGATGGGACAGGAGAGTTTACCAAGTGATGAACAAACTGAATTCTAAAGGAAACCCTAATATATTCTAACAAAAATATATGTAGAAAAAATATATAATAGTAGGTCAAATTTTAAAAGGTAATTATAGGTTTAATTATTGTTTTAGTATGTTTTTACTTTTTCCTATTTTTTTGCTGCACATCTGACTATTTCTTCTAATGGAAAGTGCCCTATTAAACATTGTTTGCTAAGATACCAATTAGATCACTTATTCACCAGTTTTTAGAGTCATAAATCTTTTAAGATGGAAGGGATTTTAATAGGGTACTCATTTCACACATGTTTATTATTCATATTTAACATATATATTTAGAGCTTATCCATTGGTCAGTCACCTCATATTACATTATGTATTGCTAGTATTCAATCACAGAGCATAATTTTCTCAGGAATATACTTCACTCCTGTTTCCCAGGAACCCAGGAGATCTGATGAAATTACTAAAACTTGTATTCTTAGACTCACCTTTTGGCAGCATGACTGGAGCAGTTTGTAAAGACAATATTACATCATTTAAAAATTATTATTGGTGACCCATTCCCTGCAAAATAATGCCTAGACTGCTTAAGGCATTCGAGTGGGTAGTCCCATCCAATCTTCTCTGCCTTATCCTTTGCCACTGCCCCACCCCTGTACTCTTCGAAGGATGCTACAGCTTAGTGATGCTGGAGTACTTACCATTTTCAAACATGTCCTTTCCAATCTCTGTGCCTTTGCTTAAGTTCTTCCAACTGCCTGGAATGCCCTTTACTCAACTTCCCTATGGTAAGTTCCTACTTATCCTGCAAAATGCAAATTCCTTTTTAAGTTTCTTTGCCTTTATGAAATCTTTCTGGATTTCCTGGACTCAAAAGAAAACAAAAAAAAAATGTTCCTGCCTCTCTGCTCCCAGAGAACTTTGTTCACACCTATATTGTAGCATGCTATCCTATGCTATTCATCATGCTAGAAGATGAGCTCCTTGGGAACAATGCTTGTAGCATATTGATCTGTATATTCTCAGTCATTTTCACAATGCTTGACAGATAGGAGACCCTCAGAAACTATTTGTCACATAAATTAATGAATGAAGGTGAGAGTACAGCCAAATAAACCTAGTTGAACACTGACTTATAGGTTTTTTGTTGTTACTGTTTTTTGTTTGTTTCTTTTAATTTAATGAAATATTCTGCACAGGTGGGTAGGGTCTTCAAATGGGAAATATGAGGAGAAGACACTTCAAAAGAAGATGTTTTGTTCTCAGGACCATTTGAGAATCAGATGAGATGGTAATTTATTTAGAAAAGAACAAGGAAATGTGAAGATTTCTTTTTTTCCAGTTTTTAAAAAATTTTTAAATTAATTTATTTTTTAATTTACATCCAAGTTAGTTAGCATATAGTACAACAATGATTTCCGGAGTAGATTCATTAATGCCCATTACCCATTTAGTCCATCCCCCCTCCCACAACCCCTCCAGCAACCCTCTGTTTATTCTACATATTTAAGAGTCTCTTATGTTTTTCCCCCCTCCCTGTTTTTATATTAATTTTGCTTCCCTTTCTTATGTTCATCTGTTTTGTATCTTAAACTCCTCATGTATATACATGTATACCACATCTTCCACATCCATTCATTCATCGATGGACATTTAGGCTCTTTCCATACTTTGGCTATTGCTGATAGTGCTGCTATAAACATTGGGGTGCATGTGCCCCTTCAAAACAGCACACCTGTATCCCTTGGATAAATAACTAGTAGTGCAATTGCTGGGTCGTAGGGTAGTTCTATTTTTAATTTTTTGTGGAACCTCCATACTGTTTTCCAGAGTGGTCGGACCATTTTGCATTCCCACCAGCAGTGCAAAAGAGATCCTCTTTCTCCGCATCCTTGCCAACATCTGTTGTGGCCTGATTTGTTAATGTTAGCCATTCTGACAGGTGTGAGGTGGTATCTCATTGTGATTTTGATTTGTATTTCCCTGATGATGAGTGATGTTGAGCATTTTTTCATGTGTCGGTTGGCCATCTGGATGTCTTCTCTGGTGAAGTGTCTATTCATGTCTTTTGCCCATGTCTTCACTGGATTGTTTGTTTTTTGGGTATTGAGTTTGATAAGTTCTTTATAGATTGTGTATACTAACCTTTTATCTGATATGTCATTTGCAAATATCTTCTCCCATTCTGTTGGTTGCCTTTAGTTTTTCTAATTGTTTCCTTCACTGTGCAGAAGCTTTTTATTTTGATGAGGTCCCAATAGTTCATTTTTGCTTTTGTTTCCCTTGCCTCTGGAGATGTGTTGGGTAAAAAGTTGCTGTGGCCAAGGTCAAAGAGGTTTTTGCCTACTTTCTCCTCGAGGATTTTGATGACTTCCTGTATTACATTTAGGTCTGTCATCCATTTTGACTTTACTTTTGTGTATAAGAAAGTGGTCCAGATTCATTTTTCTGCATGTCACTGTCCAATTTTCCCAGCACCACTTGCTGAACAGACTGTCTTTATTCCATTGGATATTCTTTCCTGCTTTGTCAAAAATTAGTTGGCCATACGTTTGTGGGTCCATTTCTGGGCTCTCTATTCTGTTCCATTGATCTGAGTGTCTGTTTTTGTGCCAGTACCATACTGTCTTGATGATTACAGCTTTGTAATACAGCTTGAAGTCTGGGATCTCCAGCTTTGGTTTTATCTCCAGCTTTGGTTTTCGTTTTATTTTTCAAGATTGCTTTGGCTGTTTGGGGTCTCTTCTGATTCCATACAAATTTTAGGATTGTTTGTTCTAGTTCTGTGAAGAATGCTGCTGTTATTTTGATAGAGATTGCATTGACTATGTAGATTGCTTTGGGTAATATTAACATTTTAACAATATTTGTTCTTCCTATCCAGGAGCATGGAATAGTTTTCCATTTTTTGTGTGTCTTCTTCAATTTGTTTCATAAGCTTTCCATAGTTTTCAGTGTATATATTTTTCACGTCTTTGGTTAGATTTATTCCTAGGAATTTTATGGTTTTTGGTGCAATTGTAAATGGGATCCATTGCCTGAATTCTCTTTCTGTTGCTTCATTATTGGTGTATGGGAATGCAACCTATTTCTGTGCATTGATTTTATATCCTGCAACTTTGCTGAATTCATGGATCAGTTCTAGCAGTTTTTTGGTGGAATCTTGTGGGTTTTCCATATAGAGCATCATGTCATCTGTGAAGAGTGAAAGGTTGACCTCCTCCTGGCCAATTTGGATGCCTTTTATTTCTTTGTGTTGTCTGATTGCTGAGGCTAAGACTTCCAATACTATGTTGAATAACAGTGGTGAGATTGAACATCCCCATCTTGTTCCTGACCTTAGGGTGAAAACTCTCATTTTTTCCCCATTGAGGATGATATTAGTGTTGGGTCTTTCATACATGGCTTTTATGATCTTGAGGTATGATCCTTCTATCCCTACTTTCTTAAGGGTTTTTATCAAGAAAGGATGCTGTATTTTGTCAAATGCTTTCTCTATATCTATTGAGAGGATCATGTGGTTCTTGTCCTTTCTTTTATTGATGTGATGTCTCACATCGATTGTTTTGCGAATATTGAACCAGCCTTGCATCCCAGGTATAAATCCCACTTGGTCGTGGTGAATAATTTTTTTAAGGAATTGTTGGATCTGGTTGGCTAATATCTTGTTGACGATTTTTGCATCCATGTTCATCAGGAAAACTGGTCTATAGCTCCCCTTTTTTAGTGAGGTCTTTGTCTGGTTTTGGAATCAAGGTAATAATGCTGGCTTCATAGAGTTTGGAAGTTTTCCTTCCATTTGTATTTTTTGGAACAGCTTCGAGAGAGTAGGTGTTAACTCTTTTTTAAATGTTGGTAGAATTCCCCCAGAAAGCCATCTGGCCCTGGACTCTTGCTTTTTGGGAAATGTTTGATTACAAATTCGATTTCTTTACTGGTTATTGGTCCGTTCATATTTTCTATTTCTTCCTGTTTCAGTTTTGGTAGTTTATATGTTTCTAGGAAT
This sequence comes from Panthera onca, assembly GCF_046562875.1. Classification (NCBI taxonomy): domain Eukaryota; kingdom Metazoa; phylum Chordata; class Mammalia; order Carnivora; family Felidae; genus Panthera; species Panthera onca. The sequence goes on along the minus strand of NC_138355.1, from coordinate 28,552,484 downwards.
TTGTCCATTTCTTCCACATTGCCCATTTTATTGGCACATAATTGCTTATAATATTCTGTTATTGTTTTTATTTCTGCTGTTTTGGTTGTGATTTCTCCTCTTTCATTGATCTTAGCCAAAAGGCCTAGAAGCGATCTTCTCTTTCATTCTTGATTTTATTTATTTGGGTCCTTTCCTTTTTCTTTTTGATCAAACTGGCTAGGGGTTTATCAATTTTGTTAATTCTTTCAAAGAACCAGCTTTTGGTTTCATTGATCTGTTCTACTGGTTTTTTGTTTGTTTGTTTGTTTGTTTGTTTTGGTTTCGATAGCATTGGTTTCTGCTCTAATCTTTATTATTTCCTGTCTTCTGCTGGTTTTGAGTTTTATTTGCTGTTCTTTTTCCAGCTCTGTAAGATATAAGTTTAGGTTGTGTATCTGAGACCTTTCTTCCTTCTTTATGAAGTCTTGGATTGCTATATATTTCCCTCTTATGGCTGCCTTTGCTGCGTTCCAGAAGTTTTGGGCTGTGGTGTTATCATTTTCATTGGCTTCCATGTACTTTTTGATTTCCTCTTTAACTTCTTGGTTAGCCCATTCATTGTTTAGTAGGATGGTCTTTACTCTCCAAGTATTTGTTATGTTTCCACATTTTTTCTTGTGGTTGATTTCAAGTTTCATAGCATTGTGGTCTGAAGATATGCATGGTATGATCCCAATATTTTTTGTACCTGTTGAGGGCTGATCTGTGTCCCAGTATGTAATCTATTCTGGAGAACGTTCCATGTGCACTGGAGAAGAATGTGTATTCTGCTGCTCTAGGATGAAATGTTCTTAATATATCTGTCAAGTCCATATGGTCCAGTGTGTCATTCAAAACATTGTTTCCTTCTTGATTTTCTGTTTAGATGATCTGTCCATTGTGGTAAGTGGGGTGTTGAAGTCTACTATTATGGTATTATTATCAATGAGTTTCTTTATGTTTGTGATTAATTGATTTATATATTTGGGTGCTCTCACATTTGGACCATAAATGTTTACAATGGTTAGGTCTTGGTCTAAAATTATGATGTAATGCCCTTCTTCATCTCTTGTTACAGTCTTTATTTTAAGGTCTAGATTGTATAAGTATGGATACTTTGGCTTTCTTTTGTTGACCATTAGCATGATAGATGGTTCTCCATGCCCTTACTTTCAATCTGAAGGTGTCTTTAGTTCTAAAGTGGGTCTCTTGTAAACAGCATATAGATGGATCTTGTTTTCTTATCTATTCTGTTACCCTATGTCTTTTGATTGGAGCACTTAGTCCACTGACGTTTAGAATGGGTACTGAAAGATATGAGTTTATTGCCATATGTTGCCTGTAGAGTTGGAGTTTCTGGTGGTGTTCTCTGGTCCTTTCTAGTCTTTGTTGCTTTTTTTTGTTTGTTTTGCTTTGTTTTGTTTTTTCATCTTTTCTCCCTTCAGAGAGTCCCCCTTAAAGTTTCTTGCAGGGCTGGTTTAATGGTCACAAACTCCTTTCATTTTTGTTTGGGAAAATTTTAATCTCTCCTATTTTGAATGACAGCCTTGATGGATAAAGAATTCTTGGCTGCATATTTTTCTCATTCAGCACATTGAATATATCCTGCCACTCCTTTCTGACCTGCCAGGTTTCTGTGGATAGGTCTGCTGCAAACTTAATCTGTCTTCCCTTGTAGGTTAAGGGCTTTTTTCCCTTGCTGCTTTCACGAATCTTTCCTTGCTTGAGTATTTTGTGAATTTGACTATGATATGCCTTGTTGATGGTCAGGTTTTTTTTTTGTTTGTTTTAATCTAATGGGTGTCCTCTGTGCTTCCTGGATTTTGATGTCTGTGTCTTTCCCCAGGTTAGGAAAGTTTCCACTGTGATTTGCTCACATAACCCTTCCACCCCTTTTTCTCTCTCTTCATCTCCTGGGATCCCTATGATTCTGATGTTGTTCCTTTTTAATGAGTCACTGATTTATCTAATTCTTAAATCGTGCTTTTTTGCCTGAGTCTCCCTTTTTTTTCTGCTTCATTATTCTCCATAAATTTGTCCTTTATATTGCTGATTCGCTGCCCTGCCACATCCACATCCAATGATGCCATGGCATCCATTCGAGATTGCAGCTCAGTTATAGCATTTTGTACTTCATCCTGACTAGCTTTTACTTCTTTTATCTCACAGAAAGAGATTCTAATCTGTTTTAAAACCCAGCTAATATTCTTATTATCGTGATTCTAAATTCTGGTTCAGACATCTTGCTTGTATCTGTGTTGATTAAGTCCCTGGCTGTCATTTCTTCCTGCTTTTTCTTTTGGGGTGAATTCCTTCATTTCATCATTTTGAAGGAAGAAAAGGAAATAATAAGTTAAAAAATTAAAATTAAAATATTAAAAACAACACACAAAAAATCAAATAAACGATGCTATCCTAGGTGTGTTTTGGTCTGGTTGTTAAAAGGAGTTTGATAGAGATGAGAAAAAAGGGAAAAATTAGAAAAGATAAAGAAAAAGAAAAAAAAAGAAATGAGAAAAAGAAAGAAAAAAAAGAAAAAAGACAACGTTTGAAAATTTGAAAAAAAAAGAAATGAAGAAAAAGGGACAACATTTGAAAATTTGAAAAAATGAATACAATGAAATAGAATAAAATGAAATGGTGGAAGTAAAATATAATTTGAAAAATTTACAAAAAAATATATAGCAGAAAAAAATTAAAGAAAACTATTTTTATTTATTTATTTTTTTTTTTACGTTTTATTTTTGAGACAGGGAGAGACAGAGCATGAGCAGGGGAGGGTCAGAGAGAGGGAGACACAGAATCCGAAACAGGCTCCAGGCTCTGAGCTGTCAGCACAGAGCCTGATGCGGGGCTCGAACTCACGGACCGCGAGATCATGACCTCAGCCGAAGTCGGCTGCTTAACCGACTGAGCCACCCAGGCGCTCCAAGAAAAATATTTTTAATAAAAATTGAAAATAAAAATATTTTTTTCTTTTTCCATATTCAAGAATAATAAAGGAAAAGAAAAAGAAAAAAAATTGAATAGACAGACCAGCAAACAGACTGAAATACAATTCAAATTACATCAATTTCCCCTAGAAGTCAAAGTACAAAGCACTTTATAGTCCATAAACTAAGCAGGCAGAGAAACTTGTGGTGTTCCTGAATAGTGAGGTTGGTCCAGTTGTGCAGGGCTTAGTGTAACATCTCCATTCTCCACTAGATGGCGCTGCTTAGCTTACTGGTTGGATTGCTGTGGCACTTGTAGGTGTGTATGTGCATTCATGAGAGGGGTGAAAATGGTGTCACCCAGTTACCCAGTCTCTAGTATCGGGACTCTGTTCTCCTTGATCAGCAATCGCACACCTGTCCTTTGTCTCTGGCTTCCATCCACTCCTGCTTTTACACTGTCCGTGACCAAGCCATCAGGTTGCCAGGTGACCCCTCCCTCCTGAGTTTTATCTCAGATGTGGCTGTGTTTCCCAACCCATCACTTCTGTGGGACTGAGGCTTTGACCCACTCAGACCTTCTGGGGGAGGGTCTCACTGAGCAGTGGCTGGGTGCCCGCCTACCCCCAGGAATGTTCATGAGACCATGCTGCTGCCAATGCCCAGAGACTGTGGCTAGGTGCGAGCCACCCCAGAAAAAGTTCATGTGATCATGTAGCAGCAGCAGTTCAGAGATATGGTAAATTACAACACACATCTGGCACCAGGCTTCACCCTTAATGTCCTTGTTTCAGCACCATGGAACGTGGCTGTTCTCCAGGGTCCACTGGGATCTTTCCTTTTGGGGTGGCTGCAGAGCCTCTACCAAATGTCCTCCCAGCAGGGGAACCGCCTCTCCCCATTTGGCCCAAGGACTCCTTGGACCTTGCTTTTTGCTCCTGGGGATTCACCCTTCCCTCCAGAGCACTGCCAGGTATAGAGCTGTGGAGTTTCAGACTCTGCTCTCCCCCTGTTTATAGAGTCTTAATGGAATTTAAACCCTCTCCTTCCTCCTTTCTCCCTTTTTTGTTCAGTCCCTGTAGCTGTTTCCACTTTTCCACTTTCTCTTCAGCTGCTTTTGGCGTGGGGTGGGGGGTGCTTTTCCTGTACTCCCTTCCCCCATCTTCATCCTCTCTCCACAAGCAAAAACAGCTCCCTGCCCTCTGTGGCTTCTCTCTTTCCCAGTTCACCTCTCCATGCCACGTACCTGCTGAGTTCTGGGGTTCAGGTTTGTGCAGATTATTGTGTTAATCCTCAAGTATGTTTTCTAGGTGTATAGGATGGTTTAGTGTTGATCTGGCTGTATTTCATGGATAAGAGATGCAAAAAAAAAGCATCCAAGCTGTTCCACCATCTTGCCCATCCAAATTATATCTTTTCTTAAGTAAATATCAAGTACCATTTTTTGAGATTCAGAGAAAGACTGCACAAGCTGCCATATTCAGAGAGATAAAGGTTGCCTCCTGGTTGGTCATGGCTAATGTTCACTGTTAGATTATATCTCCATATTAGAGAATCCAGAATCTGTAGCCTGCTCTTCTCCCACATGAACACTCACATGAGAGATGCAGCAAGCTGTGCATCACCTCATCATGTTGTTGTCCTGTTTGGATTTCAGATGCTCAGTCCCTGGTATGATGAATTCCTGGATGAAGAGGACTACTGGTTTCTCATTTTTACAGTAGGAGGGACTTTGAGTTGGGGAGGAATCAAGAGGTTCTAGGAAGAAAAAAGAACCACTTCTCTCTTAAAAGCCTTACTTGTCGAAGTAAAGGAAACTTTTATTTCTCCCAGAGGCAGCTGGGAGTTGACATGGTCTCCCAAGGAAAAAGACTCAAGTGCAATAGCTGACTTTGAACAAGTCACATTCGTATAGAATTTCTCCCTTGTATAAATGGGTTTCATTAGAAGAGGGTAGGGGCTGCCGTGTAAAGGAGCAATGGTTCTTAACAAAATGAAAGCAATCAGCATAAGTTTACCTGACAAGGAGGCACAGGAGGACTGGGCTATTACAAATCTTGCTTCTGGTCTAGTTCCTATAGCAAATGCTATCTGCCCCCATTCCCTTCTCTTAGACTCAGACCAAGTTCATCAGAGACAAATGGCATAAAAAAGGATCTATAAGCAAAGAAGAGAACATTCTTCTTTATAAGAGGTGTGAGGAATCCCTGGAGCTAAGCCAGGGTCTGGCTAACATGGAGAAAATGGATTCTCTGCAGTGGCAAAAGATAGCTACTGAGGACCTGAGACAAGGCGGGTCTCTCCAGGTAGAACTAAAGTCTCCGGTGCTTCAAGCAGGTAAGGGCAGTCATCATAATTTTTTTTTTTGCCCTAACATATAGACAACTTCAAAATATTAATATTTAACATTTAGTGATTATTCCCTGTACATCAGTACTGTGCAATGCAAAGATTACCCCATTTGATATTCAAATAACCTGTGAGGTAAATACTGAGTAACTGAGGCACAGAGAAGATAAGTGACTTTCCCAAGGTCACACAGTAAGTGGCAGAGCCAGGATCTTACTGACTGACTGGCCTCTACTAACCCTGAAGGGACCCAGAGCACTCAAGTTTGGCGAGTCAGCAAAGCATCACCTCAGTTATAAAATACCTCATTTTTTTTTACGTCTGATAAGCATGTTCCACCTTACCACACCTCCTTCAGAGTCATGTCCAAGAAATTCTGTGAATATATTTTTAATAGCTACTCCCCTCTCCTAACATAACACAGCAGCCCACTCAGGCAGTGAAGAGGAGTGGTTAGGAGCACAAGTCTCCACTGTCTCAGAGGTCTGGGTTATATCCTAACTCTGCTAGTGACTGTAAACTTTAGCAATATATTTAACCTCTCTTTAATCTCGTTTTCTTGTCTTTAAAATGGGACTAATAGTAATAGGTTTGTTGTGAAGATGACCCAATGTCATCTATGAAAGCTACTACCACAATGGTTGGCAATAGTAAAAGTCCAATAATGTTAGCCATTAATATCAAAGTTGAACAAACTGCTTTAATTATCTATGCTGAGGCCATCAGGATTCTGCAGTATTTCTCAAACTTCGATCCGCAATAAATACATTTGACTTCAGGGAACATATACTTGCATATATGTGCGTGCATATATGTGGAAAATACTTTCTCAAAGCAATACTTACCCTTATTATATAAGATGATATACTCTAATATACTATCTTAGAATATTTTGTTCTATTTAGTTTTGTAAAACCTGGTGATGACAATTTTTTGACATGGTGTTGATTCATGACCTACACTTTTTTTAGAGAGAGAGAGTAGGGGAGGGGGAAGAGAGGAAGAGAGAGAGAAAGAGAGAGAAACTTCAGCAGTCTCCATGCTTAGCAAGGAGCCTGACGCAGGGCTAAATCCCAAGATCCTGGGATCATGACCTGAGACCTAAGCTGAAATCAAGAGTCAGACGCTGAACCCACTGAGCCTCCCTCAGTGGCACCACATGACCTACACTTTTCAAAACACAGCAGGGTGGCTGGTGATGTGGGCAGCAAAGAATTGCACAAAGAGTAGAACAATAAGCAGGACAGAGTTTATTTACTCTCCAAGGGAGAGGGGCCACACATCAGGACAGATGTCAGCACTGAGCTTCTGTTGGGCTGGGCCTTTTAAAGGTTTTGAAGGATGTGAGAGGGTTTCAGCTGCACCCATGGTGGGCTTGTGGGAAAGGGGTCAACTCTTAGGGAGAGCAGGAGGTGGCAGGCTTTTTGAGGGGCTTCGTCTGGGACTTGTGTGGGATGTGGGTTGTGGTCTGGCTAGAGAAGAATATTTTGTAGGTGGGGTCTACTTCCTGAGAATGGAGGGCACCATGACCTAGAAAAACAAACAGAGCCAAGTACAAACACCTGTGAGTTTTGTCTGTAAGCCTGGCTTTGGGGGTGGGTGTGGGGGACTTTGAATAGATTCTTTTCAGTAATAGTAAGCAAAAACTTTGGAAATTCAATTCCATAATTCCCTTGCTCTGTGAGCCTGGACAAGTTACTTATCTCTTTGAGACTCATTTCGCCAACTAAGGAGTGGAGATAATGGCCCCTATTTGGTAGGATTGTTGAGGGGATTGAAGGCAATGCTTTTACACAGCAAGCAAGCATTCAATAAGTAATAATTGTTAGATTACACTAAAAAATGTAATATTCAACTCTTATAAAACTTTGATGTGCACTCCATATACAAAATTCTTGCCTCTCAGAGCCATGTTTGGGCATGAATTATTTAAATCTAGCATGAACAAGCCCTCTGTTTCATATCATAGTTCTACCTTCTTTCTAAATCCTGAACATTCCAGAATGTATCTCAGAAATCAAGAAAAAAGTGGAAGAAAGGATGGCTGATAAATATCACCATACACATACTGAGCAATAGGCATTCCTTTGGTGGTCTTGGAGTGCCAGGGATGGCTAAGAAGAGTGAGAAGTACTCTCCATGGTGATTCCTCTTCCCTCTCCCCCAGAACACATCATGACTTCTTCCACCACTGCTTTTTTGAAATGCAAGTCTCTTTTTTGAAATGCAAGGCCCTGATGAAGGGCCTCCTGTACATTTGCCAAACCCAGAGCCCTGACTCCCAGGTGGGCTAATGCCTCCACTCAGTCTGCACCATAAACTCACAGAGCACCAGAACTAGAATACTTTCAGCTTTCATATGGAGAAAATGAGTCTCTGAGAAGTGGGAAGACTTGTCCAAGGTTGGTCAGCAAGGGAGGGATTGGCCCACAACTAGAAACCTGAATCTATTGCAGGAATGATATACTGTGCTTACAACTTACAGCCATAGTCCCCTGGCTGATAGATGATAATGATGACAGTGACAACACTGACATAAGGACAACCAACATTTGTGAGTCCACACCCCAGTATTCCTTCTAGATTCCACCTTTATAACCTTCGGAAAACACTGGACTGCCTTAAGAGAGTTCCTGGAGAACTATGTGAGATTAGACTTACTTTAAATCTCAAAACTCACAACATGATTGAGTGTTTTCATGTTGGTAGGAAGCAAGGTGCTGCTAATGTGCCTCTATTGCCCAGTACATGATTAAAACTTCCTTGATGTCTCAGTCTTCCTGTCTCATCTGATTTTGGATACAAAAGAGGTATTTCCTCTCAATTCACTATGCATGACTAGAAATGGTGTATGCCTATTTATAGAAAAAATAATTTACTTTCAAGGGACAATGATTTGCAACTGTTAATGATATTCAGACACGTGAGCTGTTAATTCTTAAAGTAATTCCCAAAGGCAGAGCCAAGAAAGAGAAAGGTCCTAGCACGTTATTTGAAATATACCATCCCTAAGTGTGCCAAATTCTTTGAAGCAATGGTAGAATGTTTGAAATACATTTGCAATTCTTTCTCACAACACATGGCTGCTTTGAAGGGATCAATACTCATTTGGATGAATTACGTCTTGTATATCTGTTAACAATTAGTACTTACTTCAAAGTCATATCTCAGTTACCCTAATATCCCTCAGGCAGGAAATCTCCATAGGTCAGGTGTCCCCAAGAAGGGAAGAATCCTTTCAGTCTAGAGAGGAGAGAAGATGATATTTCCTTACTTCTAATTTGGCCTGGGGAACTTGTATTCCTTGTGTAAACATTTCATTAAAACACTATTGTAAAAAAAAAAAAAAAAAAAAAAAAAGAGGTTAGAGAGGGAGAGAGCCAAAGCATAAGAGACTTTTAAAAACTGAGAACAAACTGAGGGTTGATGGAGGGTTGGGAGGAAGGGAGGGTGGGTGATGAGTACTGAGGAGGGCACCTTTTGGGATGAGTACTGGGTGTTGTATGGAAACCAATTTGACAATAAATTTCATATTTAAAAAAATTTTTCTATCAGCTCTATACCAGAAGGGGCACAGATAGTAAAATAAATTAGACCAATCATCATTTCCTGTGTTCCTCAATTAAACTGTTAACATAAAAAAAGAAAATACTATTGTCCTACTTAACTAGCATTTTAAAGGTAATACCTTCAATAAAAAGTGTATAAATCTTTGAGCTAGAGTGGGCAATCAGACTCTATACCTTTCTTTCCTACTTAACAGACCTAGAGAAAATGTCCTTTGGGGAACTCTGCTATAAGTATCCAAAGGTGGCCATACAGAAGATCAGTGATGACTATAAAATATATTGTGAAAAAGCACCTAAAGAAGGTAAGTGTTTACAACTCAGAGATAGGTTTGAGAGTCTCCAACCTCAAGAAGCATATGCCAAGAGAAGAGCCATGCTTCTTCTGAAATGAGGGATGGTCAGGAGAGAATGACCATGTCTTTTTCTCTCCTACACAGCCACCAAAGGGCATCATGAAACTGGCATGCAGTTATAAATGAATGGGGGTGGTGATGAAAACTGTTAATTCCTACCTTCTTACCTGGTTATCACCCTGGTGTTTTACATAATGCACATGTGTCCTCTAACAAATTTCTTGGAGTTGGAGATGCGTGGAAGGAGGTTTGTTGGTGTATGTTCTTAGTCATAACACCTTTAAAGAAATGAAGAAAGCAAAATTGGTGAAGGTAGATGCTGAAGTGCAGGGCAGTTACAGTAGGCCTCAGCAGATCCCATAGATGAAGCTCTAAAGCTAAGATGGCCCTTTGGAGTAGTCCCTCACTGAAATAGGGATTTTTTATTTGTTTGTTTGTTTTTCCTTTCTAATTGACTCAAAAGAGATTTGGCTGCCTGTGGGGAGGCTATAACCTCAGTCAGCACCCTTTGGCTGAGACAATAACCAGAGGGGCCCTCAACTATCAGCTCTCTGCAGCCAACACCTCAGACAGCTGGGGAAGTGAGTGCTTTGGTCCTAAAAGGGGGATCTGAGCTATGCGTCACACCACCCTCTACTGTCCACTTGCTTTGTATAGAAATTTCACCCCATCTTGGAATAGATATTCCAGGATTCTAGTTGGTTCCTTTTCCCAGGGAGCTTATACTAGAAGGGCTGACTCACACTACTACAGCTTGTCTGGAGACAACAACAAGTACTCCTCTTTTCCTCCCCTGCCACCCAAACTAGAGTCCCTTTATTCTCAGCTAGCGTCTCTGCTGATCTTGGGGAGCTTACCAAGAAGGATGACCTCCATGTCATCCTTGTCATCTCTGAGGGACCTGAACCCCTGGTCATCATGACCTCTCAGGCTGTGGTTGCTGCACTTGACAATTAATCACCAAAATTGGGCAGCAGAATACCAAGACTGCCTAATGAATTCTCTGCTCCTGCTCTGTTACTGATGACCCTGATGATAGTCAATTACCCTGTCAGTACAGTAACTTCTTTGCTTGCCTGCTAGCTTCTTGGCCTAAGGAGCTTAAAGTGATTAAGTGCCTTCTGGGTCCCTAGTAGAAGCATTCCCGCTCTGGGAACCTGGATCTCTAGACTGGCAGTGTCCAGTACAGGAGCTACTAGCATCATGTGGCCATTGAACACTTGAAATGTGTCTGATACGAATAGGTACATAAAGTACATAAAATTAAAATTAATTTCATCCTTTTTCTTTTATTCTTTTTAATGTGACTCCTAGGAAATTTAAAATTATATGTGTGATTCACGTTGTATTTCTATTGGACAGCTCTGGTCTAGACCCCAGAACCTAAAGTTATAAGGATTAGAAATTTCCCTAGTTAAATCACTTATACTGATGGTAAATGGATTACTACTACCTTTATCCTTTTCCTCCACACACGTATATTCTACTTACTGGAGACACAACAACTTATAATGGTCTTCAGTTTATCCTAGAAGTTGATGTCCCATTTCCTAAGATCATATCCAAGCTGGTTTCACAGCTACACCTTCAAAAAACAGTTCTGTTGCTCTACCAGGCCAGCAGCTCTCATAGTTGATAGAACTAGTGGATCCTATCATCAAATGTCTGTTGTCAACCCCCTGGGATGTAAGTGTATCCCTTGGTCAGAGGCAATGTTATGTGGGATCTCATTCAGGGATCTTGTAAGCCCCCTGATAGCAATGCTGACTGAGACCTTGTAAGTAGGAATTCTTGTCAGTTCGAGTCAAGATGAATTGATGCCCTTGCCAGAATAGAAGTGACCCAGTGTTATCAACTTGCCACCAAGTGGGTGGTTAGTTTTCTATAAGGGTTGTTGAAATACTTGGGCTTAACATTTGTGTCTGTTGCTGAAAAGTTGAACATTTGGCAGCAATGGTAACTAAATCAGCTTTGGTGAGTGTGGGGCCTATGCCACTGATTCCATACACAACCTCTATCCCTGACATCTAGCTACTCTGTTCATGAGTTCATTGTGCCAGCACTAAGGTGGATTATGGCAGAAATTTGCTGACATCACTGTGCAAGTCATTCTGTCTACTTGGTTGTTTAGTGCCTCTTTCACAGTGGTTGTTTATTAGTGGGCTTTAGGACACAATACAGGGGTGCCTGGGTGGCTCAGGTGGTTGAGTGTCTGACTCCTGACATCGGCTCAGGTCATGATCTCATCATTCATAAGTTCAAGCCCCACATTGTGCTCTGCGCTGACAGCATGAAGCCTGCTTGGCATTCTCTCTCTCCCTCTCTGCCCCTCCTCCACTTGTGCTCACACACACTCTGTCTCTCAAAATAAATAAATAAACTTTTAAAAAAAGACACAACACAAGGGCGCCTGGGTGGCTCAGTTGGTTAAGTGGCCGACTTCGGCTCAGGTCATGATCTCTCGGTCCGTGAGTTCAAGCCCCACGTTGGGCTCTGTGCTGACAGCTCAGAGCCTGGAGCCTGTTTCAGATTCTGTGTCTCCCTCTCTCTGACCCTCCCCTATTCATGCTCAGTCTCTCTCTGTCTCAAAAATAAATAAACATTAAAATTTTTTTAAAAATAAAAAAAATAAATAAATAAATAAAAAGACACAACACAAAGATTTTCATTCTTTATGCTTACTCTTATAGATCCATCCACATGTGTCTTCCTCAGACTTCCTTGCTCGCAGTACTCTTTTTTTAAAAGAGAAATTTAATTTTTTAAATGATTATTTTTTTAAGTTTATTTGTTGTGATATACAGAGAGAGAGAGACAGAGAGAGAGAGAGAGAGAGAGAGAGAGAGACAGAGAGAGAGGAGGGGCAGAGAGGGAGAGAGAGAATCCCAAGCAGGCAGGCTCCATGCTGTCAGCACAGAGCCAATGCGGGGCTCGAACTTACGAACTACAAGATCATGACCTGAGCTGAGACTGAGTTGGATGCTTAACCAGCTGAGCCACCCAGGTGCCCCTTTCCCAGTATGCTTTTTAAAAAAAGACTTTATTTGTTTAGAGTAGTTTTAGGTTCACAGAAAAATTAAGAAGGATGTACAGAGATTCTCATACGCCCTCTTCTCCAACACTTGCACTCTCACATCATCAACATGCCCCATCAGAGTGCTACATTTGTTAAAATTGATAAACTTACATTAACAAATTATAATCACCCAAATCCATAGTTTACCTTAGGGTTTACTCTTGGTGTTGTACATTCTACGAGTTTGAAAAATGTATAATGACATGTATTCATCGTTATCGTATCCTACAGAGTATTTTCACTGCCCTAAAAAACCTCTGTGCGCTAAAAGTCCTAATAAGCTCCACATATTCATACCTCTCCATACTGCCAACCCCTGGCAACCATTCATATTTTTACTGACTCCATAGTTTTGCCTTTTCCAGAATATCATATAAATTGAAATCATATAATATTGTCTTCTTTCACATGATAATATACATGGTATATATACATGGTATATATATATACATATACATGGCAAATATACATTTAAGCTTCCTCCATGTCTAATTTTTCCTTGATAGCCCATCTCTTCTTAGAACTAAGTAATATTTCATTGGTTAAATGTACCAGAGTTTATTTATCCGTCCATCTACTGAAGGATATCTTGGTTGCTTTCAAGGTTTGGCAATTATGAAGAAAGCTGCTATAAGCATCCATATACAGGTTTCTGTGTGGTCATAAGTTTTTAATTCTTTTGGGTTAATGCCGAGAAGCACAATTGCTGGATCTCACAATAATAGTATGTTCAGTTTTATTTAGAATTGCCAAACTGTCATCCAAAGTGGTTGTACAATTTTGCATTCCCACCAGTAATGAAAGAGAATTTATGTTGCTTCACATCCCCAATCATCATTTGGAGTTGTCAATTTTGCAAATTTGGGCCACTTTAATAGGTGTTTAGGGGTATTTCATTGTTGCTTAATTTGCTTTTTCCTGATGATATACAATGTGAAGCATCTTTTCAAACGCTATTTTCTATGTATATACTCCTTTGCTGAGGTGTCTGTTAAGGTTTTTGGCTCATTTGTTAATAAGTTTGTTTGTTTCTTTATTGTTGAATTTTAAGAGTTTTTTAATATTTTGAACAACAGTTCTTTATGAGATATGTTACTTTGTAAGTGTTCTCTTGCTTTCTCTAGTATTCTAATTGTTGTTCATAGACCAGAAGTATTTAATTTGGATGAAGTACATCTTATCAATTCTTTCTTTCAAGGATTATGTCTTTGCTATTGTATCTAAAGAGTCATTGCCAAATCCAAAATTGTCTAGATTTTTCCTATGTTATCTTCTAGGAGTCTAAAATTTTTGCATTTTACATTTAGGTCTATGATTCATTTTGAGTTCATTTTTGTGAAGGGTATAAGGTGTCTGTCTGCACTGATTTTTTTTTTTTTTTTTGCATGCGGATGTTCAGCAGTTTCTGTGCTATTTGTTGAAAAGACTATCTTTGCTGCATTCTATTGCCTTTGCTCTTTTGTCAAAGATCAGTTGGTTTTATTCATGTGGGTCTATTTCTGGGCTCTCTGTTCTCTTCCATTGATCTATTTTCACCAATACCCCATTGTCTTGGTTACTGTTGCTTTACAATAAGTTTTTTTATAGTAAATCCTGAAGTCAGTCAATGTTAGTCTTCTGTTTTTCTCATTCAATATTATATTGGCGATTCTGTGTTTTGCCTACCCATAGAAACTTAGGGTCAGTTTTCTAACACAGGTGTAACTCATTTTATTGTGCTTCATTTCATTATGTTTGCAGATATTGCATTTTTATATACTGAATGTTATGGCAACCCTATTTTGAACAAGTCTATTGGCACCATTTTTCCAACAGTTTTTGCTCACTTTGTGTATGTCACATTTTGGTAATTCTTAAAATATTTAAACATTTTTAGTATTATTTTATTTGTTATGGTGATCTATGATCAATGATCTTTGATGTTACTGTTGTTAAGTGTTTTGGGGTACCACAAACCTCACTCATATAAAATGGCAAACTTAACTGATGAGTGTTGTGTGTGTTCTGACTACTCCTAATGACTGACCATTCCCTCATCTTTCTCCCTCTTCTTGGGGCCCCTTATTCCCTGAGACACAACAATATTGAAATTAGGCCAATTAATAACCCTACAATGGTCTTTAAGCATTCAGGTGAGAGGAACAGTTGCACATCTCTCACTGTAAACCAAAGCCAGTGATGATTGGAGTGCCTGGGTGGTTCAGTTGGTTAAGCATCTGACTCTTGATTTCAGCTTAGGTCATGATCCCAGGGTCAAGGGATTGAACCCCAGGTTAGGCTCCGTGCTGACAGTGCAGAGCCTGCTTGGAACTTCTCTCTCCCTCTGCCCCTTCTCTGTTCATGCTCACTCTCTCTCTCTATCTCTCTGTATCAAAATAAATAAATAAACTTTTTTAAAAAGCTGAGAGGACTCAGAGGGGAAGATGGTGGTGTAGTAGGACCCTGGGCTCACCTCATACAACTGATCACTTAGATTCCACCCACATCTGCCTGAATAACCCAGAAAACCACCAGAAGACTAGCAGAACAGACTCTCTGGAGCCAAGCGTAGACAAGAGGCCCATGGAAGAGAGTAGAAAGGGCGGAGAGGCAGTGTGCACTACGAGGACTGGCAGGAGGGAGCCAGGGTCGTGGAGGGGCAGCCTGCCCAGCAAGGCAGAGCCCCCGAATCCTGGCTTGAAAAAGTGGAGGGGCAGGACTCCATGAGTTCTGACAGCCAGCGGAACTTAACATCTGGAATGTTAAAGGTCAACAGCTTTGCTTTCCGAGACTCGGGAGGGCGAGAGGACACCAGGAGGGAGAGTTGTTGAGTCCCGGAAGGACAGAGCTCGGTGGGGGAAGAGAGGTGAGGGCAAGCGCCATCTCCCTCTCCCATCCCCCAGCCGTAATCCCAAAGGAAACCAGTTCCTGTCACCAAACTTGCTTGCACCACACAAACGCCCAACACGGTGCTTCTCTGGATCCATCCCTCTGACGAGTCTGTCTCCCTCCCGGTGCT
Organism: Panthera onca; assembly: GCF_046562875.1. Classification (NCBI taxonomy): domain Eukaryota; kingdom Metazoa; phylum Chordata; class Mammalia; order Carnivora; family Felidae; genus Panthera; species Panthera onca. The sequence continues at coordinate 28,537,206 of NC_138355.1, read as the reverse complement.
GCAGGGCCCCTCCCACAAGAGACCACTGATGGCAAAGCGAGCTAAGCCTGCCCGTCCTGCCCCTGTGCACCTTGCGGATCCACCCTGGCTAATATGCCAGATCCCATCAAAGCAGCACCACAAGCCTGGCAGTGTGCAAGTAGCCCAGACAGGGGCCACACCACTCCACAATGAGTCCTGCCCCTGGGAGGGGGGAAGATAAGGTACACACCAGTCTGACTGTGGCCCCAGCGGTGGGCTGGGGGGCAGACATCGGGTTTAACTTTTGTCCTACCCACCAACACAAGTTACTCCAGACAGCACAGGGGAAGTGCCCTGCAGTTTGGAGCCACCCCAGGGATTACCCAAAATGACAAAATGGAAGAATTCTCAAAAGAAACTCCAGGAAGTAGCGACAGCTAACGAAATGATCAAAACCGATTTAAGCAATATAATGGAACAAGAATTTAGAATAATAGTCCTAAAATTAATTGCTGGGCTTGAAAAATGAATAGAGGACAGCAGAGATCAAGGGGCTAAGAAATAGCCATGAGCTAAAAAATGCTATAAATGAGATGCAAAATAAAATGGAGGCAGCCATAGCACGGATTGAAGAGGCAGAGGAGAAAATAGGTGGATAAGAAGATAAAATTATGGAAAAAGAGGAAGCTGAGAAAAAGAGAGATAAAACAGTGCAGGAGTATAAGGGGAGAATTAGAGAACTAAGTGATGCAATCAAATGGAACAATATCCATATCATAGGAATTCCAGAAGAAGAAGAAGAAGAGAGAGAAAGGGGCTGAAGGTGTACTCGAACAAATCATAGCTGAGAACTTCCCTGATCTGGGGAAGGAAAAAGGCATCGAAATCCAAGAGGCACAGAGAACTCCCTGCAGAAGTAACTTGAATCAATATTCTGCATGACATATAGTGAAACTGGCAAAATACAAGAATAAAGACAAAATTCTGAAAGCAGCTAGGGATAAAACAGGCTGTAACTTACAAAGACCCACAAAACTAGTGGCAGATCTAGTTACTGAAACTTGGCAGGCCAGAAAGGAATGGCAGGAAATCTTTAATGTGTTGAACAGAAAAAATATGCAGCCGAGAATCATTTATCCAGCAAGTCTGTCATTCAGAATAGAAGGAGAGATAAAGGTTTTCCCAAACAGACAAAAACTGAAGGAATTCATCACCAGTAAACCAGCCCTACAAGAGATCCTAAGGGGGATTCTGTGAGTGAAATGTTGCAAGGACTACAAAGTACCAGAGACATCACTACAAGCATAAAACCTACAGACATTACAATGACTCTAAACCCATATCTTTCAATAATAACACTGAATGTAAATGGGCTAAATGCTCCAGCCAAAAGACATAGGGTATCAGAATGGATAAAAAAAAAACCCAAGACCCATCTATTTGCTGTCTACAAGAGACTCATTTTAGACCTGAGGACACCTTCAGATTGAAAGTGAGGGGATGGAGAACTATTTATCATGCTACTGGAAGTCAAAAGAAAGCTGGAGTAGCCACACTTATATCAGACAAACTAGATTTTAAATTAAAGGCTGTAACAAGAGATGAAGAAGGGCATTATATAATAATTACAGGGTCTATCCATTAGGAAGAGCTAACAATTATGAATGTCTATGTGCTGAATATGGGAGCCCCCAAATATATAAAAAAATTAATCACAAACATAAGCAACCTTATTGATAAGAATGTGGTAATACTCCACTTACAACAATGGATAGATCATCTAGACACAGGATCAATAAAGAAACAAGGGCCCTGAATGATACATTGGATCAGATGGACTTGACAGATATATTTAGAACTCTGCATCCCAAAGCAACAGAATACACTTTCTTCTCAAGTGCACATGGAACATTCTCCAAGATAGATCACATACTGGGTCACAAAACAGCCCTTCATAAGTATAAAAGAATTGAGATCATATCATGCACATTTGCAGACTGCAATGATATGAAACTTGAAATCAACCACAGGAAAGGGTCTGGAAAACCTCCAAAACCATGGAGGTTAAAGAACACTTTACTAAAGAATGAATGGGTCAACCAGGCAATTAGAGAAGAAATTAAAAAATATATGGAAACAAATGAAAATGAAAATATAAGAATACAAATGCGTTGGGATGCAGCGAAGGCAGTCCTGAGAGGAAAATACATTGCAATCCAGGCCATTCTTAAGAAACAAGAAAAATCCCAAATACAAAATCTAACAGCACACCTAAAGGAAATAGAAGAACAGCAAAGACACCCCAAATCCAGCAGAAGAAGAGAAATCATAAAGATCAGAGAAGAAATAAACAATATAAAATCTAAAAAAAAACAACAACTGTAGAGCAGATCAATGAAACCAAGAGATGTTTTTTTGAAAAATTAAACAAAATTGATAAACTTCTAGCCAGGCTTCTCAAAAAGAAAAGGGAGATGACCCAACTAGATAAATTCATGAATGAAAATCCCTCAGAAATATAAGCAATTATCAGGGAATACTATGAAAATTTATATGCCAACAAACTGGGCAACCTGGAAGAAATGGACAAATTCCTAAGCACCCACACACTTCCAAAACAGGAACAAATAGAAAACTTGAACAGACCCATAACCAGCGAAGAAATTGAATCAGTTATCAAAATTCTCCCAACAAATAAGAGTCCAGGACCAGATGGCTTCCCTGGGGAATTCTACTAGACATTTAAAGCAGAGATAATACCTATCCTTCTCAAGCTATTCCAAAAAATAGAAAGAGAAGGAAAACTTCCAGACTCATTCTATGAAGCTAGCATTACTTTGATTCCCAAACCAGACAGAGACCCAGCAAAACAAGAGAACTACAGACCAATATCCCTGATGAATACGGATGCAAAAATTCTCCACAAGATACTAGCAAATCGAATTCAACAGCATACAAAAGGAATTATTCACCATGATCAAGTGGGATTCATTCCTGGGCTGCAGACCTGGTTCAACATTCGCAAATCAATGTGATACATGACATTAGTAAAAGAAAAGAAAAGAACCATATGATCCTGTCAATCGATGCAGAAAAGGCATTGACAAAATACAGCATTCTTTCTTAATGTCTCTTTTTAAACCCTCCAGAAAGTCAGGATAGAAGGAACATACTTAAACATCATAAAAGCCATTTATGAAAATCCCACAGCTAATATCATCCTCAATGGGGAAAAACTGAGAGCTTTCCCCCTGAGATCAGGAACACAACAGGGATGTCCACTCTCACCGCTGTTGTTTAACACAGTATTGGAAGTGCTAGCATCAGCAATCAGACAACAAAAGGAAATCAAAGGCATCAAAATTGGCAAAGATGAAGTTAAGCTTTCACTTTTTGCAGATGACATGATATTATACATGGAAAATCCGATAGACTCCACCAAAAGTCTGCTAGAACTGATACATGAATTCAGCAAAGTCGCAAGATACAAAATCAATGTACAGAAATCAGTTGCATTCTTATACACTAATAATGAAGCAACAGAAAGACAAATAAAGAAACTGATTCCATTCACAATTGCACCAAGAAGCATAAAATACCTAGGAATAAACCTAACCAAAGATGTAAAAGATCTGTATGCTGAAAACTATAGAAAGCTTATGAAGGAAATTGAAGAAGATATAAAGAAATGGAAAAACATTCCATTCTCATAGATTGGAAGAATAAATATTGTTAAAATGTCAATACTACCCAAAGCTATCTACACATTCAATGCAATCCCAATCAAAATTGCACCAGTATTCTTCTCAAAGCTAGAACAAGCAATCCTAAAATTTGTATGGAACCACAAAAGACCCCAAATAGCCAAAGTAAGCTACCCAAAGACCAAAGCAGGAGGCATCACAATCCCAGACTTTAGCCTCTACTACAAAGCTGTAATCATCAAGACAGCATAGTATTGGCACAAAAACAGACACATAGACCAACGGAATAGAATAGAAACCCCAGAACTAGACCCACAAAAGTATAGCCAACTAATCTTTGACAAAGCAGGAAAGAACATCCAATGGAAAAAAGACAGTCTCTTTAACAAATGGTGCTGGGAGAACTGGACAGTAACATGCAGAAGAATGAAACTAGACCACTTTCTTACACCATTCACAAAAATAAACTCAAAATGGATAAAGGACCTGAATGTGAGACAGGAAACCATTAAAACCCTAGAGGAGAAAGCAGGAAAAAACTTCTGACCTCAGCAGCAGCAATTTCTTACTTGACACATCTCCAAAGGCAAGGGAATTAAAAGCAAAAATGAACGATTGGGACCTCATCAAGATAAACCTTCTGCACTGCAAGGGAAACAACCAACAAAACTAAAAGGCAACCAACAGAATGGGAAAAGATATTTGTAAATGACATATCAGACAAAGGGCTAGTATCCAAAATCTATGAAGAACTCACCAAACTCCACACCTGAAAAACAAATAATCCAGTGAATAAACGGGCAGAAAACATGAATAGACACTTCTCTAAAGAAGACATCCACATGGCCAACAGGCACATGAAGAGATGCTCACTGTCACTCTTCATCAGGGAAACACAAATCAAAACCACACTGAGATATCACCTCACACCAGTCAGAGTGGCTAAAATGAACAAATCAGGAGACTATAGATACTGGCAAGGATGTGGAGAAATGGGAACCCTCTTGCACTGTTGGTGGGAATGCAAACTGGTGCAGCCACTCTGGAAAACAGTGTGGAAGTTCCTCAAAAAATTAAAAATAGACCTACCCTTTGACCCAGCAGTAGCACTGCTAGGAATTTGCCCAAGGGAAACAGGAGTGCTGACGCATAGGAACACTTGTACCCCAATGTTTATAGCAGCACTTTCAACAATAGCCAAATTATGGAAAGAGCCTAAGTGTTCAGCAACTGATGAATGGATAAATAAATTATGGTTTATATACACAATGGAATGCTACTTGGCAACGAGAAAGAATGAAATCTGGCCTTTTGTAGCAACGTGGATGAAACTGGGGAGTGTTATGCTAAGTGAAATAAGCCATACAGAGAAAGACAGATAGCATATGTTTTCACTCTTATGTGGATCCTGAGAAACTTAACAGAAGACCATGGGGGAGGGGAGGGAAAAAAAAGAGGTTAGAGTGGAAGAGAGCCAAAGCATAAGAGACTCTTAAAAACTGAGAACAAACTGAAGATTGATGGGGGGTGGGAGAGAGGGGAGAGTGGGTGATGGGCATTGAGGAGGGCACCTGTTGGGATGAGCACTGGGTGTTGTATGCAGACCAATTTGACACTAAACTTCATATTAAAAAAAAAGAAGATTTAGATCCTTAAAAAAATAAAAATAAAAAAATAAAAAGCTGAGATAGAATTAAAGCTAGGCTTCTTGTGGCTGAGAGTTAGCAAAGTTGTGAATGCAAAGAAAAAGTTCTTGAAGGAAATTGAAAGTGCTACAACAGTGAACACATGAATGATAAGGAAGCAAAATAGCTTTACTGCTGATATGGAGAAACTTTTGATGGTCTGGATAGAAGATCAAACCATACATAACCTTCCCTTAAGCCAAAGCCTAATCCAGAGCAAGGTCCTAAGCCTCTTCAATTCTATGCAGGCTGAGAGAGGTGAGGAAGCTGCAGAAGAAAAGTTTGAAGCTAGCAGAGGTTGGTTCATGAGGTTTGAGGAAAGAAGCCATCTCCATAACATAAGTGCACGGTGAAACAGCAAGTACTGATATAGGACCACAGCAAATTATCCAAATCTAGCTAAGATAATTCAAGAAGGTGGCTACACTAAACAACAGATTCTCAATGTAGCACAAACAGTCTTATATTGGAAGAAGATGCCATTTAAAACTTTTCACTGCTGGAAAGAACTCAAGGCCTGGCTTCAAACCTTCAACAGACAGCTGACTCTTTTTAGGGGCTAATGCATCTGGTGACTGTAAGTTGAAGCCAATGCTCATTTACCTTTCTTACCTTTAAGTGTAGGGCTCTTAAGAATTATGCTAAGTCTACTCTGCCTATGCTCCATAAATAGAACAACAAAGGATGGATAATAGCACTTCTGTTTATAACATGTTTATAACAAAATAAAAGTATTTTTAAATTTTTTTAATGTTTATTTTTTGAGAGAGAGACAGAGTGTGAGTGGGGGAGGAGCAGAGAGAGACACACACACACAGAATCTGAAGCCAGCTGTGCTGACAGCTCAGAGCCCAATGCGGGGCTCGAACTCATGAACTGTGAGATCATGACCTGAGCTGAAGTCAGACACTTACCTACTGAGCCACCCAGGCGCCCCATGATTTACTGACTCTTTAAAAAATGTTTTTAATGTTTATTTTTGAGAGAGAGAGAGAGAGAGAGAGACAGAGCATGACTGGGGGAGGGTCAGAGAGAGAGGAAGACACAGAAACCGAAGCAGGCTCCGTGGTCCAAGCTGTCAGCACAGAGCCTAACGTGGGGCTCGAACCCAGAAACCACGAGATAATGACCTGAGCCAAAGTTGGGCACTTAACCGATTGAGCCACCCAGGCGCCCCGGTTTTACTGAACATTTTAAGCCCTTTATTGAGACCTACTGATTTGATAAAGATTCCTTTCAAAATATTACTGCTCATTGAGAATGCATCTGGTCACCCAATAGCTCTGATGGAGATGTACAACATTAATTCTGTTTTTATGCCTGCTAACACACCATCCATCCTGTAGCCCATGGATCAAGGCATAATTTTGACTTTCAAGTATTATTATTTAAGAAATGCATTTCTTAAGGCTCCAGCTGCCCTACATAGTGATTCCTCTAATGGATTTGGACAAAATAATTTGAACACCTTCAGGAAAGGATTCACCATTCTAGTACCATTTAGAATATTTGTGATTCATGAGAAGAGGTCCAAATATCAACATTAACAGAAGTTTAGTAGAAGTTGATTCAAGTTCCCATAGATGACTTTGAGGGAGGGGTTCAAGCTTCAGTGGAGGAAATAACTGCAGATGGGGTAGAAACAGCAATAGAACTAGAAACAGTAGTGGAGTCTGAAGATACGACTGAATTGCTACAATCTTGTGATAAAACTGGAATGGATGAAGAGTTGCTTGATGATGAGCAAAGAAAGTTGTTTCTTGAGATGAAATCTACTTCTGGCAAAGATGCTTTGAAGATTGTTGAAATGACAACAAAGGATTTAGAATATTACGTAAACTTAGTTGGTAAAGCAGTGGTAGGGTTTGAGAGGATTGACTCGAGTTTTGGAAGAAGTTTTGTGGGTAAAATGCTACCAAACACCATTGCATGCTACAGGGCAATTGTGAAAGGAAGAGTCAATCAATGTGGCAAACTTCACTGTTGTCTTATTTTAAGAAATTACTACAGTTATCCCAACCTTCAGCAACAACCACTGTGATCTGTCAGCAGCCATCAACATCAAGGCAAGACCCTCTACCAGCAAAAAGATTACCACTCACTGAAAGCTGTGATGATGATTAGCATTTTTTTATGGTTAGCAATTTCTTAGCAATGAAGTGGGTTTTTTTTAATTTATTTTTTTAATTTACATCCAAGTTAGTTAGAATATAGTGCAACAATGATTTCAGGAGTTGATTCCTTAATGCCACTTACCCATTTAGCCCATCCCCCCTCCCATAACCCCTCCAGCAACCCTCTATTTGTTCTCCATATTTAAGGGTCTCTTATGTTTTGTCCCCCTCCCTGTTTTTGTATTATTTTTGCTTCTTTCCCTTATGTTCATCTGTTTTGTATCTTAAAGTCCTCATATGAGTGAAGCCATATGGTATTTGTCTTTCTCTGACTGACTAATTTCGCTTAGTATGATACCTTCTAGTTCCATCCATGTAGTTGCAAATGGCAAGTTTTCATTTTTTTTGAATGCCAAGTAATAGTCCATTGTGTATATATATATATATATATATATATATATATATATATGCACACACACACACACCACATCTTTATCCATTCATCCATCGATGGACATTTGGGCTCTTTCCATACTTTGGCTATTGTTGATAGCATTGCTATACACATTGGGGTGCATGTGCACTTTCAAAACAGTACATCTGTATCCCTTGGATAAATACCTAGCAGTGCTATTGCTGGGTTATAGGGTAAGTTCTATTTTTAATTTTTTGAGGAACCTCCATTCTGTTTTACAGAGTGGTTGCACCAGTTTGCATTCCCACCAGCAGTGCAAAAGCGATACTCTTTCTCTGCATCCTCGCCAACATCTGTTGTTGCCTGAGTTGTTCATGTTAGCCATTCTGACCAGTATGAGGTGGTATCTCCTTGTGGTTTTGATTTGTGTTTCCCTGATGATGAGTGATGTTGAGCATTTTTTCATAGGTCAGTTGGCCATCTGGATGTCTTCTTTGGACAAGTATCTCTTCATGTCTTTTGCCCATTTCTTCACTGGATTATTTATTTTTTGGGTGTTGACTTTGATAAGTTCTTTATGGGTTTTGGATATTAACCCTTTATCTGATATGTCGTTTGCAAATATCTTCCCCCATTCTGTCAGTTGCCTTTTAGTTTTGCTAATTGTTTCCTTCGCTGTGCAGAAGCTTTTTATTTTGATGAAGTCCCAGGAATTCATTTTTGCTTTTGTTTTCCTTCCCTCTGGAGAATTGTTGAGTAAGAAGTTGTTGCAGCCAAGGTCAAAGAGGTTTTTGCCTGTTTTCTCCTCGAGGATTTTGATGGCTTCCTGTCTTACACTTAGGTCTTTCCTCCATTTTGAGTTTATTTTTGTGTATGGTGTAAGATTCCTTTTTCTGCTGTCCAATTTTCCCAGCACTTGCTGAAGATACTGTCTTTATTCCATTGGATGTTGTTTCCTGCTTTGTCAAAGATTAGTTGACCATACGTTTGTGAGTCTATTTCTGAATTATATTCTGTTCCATTGATCTGAGTGTCTCTTCTTGTGCCAGTACCATACTGTCTTCATGATTACAGCTTTGTAATACAGCTTGAAGTCCGGGATTGTGATGCCTCCAGCTGTTGTTTTCTTTTTCAACATTGCTTTGGCTATTCGGGGTCTTTTCTGGTTCCATACAAATTTTAGCATTGTTTGTTCTAGCTCTGTGAAGAATGCTGGTGTTATTTTGATAGGGATTGCTTAATTTTTCTTGAGATTTCTTCTTTGACTTATGTGTTATTAGTATGTTGTTTAATTTCCATGTATTTTGAGATTTTCCAGTTATCTTTCTGTTATTGATTTCTAGCTTAATTCCATTGTGGTATGAAAGCAGATGTTGTATAATTTCTATTAAATTTTTAAGATGTGTCTTATGGCCCAGAAAGTTATCTATTCTGGTGAATGTTCCATGTGGGCTTTTGCAGTATGTACAGTCAGCTGTTGGATGTATCTATAGATGTAAATTATATCCAGTTGATTGATGGTGTTGTTGAGTTCAACTATGTCTTTGCTGATTTTCTGCCTTCTGTATTTGTCTATTTCTGATAGAGGGGTGTTGAAGTCTCTATGTATGATAGTACAGTTATAAATTTCTTCTTGAAGTTTTACCAGGTTTTGTTCATGTAGTTTGATGCTCTGTTATTAGGTGCATACACATTAAGGATTGTTATGTCTTCTTAGAGAATTGACTCTTTTATCCTTATGGAATGCCCTTCTTTATCCTTGATAGCATTCTTTTTCTTGAAGTCTACTCTGTTTGAAATTAATATAGCTACCCCTGCTTTCTTTTGATTAATATTAGCATGGTATATTTTCTCCTTCCATTTACATACAATCTATGTTTTTATATTTAATTTAATTTAATTTAATTTAATTTAATTTAATTTAATTTAATTTTTGAAATTTATTGTCAAATTGGTTTCCATACAACACCCAGTGCTCATCCCAAAAGGTGCCCTCCTCAATACCCATCACCAACCCTCCCTTCCCTCCCACCCCCATCAACCCTCATTTTGTTCTCAGTTTGTTTTTTTTTTTGCTTTGTCATGCATGGCATGTCTCATTAGCATGTTATTTTTTTTTTTCATGTCTCCTTTTTTTTTCATTTTTTTTAAATTTATTTTTTAATATATGAAATTTACTGTCAAATTGGTTTCCATACAACACCCAGTGCTCATCCCAAAAGGTGCCCTCCTCAATACCCATCACCCACCCTGCCCTCCCTCCCACCCCCCATCAACCCTCAGTTTGTTTTCAGTTTTTAACAGTCTCTTATGCTTTGGCTCTCTCCCACTCTAACCTCTTTTTTTTTTTTTTCCTTCCCCTCCCCCATGGGTTTCTGTTACGTTTCTCAGGATCCACATAAGAGTGAAACCATATGGTATCTGTCTTTCTCTGTATGGCTTATTTCACTTAGCATCACACTCTCCAGTTCCATCCACGTTGCTACAAAGGGCCATATTTCATTTTTTCCCATTGCCACGTAGTACTCCATTGTGTATATAAACCACAATTTCTTTATCCATTCATCAGTTGATGGACATTTAGGCTCTTTCCATAATTTGGCTATTATTGAGAGTGCTGCTATAAACATTGGGGTACAAGTGCCCCTATGCATCAGTACTCCTGTATCCCTTGGGTAAATTCCTAGCAGTGCTATTGCTGGGTCATAGGGTAGGTCTATTTTTAATTTTCTGAGGAACCTCCACACTGCTTTCCAGAGCGGCTGCACCAATTTGCATTCCCACCAACAGTGCAAGAGGGTTCCCGTTTCTCCACATCCTCTCCAGCATCTATAGTCTCCTGATTTCTTCATTTTGGCCACTCTGACTGGCGTGAGGTGATATCTGAGTGTGGTTTTGATTTGTATTTCCCTGATGAGGAGCGATGTTGAGCATCTCTTCATGTGCCTGTTGGCCATCCGGATGTCTTCTTTAGAGAAGTGTCTATTCATGTTTTCTGCCCATTTCTTCACTGGGTTATTTGTTTTTCGGGTGTGGAGTTTGATGAGCTCTTTATAGATTTTGGATACTAGCCCTTTGTCCGATATGTCATTTGCAAATATCTTTTCCCATTCCGTTGGTTGCCTTTTAGTTTTGTTGGTTGTTTCCTTTGCTGTGCAGAAGCTTTTTATCTTCATAAGGTCCCAGTAATTCACTTTTGCTTTTAATTCCCTTGCCTTTGGGGATGTGCCGAGTAAGAGATTGCTACGGCTGAGGTCAGAGAGGTCTTTTCCTGCTTTCTCCTCTAGGGTTTTGATGGTTTCCTGTCTCACATTCAGGTCCTTTATCCATTTTGAGTTTATTTTTGTGAATGGTGTGAGAAAGTGGTCTAGTTTCAACCTTCTGCATGTTGCTGTCCTGTTCTCAGTTTTTAAGAGTCTCTTATGCTTTGGCTCTCTCCCACTCTAACCTCTTTTTTTTTTTTTTATTCCTTCCCCTCCCCCATGTTCTTCTGTTAAGTTTCTCAGGATCCACATAAGAGTGAAACCATATGGTATCTGTCTTTCTCTGTATGGCTTATTTCACTTAGCATCACACTCTCCAGTTCCATCCACGTTGCTACAAAGGGCCATATTTCATTCTTTCTCATTGCCACGTAGTACTCCATTGTGTATATAAACCACAATTTCTTTATCCATTCATCAGTTGATGGACATTTAGGCTCTTTCCATAATTTGGCTATTGTTGAGAGTGCTGCTATAAACATTGGGGTACAGGAGCTCCTATGCATCAGTACTCCTGTATCCCTTGGGTAAATTCCTAGCAGTGCTATTGCTGGGTCAAAGGGTAGGTCTATTTTTAATTTTTTGAGGAACCTCCACACTGTTTTCCAGAGTGGCTGCACCAGTTTGCATTCCCACCAACAGTGCAAGAGGGTTCCCCTTTCTTCACATCCTCTCCAGCATCTATAGTCTCCTGATTTGTTCATTTTGGCCACTCTGACTGGCCAAATCACTCCACTCTGACTGGAGGTGATATCTGAGTGTGGTTTTGATTTGTATTTCCCTGATGAGGAGCGATGTTGAGCATCTCTTCATGTGCCTGTTGGCCATCCGGACGTCTTCTTTAGAGAAGTGTCTATTCATGTTTTCTGCCCATTTCTTCACTGGATTATTTGTTTTTCAGGTGTGGAGTTTGGTGAGTTCTTCATAGATTTTGGATACTAGCCCTTTGTCTGATATGTCATTTGCAAATATCTTTTCCTATTCTGTTGGTTGCCTTTTAGTTTTGTTTGTTGTTTCCCTTGCAGTGCAGAAGCCTTTTATCTTCATGAGGTCCCAATCGTTCATTTTTGCTTTTAATTCCCTTGCCTTTGGGGATGTGTCAAGTAAGAAATTGCTATGGCTGAGGTCAGAGAGGCCTTTTCCTGCTTTCTCCTCTAGGGTTTTGATGGTTTCCTGTCTCACATTCAGGTCCTTTATCCATTTTGAGTTTATTTTTGTGAATGGTGTGAGAAAGTGGTCTAGTTTCAACCTTCTGCATGTTCCTGTCCAGTTCTCCCAGCACCATTTGTTAAAGAGACTGTCTTTTTTCCATTGGATGTTCTTTCCTGCTTTGTCAAAGATTAGTTGGCTATACTTTTGTGGGTCTAGTTCTGGGGTTTCTATTCTATTCCGTTGGTCTATGTGTCTGTTTTTGTGCCAATATTATGCTGTCTTGATGATTACAGCTTTGTAGTAGAGGCTAAAGTCTGGGATTGTGATGCCTCCTGCTTTGGTCTTTGGGTAGCTTACTTTGGCTATTTGGGGTCTTTTGTGGTTCCATACAAATTTTAGGATTGCTTGTTCTACAATAGCCAAATTGTGGAAAGAGCCTAAATGTCCATCAACTGATGAATGGATAAAGAAATTGTGGTTTATATACACAATGGAGTACTACGTGGCAATGAGAAAGAATGAAATATGGCCCTTTGTAGCAACGTGGATGGAACTGGAGAGTGTGATGTTAAGTGAAATAAGCCATACAGAGAAAGACAGATACCATATGGTTTCACTCTTATGTGGATCCTGAGAAACTTAACAGAAACCCATGGGGGAGGGGAAGGAAAAAAAAAAAAGAGAAAGAGGTTAGAGTGGGAGAGAGCCAAAGCATAAGATACTCTTAAAAACTGAGAACAAACTGAGGGTTGATGGGGGTGGGAGGGAGGGGAGGGTGGGTAATGGGTATTGAGGAGGGCACCTTTTGGGATGAGCACTGGGTGTTGTATGGAAACCAATTTGCCAATGAATTTCATATATTGAAAAAAAATAAATCTAGGTTTAAAAACTCAACTGTAAAAAAAAAACAAATTTTAGGATTGCTTGTTTTAGCTTTGAGAAGAATACTGGTGCAATTTTGATTGGGATTGCATTGAATGTGTAGATAGCTTTGGGTAGTATTGACATTTTAACAATATTTATTCTTCCAATCTATGAGAATGGAATGTTTTTCCATTTCTTTATATCTTCTTCAATTTCCTTCATAAGCTTTCTATAGTTTTCAGCATACAGATCTTTTACATCTTTGGTTAGGTTTATTCCTAGGTATTTTATGCTTCTTGGTGCAATTGTGAATGGGATCAGTTTCTTTGTCTTTCTGTTGCTTCATTATTAGTGTATAAGAATGCAACTGATTTCTGTACATTGATTTTGTATCTTGCGACTTTGCTGAATTCATGTATCAGTTCTAGCAGACTTTTGGTGGAGTCTATCGGATTTTCCATGTATAATATCATGTCATCTGCAAAAAGTGAAAGCTTAACTTCATCTTTGCCAATTTTGATTCCTTTGATTTCCTTTTGTTGTCTGATTGCTGATGCTAGAACTTCTAATACTGTGTTAAACAACAGCGGTGAGAGTGGACATCCCTGTTGTGTTCCTGATCTCGGGGAAAAAGCTCTCAGTTTTTCCCCATTGAGGATGATATTAGCTGTGGGATTTTCATAAATGGCTTTATGATGTTTAAGTATGTTCCTTCTATCCTGAGTTTCTCGAGGGGTTTTATTAAGAAATGTTGCTGTATTTTGTCAAATGCCTTTTCTGCATCGATTAATAGGATCATATAGTTCTTATGTTTTCTTTTATTAACGTGATGTATCACATTGATTGATTTGCGAATGTTGAACCAGACCTGCATCCCAGGAATGAATCCCACTTGATCATGGTGAATAATTCTTTTTATATGCTGTTGAATTTGATTTGCTAGTATCTTATTGAGAATTTTTGCATCCATATTCATCAGGAATATTGGCCTGTAGTCTCTTTTTTTACTGGGTCTCTGGTTTAGGAATCAAAGTAATACTGGCTTCATAGAATGAGTCTGGAAGTTTTCCTTCCTTTTCTATTTTTTGGAATAGCTTGAGAAGGATAGGTATTATCTCTGCTTTAAACGTCTGGTAGAACTCTCCTGGGAAATCATCTGGTCCTGGACTCCTATTTGTTGGGAGATTTTTGATAATTGATTCAATTTCTTCACTGGTTATGGGTCTGTTCAAGCTTTCTATTTCCTCCTGATTGAGTTTTGGGAGTGTGTGGGTGCTTAGGAATTTGTCCATTTCTTCCAGGTTGCCCAGTTTGTTGGCATATAATTTTTCATAGTATTCCCTGATAATTGCTTGTATCTCTGAGGAATTGGTTGTAATAATTCCATTTTCATTCATGATTTTATCTATTTGGGTCATCTCCCTTTTCTTTTTGAGAAGCCTGGCTAGAGGGTTATCAATTTTGTTTATTTTTCAAAAAACCAACTCTTGGTTTCGTTGATCTGCTCTACCGTTTTTTTAGATTCTATATTGTTTATTTCTCCTCTGATATTTATTATCTCTTCTTATGCTGGGTTTGGGGTGTCTTTGCTGCTCTGCTTCTATTTCCTTTAGGTGTGCTGTTAGATTTTGTATCTGGGATTTTTCTTGTTTCTTCAGATAGGCCTGGATTGCAATGTATTTTCCTCTCAGGACTGCCTTCGCTGTATCCCAACGCGTTTGGATTGTTGTATTTTCATTTTCGTTTGTTTCCATATATTTTTGAATTTCTTCTCTAATTGCCTGGTTAACCCATTCATTCTTTAGTAGGGTGTTCTTTAACCTCCATGCTTTTGGAGGTTTTCCAGACTTTTTCCTGTGGTTGATTTCAAGCTTCATAGCATTGCAGTCTGCAAATGTGCATGATATGATCTCAATTCTTTTATACTTATGAATACTTGTATACTTATCACAGTATGTGATCTATCTTGGAGAATGTTCCATGTGCACTCGAGAAGAAAGTATATTCTGTTGCTTTGGGATGCAGAGTTCTAAATATATCTGTCAAGTCCATCTGATCCAATGTATCATTCAGGGCCTTGTTTCTTTATTGATCCTGTGTCTAGATGATCTATCCATTGTTGTAAGTGGAGTGTTAAAGTCCCCTGCAATTACCACCTTCTTATCCATAAGGTTGCTTATGTTTGTGATTAATTGTTTTATATATTTGGGGGCTCCCGTATTCGGCACATAGACATTTATAATTGTTAGTTCTTCTTGATGGATAGACCCTGTAATTATTATATAATGCCCTTCTTCATCTCTTGTTACAGCCTTTAATTTAAAATCTAGTTTGTCTGATATAAGTGTGGCTACTCCAGCTTTCTTTTGATTTCCAGTAGCCTGATAGTTCTCCATCCCCTCACTTTCAATCTGAAGGTGTCCTCAGGTCTAAAATGAGTCTCTTGCAGACAGCAAATAGACGGGTCTTGTTTTTTTATCCATTCTGATACCCTATGTCTTTTGGTTGGCACATTTAGTCCATTTACATTCAGTGTTATTATAGAAAGATATGGGTTTAGAGTCATTGTAATGTCAGTAGGTTTCATGCTTGTAGCGATGTCTCTGGTACTTTGTCTCACAGGATCCCCCTTAGCATCTCTTGTAGGGCTGTTTAGTGGTGATGAATTCCTTCAGTTTTTGTTTGTTTGGGAAGACCTTTATCTCTCCCTCTATTCTGAATGACAAACTTGCTGGATAGAGGATTCTCGGCTGCATTTTTTTTCTGTACATCACATTAAAGATTTCCTGCCATTCCTTTCTGGCCTGCCAAGTTTCAGTGAGAGATCGGTCACAAGCCTTATAGGTCTCCCTTTATATGTTAGAGCATGTTTATCCCTAGTTGCTTTCAGAATTTTCTCTTTATCCTTGTATTTTGCCAGTTTCACTATGATATGTCGTGCAGAAGATCGATTCAAGTTATGTCTGAAGGGAATTCTCTGTGCCTCTGGGATTTCAATGCCTTTTTCCTCCCCCAGATCAGGGAAGTTCTCAGCTATTATTTCTTCAAGTACACCTTCAGCACCTTTCCCTCTCTCTTCCTCCTCTGGAATACCAATTATGCATATATTATTTTCTTTAGTGCATCACTTAGTTCTCTAATTTTCCCCTCATACTCCTGGATTTTTTTTATCTTTTTCTCAGCTTCCTCTTTTTCCATAATTTTATCTTCTAGTTCACCTATTGTCTCCTCTGCCTCTTCAATCCGAGCTGTGGTTGTCTCCATTTTATTTTGCAGTTCATTTATAGCATTTTTTAAGTCCTCCTGGCTGTTCTTTAGTCCCTTGATCTCTGTAGCAATAGATTCTCTGCTGTCCTCTATACTGTTTTCAAGCCCAGCGATTAATTTTATGACTATTATTCTAAATTCACTTTCTGTAATATTGTTTAAATCCTTTTTGATCTGTTCGTTAGGTGTCGTTATTTCCTGGACGTTTTTCTGAGGGGAATTCTACTGTTTTGTCCTTTTGGATAGTCCCTGGAGTGGTGTGGGACTGGGGGCACTTCCCCTGTGCTGTCTTGAATAACTTGCATTGGTGGGCGGGGCCGCAGTCAGACCTGATGTCTGCCCCCAGCCCCCGGGCTGGGGCCATAGTCAAACTGGTGTGTGCCTTCTCTTCCGCTCTCCTAGGGGCGGGATTCACTGTGGGGTGGCGTGGCCTGTCTGGGCTACTTGCACACTGCCACGCTTGTGGTGCTGGGGATCTGGCGTATTAGCTGGGGTGGATGGGCAAGGTGCACAGGACAGGAGGGGCAGGCTCAGCTCGCTTATCCTTCGGTGATCCACTTCAGGAGGGGCCCTGTGGCACCAGGAGGGAGTCAGATCTGCCGCAGGAGGGATGAATCCGCAGAAGCACAGCGTTGGGTGTTTGAGCGGTGCAAGCAAGTTCCCTGGCAGGAACTGGTTCCCTTTGGGATTTTGGCTGGGGAATGGGCGAGGGAGATGGCACTGGTGAGTGCCTTTGTTCCCCGCCAAGCTGAGCTCTGTCGTCCAGGGCTCAACAACTCTCCCTCCCATTGTCCTCCAGCCCTCCCGTTCTCCGAGCAGAGCTGTTAACTTATAACTTTCCAGATGTCAAGTCCCACTCGCTGTCTGAACATACTCCGTCTGGCTCCTCCGCTTTTGCAAGACAGACTCAGGGCCTCTGCTTGGCCGGAGGGCTGCCCCTCCGCCCCGGCTCCCTGCCGCCAGTCCGTGTAGCGCGCACCACCTCTCCGTCCTTCCTACCCTCTTCCGTGGACCTAAGCTTGGCTCTGGAGACTCCGTTCTGCTAGTCTTCTGAAGGTTTTCTGGGTTATTTAGGCAGGTATGGGTGGAATCTAAGTGATCAGCAGGACGCAGTGAGCCCAGCGTCCTCCTACGCCACCATCTTCTCCCTGCCCTGTTTTTATATTTTAAATGTGTTTCCTGTAAATAACATAGAGTTGGGTCTTGTTTTTTTACCACTGTTACAATCTTTTACTTGATGCATTTAGACCATTGACATTCAAAGTGATTCTTGATATAGCCACTTTAATATCTACTATATTTGTTATTGTTTTCTATTTGTTGTCCTTGTTCTTTGTTCTTATTTTTGTCTTCTACTTTTTGTCTTTATCTCTTTTTTCTCATTCTAGTATTCACATTACATGTATGTTACATCTTCTGTGTAGTTCTCACACAGTTCTTGGATGTTTTTTTTCAGTCTCTTTGTGTTCTTTGCTTTTAAGTTTTAAAGGTATCTATTTAGATATCATTAAGCACAGAGATCTTTGTTCATCTGTTTCTAATCTATTAATGAGCCCATCATAGGCATTCTTAATTTCTGTCACATGTTTTTGCTCTCTAGCATTTCTTTTGGTTCTTTTTTTGGAATTTTCCAACTCTCTGCTTACTTTGCCCATCTGTTCTTGCATGTAGTCTACTTTATCTATTAGAGACATTATCTTATTTGTCATAGTTGTTTTAAATTCCTCGTCTGATAATGCCAAAATCCTGCCATGTTTGGTTCTTATGTTTGCTCTTCTCTTTAAATTGTGGGTTTTTTTTTTTTCCTTTTGGTATGACTCATTTTTTCCCCCTAATAGCAGGACATGATATACCAGGTAAAAGGAAATGCTGTAAATGGGACTTTAGTAATGTGGAGGTGAGGTGTGAGGGGAAGGCAAGCATTCTATAGTCCTAGATGTCAGTATTTTAGTAAGGCTATGCCTCAGGACTGTGAACTTAAAAAGAGCCAGGAAATTAACACGGATACATTACTACCATTTAATTTTCAGGCTGTGTTGAAGTTTCACCAAATGTCTCCTTATTATCCTTCAGTTTGGAACAGTGCCTCAAATTTTCTGGCTTTTATATCCTTGACATTTTGAATATTGCAAGGTTATTTTTATAGATGTCTTTCAATGTATTTGCCTGATGTTTTCTCATGTTTAAACTTGGATTATACATTCAGGTTATTCAGGAATATCATTGCAGTAGGTGGTACACAATTTTGCAATTGTTCCATTACTGGTAATGTTTCCTTTGATCAGTTAGTTATATGGTGCCTTCCAGGATTTTCCATTATAAATTAATTTTTCCCTTTGTAATTAATAATTATTATATGGGGGAAGGGAGAAGATGGTACTTTGAAATTATGTAAATATCCCATTCTTTATCATGCTTTTAATTTATTCATTTAGATATATAAATGATAGATAATAGATAAGTAGATAATAGAGATACTCAGTGTTTACTGATATTATTTCATGGGTTTTAATCTATTATTATAGATACTTATTTTGATACTTATTTCAAATTGTCTCCTTTTTGGTCAGTAGCATTCCATTCAAAGCTGCTTCTATCTCTTTTTGATATGTCACTGCACATTTTCTTGCTGTCTTATATGAAATTTCTGTTCCAAGCTCATTTTGTACTCTCTGTACTCTAGTCCTAGAATCAGCTATTTCTCCAAAGAGTGTAGTTCCTTCTCTTAGAGAATGGTATTTTAGAAGCCAAGATACAGGGATTAGGTTAGTTCATTGCTATTGGGATCACTGCAATCAGGTTTTCTCAACAGACAGAACTAAAGAACATTTATGTTTGTATGTATGTGTGTATGTGTACACAGGGACATTTATAGCTATATTTTCCATATTTATATATATATCGAAAGCCATTAAATCCCACCAATATCTCCAATATAATCCAACACAACTGAGTTCATTCTATTTCTCCTCCTTTTCCATTCTTTCACCTCTCTGACAATGAGAAAACTAATTCCCAGTTTCCTAAATGAATTTACTTATTGATTAATTCCTTTTATGTAACTAATGCCTTGTCTTCAACACATTATACCAAGTCCTTTCCATGCATGACACCCTTCTCACCTTGTTTGAATTCCAACACCATGTTTAGGATGCTTCTTCATGGGGAAATGCCTCATTCCGTTCTGGTGACCTGTTCCAGGATGCTGCTACATGTGGCCACTCCTCCTTGCCCTTGGAGCTCTGACTCCCCAAACCTGGTTATCCTCCTTCCATGGGGATGTCTTCTTTATTTTTCTTGGGCATTGATACCCTCCATACCAGGCTGCACCCATTTCATGTGTAGACTCTCTCCTCATCTTGTTTGGACTTTGTCACTCCACACCAGGCGACCCCATAACATGGACATCCTCAACCTACTCAGGTTCTGACACCCTATGCTAGACCACACTTAATGGGATTATCATCCTCATTCTGTTCAAGATTCCACACCTCATGCTAGTCTGCTCCTTTGTGCCCCAGCTGGGCACCCTTCTCAACCAAGTTGGACTCCCTATGTTGGACCTCCCTTTGTGTGGATGCCCTCCTTATCCTGCTTGTGTTCTGAATTCTCCAATCCAAGTTGTCCTTCATGGGGATACTCTTCTCCTCAGGTGGTGCTTCAGCACAGAGTTTAGGGCAGTACTTCTGGGAGCAGGGAGAAGTCCCCCTTATCCTACCTGGAATCTGTGCTCTTCCTCCCTTTTGGTACTTACACCTATCTTCTTCTGATTTTATAACTTAATTGTTTAGGATATGAAGCCATCTCTTCAGTTTTTTAAGGCTGGACTAGTCTCTGCCATTATCCCCAGAATGTGATATTGTTTGTATCATCTTTACTAGGGGCATGGAAGGAGTTTCAGAGACTTCCACTTATCTTGCTCACCATAATAGCTCTTACTCCTTAGGCCAAGGAAATAATATGGTGATCTTGCCAACTACCAAGTAATTTCATTCCAGTATACACTTAGTGATTAGAAAAATGACTACTGAATGTATGTGTAGGCCCAGTGAACCCACTGTGAGCTGGACCTGGGCTAGGACTCCATTTATTACCTAACCTTTATAAGTGGTTTCTCTAGTGGGGTCCATGATGACATTCTGGAGATCCAGATAACAGTGTTAACTAGGACACTTATCAATAGTTCTTGAAATGACTGGATATTTCCCTTCCAGTTCCTGTAGTAATTGCCCAAATGTCCCATTGGAGAGGGATTAGGAGTATCATTAGAATTCATTTTCCAGAATGTTCTAGGGTTTTCCTTCATGGAGAACTTTCTTTAGTCAGTGTGTTCCAGGTCTGAAAATTGACTCAGGTTTAGAAACTGAGCAAGGAATTGTGGCTTTCTTTGGTACAACTGCTCTCAGTCATTTATCCTTGATATCTTTTGGTTGTATATATTAAGCAGTAAATTGTTTGGTTGCCTATCTATTTAACACCATGTTCTATTAACCATATCCACAGCTTTCTGAGAGTCATGTCCTCCTAGCTGCCAACTCTGACTTTATTGATTACAGTAGTAGCATCTTTCTTACTTTTGGTAGTAAAGTGCCTCCACTTCACCTCTATGATTTTGGTATTTTATTTCCATTGCTATCAGAGACCTAAATTTGGTAATAGTTAGTCCTGACCTATGGATAAAGATGTTTTGGAAAACCCAGAGTTGGTACATTAAGAATATGCAGACTATGACCTACTGAGTAACAATGCACAAACAACCCCACAGGGTTGACAGGTAGCTCCATTGGCATCTGAACTCCTGCTTTGGGGAAGATAAAACCCTAGGGCCATTTTGATTGGAAGCACAGTTTTAATACAGTCGCACAAAAGAAGTAAAGTCACAAAATGTATTACTTTCAGTCTCAAAACAGGGTGCAGTGAGCCAGGGGAAAAGCATTCCTTCATCATAGTTTACCAGTGAGCAGAAGAGAGAACATGAATAGGGTAGCAAACACCTATTACTTATAAGGAGATTGGGGCAGCTGTCACTAATTTTTCATGGACCCAATTCTGAATGGCCATTTTATTTATTTTTATTTTTATTTTATTTTTTATTTTTTTTTTTTTTAATTTTTTTTTTCAACGTTTTTTATTTATTTTTGGGACAGAGAGAGACAGAGCATGAACGGGGGAGGGGCAGAGAGAGAGGGAGACACAGAATCGGAAACAGGCTCCAGGCTCCGAGCCATCAGCCCAGAGCCTGACGCGGGGCTCGAACTCACGGACCGCGAGATCGTGACCTGGCTGAAGTCGGACGCTTAACCGACTGCGCCACCCAGGCGCCCCTATTTTTATTTTTTAAAATATAATTTATTGTCAAGTTGGCTAATGTGCTCTTGGTTTTGGGGGTAGATTCCCATGATTCATCGCTTACATACAACACCCCAGTGGTCATACCAACAAGTGCCCTCCTTAAAGCCCATCACCCATTTCCCCCTCTCTCCTGCCACCCCCACCCATCAACCCTCAGTTTGTTCTCTGTATTTAAAAGTCTCTTATGGTCTGCCTTCCTCCCTGTTTGTAACTATTTTTTCCCCTTCCTTTCCCCCGTGGTCTTCTGTTAAGTTTCTCAAGTTCCACGTGTGAGTGAAAACATATGATGTCTTTCTCTGACTGACTTATTTCACCAGTTCCATCCATGTTGCTGCAAATGGCAGGATTTCATTCTTTCTCATTGATAACTAGTATTCCATTGTATATATAAACCACATCTTCTTTATCCATTCATCATTTGATGGACATTTAGGCTTTTTCCATAATTTGGCTATTGTTGAAAGTGCTGCTATAAACATTGGGGTACATGTGCCCCTATGAGTCAGCACTTCTGTATCCTTTGGATAAATTCCTGTTTTTTCAGAGCAGCTGTACCAGTTTACATTCCCACCAACAGTGCAAGGGGGTTCCCCTTTCTTCACATCCTCACCAGCATCTGTTGTTTCCTGAGTTGTTAATTATAGCCACTCTGACCTGTGTGAGGTGGTATCTCAGTGTAGTTTTGATTTGTATTTCCCTGATGACGAGTGATGTTGAGCATCTTTTCATGTGTCTGTTGGCCCTGAATGACCATTTTAAAATATTCCCTGGGAAAAACAAAGTGGAACTTGGGCTGAGAATTCTATTGGGTCCTTATCTAAATGTCCAGAATCTGGGTGTCAGCAGAGCTGTCATACTGCAAAATGCCTAGGCAGATACTCAAAATGGATGTTTTCTCATCATAGGAAGCCACCATTAGGCTCCTTGGTGATTCTAGTGCTGTTCTCATCAGTGCTTTTTCCCCCTACTTTGGCTTTAGTAAAAGGATTGAGCCCTCTGTGGCACATTGTTGGCTGGTGGGCTTTTTATGTAATTGATCTTCTGTAGCAGGCTTGGTTCTAAGAACCATTTGATGTCTTCCTCGCTTATTTGTTTTGGCCACTAGAATTTCTACTAAGGGGCACCTTGGTTAAGCATTCAAGTCTTGATTTCAGCTCAGGTCATGATCTTTTAGGAAATCAAACACCATTTTTGGGATTCTTTCTCTCCCTCTCTCTCTGCCTCTCTTCCACTCTCACACTCATGCTCTCTTTCTTAAAATAAATAAACATTTAAAAAAAATTTTACTTAGTGTGAGCCATTGCTTTCCCCAAACTTCTAAGAGTGAGCCAAGCAATGTTGCCTTGCCTCCCAGGATCCCTACCAGCCTCTTAAATCCTATATCCTAGGATAATGCTGTCATCTTAATCAACTCTCCCTTAACCAACTTTATATTTTGTCACCTGTGAGCCAGCACCCTCAGTGTTATTCCCATACATTGTCTCCTAGCTTCTGTCAATACATGTTGGCTAGGTTCACTGCTCCCATGAAAGGCTCTCTACCCTAGGTGGAGCAGCTCCTCTTTCAGCTGAGGGCCTCAACTGTGCACCATCAGCAGGCAAAATTCACAGGTTAGGAGAATGAGAGCTTCAACTCAGACGGGGTGGAAGGGCTCTGAGCTGCACACTACAGCATCTACTGCAGTATTCTTAGCCCAGCAGCTTAGGATATATTAATGTGATTGGTTAACTCAGTAGTCACAGGGGGAATTTCTATGTCTCCTCTGAGTGTGTTTCTCCAGCCTCTACTCCTGTGTACATAGTTTATATACCTTTATTCTGTGCATACCTTAATATTCTTATATTTAACACGATCTTGTGACCTGATTTAATTAGCATCCCCCCACCCCAATATCTCAACTCTGTTCTCCCTGATGGAAGGAAATGAAGAGCCAAGGTCTCATGTTCCCCCCCCCCCCATATGGTATTAGAAAGTTTCTACTTCAAATCACCTAGCCTCTGTTTTTTTCTCTCTCCTTAGCCCCTATTTGCCTATTTTTTTTAATAATTACTAATAATTGTGAAGAATAGGAAAAGGAAGAATGATCATCAACTACCGTTTTGAACAAAGGTCACCTCTATGTTACCTCCCAATTTTTAATCCTTTCCTCTTTCCCAAGGAAATGGCAATTTAGTTTTATCTGGTGCTTTAAATTTACATACTTTTTTGATATTTATATAAACTGAATCATACAGTATATACTCCAGTGGCTGGCTTTTTTACCTCAACATTATATTTGTGAGTTCAATCGTGTTGAGTGCAGCAGTTGTTAACTACTTTCAGTAATGCAAAGCAGTTGTGTAACCATCACCATATTTTTTTTCATTATTATCCTCCCCTTCAAGGAACTTTTTAGACATGAATTTTGATGCCATAGGTATACTATGTATCAGTCATATATAAAAAAAGTAAGATTTTTCTGACCCTCAAAAACTAATTTGCACCCTGTTAGGAACAATATCTTCCATCAAGAATGCATGCTGTAGACTATTCTAATACATAAATACACTATTTTTATTTAATTCAAAAGTGATGAATATTTGAGAATTGTTTCAGTTTTTTTGGTGCTAATATGAACATCTTTGTGAATCTTATTTGATGTACATATGAACACATTTCTGTTGAATATGTACCTAGATTTTCTGGGTCATAAGATATGCATATATTCAACTTTGGTAAATAATTCCCAATACTTTTGCAAAGTGTTTGTACAAATTTATGCTCCTATCAACAGGGTATAAGAATTCTAGTTGTTCTACAATTTCACCAATATCTGATGTGCTAAATTTTTATTCTTAGCTATTCTTGTGTGTAGTAATATCCCATTTATTGTTTTAACATTTGTTTTAACATTTATTTCCCTATTTAGTAATAATTTTGAGTGACTTTTTATTTAAAATTCAGTTGGAAATGACCAGATATCATTCTTTCTCATTGCCAAGTAGTATTCCATTGTATATAAAAACCACATCTTCTTTATGCATTCGTCAGTTGATGGACATTTAGGCTCATTCCATAATTTGGCTATTGTTGAAAGTGCTTCTATAAACATTGGGGTACAAGTGCTCCTATGCATCAGCACTCCTGTATCCCTTGGGTAGATTCCTAGCAGTGCTATTGCTGGGTCATAGTGTAGTTCTACTTTTAATTTTTTGAGGAACCTCCACACTGTTTTCCAGAGTGCACAAGTTTGCATTCCCACCAACAGTGCAAGAGGGTTCCCGTTTCTCCACATCCTCGCCAGTATCTATAGTCTCCTGATTTGTTCATTTTAGCCACTCTGACTGGTGTGAGGTGGTATCTCAGTGTGGTTTTGATTTCTATTTCCCTGATGAAGAGTGACAGTGAGCATCTCTTCATATGCCTGGTGGCCATCTGGATGTCTTCTTTAGAGAAGTGTCTATTCATGTTTTCTGCCCATTTCTTCACTGGATTATTTGTTTTTCAGGTGTGGAGTTTGGTGAGTTCTTCATAGATTTTGGATACTAGCCCTTTGTCTGATATGTCATTTGCAAATAACTTTTCCCATTCCGTTGGCTGCCTTTTAGTTTTGTTGATTGTTTCCTTTGCAGTGCAGAAGGTTTTTATCTTGATGAGGTCCCAGCCATTCATTTTTGCTTTTAATTCCCTTGCCCTTGGAGATGTGTCGAGTAAGAAATTGCTGTGGCTAAGATCCAAGAGGTTGTTGCTTGCTTCCTTCTCTAGGGTTTTGATGGTTCCCTGTCTCACATTCAGGTCCCTTATCCATTATGAGTTTACTTTTGTGAATGGTGTAAGAAAGTGGTCTAGTTTCATTCTTCTGCATGTTGCTGTCCAGTTCTCCCAGCACTATTTGTTAAAGAGACTGTCTTTTTTCCATTGGATACTCTTTCCTGCTTTGTCGAAGATTAGTTGGAAGTCAGGCAGAGAAAGAAAGATACCATCCATATGTTTTCACTTATATGTGGATCTTGAGAAACTTAACAGAAGACCATGGGGGAGAGGAAGGGGAAAAAACGTTACAGAGAGGGAGGGAGGCAAACCATAAGAGACTCTTAAGGACTGAGAACAAATAAAGGGTTGATGGGGGCTGGGGGAGAGGGGAAAGTGGGTGATGGGGGTGATGGGCATGAAGGAGGGCACTTGTTGGGATGAGCACTGGGAGTTGTATGGAAACCAATTTGACAATAAATTATATTTTAAAAAAATGAAGAGTTTGTAGGTGCTGTTCAAGGAATAGGCATAGGGAGGGGATTTACAGGAATGTACTCAGTGATATATTTCAAGGGAGATGATTCAGCAAACATTTCAAAACTCAGGTAATATTTTTAAAGATTTCTTAGAGATTCAAATTGATTTAATGTTTGGCAAAACAATAATAATAATAATAATAATAATAATAATAATAATAATAATGCTTTTGTTAGGCTTCTACTATACTCCTAGAGATTATGATATTTTTCTTTGTTTCAGGAATTAACTTTATAAACTTAATCTGTTGGTTCTGCATATCTGGTAATATATTTCTCGCCAAGAAAAATAAATAAATAAAATTCAATTGGATATGGTGTGTGTGTGTGTGCGTGTGTGTGTGTGTGTGTGTGTGTGACAATATCCCTATTCAAGTCTCTTGCCTACTTTTCTATTTGGTTTCTGTCTTTTTTTTAAGTTGATTAGTATGAGTTATTTATATATTCTATATATGAGTCACCTAGCAGTCACATGTGTTACAAGGATCATATTCTCTCTCTCAATGGTGTCTCTAACAAACAGAAGCTCTTAATTATAATCCAATTAAAATTGATTTCATTGATTTTTTTACTCCAAGGTCATAGAGATATTCATGTTTGTTTTTTTCTGAGCTTCTTTGCTTTGCCTTTAATGTTAAGATCTACAGTCCAACTGGTATTGATTTTTATGTTTGATATGAGATTTAAGGATCAAGCTTTATTTGTTTTAGATATGAATGTCCAATTAACTTGCACCATTTATTGAAAAGATTCTGTCATAAATCAAGTGTCCGTATCTGCATAGGATTGTTTCTGGACCTTTGGTTGTATTTTTCTATTTGTCTATTCTTGCACAGGTACAACACTATCTTTATTATAAATTTGTAACAAGTAGTAATAAATGGTAGAATTACATCCTCCAATTTCTTTTACTTCTTTAAGATTGACATGGTTTTTCTTAGCCCCTTGACATGGTTCTATATTAAAGTATTAGCATCACCTTATACATTTCCAGCAAAAAATGGCTCTAGGATTCTTTCCTCCTGCCAGCCCCTAGCAAATGTTAATTTACTCTCTGTCCTCATGGATTTACCTACTGTGCATATTTCGCATATGGAATAATATAATATGTAACTGCTAACTTCTGGCGTCTTAGCATAATGTTTTCAAGATTCACACATATTTTACCATATATTAGTTCTTCAATGCTTTTTATGGCTGGATACTATTCTATGGTATGGATATACCACCTTTTGTTTATGAATTCATCTGTTGATGAATATTTGGATTCTTTGTACTTTTTGGTGACTATAAATATTGCTGCTATGAATGTTTGTGTGCAAGTTTTTGTTTGAATACCTGTTTTCAATTATCCTGGTTATGTATCTAGGAGTAGAACTACTGGATCATATTCTAATTCTACATTTAAATTTTTAGGAAAACCACCAAACGATTTTCCACAGGAGGTGCACCATTTTACATTACC
Source organism: Panthera onca (assembly GCF_046562875.1). Taxonomy (NCBI): domain Eukaryota; kingdom Metazoa; phylum Chordata; class Mammalia; order Carnivora; family Felidae; genus Panthera; species Panthera onca. The sequence continues at coordinate 28,509,696 of NC_138355.1, read as the reverse complement.
ATCAGCGATGGATGAGGATTCCAGTTTCTCCATGTCTTCACCAACACTTGTTCCTTTCATTTTCTTTAAATTATAGCCATCCTAATGGATGTGAAGTGGTATCTTACTGTGGTTTTGGTTTGCATTTTCCTAATAACTAATAATGTTGAATACCTTGCATGTGTTTGTTGGCCAATCTTCTTTGGAGAAATGTCTGTTTAAGGCCTTTGCTCAATTTTTTTATTAGTCTGTTTCTCTTTTTGTTCCTGACATGTAAGAGTTCTTTAAATGTTCTAGATACTAGAACTGATGACAGACATATGATTTGCAAATATTTTCTCCCATTTTGTAGGTTATATTTACTATTCTGATCTTGGCCTTTGGTGCACAGTTTTGAAATTTAATGAATATATCTATATTTTCTTTCTTTCTTTCTTTCTTTCTTTCTTTCTTTCTTTCTTTCTTTCTTTCTCCTCTTCCTCCTCCTCCTCCTCTTCTTTGCTTATGCTTTCAATGTCATGTTTAAAAATCTGTTGTCAAATTCATCATCTTGAAGACTTACACCTATGTTTTTTTTTTTACAAGACTTTCATAGTTCTACTCTTACATTTATATTTGTTATCTATGTTGAGTTAATTTTTGTGTATGGCTTGAGGAGGGTTCAAATTCATTCTTTTGCACATGGGTAGCCAATTATTCCAGCACTATTTGTTGAAGAAACTCTTCTTTCCTTGTTGAGTGGTCTTGAAATCCTTGTCAAAAATAAATTAACCATAGATGTGTGGGTTTATTTGGGGGCTCAAAATTCTATTTTGTTGATTTATATGTCTGTCCTTATTCTAGTACCACACTGTTTTGGTTAGGATAGCTTTGTACTGAATTTTGAAATCAAGAAGTCTGAGTCTTCCAATTTTGTTTTATTTTTTCAAGATAGTTTTGGCTATTTGGGGTCCGTTACAATTCTGGGAGTTTTTTGACCAGCTTTTTGATTTAAAACAATCATTGAGATTTTGATGTCGATTGCACTGAATCTGTAGATCACTTTGGGTAGTATTGCCATATTAAGTCTTCTAATCCATAAGCATAGGACATAGTTTCATTTATTTAGGTGTTCTTTAACTTCTTTCAGTAATCTTTTGTAGCTTTCAATTTATAAGTCTTACATCTCCTTGGTTAAATTTATTTCTAAGTATTTTATTCTTTTTGATGCTATTGTAAATGGAACTGTTTTCATTTCACTTCAGAATGTTCATTGCTAGGGTATAGAAATACAACTGATTATTATGTGTGTAATTTACATCCTGCAACTTTTCTGAATTCATTTATTAGCTCTAATAGTTGTTTGTTTTTTTGCTGGTTTGTTTTTTAGACTCTGTAGGATTTTACCTATATAAGATCATATCATCTATGAATAGAAATAGATTTGCTCCTTCCTTTCCAATTTGGATGCCATTCGTTTCTTTTTCTTGCCTAAGTTCTCTGGCTAGGAATCTCAGTACAATGTTGAATAGAAGTGGTGAAAGAAGGCATCCTTTCTTGTTTCTGATATTAGGGAGAAAGCTTTCAATCTTACCATTGAGTTTAATGTTATCTGTGGATTTGCCCTTTATCATGTTGAAGAAGTTCTCTTCTATTTTTAGTTTGCTGGCTGTTTCTGAATTTTGTCAAGTGCTTTTTCTGCATCATTTGAGGTGATAATTTTTCCTTTATTCTAGTAATGTGATGTATTACATTGATTGATTTTCATATGTTGAACCATCCTCACATTCCTGGTATATATCCCACTTGGTTATGGTGTATCATCTTAATATTCTACTAGATTTGGGGTTGCTAATATTTTCTTGAGAATATTTTCATCTATATACATAAGGGATATTGGTCTATAGTTTTCTTTTTGTATGATGTCTTTATCTGGTTTGGTAACAGAATAATTTTGGCCTCTTAGAATGAATTAAAATGTCTTTTCCACTTCTATTTTTGGGAAGAGTTTGAGAAGAACTGGCATTAACTCTTTAAATTATATAATATAGAATTAACCAGTGAAGCCATGTGGTCCTTGGTTTTTCTTTGTTGGGAGGTTTGTCATCACTGATTCAGTCTCTTATTATAGTATATTCAAAATTTTTATTTCTTCTTGAGTCTGTTTGATTATTGTATATTTCTTAGAATTTTTCCATTTATCTAGATTATCTAATTTATCAGCATACAATTGCTTATAATGTTTTCTTTTTATTTCTGTGGTTGGTAGTAATGTCTCTACATTCATTTCTGATTTTAGTAATTTCAGTCTTCTCTTATTTCTTGGTCAATCTAACTAAACAGCAGCGTTTTTGAGCTTTTCAAAGAAAAAAACTGTCTTGTTGATTTTTTTTACTTTTCTTTCTTTTGTTTTTCTTTTTTTAGAGAGAGCGAGAGAGAGAGAATGCAAGCAGGGGAGATGGGCAGAGGGAGAGTCTTAAGCAGGGTGCATGCTCAGAATGGAGCCCAAGGTAGGGCTCAATCCCATAAACCTGGGATCAGGACCTGAGCCAAAATCAAGAGTCAGATGCTCAATGGACTGAGCCACCCAGATGCCCCCGTTTTGTTGATTTTCTATATTGGTTTTCTATTCCCTGTTTTGTTTGCTTCCACTCTAATCTTTATAATTCTGTTTTTCTGCTAATTTTGGGTTTATCTTGCTATTCTTTATCTAGTTCCTAAAGGTGTAAGTTTCAGTTACTGATTTGGTATCTTTTTAATATCTGCATTTACAAGTATAAATTTCTCTTTGAACAATGTTTTTGCTTCATCCCATATGTTTTGGTATGTGATGTTTTCAGTTTCATTTAACTCAAAATTATTGTACTTTTCAGCTCCAGAATTGCTATTTGGTTTCTTTTTGCCATTTCTATCTTTTTATTGATACTATATTTGGTGAGATGCCATTCTCTTGACTTCCTTTAGTTCTTTGTCCATGCTTTCCTTTATCTCTTTGAGCATATTTAAGACAGTTGATTTAAAGTTTTGTCTAATAAGTACAATGACCAGATTTCTCATGGACAGTTTCTGTTGTTCTTTTTTCCTGTGAATAGGCCATATATGTTTGTTTTGCATGACTCATAGTTTTTTTGTTGTTGTTGAAGACTGGACATTTTGAACATTATAATGTGACAAAATCAGATTTCCCCCTCTCCTTCAAGTTTGCTGTTGCTGCTTTTGTAGGTTGTGTGTGTGTGTGTGTGTGTGTGTGTGTGTGTGTGACTTTTCTCAACGATTTTTGTAAAATCTGTATTCTTTGTTATGTGTGACCACTGAAGTCTGTGTTCTGTTAGCTTATGGGCAACAGTGTTTTGATAGATTCCTTAAATGTCAGAAAGGAAAGAAGGAAGGAAGGAAGGAAGAAGGAAGGAAGGAAGGCAGGAAGGAAGGAAAAGGAAAGAGAAAGAGACAAAGAGAAAGGAAAGGAAAGGAAAAGAAAAAAGAAAAAAGAAAAGAAAAGAAAAAAGGAAAGGAAAGGAAAAGAAAAGAAAAGAAAAGAAAAGAAAAGAAAAAGGAAAAGAAAAGAAAAGAAATTAGAAGAAAAATTACTCTACTGGTCTTTGCAGATTGGCTATATGTTGGAATACTCTTTCAATGCTCAGCCAGGCCATATACAACTCTGCCCTAGCATTCATTTCCCATTTGCTTGGACCTTGAAGTCCAGCCAGACATGAAAGTTGTGGATCTTCTCATAACTTCTGAGCATACATCCAGTTCTGAGCATATGGATAGGTTTTTTAATTCCTCAGTATATGTGGAATCTTTAAAAATCCTTATTACCCCATGTATTTACTTTTACAACTTTGTGTCTGTCTGGTGTCCTAACTGTTGGCCCAGGTTAATGTACCCAGTATATTTGCCTTTAAATGCTTCCAGCAAATGTCACATGGGATGCATCTCAACCCTAAAAACACTCCAAATAGGGCAAAACATAGGCTAGTCCTTGTGCAAATACTTCAGGGAGCCAACAGACAACCTCAGTTCACAAGAGACAAACACATTCTTTGAAAACTAGATCCTATTGCTACCTTTGGCAATAGCAACCTTCATCTGGAATGTAAACTGCTGACATATGGCCACCACTGGTGTGGAATGGAGGAATGGTAGGTGGACAATTTAAAATGCCACAGCATTTTCTTACCAGATGCAGCTACTTCTTTATTCCCTAAGCCTTCACTTATTGTTAAGTTCTTGGCCAGATTCAAGAGTCCTGTAAAACCATGATTTTGACCATTTTTGCCACCTCTTTAGTTGCTTTTATGGAAAATGGATACCTGAAGCTCCCTACTTATCATTTTCTGTGATATCACTCCCTATTATACTTTTTTAAAAAGTTTAAAAAGAGAGAGAGAGAGGAAGAAAGAGAGAGAGCAGGGGAGGAGCAGAGAGAGAGGGAGAAAGAGTGAATCCCAAGCAAGCTCCACACTGCCAGTGCAGAGCCTGATGCAGGGCTTGAACCCGTGAGATCATGACCTGAGCCAAAATCAAGAGTCAGATGCTTAACCGAATGAGACACCCAGGTGCCCCCCCCCCCCACCATTGTACTTTTTAACCCATAAATTTGGTTTATCCCTCCATTTAAGTTTTTTGAAGTTTCTTTCAATAATTTTTTATAGTTTTTCCATGTAATATTATTTTATAGCTTCCAGTATATTTGTTTCTAGGTCTTTGATGTTTTCTAATACACTTGTAAATAGTATAATTTCTAAAGTTTCATTTTTAATTTGTGTCTGGCATATAGAAATATAGTTGATTTTTACATGTTTGTCTTGTGCTCCACCACTTCCCTAAATTATTCATTCTAAAAATTTGTCTGCAAATTTGTTTGATTTTTATACACACACAGTTGTGCCCTCTACCAACAAAGAGTTTTATTAGTGTTCTCAAATATTTATGCCTTTGATTTATTTTCATTACCTCATTGGTCTTACTAGATTCTCCATTACGCTTTCAGATAGAAATAGTGTTGGCAAGCACCTTTGTCTTAATCTGAGAGAGGTTTAATTAAAACTTAATTTCTTTAAAATATATAGGACTTTACAGACTTTCTATTTCTTCTTATATCATTTTAATATGTTGTATTTTCTACACACTTATTGATTTCATTTGAAATTTCATATATGTTATTTAAGTTGCTTGTGGTACCCTCTTATTACAATTAATTATCTATAAAGCACGTAATGTTGGATGCAATATTTTGTATATGCAACTAGGTGTATTTCACTATGTTCAGATATTCTATATCCTTAATGATAGTTTTACTTTACATTTGTATCCATTACCAAAAGAGAATTTTTAAATCCCCCACTCTGTGTATTCTTTCTTTCTTTCTTTCTTTCTTTCTTTCTTTCTTTCTTTCTTTCTTCTAAGACTTGCAGTTTTTCCTTTATATTATTAGAGGCTACAGCTCTAGATACAAGCAAATTTGGAATTATAGCTTTCTGGTAGAGCAAATCATTATCCCTAATAACGCTTCTTACTTTATTATTTTTCTAATATTATTATAGTCATTACGTTTCTTTCTGGTTAGTGTTTGCTTGTTATATCCTTTTCCACTCTTTTATTTTTTAATATCTTCTTCTTTTATATTTAACGTGAGACTCTTTAAAGCAGAATCTCTCTCTTTTTTTTTCTTTTTTGGTGTTTTCATTTTTGTTGAATCCAATTTGAGAATTGTCTTTTAATTAAAGTATTTAGGGGCACCTGGGTGGCTCAGTCAGTTGGTTCAGCATCCAACTTTGGTTCAGGTCATGATCTCATGGTTCATGAGTTCAAGCCCCCCATCGGGTTCTCTACAGACAGCTCAGAGCCTGGAGCCTGTTTTGGATACTGTGTCTCCCTCTCTCTCTGCCCCTCCCCCACTCACACTCTGTCCCCCTCTCTCTCAAGAATAAATAAACATTAAAAAATTGTAATTAGAGTATTAGTCTGATTACATTAACTGTAACGTCTCATGTATTAGGTTTTAAATGCTACCTTACTACATTTGTCCCTTCTGTTCTATGTTCCCTTTTCTCTCCTTTTGGCTTTCTTTAAGATTACAAGTTTTTTTAGATTAATAATTCTATATATTCTTTCTGCTAATGTGTTGTTTTTGCATGTTTTCTTTTTTTTAGTGGTTACCATATAGATTTCAAAATGCATCCTTGACATATTAAAATTTAATTTAAGTTACTGCTTTTACTGCATATATATTACTGTTTTATAAGTCAATATTCATTTAGGCTTACTCACATATCCACTTTTTCTTTCTTTTTCATCATTTCCCACTCCTCTAAGCTGCCTCCAAAAACACCTTTTGCATTTCCTTTAGTGTGAATTTTTAAAGTATTTTTATTTTGGTTTTATTTGTTAAGATTATAGTCTCTGGATATAGAATTCTTGGTGGAATTATTTTATTTTAGCACTTCGAAGATATTATCTTATTATCTCTTGGCATCCTTAGTTCATTTTGAGGAGTCAGCCTGAAGGCTTTACTGACATTGTTTAGTAAAAAGAAATATTTATTTTATTCATTCCACTACCCCCCCCCCCATATTTTCTTTTCTTCTTTTCTTTCATGCAATTTTACTATTATGTACCTAAGTATTTATGCTACTTGTGATTTCAGGACTTCTTGAATTTCTGACTTGATGTCAGTTGTCAGTTTTAGAAAATTTTCAATTATCTCTTCAAATATTTGTCCTGCTCCATTTTATTTCTTCCCTCCTTTTGATAACCTTACTACATATATTTTTGACATTATAGCCATGTGCTTGTCTTATGTGATTTTTTCTTTATTTTCCATATTTTTCTCCATATGTTTCAGTCTGCATATTTGATTTAAATCCTAGTTCAATAATTCTCACTTTGTTATGCAGAATTTGTAATTAAACCAATTTATTAATTCTTAACTTCCTTAATTTCAGTCATTAAATTTTTTATTTTTAGAATATTTTTTGTCTGATATTCAGTCTATGTTGATATTTTCCTCCTTTTAATTCCTTGAGCTATATTAATAATAGTAACTTTAAAGTCCATATTTGTATTTCATATATCTATTTCAACTATCAATTTTTTTCCCTTGGTTTTTGGTCAGGTCTTTTAAAATACATTGTTATTTCTGCTTTATTTGTGAACATTGTTGGTAAGAAATTTGTAGAGATAATTTGAGGTTCTGGGTAATGTTATTTTTCTCCAGAGAGGATTTTATTATATATCTGACATACAAGTATGTCGCGACCGGCGCGACAAACACCAAGGTCAGTGTCCTGAGGGTAGGGGAATGCAAGAAAAAAGAGAGAGAAGAAAGTTTGGGAACAGGAGGGTCCCCTGGGCTGATGGCCCAAGTGACGGCTTTATTGTTGCTGTACACAATCTTTTATATCCAGACTCTTATGGGTCAGGCCATTCTAAGAATAAACAGGTTTCACATAATCGCTGCCAACCAAAACATTTAGTTCTGTGTTTCTTGTGCATTGTCTAGACGGGTCACAACAAGACCTTGTTGAGAAGATTGCTAGCAAAACACAATTCCCATGTTTGTTTCTATCTGACTCGGGGTAGAAAAAGGGAGGTAGCATTACTGCCAACACCTGCAGACCACAGGCTTCAGGAATTAACTTTCTCAGCCTTGACAAGGCTTTCGTATGCCCTTGAAAGTGGGGGAATGGGAGGGGGAACCACCGGGTTGGCTAAGTCAACAGGGAACATTGCTCCACCGGGTCTCAGCCTGGCACTGGGGCCCGGCCCCCCACACAAGTAGCATCCAAATAACCTTAATCCATTTAGGGATTGAGTTGGTGCAAAGTCAGTTTTTATTCTTTCTGATGGATGAGCTATTTCTGGTTTCCCTTACTTCTTGGGATCCCAATTAAAAGACTGGGGTACTTGTCAGAGCCTTTTCTTCTTTGCTGTTTTCAATTTTGCCTTCTTCTGCCTTGAGAGTCTGCCAAAAACTTTGTTAAATTTTTCAGTAGCAACTGTCTTAATTGATAAGTGTCTTGAGAATAAAAGTAATGCCAGGTTTCTTTTTTTGTCCATGTTCTAAAGGCCAGTGGTTTTTGTCTTCTGACCTATTGTGGTTTTAACATTATGAATGCCTCTAGGGTGTGAACTTACCTTTCTGGTTTCTAACATCCTCTTTGTTTCTTATTTCTATGTTTTTATTTTTTTGTCTTAATTTTTTACAAGCTTACATATGAGTTTTAAAAGGGTTATTTTTTTTATCCAGCATGTATAAGTGTTTGTATTGGAAGGTTTTTTGATTTCTTTTGTGTGAATATTTTTTTTTTGTATCTAGTCTTCCATAGTCTTGATTTTATTTTTTTCACCTATTCAATTGCATTTATTTAGAACTAGTATATACCTCTATTGCTTTCAATATTTTGTATGCTGTCACTGAAAGTATTACTAAACCGCACAAAAATTATCTGTGAGAGTATACTCTATTTAATAAACATTTTAAAGCATTGACTATATAACTAGGACATGTTCTCACATAAGTAATATACCATCCTTGCCCTTAATGAGTTGAGAGTCTATCTTTTCTTCTAAAATACTCACCTCAAAGGGCTCTCCTAAAACACTGAGATCCTTGGAATCTGTTGTTCTTCGATAGTAGTGTTTTAATATGTTTTTTAAAATAATGGTTTTTAGATGGCAATAGGGAACCAGATACCCACTCTAAATTGTGTATGGTGTGATAGAGTACCTTTTAAGAAGCTTGCAGTGGGCACAGTGTTTTCAAGAAAGGGAACGATTTCAGTTAAAGTAAGAAGAAGATAGAGGAAATTCTTAACAAAGAGGTCAAGACTCTGTGAGAGTTTACTGATTACACAGCAGGAGTTCCAGAGGTGAAAGGGCATAGGATGGGATAACAGAGGTGTCAGGGAAGACTGAATGTCATGTGGAATATGGTTTAGTCAAAATGGCTGACTGGGGGAAGGATGGATGACATTTGGTGTTGAAATAAGAAATAAAATAAACTTGGTCTCAGCAGTCTTCTGATGAAGGTGGGTTCTCGGCCTAATGGCCAGCAGACTTAGATAACACAGTTGGAACTGAAGTCAGAGATAAAATCATCCCTAAGTTTCTTTTCAGTAGTAATTGCCTGAGGTGTTGACAGTTGTGGGGACTATGATTTTTCCACATGCACTCAATGTCTGATAAATATCCTTTTTAATTTGTCCCTTCTTATTCTCTGAAATGTTCTTATAATATGGTATTCCCTAACTTTGTGACTTTTCATTAGATTTCACAGTGGAAATTATCAGAGAACCAAGAGTGGTCTCACCCTCACCTAGGAAAACATCATTTTACAAAAGGACTGGTATGAGGAAGCCCTCATTAAGACCTAGGTAAGACATAGGATTTGGCTACAGCAATATTCTTCAGACACAAGCCATGTTCTTTAATCTCAACATGTCTAATGCTGAACTTATCCTTCAGTATATGAGTTTTTTAAAAATTTTTTTCCATATATCATAAACATACACACAATATTTGTTTATTTGTTTTGAGAAAGAGAGAGAGCAGGAGAGGGGCAGAGAGAGAGAGAGACAGAGAGAGTTTCAAGCAGGCTCCACTCTGTCAGCACTGAGCCTGATGTGGTACTTGATCTCATGATGCCGGGATCATAACCTGAGCCCAAACCAAAAGTCGGGCACTTAACCGACTGAGCCACATAGACACCCCCACATTTTGTATTTTAAACCAATTATTTATTTTCTATAATTGAGACCATGCAATATATATTATAAGATAACATTTTTTAACTTAAAAAAACTATCATGGACATCATGATAATTTGTAGAGTTATATCCCCTTTCATAATACAGATGTAGCATGTTTTTTTATGGACATTTTAATGAACTTTTTAATGGACATTACATTATTTTTCATTTTTCACTGCTATAAATAGTGTCACAATAAACATCCTGGTATATATATTCTTGCCTATTTCTTTTTCTGTATTGTGTACTATTGTAGTAACCTCCTAACTGGTTCCTTATTTCATGTCTCTCCCCTTATAATAAATCCTAGAATCAACTTATTAAGGTCTCACTTCTAGGAAAAAACTCTGTGGTCCTTTCTTTCAGAAGTGTCCACTTTTTTCTCCTTACCTTAGCACAAGTGCCACCTCTACATAAAAAGTTCTTCAGATGTATGTCGCTATGACTTCCCTCTTCTCTGAGCACTACATCCCTAAAATACAACACAAAGTACTTACTGTGTACTACTTTTTACTGCTCTTTATTTTTTAGGTATCTTTTCCATTTTCTTGGACTTGACTATGATTTTCTTATAGGCCATGCCATTCATTCAATCATTCATTTTTTTAATTCAATAATTACCTATTAATGACTAGGTATATGAAAAGTCCTTAAAGAAGATAAAGATATAGTAACACATACAAATTTGGTAGTCAGAGTCACTGGGAGAATATTTTGAATAGAGAAAGCTTTCCAAAGTATGCTTTCAGTTACTGATAACATTCATTGAGGATGATAAGTCCTTTCTCTCTTCTAAATACTCTAGATAGATCTTCCTTCCGTTGAAGGAACTGAAATTGTTCTCTGACCATTAATCATTTATTTCTTTTGCTGTTCCAGTTTGCACCACTTTCCACTGTGTCTATAGAAATACCTATTCTATTTAGCTAAGTATCACAGAAGTGTTAACATCCTGTTTCATGTCTTCAGTTAAGACCAAAACAGAATGCCCCATGGATCCCACAGTTGCATTTCTCTTTAACCTTGTCCCTAGCCCTTGTTCAGTGAAATAAACAGTTATTGAACATATACTGTGTCCCAGATACTAATGTTACAAAAATGAAATATATTCCTTACCTTTACAAGGCTGACCTTAAAATTTCATAATAAAATATTGGATAATTACCATAAGGGTATAGGAAAGAGAAGTAAATTTTGAGTAAGGATTAGGAAAAGTTAAACTATCAGAAGAGACCCCAAACTACATGTACAATTTCATGTGCATGTGCAAAGAAATGAGAGTATTTTGAGGGTAAGGCTAAACCTTCCAAGCTAAAGAAATGACACAAACATAAACTCACAAATATAAAGGTATTTAAAAACTTGAAAATAGCCCAGTGGTGTTAAAGCGTACAATGCATGGGGTGAAGAGACATAAATTCTAACATTAGAAAGCCAAATTGAGACCAAATAACAAAAATAAAGTCTTAAAAGAATTATTAAGGAATTTATGTTGATTAACTGGAAATGAGAATTTCTTGAGACTTGTTGAAACAAGAGTAACAGAGATACCTTTTATATGGATTTAGAAAACAGTACCCAGGCAGAAGTAGTAATGATATATATACAGGAGTCAGAACATCAGAGACTGAAGACAGAAATAATAGTTAGAAGGTTGTTGCAGTTGTTCATACAGGTGATATTAAAAACTTGAATTAGGGATATCTGGGTGGCTCAGTTGGTTAAGATCAGACTTTGACTCAGGTCATGATCTCACAGTCCGTGGTTTGAGCCCCGTGTCGGGCTCTGTGCTGACAGCTCAGAGCCTGCTTTGGATCCTCCATCTGTCTCTGCTCCTCCCGCTGTCACATTCTCTCTCTCCTTCTCTCAAAAATAAACATTAAAAAAAACCTTGAATTAAACAGTGGGAGTAGAAATGGAAGTGAAGATACAGACTTTAAGACCACTGAAGAGGAAGAATCAGACTCTGGAATGGTGGAGGAAGAACATCACAAATTGTCTCCCCATAAAAGTAATGATAAAGGGGCACTTGTGTGCTCAGTTGGTTAAGCTTCTGACTCTTGATTTTGGGCCAGGTCATGGTCTCATGGTCATGAGATCCAGCCCTGCACTGGATCTTAAGATTCTCTCTCTCCCTGTACCCCTCTCTCCTGCTCCCTCTTTCTCTCTCTCTCTCTCTTAAAAAACAAACAAACATGGGGCGCCTGGGTGGCTCAGTAGGTTAAGCGTCCGACTTCAGCTCAGGTCACGATCTCGCGGTCCGTGAGTTTGAGCCCCACGTCAGGCTCTGGGCTGATGGCTCAGAGCCTGGAGCCTGCTTCTGATTCTGTGTCTCCCTCTCTCTCTGCCCCTCCCCCATTCATGCTCTGTCTCTCTCTGTCTCAAAAATAAATAAACGTTAAAAAAATATATAAAAAAAAAACCAAACCAAAACAAACAAAGGGCCATATTTCATTCTTCCTCATTGCCAAGTAATATTCCATTGTATATATAAACTACATCTTCTTTATCCATTCATCAGTTGATGGACATTTAGGCTCTTTCCATAATTTGGCTATTGTTGAAAGTGCTGCTATAAACACTGGGGTACATGTGCATATAAAATTTTAAATTTATCTCTAAGTAAATAGTAACCAATTTTTTCATCCTATTTTTTACACACAGCCAGAGGCCCCACAGTCTTGGAGATGCCCTTTCCCATTCCATAGTTGGAGCAGAATCCAGGTTTACCATCCCTTTCTCTTCACCAATGATGCTTTCTTGTTTTCCAGAAACTTGACAGAAGTCCTCCTAAATTCAAACCACTTGGAATTCTTCAGGGAGTTCCTCAAAGAACGGAAGGCTGATAGCCCCTTGAAATTCCTGATGGCCATACATAAGATCAGTATTGAGACAAATGAAAAAATTTACAAGTCTCTCTTTGAAAATATAATCAAGACTTTCTTCCATGGCAAAGTCCCTGCTGGTATGCATCATGTTCTCCTGATATTGTTTCCTTTTCCCTTTAGTATTTTAGGAGAAGAGTTTGACAGAAAACCTGTCTCATGTGAGTCCCCTGAAAGAGCAGAACAGAGCAGTGGCCGCACGAGCAGTATTGAGATAAAGATTAGGAGGGACAGTAAAAACGGAGAGCAACAATAATAAAACTAAAGTATAATACTAGTATGGGAAGCCAAATGCAAGACACTTGTACTTATATGTGAAATAGATCCTTTCATTTAACTGTGTTCAACACTGAAAATAGGATCTTATTTAATCTCTATAAGGTAGGAATGAATAGATCCATTTTACTAATGAGGAATATGAAATTCAGAGAACTTGAATTCAAACTCAAGTCATCTGACCCTTAAATCAACTAGACAGAAATTAAATACAAAAACAAGAGTTAGCTATTTGTAAAGTTGGAGTTCTCATGAACTATGGGTTGTAGAGAGAGCTGTACTGGGAAAGAGAAAACTGTCTCCCTGAAAATCTTTATTTCATTAATTTTGTTTTCTTGCCTATGGAGGGAGGGCAATCTGACCTATGTAAATTCATCTTGACCAGAAACAAAAGTTGCAAGCAAAGTATTGACCTATATAATTCTAGAGGAGAAAAAAAGAGGTGAGCATAATTCTATCCTCAAAGTAAACAAATCTATAGCAAAGCAACGAAGATAAAGCCTTTTATTTTGGCACAAATGAACTGGTGTGTGTGTGTGTGTGTGTGTGTGTGTGTGTGTGTATTTACTTGTGGCAATCTAGATCAGGTTATAAATTTTATGAAAGTAAAAAGAGAGGTACAACTGGCAAATCTTTACTTGTAAGAAATATTTATTTGTTCAGTCTCAGGAAGAAGACAAAGAGGAGTATGTAGATCTTGTCCTTGATAAGTTCTCAAGTCTTATTCATGAACAAAATAGTCTCTGAACACCTGGAGAATTATATTGCCCTCGTGATACTTATTTGTAATCTTGGATTCCTCATTTACCCCAGCAGTTTAACATTAATCCTTTACTGTTCTGCTCTCTTCCTAAACCAAAAACTTTAAACTAGCTGCAGAGATGAGTTCTTTAAATATTTCTTTCCCCTTAAACACTCATCTTAGAAACTTGAATGGAAGTAAACCAGGACTGTATTTGCTCTGCAATGCTCCTCTGAGATTTTCAAACAAATTGGAGTGAAGAGTTCAGAGTCTAACCAGATTGAGAATAAGGGACAGACTCTAAGATGAAAAACACACGAACTACCTCAGAAATGGTAGAAGAGAAGATGAGGACTTTTTCTCTCTTGCATTTTTTAGAAGTAATACTGCAGTGTGATGCCCCTATTATACAAGAAATCTCTCACATGCATCATGTCAGCACAACTACATTATTAACGCTACAGGGATATGTCATGAAATCTCTAGAAGAAAAGTGGTGAGTATTGATCAGTGAACGCCGTGGTTCTTTCTGGACCTGCACAGGGGCTTCTGAAAGCCATAGTAAAGAGTCTCAAATTCCAGAAGTTCACTGCCAGGGCTTCCTTGCAAGAGAAAAGGCAAATTTATCTTGAATCCTCTACTTACCTACCTGCTATGCACATGCATTGTGCACACACGTCCAAACACACACACTTCAGTTCATTTACTTGAACAAAGAACAATACAGTATTGATTAGGAAGGATAGGCTGACATTAGCAAAGGATTGAAATTGGAAGAAGAATATTTGTAAATGTCTCACTATTTCCCAATTCCTATTTTCTCGACTTCCTCCAAAAGCTGACATAGGTTTGCCTTGACTGTTACCTTTTATGTACCAGGTGTTTGCCTTCTTTGATGTCCTTGGTCTCCTTTTGGCAGGTTTAAAGATTACCAAGAGCTGTTCCCACCTTACCCTCAGGAAGGGCAGCATATTGAAGTTCAAACTTCTAGGAAGCCCTCAAAGACAACAACTTACCTACAGGAATCTCAGGTCAGTGAGGAAGACAGTGAAGACAAGACACTGGGAATAAAAAAGCACTGCTTAGGCATTGTCAACCATGCAAAACAGTTTCATTGTTAGCTTATTTATTCACCAAAACAACTACTCTTTTGGATAGGTTTAATTCACATTTACAAAGACGAATTCTGAGGCCCAGAGAAATTGTTACAGTGGGAATTTAAGAAAATCCCTGTCTTCACTCTCTGTGACCAAAACCAACTGAGTGATAGACATAAGGTTTAGATACATGGAGATCAAAATGTCAGTGTTTTTTTTTTTAATTTTTAAAGTTTATTTATTTATTTTGAGAGAGAGAGAGAAAGAAGTAGAAGGAAGAGGAGGAGGAGAGGAGGAAGAGGCAGAGAGAAAGGGAGAGAAAGAATCCCAAGCAAGCTCCATGCTGGGGCTCAAAATCATGAACTGTGAGATCATGACCCGAGCAGAAACCAAGAGTCAGAGGCTTAACTGACTTGAGCCACCCAGGCACCCCCAAAATGTCAGTGTTTTTACTGCTGAAAGCTAGTTTGAAGGACATGGATTGGCTGTGAAGCCAAATGGGTTTAATAATCCTCTGCACCCAAATTAAACTTAGTTAAAAGTCCAATCACTGGCAAAATGGAGCAACTCAGGCCTGCATTTACTTGAGTGAACCCCTTATGAGTGACAAAGGGCAAGCCTAAACACAGGTATCCTGCAAACAAGAGACTCCCAGAGAGAGAATGCAGGAGGCTGACAGTAGAACATGTCCATTTTTTTCCTTCCAAACCTATCAATTATTTAACCCATTCTTTCTCCATGGGAGGAGAGCAAAGGGAATTTTTTTCCAGCTTACACAAAAGCACTTTAATTAACAGTATATAATTTTCCAAAATACAGTTTTGTAAGGAAATGGCAATAATACAGTTTTTACAAAGAAGTTTCTCAGTAAATCCCAGAGTACTTCAGACCTCCTCCACTAAGACGCATGCTCCCCGAGACAGGAATGTTATTCAGGAAAATCTCTTCATATGATTTGAGAAAATATTTATGCTTCCTTTAAATAATCACTTGCTCAATGTTATAGAGTTGATTAGTATCAGAAAAAATTGAGCCCAGCTCCATCTGACTCCAAAAATCGTGCTAAGATTTCTGAAAATAATGCCTAAGCCCATTGATCCTATACTCCAGATATGAAAACTTCTGCTCCTTCCTTTCTCCTCTTTATTTTCTCCATGTATGAGTCAACTCCATGTCAGGATACCATGAATGATCATGTAGGACATTAAAAAGAATATTGCACCCAGGACCAGGAGACTTCGTTTTAATTTCAGGTCTTACAGTTGCTCTTAGATAAGAAAAGATGAAAAGAAACCAACATGGATTTAGTGCCTATTTTGTGCTAAGCACTGTATTAGACTTTACATGTATAATCACTAACCCTCACCACAACCCTGAAGGCTGTTGTTTCTATTTTACACATGGAAACATTAAGACACAGATTGAATTGACCCAAATTACACAATTAGGAAGAAGCTAGACTCCATATGGAAAATTTCTGATCCCAAATCCAGCCACTACATGGCTCTCTAAAGCCATGCTTACACTGAGGATTCCACTTTGTAGAATGAGACAACTGAACTAGTTGATCAATAAGATCATTTCTGGCTCTAAATATCAATTTGTCAAGGGGTAAATGAATTACAGAATGGTCACTGGGTGTTATGAAACAGATGAGGAATTTATAAAATGCATTTGTGTGTGTGTGTGTGTGTGTGTGTGGTGTGCGTGTAATTATATCTTTCTCTTTTTAATGATTAGAAATGTTTTTATTCATTTCTTCTTATTTTATTCTTATTTCTTCAACAGTTCAAATCTGCCCAAGCCATTATTCTCTTCTTGTGAGTTTTACTTGTCTCTGACCTCTGTTTTCTTCCTGTTCTTAGCTTTCACACTCTCTCTCCTAATCATGGCATCTTAAATCTTACCATTGAAAAATGGTGGTAGAAGGGGCATTGCCAATGGCCGCATGCCTAGGTAAAGCCAGAACCTTCTACCCACTATCAACTTAATTTAGGGAAGGCTAACAGTTCTCTGACTTGAGTTTCCTCATCTTAAAATTGGAGCTAAAGATGATTTCTTATAAAGGAGGTGTTGTGAGGATTAAATGTAATGAGTGTCAAATTTCTGTCATAGTAAACTTTCGGTGAACAGAAGCTATACTGATGAATGTGGCATACCTCTCTCTCTTTTCCCAGAAAAGAGGCTGGCTGAAAATGATTAGCTTTATTAAGAGCTTTTGCAAGTACCGCAGATTTATGTCTGATCCCAGTAAACGCCACGAATTTGAAGAATATCTTCACCTGGAAGTACAAAATAGCAAGGAAAGTAAGTCACTTCTCTATTTACTGCCTTTCCTGTTGACATTCCATACACAGGGGTTAGCCCAGATAAGAAACTGCAGGGCGGTTGCTGTGTGTCATACCTGTGTTAGTGTGGGGTATAGCAAGAACTCCAGGTCCTGGGTGCAAAGCCAAGCTCACCCCTGCTTAGAGAGGATGTGAGTCCAGTGGCTTCTGCTTACAGAGCCAGCAATGGTGCAGAATGACTAGTCTAAAGCATAGCAAGATCTTACATTTTACAAAACTGTTTGTCTGTAGTATAGATTTATTCAACTACTACATTTATTATTTCATTCACTCATTCATCACTTTTTGAGAATCTACTATGTAGCAGGAACTTTGCCAGGTGCTGGAGATACAGTAGGAAACATGCAGCATATGTCCTCATGGCATTTACAGTCTTGAATGTAAGACAGAAAATAAGAGCCACAGATGTCGGAGCAAGATTTCCTGGGTTTGAATCTGCCATTTTCTAACT
Source organism: Panthera onca (assembly GCF_046562875.1). Classification (NCBI taxonomy): domain Eukaryota; kingdom Metazoa; phylum Chordata; class Mammalia; order Carnivora; family Felidae; genus Panthera; species Panthera onca. The sequence goes on along the minus strand of NC_138355.1, from coordinate 28,492,187 downwards.
GAAGGACCTTGTGAAAGTGGTTTTGTGCCTCTGTTTTTTTTTTTCCATCTGTAGAATGGTAATAATAATGGTGCTTTTCTCATAAGATTATTGTGGAGATTAAGTGAGTTAATACATATAAAATATCTTTACCCATTGCTATAAAAGAGTTAACCAGTGTATTGCTATTATTATGTAGTGAGTGATCCCAAAGATAATTTCAAGGAGACCCTAGTTACTCAAAGGGTAGGATCAGGGAAGACTTCTCCTAGAAAATCACATAAATTTGTCTTCAGGAATGAGCAAGTTAGACAAAATAGGAGGGGAGAAATTTCTAGGTCTACATAGGATCCTAAAATAAGAAAGAGGATGGCACATTGCAGGAACTGCAATCAGGCCAGATGGATAGGAGATTAATAAGATGCCAAAAGTGCCTGAGATAATATTGGAGGAACTAATGACAAATTTCATCTCTTTTGATGACTTGAGTTGTTCCAATTGTCACTGTAACAAATAATACTGCAAAACATACATACTTTGCAATTGTGTTATTTCTATGAAATAAACTCCTTAAAATGGGAGAAATGGGAAAATGGTTAAAAATAGTTAAATTTCAGTCCTTTAATAACATCACACTAAATAAATTCTCACCAACAGTATAAATGAGTGCCACATTGTCACTAACATGGGGTATTATGCATTTTTTAAAAAACTGCCAATCCAGTAAATGAAAAATAATGTGCCATTCTTATGTATATTTCTTTAGTAATTGAGCACTTTTATTTATTGGTCATTTGTATTCTTTTTTGAATTGTTTATGTCCTTTGTCTATTTTTCTATTAGAATTGTTAAATATTATTTTATTTTCTAATTTGCAAAAGTTTTTGTATGTATGTTTTACGAACTGCTTCACATTTAGGATTTTAGAGTAGTTCCAGCTCTTTTGTTTCTTCTTTTAAATAAAATTAGTTCAAACCTGTATGCCCCAGAATGATAGGAAGTCCCATGTCACCCCCCCTTTAATTTCCCATATCCTTAGTATTGTATGAGAGAGCCCAAGAAGAGTGCTTCTGTAGCTCAGTGGGAGATCTACCGGCCAGTAGTCTCCTTCCTATCACTATCATTTAGCCTTTTCTGGGACTGTTATATCCTTCAATCAATGACCCATTTATCATTACAAAAAACACTTTCTTGGGAGAGAAGGGGCCAACATGGCAGAGAAGTAGGGGGATCAGAACTTCCCTAGTCTCTCAAACAAAGAAGTGTTGAAGCCAAAGGATTTTGAACCCCAAGAGCTCGGGGAAGAAAGGAGACAGTCGTGCTTCCAGGGACCCACCGGGACAACCTGATGGGCCATAGGAGCATGATTGGAACTGGGAGAGATAAAAGGAATGGAGGGGAGGATCCCCTCCTTCAGAGAGACAAAGGGAACAGAAAGAGAGGCTGGTGAAGCATAGGACTATATCTGGCCACAGAAAAACCTTGAACTAGGAGGGAGAAAGATCCAATTTCTAACTGTGGGGCTTTCTCCAGACTGGGACCGGCTGCCCAGATCACGCACCTGGGCAGGAGGGGAGCCAGTCCGCGGCTTGGTGGCTAGGTCAGGGGTGCAGTTCGCAGTAGGAGAAAGCAATTCCTTTCCTAGAGTGTTGTGGGACAGGACAACGCCTGCCTGTGCCTGCCAGCAGGGGGCCACTTATCTGAGGGTGCAGAGCAGAGCTTCCCCAGTACCAGGACTCCGCACCTCCCCTGTACCAGGATGCACTGAGCAAGAATTTGAATCCCAGTCAAGCGCCAGGCATGGGAATCACAGGAGAGGACCCAAATAGATAAGATCATGAATGAAAATGGAATTATTACAACCAATCCCTCAGAAACACTTATCAGAAGCAACTATCAGGGAATGCTATGAAAAATTATATGCCAATAAACTGGACAACCTGGAAGAAATGGACATATTCCTAAACACTCACACACTACCAAAACTCAAAAGGGGAGAAATAGAAAATTTGAACAGACCCATAACTAGCGAAGAAATTGAACCAGTTATCAAAAGTCTCCCAACAAATAAGAGTCCTGGATCAGATGGCTTCCCTGGGGAATTCTACCAGACATTTAAAGCAGAGTTAATATCTATCCTTCTCAAGCTACTCCAAAAAATAGAAATGGAAGAAAAGTTCTGGAATCATTCTATGAAGCCAGTAGTACTTTGATTCACAAACCAGACAGAGACCCCATAAAAAAGGAGAACTACAGGCCAATATCCCTGATGAACATGGATCCAAAATTCTCAACAAGATACTAGCAAATCAAATTCAACAATTATTCACCATGATCTAATAGGATTCATTCCTGGACTACAGGGCTGGTTCAATATTCGCAAATCAATCAATGTGATACATCACATTAATAAAAGAAAGGATAAGAACCACATGATCCTGTCAATAGATGCATAAAAAGCATTTGACAAAATATAGCATCCTTTCTTAGTAAAAACCCTCAAGAAAGTCTGGATAGAAGGAACATACTTAAACATCATAAAAACCATATATGAAAAGCCCACAGCTAATATCATCCTCAATGGGGAAAAACTGAGAGCTTTCTCCCTGAGATCAGCAACATGACAGGGACGTCCACTCTCACCACTGTTGTTTAACATAGTGTTGGAAGTTCTAGCATCAGCAACCGACAACAAAATGAAATAAAGGGCATAAAAATTGGCAAAGAAGAAGTAAAACTTTCACTTTTCACAGATGACATGATACTCCATTTGGAAAACCCAAAAGACTGCACCAAAAGACTGCTAGAACTAATATATGAATTCAGCAAAGTCATACGGTACAAAATCAATCTACAGAAATTGGTTACATTTTTATACACCAATAATGAAGCAACAGAAAGAGAAATAAAGAAACTTATTCCATTTACAATTGCACCAAGAAACATGAAATATCTAGGAATAATCACAACCAAAGATGTAAAATATCTGTCAGCTGAAAACTATAGAAAGCTTATGAAGGAAATTGAAGAAGACACAAAGAAATGGAAAAACATTCCATGCTCATGAACTGGAAGAATAAATATGATTAAAATGTCAATACTACCCAAAGCAATCTACACATTCAGTACAATCCCGATCAAAATTGCACTAGCTATCTTCTCAAAGCTAGAACAAACCTAAAATTTGTATGGCACCACAAAAGATCCTGACTAGCCAAAGTAATATTGAATTAGAAAACCAAAGTGGGATGCATCACAGTCCCAGACTTTAGCCTCTACTACAAAGCTGTAATCATCAAGACAGTATGGTATTGGCACAAAGCGACACGTAGACCAATGGAATAGAATAGAGAACCCAGAAATGGACCCACAAATGTATGGCCAACTAATCTTTGACAAAGCAGGAAAGAATATCCAATGGAAAAAAGACAGTCTCTTTAGCAAATGGTGCTGGGAGAACTGGACAGCAACATGCAGAAGAATGAAACTAGGCCACTTTCTTACACCATACACAAAAGTAAACTCAAAATGGATAAAGGACCTGAATGTGAGACAGGAAACCATCAAAACCCTAGAGGAGAAAGCAGGCAACAACCTCTTTGACCTCAGCTGCAGCAATTTCTTACTTGACACATCTCCAAAGGCAAGGGAATTAAAAGCAAAAATGAACTACTTGGAACTAATCAAGATAAAAAGCTTCTTCACTGCAAAGAAAACAATCAACAAAATTAAAAGGCAACCAACAGAATGGGCGAAGATATGTGCAAATGACATATCAGATAAAGGGCTAGTATCCAAAATCTATAAAGAACTTATCAAACTCAACACATGAAAAATAAATGATCCAGTGAAGAAATGGGCAGAAGACATGAATAGACACTTTTCCAAAGAAGACATCCAGATGGCCAACAGATATATGAAATGATGCTCAACGTCACTCATCATCAGGGAAATACAAATCAAAGCCACACTGAAATATCATCTCACACTGGTCAGAGTGACTAAAACAAACAAATCAGGAAACTGTAGATCCTGGTGAGGATGTGGAGAAATGGGAACGCTCTTGCACTGTTGGTGGGAATGCAAATTGGTGCAGCCACTCTGGAAAACAGTGTGGAAGTTCCTCAAAAAATTAAAAATAGAACCACCCTTTGACTCAGCAATAGCACTGCTAGGAATTTACTCAAGGAATACAGGATTACTGATCCATAGGGGCACATATACCCCAATGTTTATAGCAGCTCTTTCAACAATAGCCAAATTATGAAAAGAGCCTAAGTGTCCATCAATTGATGAATGGATAAAGAAGATGTGGCTTATATATAAAATGGAATACTGCTTAGAAATGAGAAAGAATGAAATCCGTCCATTTGCAGCAATGTGGATGGAACTGGTGAAATAAGTCAATCAGAGAAAGACAGATATCATATGTTTTCACTCATATACGAATCTTGAGAAACTTAACAGAAGTCCATGAGGGAAGGGAAGGGGGAAAAAAGTTACAGAGAGGGAGGGAGGCAAACCATAAGAGACTCTTAAATACAGAGAACAAACTGAGAGTTGATGGGGGGTGGAGAGGGGAAAGTGGGTGATGGGCATTGAGGAGGGCACTTGTTGGAATGAGCACTGGGTGCTCATTTGACAATAAGTTATATTTTTAAAAAACCCTTTCTTTACCCTTGGTAATACTCTTTTCTCCGAAATCTACTTTGATATTAAAATAGGCACTCCAGCTTTCTTTTTATTAGTGTTAGCAATATTGTATTTTCCCATTGTTTTATTTATAACCTAGTTATTCCCTACATTTAAAGTGCTCTTTTGGGGGGCCTGGGGGGCTCAGTTGGTTAAACATCCAACTTTGGCTCAGGTCACGATCTCACGGCTCATGAGTTCAAACCCGGCATCTGGCTCTGTGCTGGTAGTGTGGAGCCTGGAGCCCACTTTGAGTTCTGTATCTCCCTCTCTCTGCCCCTCCCCTTCTCTGTCTCTCTCTGTCTCTCTCTGTTTCTCTCTCTCTCAAAAATAAATAAACATTAAAAACATTAAAAAAATAAATTGCTCTTCTGGTAGCCAGTATAGAGTTGGGTCTTGCTTTGAAAAAAAATAATCCAACATGACAATCTTAATCCAATTGAAAGTCAACTGTCAAATATTCAGGGCATTTTGTGAGCCATCAATAGCTTGAAATCAACTATGATAGAAGTATTTATTATAGAAATCAGCAAATGTTACAAATCAGATCTCCCCTTCCCTACCAGAGTTGGTTTATAAGTATATCACTGCTCCCAGATTTCTTGAGTGAATTTAGCACCCTCTCTTCCTAAAATCTCTGACCACCACACCAACTTTCCTGTTCTGACTTTTTTTCCCCCTTCAAACTCAACTCTAAGAGATACAGATTGTAAGATAGAAGGAGTAGCTTTTTGTTTTAGTTGGTACTATAACCCTAGGACCTAGCACAGTGTCTGGAACATAATAGGTGTTAGCTATTTATTGATGTTGTAGTACCCTCCCATCTTATATGTAACACTGCTCCAAAAGGAATCCCACTTATGCCATAGGAAGCACCACACCCACATCAATGATTTTTGAACAGATATCCACAATATTGGATTTTACAGGAAAAATAGTAAATCCTAGAGCTGGATTAGACAATTTTCTTAACCCCAGCCAGTCAATTAACTAGGGTCTACATGCCAAATACAGCCCCAAATCCCTATGAATGGACTTCTTTAGATATATCCTAGTCAAGAAACTTTCTAAAATAAGTTTTTTTTTTTTTGAGACACAATCCAAACCTTCTAGAATCTTCTATGTTCATCTTTACTCATTCCTGTCTGTTTTCTACTCTGGTGCCCTTATTTCTGTTTCTTTAATAAATTTCTTTACTCTTGATGTTTGGCTTTTTTGTTGTGCTGCTTCCCCAGTTTACTTCTAAATTACTTCCCTGATAAACCTTGAATAAGCATCATCAGAATCACAGACTCCATTTTGAAGGTCACATCTGTATATTCACTTTCTGCAGAAATGTTAGGGATTAGCATAACTACAGTGCAATCATATTTCTACGAAACAAGCACCAGGAAAACACAGTTGTTTTGTGCTTTCAGTACACAGTGATTTGTGCGTGTGTGTGTGCGTGCGTGCGTGTGTGTGTATGTTGTCATGCCATCTGAGCGTATGGCTTTTTCAGCAGTACTTCAAGTCAAAGTAAAAAGTTGAGCCCAAGGGTAGGTAGGAAATCACTCTTTCAATAGGCTCAAAGATGGGTCCGGTTTCCTTTCTTCATCTTAGTTATGTCCAAGTTGGAGGCTTCAAGTTTATGAGTGACTTGATCAAATTAGATTTTAATTCTTTCCTGCTTCTCTCTCAGATTTCTCCACATCACCAAATGTATCAGGACGACCAACTGCAAATGTCGCAAACGTCCGGAGTACAGACCTTGAGAATGAAGATATAATCCTTATGAAGCGTCGTATATTTGGCCACAGGATTATCGTTGTCAACTTTGCGATCAATGATTTATATTTTTTTTCTGAAATGGAGAAGTAAGTTTCCCATCTCTCCCTGTCATGGCTTTCCAAACTTAGTACCATCCAGCAAAGACTGGAGTGGTCTACAAATGGTACCGTGATTTCAAACCTGCCAAGCAGGAATCTCCAACTGAAAATCTCACCGAATTCTGTCACTGTGTCAATTTCTGACATTCTTCCCTTTGGGTACTAGAAGCTCCTCAGTATTGAAAGAGTACTTACTTATACCAAGGAAGTGAAGCACTTTTTTTCTATTATTTGTTAATATGATAGAAGTTCTCTTACGTAGCACCACAGGGCCAATAGTTCTTTAGTTAGAGCAAAGAATTATAATAAAACTTGTGTGTGTCTGTATGTGTGTGCATGAAATTAATATATGTATAATATATTAATTATATATAATATATATTAAATATATATATTATTCCTTGCTTTATTCATCCATCTTATGAAAAAAGCAAGTAGTAGGAACAAACTGGAGGTCATTCCATTACATCTTTTGGTGAGTTATGTAAATCAAAACATCTTTCTAGTCTAGGTCAGATTATTCTTACCTGTTGTTCAGTGCCATTTCTACTTAGAAATATTTTTTTTAATTTATTTTTTAAAATTTACATCCAGTTAGTTAGCATATAGTGCAACAATGATTTCAGGAGTAGATTCCTTAGTGCCCCTTATCCATTTAGCCCATCCCCCCTCCCACAACCCCTCCAGCAAACCTCTGTTTATTCTCCATATTTAAGAGACCCTTGTGTTTTTGTCCCCCTCCTTGTTTTTATATTATTTTTGCTTCTCTTTCCTTATGTTCACCTGTTTTGTATCTTAAAGCCATCATATGAGTGAAGTCATATGATATTTGTCTTTCTCTGACTAATTTCACTTAGCATAATACCTTCTAGTTCCATCCACGTAGTTGCAAATGGCAAGATTTCATTCTTTTTGATTGCTGAGTAATACTCCATTGTATACATATACCACGTCTCCTTTATCCATTCATACATCAATGGGCATTTGGGCTCTTTCCATACTTTGGCTATTGTGGATAGTACTGCTATAAACATTGGGGTGCATGTGTCCCTTCAAAACAGCACACCTGTATCCCTTGGATAAATACCTAGTAGTGCAATTGCTGGGTCGTAGGGTAGTTCTATTTTTAATTTTTTTGAGGAACTTCCATACTGTTTTCCAGAGTGGCTCCACCAGCTTGCATTCCAACCAACAATGCAAAAGAGATCCTCTTTCTCCACATTCTCAACAACATCTGTTGTTAATGTTAGCCATTCTGACAGGTGTGAGGTGGTATCTCATTGTGGTTTTGATTTGTATTTCCTTGATGATGAGTGATGTTAAGCATGTTTTCATGTGTCGGTTGGCCATCTGGATGTCTTCTTTGGAGAAGTGTCTATTCATGTCTTTTGCCCATTTCTTCACTGGATTTTTGCTTTTTGGATGTTGAGTTTGAGAAGTTCTTTATAGATTTTGGATACTAGTCCTTTATCTGATATGTTGTTTGCACATATCTTCTCCCATTCTGTCAGTTGCCTTTTAGTTTTGCTGATTGATTCCTTCACTGTGCAGAAGCTTTTTATTTTGATGAGGTCCCAATAGTTTTTGTTTTTGTTTTTTTTTTGCTTTTGTTTCCCTTGCGTCTGTAGATGTGTTGAGTAAGAAGTTGTTGCAGCCAAGGTCAAAGAGGTTTTTGCCTGCTTTCTCCTTGAGGATTTTGATAGCTTCCTGTCTTACTTTTAGGTCTTTCATCCATTTTGAGTTTATTTTTGTGTCTGGTGTAAGAAAGTGGTCCAGGTTCATTCTTCTGCATGTCGCTGTCCAGTTTTCCCAGCACCACTTGCTGAACAGACTGTCTTTATTCCATTGAATATTCTTTCCTGCTTTGTCAAAGAATAGTTGGCCATATGTTTGTGGGTCCATTTCTGGGCTCTCTATTCTGTTCCGTTGATCTGAGTGTCTGTTTTTGTTCCAGTATCATACTGTCTTCATGATTACAGCTTTGTAATATAGCTTGAAGTCTGGGATTGTAATGCCTCCACCTTTGGTTTTCTTTTTCAGGATTGCTTTGGTTATTCGGGTTTTTTTATGGCTCATTACAAATTTTAGGACCCTTTGTTCTAGTTCTGTGAGGAATGCTGCTGTTATTTTTTATAGGAATTGCATTGACTACGTAGACTGCTTTGGTTAGTATTGACATTTTAACAATATTTGTTCTTCCAATCCAGGAGCATGGAATAGTTTTCCATTTTTTGTGTGTCTTCTTCAATTTGTTTCATAAGCTTTCTATAGTTTTCAGTGTATATATTTTTCACTTATTTATTCCTAGATATTTTATGGCTTTTGGTGTAATTGTAAATGGGATCCATTTCTTGGGGCGCCTGGGTGGCGCAGTCGGTTAAGCGTCCGACTTCAGCCAGGTCACGATCTCGCGGTCTGTGAGTTCGAGCCCCGCGTCAGGCTCTGGGCTGATGGCTTGGAGCCTGGAGCCTGTTTCCGATTCTGTGTCTCCCTCTCTCTCTGCCCCTCCCCCGTTCATGCTCTGTCTCTCTCTGTCCCAAAAAAAATAAATAAAAAACGTTGGGAAAAAAAAAAAATTAAAAAAAAAAAATGGGATCCATTTCTTGATTTCTCTTTCTATTGCTTCCTTATTAGTGTATCGGAATGCAACCGATATCTGTGCATTGATTTTATATCCTGAAACTTTGCTGAATTCATGGATCAGTTCTAGCAGTTTTTTGGTGGAATCTTTTGGATTTTCCATATAGAGTATCATGTCATCTGTGAAGAGTGAAAGGTTGGCCTCCTCCTGGCCGATTTGGATGCCTTTTATTTCTTTGTGTTGTCTGATTGCTGAGGCTAAGACTTCCAATACTATGTTGAATAACAGTGGCGAGATCGGACATCCCCATCTTGTTCCTGACCTTAGGGGGAAAGCTCTCATTTTTTTCCCATTGAGAATGATATTAGTGTTGGGTCTTTCATACATGGCTTTTATGATCTTGAGGTATGATCCTTCTATCCCTACTTTCTTAAGGGTTTTTATCAAGAAAGGATGCTGTCTTTTGTCAAATGCTTCCTCTATATCTATTGAGAGGATCATGTGGTTCTTGTCCTTTCTTTTATTAATGTGATGTATCTTATCGATTGTTTTGCAAATATTGAACCAGCCCTGCATCCCAGGTATAAATCCCACTTGGTCATGGTGAATAATTTTTTTAAGGAATTGTTGGATCTGGTTGGCTAATATCTTGTTGACGATTTTTGCATCCATGTTCATCGGGGAAATTGGTCTGTAGTTCTCCTTTTTAGTGGGGTCTTTGCCTGATTTTGGAATCAAGGCCATGCTGGCTTCATAGAAAGAGTTTGGAAGTTTTCCTTCCATTTGTATTTTTTGGAACAGCTTCAAAAGAATAGGTGTTAACTCTTTTTTAAATGTTGGTAGAATTTCCCCGGAAAGCCATCTAGCCCTGGACTCTTGCTTTTTGGGAAATGTTTGATTACTAATTCGATTTCTTTACTGGTTATGGGTCCGTTCATATTTTCTATTTCTTCCTGTTTCAGTTTTGGTAGTTTATATGTTTCTAGGAATTTGTCCATTTTTTCTAGACTGCCCATTTTATTGGCATATAATTGCTCATAATATTCTCTTATTATTGTTTTTATTTCTGCTGTGTTGGTTGTGATCTCTCCTCTTTCATTCTTGATTTTACTTATTTGGGTGCTTTCCTTTTTCTTTTTGGCTAGGGGTTTACCAATTTTGTTAATTCTTTCAAAGAACCAGCTTCTTGTTTCATTGATCTGTTCTACTGTTTTTTTGTTTGTTTTGTTGTTTGGTTGTTTTGTTGGTTTTTTTTGGGGGGGGGGGGGTTTCTGCTCTAATCTTTATTATTTCCTGTATTCTTCTGGTTTGGGGTTTTATTTGCTGTTCTTTTTCTAGCTCTTTAAGGTGTAAGGTTAGGTTGTGTATGAGACCTTTCTTCCTTCTTTAGGAAAACCGGGATTGCTGTATACTTCCATCTTATGACCACCTTTGCTGCATCCCAGAGGCTTTGGGCTGTGGTGTTATCATTTTCATTGGCTTCCATGTACTTTTTAATTTCCTCTTTAATTTCTCGGTTAGCCCATTCATTCTTTTGTAGGATGGTCTTTACTCTCCAAGTATTTGTTACATTTACAATTTTTTTCTTGTGGTTGATTTTGAGTTTCATAGCATGTGGTCTGAAAATATGCATGGTATGATCTCAATCTTTTTGTACTTGTTGAGGGCTGATTTGTGTCCCAGTATGTGATCTATTCTGGAGAACATTCCATGTGCACTGGAGAAGAATGTGTATTCCACTGCTTTAGGATGAAATGTTCTTAATATATCTGTTAAGTCCATCTGGTCCAGTGTGTCATTCAAAGCCGTTGTTTCCTTATTGATATTTTGTTTAGGTGATCTGCCCATTGTTGTAAGTGGGGTGTTGAAGTCTCCTAGTATTATGGTATTATTATCAACGAGTTTCTTTATGTTTGTGATTAATTGATTTATATATTTGAGTGCTCTCACACTTGACCACAAATGTTTACAATTGTTGGGTCTTCTTGGTGGATAGACCCCTTAATTATGATAAAATGTCCTTCTTCATCTCTTGTTACAGTCTTTATTTTAAGGTCTAGATTGTATAAGTATGGATACTCTGGCTTTCTTTTGTTGACCATTAGCACGATAGATGGTTCTCCATGCCCTTACTTTCAATCTGAAGGTGTCTTTAGTTCTAAAGTGAGTCTCTTGTAAACAGCATATAGATGGATCTTGTTTTCTTATCCATTCTGTTACCCTATGTCTTTTGATTGGAGCACTTAGTCCACTGACGTTTAGAGTTTTTTGCCATATGTTGCCAGTAGAGTTGGAGTTTCTGGTGGTGTTCTCTGGTCCTTTCTAGTCTTTGTTGCTTTTGTTTTGTTTTGCTTTGTTTTATTTTTTCATCTTTTCTCCCTTCAGAGAGTCCCCCTTAAAGTTTCTTGCAGGGCTGGTTTAGTGGTCACAAACTCCTTTCGTTTTTGTTTGGGAAAATTTTAATCTCTCCTATTTTGAATGACAGCCTTGATGGATAAAGAATTCTTGGTTACATATTTTGCATATTCAAAATTGAATATATCCTGCCACTCCTTTCTGACCTGCCAGGTTTCTGTGAATAGGTCTGCTGCAAACCTGATCTGTCTTTCCTTGTAGGTTAAGGACTTTTTTTCCCTTGCTGCTGTATGATTCTCTCCTTGCCTGAATATTTTGTGAATTTGACTATGATATGCCTTGTTGATGGTCGGTTTTTGTTGAATCTTATGGGAGTCCTCCGTGCTTATTGGATTTTAATGTCTGTGTCTGTTCCCAGTTAGGAAAGTTTTCCACTATGATTTGCTCACATAACACTTCTACCCCTTTTTTTCTCTCTTCATCTTCTGGACCCCTATGATTCTGATGTTGTTCCTTTTTAATGAGTCACTGATTTCTCTAAATCTTAAATTGTGCGCTTTTGCTTGAGTCTCCCTTTTTTTCTGCTTCATTATTCTCCATAAGTTTGTCCTCTATATCACTGATTTGCTGCTCTGCCTCATCCATTCTTGCTGCCATGGCAGCCATTCGAGATTGCAGCTCAGTTATATCATTTTTTATTTCATCCTGACTAGATTTTACTTCTTTTATCTCCGCAGAGAGGAATTCTAATCTACTTTAGACCCCAGCTGGTATTCTTTTTATCGTGATTCTAAATCCTGGTTGAGACATATTATTTGTATCTGTATTGACTAAGTCCCTAGCTGTTGTTTCTTCCTGCTCTTTCTTTTGGGGTGAATTCCTTTGTTTCATCATTTGAAGGAAGAAAAGGAATTAATAAGGTAAAAAAAATTAAAATTAAAAAATTAAAAACAACACACACACACACAAATCAATTAAATGATGCTAGACTCTAGGTGTGTTTTGGCCTGTTTATTGAAAGGAGCTTGGTAGATTAGAGAAAATGGCAGTAAAGGGGGAAAAACAAGAAAAAAAAGGAAAACATTTGAAAATTTGAGAAAATGAATACAATGAAATAGAATAAAATGAAATGATGGAAATAAAATAATTTGAAAAATTTACAAAATGTAAGAAATATAGGAGAAAAATAAAAATAAAATTTTAATAAAAATTGGAAATAAAAATAGATTTTTTCTCTTTCTGTATTCAAGAAAAAAAAGAAACAAATAAAAAAAGAAAATTCAATAGATGGACCAGTTAACAGACTGAAATACAATGAAATACGTTTTCCCCTAGAATTCAAACTATGAAACATTTTATAGTCCACAAACTAAGCAGGTGGAGAGATTTGTGGTGTGCCTGAAGAGCGAGGTTGGCCCTGTTGGGTGGGGCTTAGTGTAATGGCTCCATTCTCCACTAGATGGCACAGCTTAGCTTAGTGGATGGATTGTTGTGGTGCTTGTAGGTGTGACTGCGCATGTGAAGGAGGGGTGTCACCCAGCTACCCAGTCTCTAGTATCAGCACTCTGTGCTCCTTCTGCCAGCAATCGCACACCAGTCCTTTGTCTCTGGCTTCCATCCACTCTGCACTTTTACACTGTCTGTGACCAAGCTGTTAGGTTGCCAGGTGGCACCTCCCTCATGAGTTTTATCTCAGATGCAGCTGTGTTTCCCAACCCCTCAATTCTGAGGCCCTTCAACTTTGATCCACTCAGATCCTCTGGGGAAGGGTCTCACCAAGCAATGGCCAGGTGCCAGCCATACCCAGGAACATTCGTGGGACTGTTCTGCTGCCAATGTCCAGAGACTACGCCTGGGTGCCAGCCTGCCCCAGGAAAAGTTCACATGATTGTGTAGCAGCAGTTTTTCATGGATTATGGAAAATCACAATACACATCTGGCACCAGGCTTCACCAGTAACAACCTTGTTCTCTGGGGTCTGCTGGGACTGGGTGACTGCACAGCCATTACCAAATGTCTTTCCATCAGTGGAGCCACTTCTCCTATGTGGCCTGAGGACCTCCCAGACTCTACTCTGCTCCCGGGGATTCACCCTTCCCACCAGAGCACCATCAAGTATTGAGCTGCAGAGTTTCAGACTCTGTGCTCCCCCTGTTTACAGAGTCTTGATGGAATTTAAATCCTTTCCTTTCTCCTTTTTTAGTTCAGTCCCCATGGCTGTTTCCACTTTTCCACTTTCTCTCCAGCTGCTTTTTGGGGGGGCATGTTTTTCCCGTACTCTCCCCCCATCTTCATCCTGTCTCCACAAGCAAAAACAACTCCCTGCCCTCTGTGGCTTCTCTCTCCCCCAGTTCACATCTCTGCACCAAGTACCTGCTGAGCTCTGTGGTTTAGGTTGTGCAGATTTTTGTGTTAATCCTCAAATTAGTTTTCTAGGTGTACAGGAAGGTTTAGTGTTGATCTGGCTCTATTTAATGGACATGAGACACACAAAAAAAAGTCCATGCTTTTCCACCATCTTGGCTCCTCCCCCTCTATTAGAAATATTCTTAACCAAGTGTGTTTTCATGTGTACAGCTGCCCAATTTGTGGGCCCAGAGCCTGAACTGGCAAAAAAGTCATACTGGAGTAGAGAAGTTAGTCAGTGGTTATCAACCCTGGTGCACATCAGGATTGCTTGAAGCTTATGATTACTTCCAATGCCAAGGTCCCTGAGATTTGGATTTTACTGGTCCAGTGTGGATCTTGGGAAATTGTATTCGCACAAGCTACTCATGTGATTCTGATGTGCAGCATAGTTTAGAACATGGGTCTAGTATCTCCAAAAGACAGTTGATTTAAAATTTCTCTTGAACATTTGCAGAGACAAGCAAGTGACTGTAAGAGGAATAAGAGCCTCCACTTTATTCCTTGTCCTCAAGGGTGGGGACATCTTTGTTACTCAGAAAAAGCATGTTGTTGGAATACTGATTTGAAATTTGGAACACATTTTCCCCATAGAAATGATGTACTACATACATGGTGATTAGATACCTTATGTACTAAAGTAGAATGGCTTGATTGTCTTACAAGTCTATATTTTAGATGTGGTGTGCTTTTTTTTTTGAGAACTGTGTTATAAGTTCTAAACTAATTTAAAAATAAAGACAGAGATGCATAAGTGGTATTTAAGTTGATATAAGTTGGAAGTCCCCTGTACATACATACAGGTCACTTAGTCTTCTATATTACTTCACTCATTGTGTATCATTATTATTGTTTTTGCTTGCCTCTGGTTGATTAGCTTTTTAAAAATGTTTAATTCCAGTATAGTTAACATACAGTATTATATTAGTTTCAGGTGTAGAATATATTGATTAAACAATTCTATACATTATTCAGTGTTCATCATGAGAAGTATACTCTTAATCTCCATCACCTATTTCACCCATCTGCCCACCAGCCTCTCCTCTGGTGACCATCAGTTTATTCTCTATAGTTAAGAGTGCATTTCTTGTTTTTTCCTTTTTTTCTTTGTTTATTTTGTTTCTTAAATTCCACATATGAGTGAAATCATATTGTATTTGTCTTTCTCTGACCAATTTATTTCACTTAGCATTATACCCTCTAGCTCCATCCATGTTGTTGCAAATGGCAAAATTTCATTCTTTTTTATGGCTGACTAATATCCCATTGTGTATATATAGCATAACTTCTTTATCCATTCAGTGGACACATGGGCTGCTTCCATAATCTGGCTACTATAAATAATGCTGCAGTAAACATAGGGGTGCATACATCTCTGTCAATTAGTGTTTTCATATTCTTTGGGTAATACCCAGTAGTGGGATTACTGGATCATATGGCAATTCTATTTTTAATTTTGTGAAGAAGCTCCATACTTAAACAGTTATTATTATGTCAAATCATACTAATGTACTTTCACTTACCTGTCAAACCTTTGATGTAAAGCCAAAGCCAGTCCTCTAATTGGAGATCCACATATTTCTCTTTCACAAACTATATCCAAAATGCTATCTGCTAATTCTGATTTGTCTTTCTTTCTTTTTTTAAAGTTTACTTTACTTATTTTGAGAGAGAGAGAAGTGAGCAGGAGAGGGGCAGGGAGAGGGGAAGAGAGAAAGAATCCTAAGCAGGCTCTGCACTGAGGGCGCAGAGCCCAATGTGGGGCTTGAACCAATGAACCATGAGATCATAACCTGAGCTGAAATCAAGAGTCAGTCACTTAATAGACTGAGCCACCCAGGCAGCCCAATTTTTTCTCTCCTTAAAGTGGAGTGAGAATTTAAAGGTTACTGCAAGGCAATTAATCCTTCTGGATTTTTATACTTGTTTTTTCAATGTTTTAAATTGCTTTGTCACACCCAACTCAATAGCAACTTTTTGAAAAGCAGCTTGTCTTTACTGGAATGTTCCAATGCATTGAAATTTGTTTTCACAGAAACAGCAAACACCTTTTCTTTTTATGTTCATAGTTTATCAATTTTTATAAATTACAAATAATAGTAACAAATACAATAGGCAAAAATATTTGAGAAGAAACATGGATAATTCTCAGTATATACCTGCTTCAACTCAATGGAAAAATGTGAGAGTGTATTACAAAAGGTACAACCAGTGTATACAGTGAGCACGTTACAGGTATCAGTGTGTTTTCAGAATTTCAGAGCACCTGGTAACTTAGCACATTAGTTAGAGGAATTGGGTTAAGAGATCTTCCACTGCACCCCAGTGAGGCATTTGGCTCAGTTCCACGAGTGCTTACTGATTGCTTACTCATTCTTGTGCATGGGATTTGACATAGGAGATACAAAAGACAACTAAGACATGCTCTCTATTCTCTAAGATCCCACAAGCTGATCTGGATGGCAGACAAAACACAAATAAGAGTTAAGAAGTAGGATGATAGGTGCAGGAAGTACATTTGGACAACTAAAAAGAAAAGCAGAACTTTGTTTTCCATGTTTACTGCTGAATCCCTGCTCTTGGAACTGCACCTGGCAAAGAGTAAACCCTTAATAAATGTCTGCTGGTTGGATAAATAAACCGATTTGCAAATTAAGCTTATAAAGGGAAAACATTGGTAGTCTACTCTTAGGAAAATTTTAAATGGTTAATATTTAAAGTGGCCTGAGAGAGGGGCACCTGTGTGGATTAGTCAGTTAAATGTCCAACTCTTGTTGATTTCAGCTCAGGTCATGATCTCACAGCTTGTGAGTTTGAGACCCACATGGGGTTCTGCACAGATACTGCAGAGCCTGCTTGGATTCTTTCTCTCCCTCTCTCTCTGCCCCTCCCCTGCTTTCACTGTCTACCATAAAGAAATAAACATTATATATATATATATATATATATATATATATATGCACAATACATATATATATACATATATATACAAAATAAAGAAACATTATATATATATATAATAAATGTATATATATTTAAAATATAAAATATAAAGTTGCCTGAGGCCTGAGAGAAATAAACTGTGTACTTAAATCAAGACAAGGTATAACTGACAGATATTTGATGGTTAGTAAAAGAATATGTCACTAGGAGACAGTAGAAAGTAGTTGCCAGGGGTTATGGGAAGGGAGGAATGGATGGTTTTTATTTAATGGGCATAGAGTTTCAGTTGGGGAAGATGTAAAAAGTTCTGGAGATGGTGTTGATGGTTGAACAACAAGATAAATGTATTTAATGCCACTGAACTGTACATTTAAAAACGGTTAAACTGGTAAATTTTATGTTAGGTATATTTTACTATAATTTAGAAAAATAAGAAAATTAAAAAAAAAAAAGCAAGAGAAAAGCACTATCTTGCCTCGGAGAGTGGTGGTAATTGTGAAAGTGTCAGCAGAGAAGGGGAAACAAAGAAAAAGATAGCCCTTAGTTCCTGAAGTTGTCAGAGGCAAAACTCGTACAGAGACAAGGGTGGAGGGAGGATGGGATAAAGGGCATTTGCAGTAAAGAAATACACTTGAAGAAGCACTTAGCACATTACCTGACCTGTGGTAGGTGCTCAATATCTGCCAATGGATGCATTATGATTAAATGAATAAAGTTTCAACCTGGCCAAGGATTGGCCCTGTCTTTCTTAGGTCAGAAATGGGTCTGGGCTGGCTGCCCTATTTAGTTGCTGCTTTGATCTTCTCCTAGCTGATTTCCTGCTTACTGCTTCTTTTTAGATTTAATAATTTGGTGAGTTCAGCTCATATGCTGCAAGTCAACCGGGCATACGACGAGAATGACGTGATGCTAATGAGGTCCAAACTTAATATCATCCTAAAGCTCTACCTGAATTCTGAAATTCCTCCAAGGCTGAGGGTAAAGAGAACTCCCACTTCTCTCTGGGCTTTTGCCAAGAAGCATTTCTTCCACAAGAAATGATAGCTAATAGGCACCTCCTAAGTCCTGTGTCAACCAGATGTCCTTTACTAGAAGTTGCAGGATAACATGCCGCTTTCTGGGGAAGGGATGGTCTTATAGGTATTGAGGGTACCTATAGGTACTAGGGGTCACGAGAGGTTTTCTGCCTTCCCTGGAATTATGTCAGTGACAGGCTCCCATTCTATGGGTAGGTGAACATCTCTGAATCCCAGAAGGATGCTATCCTTGCTTCCATTGCAGAGGGCCACCTAGATCGGAGCATCTTCCATGGGACTATCATGTCTCTCTTCCCCATCATTATGTACTTCTGGAAAAGGTAACTATTTCCCCTTGCCCAAGGATTATAAGGGCAGGAAAACACATTTGACTTTCTAAAGAGTTTTCTGTCTTCCTCTAACTCTCTACTTCATGGTTTCCATTTTCATGGGAACTACAATGGTGTATCCTTATCCTACTTGCTACACTTGGTCTCTCATACTCCCACACTGAAACTGAATCAGAAGATGGAAGGTCAAGTAAGACTGGGGATCAGAGTGCCTGGGTCTCACATCCCCTGGCCACATGCTTGGGAAAGGATGTTAATTTTACTAAGCATAGGTTCCTCACCTAAGCGTGAGTATGGAACATGGCTATCTGGGGAGAAATTCTGTCAAGACTCACACAACTGCACTTGTGCTTAAGGAGCCCCATTGAGGCAGTAAGACAGCAGAGTTTTACTCTGTTAGGTCCAAATACCATAATATTTCAATTTTCAAGAGGAGCTTAGACATTTAGGCTTTTATCTCTGAAAGTTAAAGTGGCAAATGTGGCAACTAACTCAAAACTAAACCATGGTAAGGAAACTCTGAAGGCCAAAAAACAAAAATGAAACAAACAAAATATTTGCAGGACATATGCAACCTGTGGCCCACTGGTTTCTAACCTATCCTGTCAAGGTTTGGACTGAGACACTGGCTCAGGTTCTCCCAGGTGGTTATTTACTCCTGTGGTGCACTGTGGCTCCAGCCTATATCTTCCACATAATGAATGGCAGTGCCCTGGGTGACAGTGACCAGAGGACAACTGGCTGAAATGTTCCAAGACAAGGCTAATTGAGATGTTTAGATTATTATGTGATTCCAAGTCTTAAGGGTTCCCCCTCTCCTCTCTGTCTCTCTCTCTCTCTCTCTCTCTCACACACACACACACACATTACCTTATTATAAAATAAGTGTAAAGTTTGCATACTAATCTCTAACCTTTATTTTAAAATCCCTATGATAATAAATTATTTAATACAGGATTGAAAGAAATTAAAAAGCAAAGTTCAAGATAACAAGTTTAGCCTTTTGAACACCAATTGTTACCTAGCACTAAGACTAGATTTGACTTAGTTCTGCTGAGCAGGATTAAATAGAAATTTTTCCTGATTCTGGAGAATGAGAAACCCCTGGGAAATGCATGCCGCTCCTGGCTCGAGTCAGTGCTCTGCAGTCTCTTATACCTATTTAGGAAATATAGGGGTGCTTCAGGGAGGCTTTGAATCCCTAATCCTTATGTAGTTGATTCTTTCCTTGCTTTACTGTATACTCCTATATAAAGAGTTTTATATTGCATAAACTGTATTCACATATCTTATCCCAGACGAACCTCTTAATAACCCTATCAGGTGGGTGGAACAAAGTGTTGTTATCCCCGTTTCATAGATGAGTAAACCAAGGCTCAAAGGAATTAAGAGACACATTGGATCACTTGGAATTAGTTAAGCCAGGATTAGAAACCAGGTCTCTCTGTCTCTTAAGTACCACAAAGAATGCATCATGTCACACTGGGAGCTCCATAATGGGAGGGAGACCCATTTCAGCAAATGGAATGGCAGAAACTAACTGTGATCAAATAGAGTGTCCTTTAAGGAAAGGAAGGAGGGCAGCAGTCAAGACCATCAGAGCCAAGTCGGGATAGAAAATAAATCCAGTCTTAGCCGAGACTCGACCTTAAGGGGGCCAATGCAAGAGTAGGCTGAAGGACAGCAAGGGGTTCGGGGCCACGGAGAAAGAGATGAAGAATATTGTGAGGGATTCCAGGGAGCAGTAGTTCTCAGGTTCCAGTGAGTATATGAGTCCAAGTTCATGTGAAGAGCAGAGGTCTGTCTACTCCAGGGAAAGGGCTGCTGGGAATACAATGACAGGGTCATGACCTCCAGCAAGGGACAGGATGAAACCAGGGATTGGGACCTGAGAGGAAGTCAGTCAGACACTCTGGCTGTACCAGGTGGGGTTAAGTAGGGAGTTCATACTCTGATGCTCAAGCAAGCATCCCAGGGATTGACCCCCACCTCAGACCTATGTACAGTAGGTTCTTTAAAGACTCCATTCACTGGTTCCAGAAGGGAATTCCAACATACTATGCATGGCAGGTCCTCACTGGAGCCAGGCCTGGACACAGAGGAGGCCGCAGAAGAAGGGCCTCTGACAGGCAGCACTCCAAGGCCTAGTCTCTTCTCTTCTCTATTACACACTCCATTCTCTGTAAGGACTGTCCCTGTTCTGGTTCCCTTGTGCTCCATGCTCCAGCCTCCTTAGCTGTTAGCTTTCTCCCTGTGACCAGAAGCCATTCTTTTCACAGGTTTTCTTCCTGGAAGGCAGCCCACTCTTACTTCCAGTACAAGGGGAAGATATTTAAAGATAAAAAAACTTCTCAAAAGCCCGTGCACAAGTATCCTCCTTTGAGTGGAGGTAAGTTCTATACCTATGTTCGTGACCTACAGCCCCATTCTCCAGCAAATCAGACTCATGAAGGGAAAGCAAGGGTCCAAAAAACCAACTTCAGACTTCACAGAGGATATTGTCTTCTGGAGGGGTGGGCATCTCATTAACTTTACTCTTAGAGAAGCATTAAAGTGTATTTTATCTGTGGCTATTAGTGCCAGATAAAGGGAACCCATGCACCAATCCCTGGCAGTACCTCCCAATAGCTTTGGGATGTGGGTCATTGTCATTGTCTATGTGGTGGGTAAATGGAGGTGGGGACCTGCTTTACTGCTATTTAAGAAGCCCCCTGCTCCAACTATCTCCAGAAACCCTACCATCTGAAAATTATGTATTTTACAGTGTTAAATGACAACCACTTAAGTGGTAAATATATATATATATCTTTACGCATATATATAATTTTATGAGAGCATGAAAAAAATTCAGAAATAAAATGTTAATAGGATTATCTCTGCTCACTGTGATTATGAGAGATTTACATATTGATTATTAATATATTATTAATTAGACATTATTAATATATATTATTCATATGTTTTATATTAATATATTTACAAATAAATAGATGTGTTTGAAAACACATACACACATGTTTTCTTAGCACAGAGTAGCTAAACTCAGTCCCTTTCTTAATATCTGCACTGAGATCAGTGCTTAAGCAAAAGGGAGTTTTAAAGAGAGGGAGGAGGGTGCACAGAGCAATGCCTAGAGAGGGCAAGACTGAATGTTTTTGCTTTTAAACATTCTGGGAACCAAAGAGAACAGGTTGGTGAGTCTGGGTCTAGTACCAGCATCAAAACAAAATATGGAGGTAAGATAGGAGTCTTAGAGACAGCAGCAAACTATCCTGTGAAAGAGCTGACCATTCCATAGTTTCAGCTTAAATTCTGCCCAGTTCTCATGTCCATTTTACCTGACACTTAACACTGTCCCTCCTCCAGCCCCCTCACAAACAAGTATCCTGCCCCCTTTCAGGAGTACAAACGAGGCTCTTGAGACTTAACCCATCCCTAGCTTGCCTGAATGGTAGGGGAAACAACTCTGGACCAGTTTCTGCCCCTCTGAGAGGGTCCTCACCTGAGTAGGAAATAAAACACCTACCTCCCTAGCTGGGGCTGCCCTCATAGCCAATTAATATTGCTCATTATCCTTTTCTCTGCCTTGTAAAGTGTCACATCAGTAGACAGAAATTAACAATCTTTTCAGTATGTGGAGCCAAGTGTCCCCGTGGGAATAAAGGCTCATTTAAGTGAGGGTGGAGGGATGGGTTGGAGGATACTAACAGGGAAAGGAGAGGGAGGTGAGCAGGCAGGGTGGGCAAATGATACTCAGAAGAGCAAGAACATACCCCTTAGTGGTAACCAAACAGCTTCCAATGTTTGGCTCATTTGCTATTGCTGAGCTCTAAGGAAGTAAATCCCCAAATCTTTTCTGGTGTCTGAAGTTGGAAGAGGGCAACAGGATGCCTAAATTAAGGGGCAGGACACTTGGGTTCCTGTCCTGAAGAGTCATCATTTATGTGTTGGAGGACATTGAGCATTTTGCTTCTCCTCTCTCCACCCCAGATCCCTGATCTCAAATTTAGAGGTTTGGATTTAGATAATGTCTATCATTAACATACTGTACTCAGAGGAATGTCATCAAGAGTTTCCTTGCTTACACAGATTTATTTTGTCAGATGTTATAAGGGATTTTAATACACCCCCCTCCTTCTTCCCCAGGAGATCACGCCATTTTAAGATTCACCTTGCTCAGAGGCATTGAATGGTTTTGGCCTCAACAGCGGGAAATAATAACAAGTTCAGTCCAAAATTGTGAGTTGGGATTGGAATCCCACTGATGTCAAAAGCCTACTCCACAGTTAGAGGATGACCCTAATGCCAGTTTGGCCAATCTCCTTAGTGACCACAAGGAGACTGAGGTACCCAAAATGCGAAGCAACTTTTTCCAAACACACAGCTTGTGAGTGGCAGAGGTGGGATGAGAAATGGGTCTCTTGGCTGTCCTTCAGGGCCTCTGTGCATAGCTCTCATTTGAATAACTGTACTTTCTTGATTCTTTTATAGCCCCTTGAAGGCAGGTTCCTTAACCTTGTCTGTATCTCTGCTGGCTCCTCTGCCATTTCTGGGTGTGATGTGTGACCTTTATTAAGAGATGATTGTAACATCCCAATTGTTATTTTCCCTTCCCACTGAGAATGCCTGTGGGCTTGAACAGGACCTCCAATCTATACATCCTGGTTCCTGGAAGTGCCTGCTGCTGATCTTCTTATTCCTGGAATAAACACTCTGGTCCTAGCATCCTATATTTGAGCCATGTTATTTCTTTTTTTTCCCCCATCTTCAGCGTCAAGGAGTTAATCCCACTCCCAAGTACTAAAGTTGCCTTGGGTTCCACATGGATTTCAGGTTGGGGATACTCTTTTCTGTTGCTTATGGGCATAAAATGCCAACTTTCCTGTTCTACTCATTTGCATATGTCCTCTCATTGCTTAATGGTAGAGGCCTCTATGGAATATTGCCCATGATCCATAGAGTCCAAACAGCCCTAAAGTCTTGTGGTTCTAGTGTTCATCTGGCCCAGTCTCCTTATTTTACTTCCCTGAGTCTGTGGGGTTGGCATCATGACCTTTGCATCCAGATGAAATGTCTACTAAGACAAAAGGTATTACAGCATTCAAACCAGGTCTCCTTAAAGTCCCTGGAGAATCACTGCTTCAACTTCACTTCCCAACTCCTTCGTTGGAGGTATTTACCTGGAAGCTGTTCTGGGATGGCCCTCCTGGGCTGGAGGTCCTCCAGTGAGTGCTTGTGTCCTGAGTTCTGATGAAGTTTTTCTCTTTATTTGTCTTTAGCTTCATCTAGCAACCTTACCCCATCAAGACATGTGCTCTCCACTGTGCAGCTGTGTCCTGTCACAGGGTAGGCATGAATCAGAAGTCCTCTTCTTCAGTTCAGAGCTGCTTTGTCCAAGTGTACAATGGGAGACAGGGGAGAAACTTTTTGGAAACCCAGCTCCACATCCTGACATTCCTCAGCATGTAGAGCCAAGGTGTTGAGCTTAGTTCTTCCAGAGAGGCCTGTAGTCAAGATAGTTAGGGAAGGGTTTCTCTGTGGCTGTCTTTGCTCACCTCTAACTAATACAGGCACTTTTAGGAAGTTGGAGTCCCTGACCCATCCTCCAGGAGAGCACTATTGCTGGGGGAAGAGTGTCCCAGATGATCTTTTATTGCCAGCCTCCCTAATACTCCAGCCTTTCAAAGTAAGGTACATAAAATGGAAAGCAGAGTTGTTCTACTTGGCAGGATATTAGCAATAAAAGCATGAAGGACTCGAGCCTGTCAAAATCGGATTCAGCCTAACTCACTTCTATACAAGCACCAAAGTGGAATTAATGCTAAGTTAAGGTTCTGAGAGAATCCCCAGAGAGTCATGGAAGCCACAACTGAGCCCAAGAGCTGCTTAAAAGTCAAGGTTATAGATAGCAACCTCTGTGAATGGAAGGTCTGGTTTCCTCACCAGCCATCCCACATTCTCAGACCTTCTACAAGTCTGACAGGGACTTGGAGCTGCCCCAGCATCACTTGCCAGTGCTGGTGCCTGGAAGGCAAGCCAGGTAATTTGGAGTTCTTTGTACAGAAAGACAATGCATAGCTTCAGGGGTTGCATGTTCTTGTGGAGGAAGGTGAGAATGAGAATGCAAGGGGCCATATCCTGAAGGCAAAGGGTTTTGGTTTTGGCCATTGCCATTCCTAAAGAGAATGATGGCAACAGACCAGCAGAGATTACACTAGTGATCTCATTGCCATTCTAATAACTGGCCACTCTTCTTCTTCCTTCAGACAAAATTTACCCAGCAACAAAAGGGAGAAAAAGTAGTCAAGTCAGGCTCCCAAAAGAGGCACATCATCTCTCAGAAGCCTCCTAACACTGATAGAAATGAAGTGCCCTGTGTCATCTTCCCTAGAAAGATAAATGGAGTGACAGCCCAAACATGGCAGGACCAGACTGCAGTGGGTAAGATGGGGCGCAGAGCACCTCTGCCCTCCTTGAATGGAAGGTCCTGTCAGAGATGGTCTTTCCACAGTGGGAATGTAACAGATCACCGAACTCTTAGGGTCAGGAGACCTGGGCATTTAATTCACTCTAGAGCTGCATGGCCTTGAGCAAATCTCTGACTCATGGTTGTCAAAGAATCCCATGACAAATGTATGAAGGTGGCATTAAACACTCTTATAAACAAGGTATTCTTTTTATCAACAGTGACAGGTGGGATCTTTTAATGCTAGTATCTCCCATTTGGACAATGATTCACATCCATTGTATTAGGAAATCCTCACAACCCTGTGAGTAACCTTGTTAAAAACTACTTATTTTTAAACAGATGAAGAAACTCACACACACAGAAGGTAAGTGACTTTCCCCAGATCAGGTAGTAAGTGTAGACCAGGTAGTAAGTGGCAGAGTCTAGACTACAACGCACCACTTGTGAGCCTTTGGCTAGATCTCATTCCATGGGCACATTCTATACAACTTCTCATGCCCAAAAGGAATAGTTCTTCACTGGAGTTCTGTTTATTTGCCAATTAATATGTAAAGAGACTCTGGGAAATTTTGACCTAGTTATAGAGTCACTAAGCTCATTTTTTGTCCTTTGAAGAAAATCAGGAGTAAAATGACCAAATGTCCTAAGTGAGCCCCCCACTTGAGATAATCAAGGAAAGATGGGCTCAACTCTGTGGGTTGTAGAACAAAGAAAGTAGAAGGCTTATTAGAGAAGCCTCTCCGATTTCCAGCCAGTTTCCTGCTATGCTGATGCCCTTTATTTCCTAGACTTTCCTCAAGGATGAAAAATGTTGTGATGTTAAGACAGGGCTGACAAACACATGGAAATGTGAGATCATCTGGATAGGACTTTGATTGCAGTAGCCCAGGAAGACTGTAAGTAGATGTGCCTAGAAAAGGTCTGAATGCAGGTGAGGTGTGGAGAGCCTCAGGCCACTGGGAGAGGGTCCAGTGAGGCAAGCATTTAGCCTAAGAAAATCCCAGAAGAAGGAAGTGAAAATTTCTTCCCCTAAAGGGGCTAGGGCTCCAAAATAGAACCTGAGTTAACAGACAGAGCAGAGTGCATGAAACAGAATCCCAGCTTTTAAAAATCCGGCAAGAAACTAAGGCAAGATGCCAGGAAAAGAATGGAGAAGAGCCCTATTATTGAAATAGAAGTAGCAGGAATGGCCTTGGTCAAAGGGGAAAAAGACCTTGTACATGGAATGAAAGAGGATGTTAGGCCAGCAACAAAGTGATTGGTGAGGATCTGGTAAAATATTGATTCAGCGTCATGTGCCTAAATACCCTCACATTGTACTAAGCTGGACCTACCGATTGGCAGTAGGTGAGACCCACTGAAGGAAAAGAGAGATCACTCAAAGAACTCATTTGAAACTGTGCTTTGCCCATTTCATAATTCTCTCCCTGTGTATGCTCATCCATGGGTATATTTTGTGCAGATATACAAGTACACATAAACATGCTATTCAAAAACTTCACAATAATTGATAGAACCACCCTGAATATAAAAAGTATTTCTCCTCATTTATTGAGGCTTGCTGATTGCCTCCTTTGATTTCTTATTCTCTCACTTCAGATCTAGTATGTTCTAGCCTCAGATTTAAGCTAGTATCACAAGAGCAATCACCTAGCATGCAAGCAAATAATATAAATGGGTAAGCAACCCATAAGACATAATAGGGAATGGTAGAAACTGATGAGCTGGTGAATACATCTCAAAGGAGACAGTAATAGCTCTAGCCAGCCAACTCAATGTGGTCAGAACTTCCTAACTTAGGACAGAGAGATTGAGAGAGAGAGCGAGAGAGAGAGAGAGAGAGAGACAAAGGAAGGGAGGAAGGAAGGAAGGAAGGAAGGAAGGAAGGAAGGAAGGAAAGAAAGAAAAGAAAGAAAGAAAGAAAGAAAGAAAGAAAGAAAGGAAATAAGAAAGAAAGAAAGAAAGAAAGAAAGAAAGAAAGAGAAAGAAAGAAAGAAAGAAAGAAAGAAAGAAAGAAAGAAAGAAATGGGGGAGAGAGGAAAAGAGAGAAAAAGAAAAGAGAAAAAGAATAATAAATTAAAATTTTTTGGAATACTATGCAAGTCAAACAAAACTTGGCTTGTGATCTTTGCTTTCCACTTTTTCTTTCCCCTTGTAATTATATTTAGGCCCTGAGTCTATCTTAGAAAATATTAGAAGGGAGAAAGAGAATTCCAAACAATAGATCCATGGGAGTCACTGGCATCAAAGGTAAGGGCCAGGAAAGAAGGGCCAGGGAAGGAAGCTAGCCTACTCTAGTCCCTGTATTAGTGTTCTATTGCTAACACAACAAATTACCAGACGTTTAGTGGCATAAAACAACACAAAATTACTGTCTTATGGTGCTGAGGTCAGAAGTCTGACCCAGAACTCATCGGGCTAATGTCAGGTATGCAGAACTTCATTCCTTTCTGGAGGCTCTAGAGGTGCATCCGTTCCCTTGCTCATTCAGGTTATTGGCACAATTCAGTCTCTGCAGTTGTAGCCCTGAGGTTTTGTTTCCTTGCTGGCTATCAGCCTTTGCCTGACTAAAAAACCCTCAACCCTTTAATGGCATATTATATAAGACCATTGACAATTTGATCCCAATTTAGATTTCCAGATTCGTGTCTTGCCTCTCTTCCTCATACTTCCCATTCCCCAGCAAGGAGGTTGTATAAAACACCCTTCCTTTTCCCCTCCACTGGGTGGTAAGAGACATCACAACAGTGACACCTCCTGATTGTCTCCTCTCTCTTCCCACCATTTCCTGTCTGTTTTTGCAACATTTTTTCCCTCTCTTTGTAGATACTTGTTTATATATATCCCTCACCTACTAGACTATAAACTTTTGTAGAGTAGAGACCATGTCCTATTTTTCTTTATGCTTCCAATTCCTAGCACAGTGACATAAAGATAATAGTTGCCCCAGAAATACATGTCAAATGCATGAGTGAATGCCAGGTTTATGAATGTAGTAGAAAAAATAGGATGTGCAGTTTATGCCTGCCCTAACCTTACAGTTAACTATACTGACTTCACAGTGAGAGTATACCATGATGTTTACCATAAAAATCAAATCAGTAATTAAATATAATTGTGACTATCACAATAAAGAAGAAATATCAAACTTTCCTCATGAAACTTTTTTATGTTCCAATAACTCTTGATGCTTTAAGGACTCTATTTTAGGAAGCTCATAAGTGCCATTCAGACTAAACACTGACAGAAAGAAGCAGGGGAAAACAGCAAGAGAGGCAGAGAGATCCTCCTTCTACCTTCAGGAGCCTTCCAGTTATGTGTGCCAGGAAGTGACATATATCTTCCCTCTTTTTACAGAAGTATGAAAAGATATCTGTCCTTCATTTTGAGTGTCTCCAATTGATCCAAGTGTTGCTGCAGAGGAGGGGGGAAGCTTGTGTGCAGCACCTCAGGGTGCCAGTCCACACCTCTATACCTCAACCAGGGCTGCAGATCATTAGCCAGAATAAAGGGTGTCCATATTCACAATTGGTGGGCCTCCCATACTCTCCTTAAAGAAAAGGGCACAGGGAAACAATATGTTGCTCCCTAGAGGCTCTTAAGGTCATTTTCAATTCAAGAAATTAATGGAAATACTAATTATTTTTCTGGATTAAGACCATGGACCCAGTCTCATCCAGAAGCTCTGACACATGGGTGCTCCCCTGACCAAGAGTCCAGGCAAGGAGGCCCTGCTGCCTCACGAGAACTCATGCTTTTTCATGAGTCAGGCTTGTTTTAAATCCAATCTCTACTCCTTAGTAACTTAGTGATCATCAGCAAATTGCTTAACCTTGCTGAGTCCCAACTGCCTTATGTGTAAAATGGAAATGTTAATGTCTACCTCCTAGGGTTGCTTGGAGACCAACTTGGGATAATATAGGCCACGTGTACTACATGGGGCCAGACACAGAGCTGGTGGTGAGGACATTAGTTGGTTCTTCTCTTTCTACCTTTTCCTGGAACATGAAGGAAATGGTTGACCAGGAGTGATATAGTTGAAGAGTTAAATTCAGAAAAAAATCTGAATGCTTTTCTTCCAACAAGATACATGGTTCATGAGCATTCAGTAGCCAGGACATCCACAAACCCATTAATTTCTTTTTTTTTTTTTTCAATGGTAGATAGAGGTTCAGCTTATCTGTATTTCAGCTAGCATTTTGGTCAGTTTGAACAAAATTCTTATGGAGAAGTTGGAACAGTGTGGTCTGGATGATGGTATGGTTTGGTGTATTAAGCTATTAAATGAATTTACTTAAACTTGAAAAAAGGCTTATAAAGAAAACCCATTGATTTCTAATGTATAACTTCTATATAGTCATTTGGAGGATTTCTACATGTTATATGCATCTACTGTAAGTAGGAGATAAAGAGATTTCCTCCTCAGGCCCTAACATATATTTTGAAATACAGTAAAACTTTAGATTGCTAGTAACTTATTCTGAGAGTGTTCCACAAGACAAGCAAACATTTATAATAAATTTTAACTTGATAAATGAGTGATGCCTTGCAATATGAGCAGTATGTGACATCGAACATCACATGATCACAACTGAGCCAAAGGTTCTTCTCTCTCTCTCTCTCTCTCTCTCTCTCTCTCTCTCTCTCCTCTCCCTCCTTCCCTCCCTCCCTCTGCGGGACTGTGGGTGATTGCTTTCCATGCTCAGAAGCTCGGTCTCAGGCCATGGTGTTTGGCAGAAATCAATGATTTTTCAGAATATTGGAAGGTGCCCACAACTGACACTAATGTATTTTTTGTCACCTGAAAGCACCTGTGGACAGTCCTTTGCTTTTCCATACATGAGTAAGCTTAGGAATGCTTTGCTTCTTTCTAGGCAGACTGCCTGCCAATATAGACCCTTTCCTCCTGCTGCCTTATTGCCAGTTACATTAAATACAGTATATGACAAGAATTTATTAATACTGTACTATAGTCAATATCCATACAAGCATATAGAATGTCCCCCATGCAGAAAAAGGTTGAGAAGAAAGGCGATAAGAAGATTACAGTGGAAGAAGGAAATCATCGAGAAGTATAAACAAGGTATACAAGTGGCTGAAATTGCAAGATTTTATAAGAAGTCTATATCTGCATCTTGTCTGCAGAGGAGGAGAAAAAGGCAGAGGAATCACTCACTTGAAATGAGATTAGGGCGATGTGTAAAATGTGGGAAACAGTGCAAAATTTTGTAGAAAACACCACCTGAATAAGGCTGTAGCAGTGCGAGCGATAAATCTGTTTAACGACAATGCAATGTCACATTTCTGTGAAATCTTCAAAAGGAGTCAAAAGCAAGTGTCATTGGATAGGTTCCTTGTTAAATTTATACAAAAAGAAAGAGATTCCATTGAGCCAGTAGATAGCAGTGATTCCATTAGTGATAGTGAAAGGTGTCCTACGCAATAACCCTCCTCTCTCTTGTCTCCCTCACATCAGCCATGAAGGTTTTCAAAGATAAGTGCAAGTTAATTATTTTATTTTTATTTTTCTTTATACTTTGTATTTTCTCTATTATTTTTTATTATATTACAGTATTGTAATCATTTTTATATGAATATTTTTGGGTCGTGGAATGAATCATCAGAGTTTCTGTTATTTCTTATGGAGAAGTTCACTTTGATATACAAGTGCTTTGGATTACATGCATGATTCCAGAACAAATTATGCTTGCAAACCACATTTTTACTGTATTTAAGACCCTTTACTGAGCACTTACTATGTATCAACTGGGACAGGAATCATAAGACTTATAGGTGAGCTAATGGAGGTCTGTAGAGAAGTCTCCTTTTGCCTCTTGCTTGCATGGTTACTTAGAAGTCAGATATAACTCTTATCTTTGCTCCTCTTATACGTAAAGTGTTTTATTCCCCTGACTTCTTTGAAGAAATTTTTCTTTATCTTATATATTCTGTAGTTTGAATATAATGTGTAGTTTTTTGACAGTCACTTACTTGGTGTTCTTTAAACTTCCTGGATTGGTGGCTTGGTGTCTAGTATCAATTTTGGGAAATTCTTAATCATTATTGCTTCAAGTATTTATTTGGTTCCTTTCTTCTTTTTCTGGTTTTCCCATTATATGAATGTTACTCTTTTTCTAACTGTCCCACAGTTTTTTAATTTTCTCTTCCCTTTTTCCCAGTTTTTTTTTTTTTCTCTTTTTACCTTTCAGTTTTGGAGGTTTGTATTGATAGATCCTCAAGCTCAGATTTTTTTTCTCAGCCATGTCCCATCTACTGATGTGTGCATCAAAGGCATTCTTCATTTATGTTAGTCTTTTTTTTATCACTAGCATTTCTTTTTTTTCTTGGAATTTTCATCTCTCTGTTTACATTACCCATCGTTCTTGCATGTTGGCTACTTTTTCCATTAGATTCACTAGCATATTAAGCATAATGGTTTTAAATTTATGGTCTGAAGATTCCTACATCCCTGCCATATCTAGGTCTGTTTCTGATACTTGCCCTTGTTTCTTGCCTTTTAGTATGCCTGGTAACTTTTGGTTGAAAGCAAGAAATGTACTTAGTAAAAGAAACTTAGGCCTTTTATAACATGGTGGCATGGTGTGAAAGAAGAAAAGCATTCTACAGACACACCTTGTTTTATTGCACTTCGTTCTACTGCACTATGCAGACATTTCATTTTTTACAAACTGAGGTTAGTGGCAACCTTGTATTGAGCAAAACTATTGGCACAAATTTTCCAACAGCATTGGCTCATTTTGGAATTCCTGCAATTCTTTCAATATTTCAAACTCTTTCATCATTATATTTGTTATGGTGCTCTGTGATCAATAATTTTTGATATCATTATTTTAGTTGTTTGGGGTGCCACAAACTGCACCCATATATGATGGCAAACTTAATAAGTATTATGTGTATTTTGACTGCTCTACTAACTGGCTGTTTCCCTGTCTCTCCCCATCTCCTTGGGCCTCCTGTTCCCTGGGACACAGCAATACTGAAATTAGGCCAGTTAATAATCCTACCATGACTTCTAAGTGTTCAAGTGAGAGGAAGAGTCACATGTCTCTCACTGTAAATCAAAAGCTAGAAATGATTAAGCTTAGTGAGGAAGGCATGTCAAAAGTTGAGACAGGCTGAAAGCTAGGCCTCTTGTGGCAAAGAGTTAGCCAAGTTATGAATACAAGGGAAAAGTTCTTGAAGGAAATTAAAAGTTCTGTCCCAGTGAACACATGAATCATAAGAAAGCAAAGAGGCCTTATTGCTGATTTGGGGAAAGCTTCAGTGGTCTGGATAGAAGATCAAACCAGCCACAACATTCCTTTAAGCCAAAACCTAATCCAGAGCAAAGCCCTAATTCTCTCCAATTTTATGAAGGCTGAGATAGGCAAGGGAGGTGCAGAAGAAAAGCTTGAATCTAGCAGAGATTAGTTCATGAGGTTTAAGGAAAAAAGTCATCTCTATAACATAAAAGTGCAAGATAAAGCAGCAAATGCTGATATAGAAGCTTCAGGAAGTTATCCAGAAAATGTAGCTGTGAAAATCAATGAAGGTGGTTACATTAAACAACAGATTTTTATTATAGATAAAACAGCCTTACATTGAAAGATGCCATTTAGAACTTTCATTGCTAGAGAGAGTTAAAGCCTGACCTCAAAGCTTCAAAGTTCATTTGTTAGGGGATAATGTAGCTGGTGACTTTTAAGTTGAAGTCAATACTCATTTCCAGTCCAAAAATCCTACGGTCCTCAAGAATTATGCTAAGTCTACTCTACCTATGTTCCATTAACGGAACAACAAAGGCTGGATGATAGTACATCTTTTTTATAACATAGTTTATTTGAATATTTTAAACCCACTGAGACCTACTGCCCAGAAAAAAAAAAAAAAGATTCCTTTCAAAAGACTACTGCTTATTGACAATACACTTGGTCACCCAAGAGTCCTGATGGAGATATACAATAACATTTAAGTTGTTTTCATGCCTGCTAACACAACACCCACTATGTAGCCCATAGATCAATGAGTAATTTTTACATTGAAGTCTTATTATTTAAGAAATACATTTCTTAAGGCTATAGCTTCCATAAACAGTGATTTATCTGATGGATATGGGCAAAATAAATTGAAAACTTCAGGAAAGTGTTCAGAAATGAATGTTAAGAACATTTGTGATTCATGGAAAGAGGTCCAGATATCAACAAGAACAGGAGCTTGGAAGAAGTTGATTGAAACTTTGAGGGGTTCAACACTTCAGTGGAGAAAATAACTATAGATGTGGTAGAAATAGCAAGAGATTGGAAGTGAAACCTAAAGATCAATCTCATGGTAAAACTTGAATAGATGAGAAGCTGCTTCTTATAGATGAGCAAACAAAGCAGTTTCCTGAGACGGAAATCCACTCCCAGTGAAGATGCTGTGAGGATTGTTGAAATGCCAACCAAGGATTTAGAACATGATGTAAATTTACTTGAAAATGCAATAGCAGGTTTTGAGAAGATTGACTCTAATTTTGAGAAAAGTTCTCTGTGGGTAAAATGCTATCAAACAGTATTGCATGCTACAGAGAAATTGTTGGTGAAAGAGTCAATGTGGCAAACTTCATTGTTGTCTTATTTTAAGAAATTGCCACAGCCACTCCAGTCTTCAGCAGCCACCACCCTGATCAGTGAGCAGCCATTAACATGGAGGCAAGACCCTCTACCAGCAAAAAGACTATGGCTCTCTGAAAGCTTTGGTGATGGTTAGCATTTTTAGCAATAATGTGTTTTTTTAATTAAGGTTTGTACATTGTTTTTTTTTAGACACATTGCCATTGCATACTTAATAGACTATAGTATAGTGCAAACATAAGTTTTGAAGGCACTGGGAATCTAAAAAATTCACTTGGCTCACTTTGATATTCACTTTATTGTGGTGGTCCGGCATTGAATCGACAATATATCCAAGGTATGCCTACATAGTCTTGTGATCAGATCCCAGACTTTTAGTGAGCTTGTGTTGCTGGGCTGTCAATTTTGCAAGTGCTTTTCAGTTTTTCCTTTTTTTTTTTTTTTTAATTACCTGTTTAGATGGTACAGGATGGAGGCTAGATTTGTGTATTTACCTTCTCCCACATGGAAGGATAGAGTAGCTGGAGTTGGCTATTTTCCCTTCCCCTGAGTTGGTTAGACTCTGTTAAAACCCCAGTATGTTAGGTCTGATAAAATAGTTTCTCTTATGGGTATGGCTTTCTCAGAACTCTCTGGTGTGTTTCAAAATGGTTACTTTTGGGGTGCCTGGGTGGGTCAGTCAGTTGAGCATCCAATTCTTGATTTTGGCTCAGGTAATGATCCCAGGTTATGGGACTGAGCCCCATGTCCACATTCACTCTCCCTCCACCCCTCTCCTCCACTTGTGTGTGCTCTCTCTCTCAAATTAAAAAAAAAAAAAAAAGTTACTTTTTTGCCTCCCCCTGCTGGAAGCCCAAAGGGATTTTTCTGTGATCTCTACTGTGAGAACCTGGTAGGGCTCCTGGAGATAAAATGTACAAAAGTGTGAGTCCTGCCCCATGATTGAGTCTTCCTGGGATTTTGTCTGTTTTATCTCTCAGACTTGTCCATGCAGAACCTCCAGCAATTTGTCAGTTACAGCTGAAATTTTCTTCCCCCATTTCTGGTTCTCACTGAGGTGGGTTTCTGTTCTGGTAAGTTGAGATTCTCTGTATTCACCTGTCTCTCTAGTTTGAGGAGCAGCGGTTTGCCCTGTGATCTTATTTCTTTGATCTAAGAAGATGTTGATTTTTTTCAGTTTATTCAGTTTTTTATTCTATCTATTGGTAGAATGGAGTAATGACTTCTAAGCTCCTTACCTGCTGGATCAGAAACCTGAAGTCAAAGGAGATTTTTTTTTTTTTTTAACGTTTATTTATTTTTGAGACAGAGAGAGACAGAGCATGAACGGGGGAGGGGCAGAGAGAGAGGGAGACACAGAATCGGAAGCAGGCTCCAGGCTCTGAGCCATCAGCCCAGAGCCTGATGCGGGGCTCGAACCCACAGACGCGAGATCGTGACCTGAGCTGAAGTCGGACGCTTAACCGACTGAGCCACCCGGGCGCCCCAAAGGAGATTTTTTAAAAAACTGAACCTGAGGCACACAAATGCTCTGACTTAATTGGTGTGGGATGGGGCCCAAGTGATTCTAATATACAGCCAGGTTGAGAACTACTTAGAGGTTCATATACACTTTGCTGTGTAGAGAAGTAGGCAGTGAGAATGGATACAGAGGGTTTTGTCCTATTGGTCATTCTAGTCAGGCTTCTCTGTGCTAGATCCAGTTCCTTGGCTTTTATTAAAGGAAATAGCTACAGGACATGTGTAGAATTTTACTTTTTTAAGCATATATTCACAGGGTTGTGCAGTCACCAATACAAACTAATTTTAGAACATGATCTGTAGTTCAACTTGGGAAGTATTTCCATCTTAATAGTAAGTCATCCAATCCATGAACATTAAGCATCTTTCTATTTAAACGAAAATGAACATTATAGGTATGTCTTGCTTTGTACGGCAGCTGAATTTGGTAATAGTTGAATAAAAATCCATCTTTAATGGAATACTACGTGGCAATGAGAAAAAATGAAATATGGCCTTTTGTAGCAACATGGATGGAACTGGAGAGTGTGATGCTAAGTGAAATAAGCCATACAGAGAAAGACAGATACCATATGGTTTCACTCTTATGTGGATCCTGAGAAACATAACAGAAACCCATGGGGGAGGGGAAGGAAAAAAAAAAAAAAAAAAAGAGGTTAGAGTGGGAGAGAGCCAAAGCATAAGAGACTGTTAAAAACTGAGAACAAACTGAGGGTTGATGGGGGGTGGGAGGGAGGGCAGGGTGGGTGATGGGTATTGAGGAGGGCACCTTTTGGGATGAGCACTGGGTGTTGTATGGAAACCAATTTGACAGTAAATTTCATATATTAAAAAAAAATCCATCTTTATATCAATTATTTTCTTAATTAAGATTTTATTTTTAGAGCAGTTTTAAGTTCACAGAAAAATTGAGAGGAACGATTTCCCATATACCCCTACCCCCCCACACATACATAATTTCACTATTATCAATACCCACCCACCAGAGTGGGTACATTTGTTACAACTGATAAACCTACACTGACACATCATAATTACCCATATTCCATAGTTTACATTAGAGTTCACTCTTGGTGTTGTACATTTAAAAAATTAGGGCAAATGTATAATGACATGCCATCATTATGGTATCATACAGAATATT
Organism: Panthera onca; assembly: GCF_046562875.1. Lineage (NCBI taxonomy): Eukaryota > Metazoa > Chordata > Mammalia > Carnivora > Felidae > Panthera > Panthera onca. The sequence goes on along the minus strand of NC_138355.1, from coordinate 28,456,251 downwards.
CTCACTGCCCTAAAAAGCCTCTGTGCTCTGCCTGTTGATCTCTTCTCCCCTGACAGCCCCTGGCAACCACTGATCTTTTTACTTTCCATAGTTTCACCTTTTCCAGAATGTCATATAGTTGAAATCATAGAGTATGTATCCTTTTTATATCAGCTTCTTTTACTTAGTAATATCCATTTAAGGGTCCTCCATGTCTTTTCATAGCACTAAGTAATAGTTAATTGTCTGGATGTCCCAGTTTATGTATCCATTCATCTGCTGTAGGACATCTTGGTTGTTTCCAAGTTTTGGTAATTATGAATAAAGCTGATATAAATATCCATATGCAGGCTTTTGGGTAGTCATAAGTTTTCAGTTCCTTTGGGCAAATACAAAGCAGGATGACCCCTGGAACATATGGTAAGAATATGTTTAGTTTTATAAGAAACCGCCAAATTGTCATTCAAAATGGCTGTACCAGTTTGCATTCTGCATTCTCATAAGCAATAAATGAGAGTTCTTGTTGCACCACATCCTCACCAGCATTTAATGTTGTCAGTGATCTAGATTTTGGTCATTCTAGTAGGTGTGTAGTAGTATCTTCTTCTTGTTTTAATTTGTATTTACTGATGACATATAATATGGAACATCTATTCATATGCTTTTTTCCATCTGTATGTACAGTTTCTTTGATGGGGTTGCCATTGAGGTTTTTGCCTATTTTTAATTGAATTATTTGTTTTCTTATTGTTGAACTAAGATTTCTTTGTATAATTTTAGACAACATCATTCATCGGATGTGTCTTTTCCAAGTATTTTTTCTTAGTCTGTGGTTTGTCTTCTCATTTTCATGACAGTATCTTTCCCAGAGCAGAAGAGCAGAAGTGTTCAATTTGGGTGAGGACTAGCTTATCAATTTTTCTTTCACGGTTTATGACTTTGGTGTTGTATCTAAAAAGTCATTGCCATACCCAAGGTCATCTAGGTTTTCCCCCTGTGTTATCTTCTAGGAGTTTTATCATTTTAAACTTTAAATTTAGATCTGTAGTCTATTTTGAGTTAATTTTTGTGAAGGGTGTAAGGTCTATGTTTACATTCATTGTTTTGCATGTGGATTCCAGTTGTTCCAGCACCATTTGTTGAAAATGCTACCTTTGCTCTGTTGTATTTCCTTTGGTCCTCTTTCCTAATGGGAGTCTATTTCCAGGCTCTCTATTCTGAAAATTAATCCATTTGTCTATTGACCTATTGATAAATTTGTCTGTTCTGCTCATCTACTTGTCTATTCTTTTGCCAATACCATATTGTCTTGATTAGTGTTGCTTTATTATAAGTCTTAAAGTCAGGTAGTGTCAGTCCTCTGACTTTCTTCTTCTCCTTAAATATTATATTGCCTATTCTGGGCCTTTTTCTCTCCATATAAACTTTAGGATAAGTTTGTTGATATACACAAAATAACTTGCTGGAATTTTTATTGAGTTTGCATTTAGCATATAGATCAAGTTGAGAATATTGACATCTTGATAATATTGAGTCTTCCTATTCATGAACATAGAATGTCTCTCCATTTACTTTCTTCTTTGATTTCATTCAACAGATTTTTGTGGTTTTCCTCATATAGATCTTGCACGTATTTTGTTAGATTTATATCTAAGAATTTCATTTGAAGGGTGCTAATGTAAACAGTATTGTGCTTTTAATTTCAAATTCCAGTTGTTTATTGATGGCATATAGGAAAATTAACCTTGCACCCTACAACTTTGTTGTAACCACTTATTAATTCCAGGAGATTTTTTGTTGATTTTTTTTGATTTTATACTTAGGTAATTGTCATTTGCAAACAAAAACAGTTTTATTTCTTCCTTCCCAATACGTATACTTTTTATTTCCTGTTCTTTTATTGCATTAACTAGAACTTATAGTATGATGTTGAAGAGGACTGGTGAAGAAGGACATCCTTGTTTTGTTCCTAAGCCTAGTGAGAAACTTCAAGTTTCTCACTACTAAGTAGGATGTTAGCTGTAGCGTTTTTGTGGATATTCTTTATGAGGTTAAGAAAGTTCTCTATTCCTAGTTTACTGAGAATTTTTATCATGAATCTGATATGGTATGAATGGTATCAGACTTTGCAAATACTTTTTCTGTATCTGTTTTTTTCTACATGTTTTGCTACATGTTTATAATCATGTAGTTGTTTTTTTTTTCACGTAGCTAGTAATTCATCACATTAATTGATTTTTGAAAGTTAAACCAGCCTTGCATACCTGGGATAAATCCAACTTGGTTGTGGTATATAATACATTTTGCATATCATTGGATTAGATTTGCTGTTATTTTGTTGAGGATTTTGCATCCATGTTCATGAGAGATATTAGTTATGTGTTTGGCTTTTTTTTTTTCTTGTAATACCTTTGTCTGATTTTGGTATTAGGGTAATGCTGACTTCATAAAATAGGTTAGTATTTCCTCTGTTTCTATTCTCTGAAACAGACTGTAGAGAATTGGTATAATTTCTTTCTTAAATGTTTGGTAGAATTTACCGGTGGACACATCTGGACCTGGTGGTTTTTCTTTTAGTAGGTTACTAATTATTGATCCAATTTCTTTAGTAGATACAGGCCATTTACATTGTCTATTTCTTCTTGTGTGAGTATTGGCAAATTGTTTATTTCAAGGAATTTGTTCATTTCGACTAGGTTATCAAATTTGTGGCACAGAGTTGTTCATAGTTTTCTTTTATTATCCTTTTAATGTTCATGGGATCTTAGTGATGTCCTCTATTTCATTTACGATATTAGTAATTTGTATCCTCTCTGTTTTTCTTAGTAGCCTGGCTAGAAGTTTATTGATATTATTGATCTTTTCAAAGAACCAGCTTTTGATTTTATTGATTTTCCCTATTGATCTCCTGTTTTCAATTTCATTGATTTATGCTCTGATTCTTATTTCTTTTTTTCCTGCCTACTTTGGATTTAACTTGCATTTCTTTTTCCGGTTTCCTAATGTAGAAACAGATTATTAATTTTATATATTTCTTATTTTCTAACATATGCATTCAGTAGTATAAATTTCCCTCTAAGTGGTGTTTTTACAGTATCTCACAGATTTTGATAAGTTGTGTTTTCATTTTTATTTAGTGAAAAATATATTAAAATATGTTTTGATATTTATTTTTTGACCTGTATGTTGTTGGAAGTATGTTGTTTAATCTCCCAAGTATTGGGGGATGTTCTGTTTACCTTTCTGTTACTGATTTCTAGTTTCAATGCATACTGAAAGTAGACATTGTATGTATGATTTCTATTCTTTTAAATTTGTTAAGGTGTGTTTTATGACCCCAAATGTGGGCTGTCTTGCTAAATGTTCCATGTGAGCTTAAGCAGAAGGTGTATTCTGCTATTGTTGGATGAAATCATCTATAGATGTCAGTTGTATCCAGTTGATGGTATTGTTGAGTTCAATTATCCCCTTACTGATTTTCTGCCTGCTGGATATGCCCATTTCTGATAAAGGGGTGTTGAAGTCTCCAACCATGATATTGGATTTATCTATTTCTCCTTATAATTGTTTTTGCTAGTGTAGTTTGACACTCTATTGTTTGGTGCATACATGTAAAAAATTATTACACATTCTTGGAGGTTTGTTATTTGATCCCTAATATCATTACTTAATTTCTTTCTTCATCCCTAATAACTTTCCTTTCTCTGAAATCTGTTCTGTCTGAAATTAATATCGCTATTCTTGCTTTCTTTTGATTAGTGTTAAAATGATGTGTTTTTCTCCATTCATTTACTTATAATCTACATGTAGTTTTATATCTAAAGTGAGTTTCTTATAGACAACATATAGTTAGGTCTTGTTTTTTTGACCCACTCTGATAATTTCTGTATATTTAGATGATTGATGTTCAAAGTGATTATTGATATAGGTGGATTAATATCTACTATATTTGTTATTCTTATCTACTTATTTCCCTCTTTCTTTATTCTTATTTTGTCTTCTACTCTTTTTGTCCTTTGTGGTTTAATTGAGCATTTTGAATGATTTCATTTTCTTTCTTGGCATATCAGTTATACTTCTTTTTTTTATTTTTTATTTTTATTTATTTTTTAAATTGTTTATGGGTTTTTGGAAAGGAGGAATTTAATTTATAAACAAAAAAAATGGTTTGATTTTGTATGATAGCCACATTTTAACTTTGGGCTAACATCTTTGACAGGTGTTTAACTCAGAAAAAATAAATATATGTCCATGTTATCAAAAATTTCATTGTAATATAGTGAACTTTTATTTTCCTTTCCTTAAGTAGAGCTTTTCTCTGTTTTACTTATTTATTTTTTAATATAATTTATTGACAAATTGATTTCCATGCAAGTGCCCAACAAGTGCCCTCCTCAATGCCCATCACCCACTTTCCCCTCTCCTCCACCCCCCATCAATGCTCAGTTTGTTCTCAGTACCCAAGAGTCTCTTATGGTTTGCCTCCCTCCTTCTCTGTAACTTTTTTTTTCTCCTTTCCCTCCCCCATGGTCTTCTATTAAGTTTCTCAAGACCCGCCTATGAGTGAAAACATATGGTATACTTCTTTTTTTTTAAGCTTTTTAAATGGTTGCCCTAGAGTTTGCAGTATACATTTATAACTAATTCAACTCTATTTTCAAATAACACTAAACCACTTCTTGGGTGGTGTGAGTACCTTGTAACAACAAAATAATTCTAATTCCTCTCTCCAGTCTCTTGTATCATTGTTGTCATTTAATACATTTATATATACACATGCATAACCATATTTATATATACATATAAATGTATATTTGTATATATATGTATATATATTTAACCAATGTATCCATATATGTATAAATGAATACTTGACCAACAATATATTCCTATATACACATATAAATATTTTACAACTGACATTTTTTTCACAACTGACATTAATAAATGTCCATGGAAATTTTTAACCACCTTCAATGTACACATACAATTTAAGTGAAGGAAGGCCATGTATCAAAAGCATTTCAGGTAAATTAAGGATGAATTTTTTTTAAAAAATAGAATAAAGAAAATTTAAGGTGAAGTCACGTAATCTCAGAAAGGGAAAGACTTTCTAAGCATAACACTATAGCAAAAAAACCTGATAAATTATAATGCTTAAAGATCTGTTTTTTATTCATCAGGAGAGCCTGAGTTCCTCAGTCAGCTAAGCCTCTGACTCTTAATTTTGGCTCAGGTCATAATCTCACAGTTGTGAGATCAAACCCCACGTGGAGCCTGCTTGAGGTGCTCCCCCTCCCTCTCTCTCTGCCCCTCCCCTGATCGCACACACACTCTCAAAAACAGAATTAAAAAAGTAAAAAAATAAAATTTTTATTCATAAAAATTTCCCATAAACAAAATTGAAAGTATAATTTAAAAGGAGGAATACATAGGACATATGCAATAAAAGAATTAATACCATTAATCTATATAAAAGCTTTTTAAAAATGACAGAAAGTGAATACTGCAAAATTTTTTACATAAATAAATAATATAACATTCACATAAAAATATTATTCACAAATGGAGGATATAAATATTTGGCTTCAGAAACAGTCGTCAAAATTCAAAATTATACAGAGGAGTCCATTTTTACCTACCAAATTAACAGCTGTTTTGGATTTTTTTTCTTCTTCTTTTTTTAAATAAAGAAACTGCCTCTTGCCAGCCTGAGGGAAAAAATACACTCTCATATAAAGAAAGGAGAAGTTTACATGATACAACTCTTCTGGAAAGCAAATAGTAATATATATCAAATTCTTTAAAAACCCTTAAATCAGTTATTCCAATTCTAGAAATTTAACTTGACAAAACTAACCAAATGTGTTTACAAAGACTGATTTCAAAATAATTGTGGTGTTGTTAATTATAGAGAGTTTTTTTAAGAACACTTAATGTCCAACAAGAAGGATACAATTAAATAAATCATGGTGAAGGCTACAAACAAATATTTAATAACATGAGATAATATTCACATATGGAAGTGATGCAGAAACAATATTATGCTATGACCCAAGTTATTATTAATAACATACATATATGTGAGTTCCAATTATTATTAAGGTTACCACATAAAGAATATGCATCTTTATGATACCAGTTTAACAGCAATTATTCTAGGTGTTGGGATTATAAGGTGGTATCTATTTTCTTCTTTCTTCTTTTCTAAACTTAACTTTCCTTTAATGAACTAAAATTAAATATTCACACACATAGACACATATCTCACATATTTCAAGCAACAACTATAATTTTTTTATTTGCAAAAGGATGAAGTTATGTGCTTGGAGTACCTTCTTCAAATGTTATTCATATTAATAAGAGGAAGCAAATAAAAATATGTAAAAAAGAAATGTCTAAACAATCTTTGATACCATAATTGACATACAGTCATTTTAAATGATTACTATAAATCAATATAATGTGTTTGTACTATATTAAGTTTTTTTAAAAGGCAGCCTCACAATGGAGCAATACAATAGAATGTCAAGTATGCAAAACACCCCTATGCATGTAAATAAAGTCTGAGGTGAAATATGGAATATTAAAATAGTTTGTTACCATAATGAAAGTGTGGGTGTGTTTTTTCATTTCTGATGCTCTCATGGTATTATTTATCAAACAATATGAATTATGGTACAAATTAGACTTCTCACAAGACACAGCTATAAATCATCTTATAATAAATTTGATTACTCTCATTAAAAATTAGTTTGTATCTTAAAACTCAAGTTTATTTCTATTCTGGTTATTTTTGACTCACATTACTTATTTAAAAAAAATAAACCGAACACTCAACAAGTTTTATTTTGCTTTTGATTCACTTCCCATCCAAGAATATATAAGAATCTAAGGTCAAGTCTGGAAGGACCCTGGCCTTGACCTGCCCTGCCACTGGTTCTGTAGCCTTGGGCAAATCATTGAACATGTCTGAATCTGTGTTGCATCTATTGAATGGGCATTACACCACCTAACTTGAAGGAAGGGGCAGGATGGTTTCTATTCTTACCTTGGGGCTAGCAGAACTTCACCATGGAGGACCATGATTTATTCATTACTTTGGGCCACCAAGATGGAAAGCAAACTGAGGACACAGTTCAAGGACAATGGAAAATAAGCTCTGCCCTCTGGGATCTCTTTGCTACCATGTAGATTGGCATAAAAGACACGCTAGTATATAACATCAATGTTGTAGGGGGGGACTCTTTGCATATTTCCCCCCAAAATACTAGCCTTTCATGTTGCCCTAAATGGCATGGGAGAAATGCCAGTCAGCCAAAAAGACCTGATCTATAATTCTGGGGTGGATAAAGAGCTGCTTTTAAGGCCACCGGCCTGCTCACAAAGTCTGCCTGAATCAGCCAAATGGAGATGAGGTGTATATATAGAGCAGGTCTTGAGGAGATGACTTCCAATCCAGAGCAGAAGTGAACTATAATACTGTGAAATAATATATTCCATATGTCAGTGACTTCAGAACCCTGCAGTACGGCTACCATCTTCAAGTGGGCGGGATGGTAATGCCACACACCCCTGTGGAATTACTATCTTTTTTTTTTATTAATTCAAACCTTCTAGTAAATACCTTTATACTTCTAAGTGAGGTCAGTTAATTAAAGTTGATACACAAAATCTTTTAAGAACTAAAGGAAGGAGCCATCTTGGCATTATGTTGACAAGGATGATTCAATGAGAGAATGCTTTTCTGTGGGCTGTAATGCATTGTACAAAAATAATTCTTAGCCAGATAATTCCAGTTTATAAAACTACTAACCAGTTCTAGTGAAAGGAGGAAATGCATACAGAGGAAAGACCATAGGCTTCTGAGCCAGACAGGTTCCATTTCTGGGTCTTACTAGCTGTGTGATCTGGACAGACCACTTACACTCACTCTCTGCACCTCATGTCCCCAGCTGTAAAAGGGAGAAACAATACTCTTTCAGAATGATTGTGTCAATGTACAAAATATGTAACAGCCTAATATAACACTGGACTTATGCATATGTTGAATAAATAAATGTTAATCCCAGCCCACCGTCACCACAACCACCACTTCCACCATTCTTGTGGGTTGTCTACTTATTTTAGCAGGTCAAGAAGGAAACATGATAAAGCATGTGACTAAGCAATGTCTTGGGATCTCTTGGAATGAAGATTAAGTTTTTAAGAAGGTCCTGAGTCACGGAAAAACTGATACCCTTTGGACATTCTGATTCCACGTTATGCTCAATTTTAGCTGAGATTTCCACAAAATGAATCTTTCCATTTGTGACCATATACAGGACAAGCCTTGCACATGCCTAACTAAATGAGATGTCCTTATATCATTTCCAGACTCTACTACTTTCTATGTCAGGCCTTCGTACATCTACTTGTACATCTATTTCCAAGTAAATATCATTTGCATAAAGCTCCTGGGGTAAAACTTGCATTGCACTAACAAGCATGTGTTTCATTGCCATAATATCAGATTCAGCTCTTGCTATTTTAAGGAAGTCATGTTTTTGTTCTTTTCAATTCCTGAAGTTATTTTGACATTATTAGTCTCATCTTCCAAATGTGCCTTTACTTGCCCTAAGTTTTCTAATGTATGACTTACACTTCTTGGGTTAATTTGAAGAGGTACAATGTCAAATATTTTTCCAGTTGTGTTAATAGTTCCTTTATCTTCTATTGATCTGGAATAACATCTTGTTCTTTCTATTGTGGGATTCATTACCTGTTGTAGTTTTATATATCCCATCATGTGTTCCTTATTTTTCCCTTGACTCCAATAGGTTAGGGTGAAGTTTGTTTTAGTGCATACTATCCTGGTCAGTTTCCTATGTTATATATAACTGGCGGAAGAGACATCAAGGCCATAGTCATAGGTACTTATATCAACAGTCTAGCAATAATAAAGGTATTTTGCTTCCATTCCAACAACATATCCTTAGGAACGTGTTTCCTTCAATTATAAGGGGGCTTTCTATGGCCTGTGAGTTCTACTCTCCTTGTCGATATTGGGGAACCACAAAAATGTGGAAACCCATTATCATGTTTTTTCCTTTAAAGGCCAATATTCTAATTTCACAGTTGCCCAAGGAATCACAGCCATTAGGGTATATGGTATCTACTTCTGGTTGGGTTGTCTGTTATCTCAGGTGCCCAGGATTGCCCCCAAGATTATAGCTCTTCTGAGTATTCCACATATCAACCAATCTTCACTGCAACAACTGACAATCTATAAAGAAAGATATTTTATGTCCTTTTTTTATATTTCATTTTTTATATTTCATTACTTTTACTATTTTCTCCAACTGTTTTATGCTGTATTTCCATTGCTTTATTTACTTTCATGTGAAATTTATTTGTGTTTTGTAATACATTGCTAATTTTGTCCATCTGTGTACCCAACGACAAGTTGCCATTGCATGGTGTTAAATTGAGATTGTCTGGTTTTCAATTTTTTTAAATTGAAATAACTCTATTTGGAATTAAGAAAAGTCAGCTATCATTGTTCTTCCAATTAAACCTCCTACCAGTCCAACAATAAACTAAGTGTCTCCTCCCTCTTAGTGAATCTGTTTTTGGTGTGGGTTGTACATTCAGCGTAAAAACAATGGATAAAGTGGACCACAATTTGGGGATCTATCTCTGGCTTGAAAATCCTGCATATTAAATTTCAGAACATAGCCTACTATTGTAAGTTCCAACATAACCAGGACAGGTTTTATTAACATAAGTTCCCATATTCTTGGTTTAGAAATATGTGGTTTAAGACAGAAGCCTCATGTATGCTGTGAACGACAGTGATATGTGATAAATGCTTTTTCTATATGTCTTCTATACACTTTACAAGGTATCTCTGTTCTTTTAAAGCCTGGACATGATTTCCACAAATCTTTTGTTCATTTTCTCATAGGTGAATACAGATTAAACAGTGTAAGTTAGGAGTACAGTAAATGATCAATTTTAGCTTACTTATATTTAAAGTTGTAATTGCTTATTCTGCATATTAAGCAGCTACTCTTTTACAATAAAGTCCTAGCACACAAAGAAAATCAGGAATTAAATCAGGATTGTTTTCATAGAAACTCTGCCATGTGTCCAATGCTGCACTCCATTCAATAAGACAAGGGAAAACTAGAAAAGTCAGTACCTGGTTGTCTTGGTATATACACTGGGTTATAATAGCAAAGTTAGTAATTCAGGTGAATCTTCGTCTTCCAAGTCAATGTCTAGTAGGGAGTGTTATTCAGGAAACTTGTTGATTCTTGTGGAGCTTTCCACTGCTTCATCAGCTTCCTTACTATTTGATTTCTCCATTGATTGAAAGATTCTCAGCAAGTAGATGGTACTGACAGTAAAGGTTGGAATGGAAAGGTTGGGCTTGGCGATGTTGGTGATGCTGGTGAGTTCTCAGTTGTAATAAGGTGACCAAGATGGTGATCTGTGAAGAAAGTAGAGGATGTCATAAACAGTTAAGCTGTATCTGGGCCAGAAGGTTGCATTTCACTTTGGAACAGTGGCACGACTACTCTTGCTGGAACTATCAGAAGAGTATCCATAGCTGCAATGAATATGGTATCCAGTAGCAATTGGTAATACTGATAGAGTTAAAGATGCACAGCAGATTCACACCTGCAAAATAAAGGTAGGTGTCCTATAAATTTTTAGTTCATTCTTGTTGTTCTTGCCACTCAACAAAATATACACTTATTATGGTCATTATTGCTAATATTTCCCCAGGTATAATCACCCTGCATCATGCTAGGCTAAATATTAGGCATGTAGTGTTGATACAGTAAAAGATGTCTTCTCCCATCCTGAAATTGTTATAGAGGCATCTTATTATTTTGTTTAATTTGATGTAATATGCCTTTTCCTTTGGTCACTCTGTAGGTTTTATTAGTAACAGGTGCTATAATTTCCCGAACACTATATATATCATTATTTTTCAAAACTAATACTTTGCCTTTTGATGTAGATTCTGAGGTGTGATTATTGCTAGTTCTTATCTCTGTGAATGCCTGTAATTGTCATTCAATCAGAGTTTTTCCATCTTTCTGTAACTATGGCCTAGAGATCTTGTCACCTCCCAGATAGTTTTAGTCCAAGCTTCCATATCTAGATTGTTAGTAAGCAACCTAAGCTTTTGCTTCAGCAAGCCATTACACCATTCAATTGATCCAGAAGTGGTAGGACTATAAAGTAAGTGGAATTTCTACATTATGTCTTGTCTTAACCCATTCTTGTATTCACTTTTCTGTGAAGTGGGTGCCGTGATCTGATTATATGATGGATAGGATATCATCCAGATTTTAATGCTCTACTGCTGGATTTTTAAAAATAATTTTTCCTGCAAGGATAGGGTGATCCTATTCCTAATGATGTGTCTACAGTGGTGCAAGCATACAATTTATTCTGTGATGTAGGCAAGTGTCCTATATAATCAATCTGCATAATTTGGGAGGGTCTGTCACCTTTGACTTTTTATGTAGTATTCAATAATGAATAACCTCTAAGCTTTAAACTGTTGGCAATTCTCACCTTTTTAAAATTTTCAAATTGGAGGTATTTGGTAGGTAAAACATGTTTATTTTCTCTATCCATGTTCTAGTGCCATATGTGCCAACATGAACTGTTTGATGATGTGCCCGTGGAATGATCCTAATATTTGCTGCATCTATGGGTTCAGTTTGTATATTCCATTGTCCTTCTTGTTTGTGTATGGTTGGGTTTCGAAATGATTTTTTCTTTTGCCATGAATTATTTTGTTTTTAAGTTAAATTTTAGCAATCTTTGGGGTGCCTGGATGCCTCAATCAGTTAAGCATTGGACTTCGGCTCAGGTCATGATCTCAAGGTTCGTGAGTTCGAGCCCTACGTCAGGCTCTGTGCTAACTGTTCAGAGCCTAGAGCCTTTTTCGGATTCGGTGTCTCCCTCTCTCTCTGCCCTTCCCCTGCTCACACACTCACTCTCTCTCTCTCTCTCTCCCCCTCTCTCAAAAATAAACATTAAAAAATTTTTTTAGGAATCTTTGCCTAAACCTGTTGAGTTTGCCTACCTAGTTATTAAATTTGGTTACTTCAGAGTTGTCCTTCTGAGGTACAAAGACATGTGTTATGAGTGCGGAGATGTCATATGGTGCTATTTTCTACCATATGTCCTTACCCTATGCATTATTTCCTATTTTCCACTTTCCCACCATGTTCCTGACCAAAATTGCTACTCAATTAGCTTCTGCCCATGAGTATGAGAAAATGTATACCTCATTCTGATTTTCTTTCAGATTGTTAATTCTTCCATTTTATGACCATTAGTTCAACATATTGTACTGATTCTCCTGAGCCTGATTGTGTCAGGTAAGACCACCATTAGTCCTCAAGACTGAAGCCTGCTAGTGTACTCCCTGTGGTGTCATGGAGGCATGTGTTGTTGAGCTCTACGGACCAAGGTTCCTATTGCCCAACTGCTTGAGCTTGGATAGGCTCACCCCATGGAAATTCCAGAGACTCCACTGGCATTGCTGGGATTTCCTCAGTTAACATAGGAAATCAACACCCAGAAATATACAATTTCCGTGTTAGAGCTTTCTGGTCAGAAGTATTTCCCCTCTGTCAGGGGTCTGCTTTACTCACTCCAGAATAGGCTGTTAGAATTTAAGTATAATTGGTTTATTTTCTGTTACTGGTTCTGTATTTTATAGGGCCTTATCCAGCGCCCAGGTGAGACTTTCAAATGATTGATACCTGTTCTTGGACCATAGGTACTTAGGACCAAATGCTATCAGGTAAAATTTGGGGTCCTGCAGTGTTTTCATTCACAAACACCATGTTGCAATCTTCTGGGAATATAGGCACTTTCATTTATATTTAGAGTCCTCACAGGCTGGTACCAATGTATTAAAAGTTCTGACAGCACTTCTGAAATAAGTTAAGGCTTCCTCTTGAGTCTCTGTCCATCTGAATCCCCTACTCTTTCTTGTTTTAAGTTTATTTATATATTTTGAGAGAGAGAGAGTGTGTGTACGAGCAAGCAGGAGAGGGGCAGAGAGCGAGGGAGAGAGAGAGAATCCCAAGCTGACAGTGTGGAGCCTAACTCGAGGCTTGAACCCACGAACTGTGAGATCATGACCTGAGCAGAAATCAAGACTCAGAGGCTTAATTGACTGAGACACCCAGGCACCCCTCCCTAGGGTGACTTCCCTATAAAATAACCTTCCTAGTTATTTTATAAATATGTTTTAATACGATCCTCATCTGTGGTATGTGCTCTTTCCAGGACCCAAACAGTCCTATCAGTTTCTGAGCTACTGCTTTTGTGGTAGGAGTTCATATGCTGTCTTCTTTATAACTGTGTTGGTTATTTTTCTTCCTTCAGAGGATCAAATTATGCCTAGAAATTTTACTGTAGTGTGGGGTCCTGGAAAATTATGTGGGTCAATTTTTCATTCTCTGAGTGTAAGGTATTCTATTAACTGTATTGTGACTCTAGTCTGTTCCAAGTTATCCCCACAAGTAAGGGTGTCATCATATAACAAGTGCTGGTTTGTGTGTTTTGTGTTTTCCTGAAAGGCCTGGATGCCTTGTGTTAGAAGGTTGTGGGCTATTACTGGCTGTTAAGTTATTCTGTTACTAACCTAATAAACTGATATCATCTGCTTTCTCACGTGAATGCAGTCATGGGTTAGCTCTCCTTGTCTATTCCTATGTAATCAGTTCCAGATTCAGTAGTGATATTGCTTATGAAAGTGACTATATCTGGGTTCTGCCCCCTAATTTGGGGAGGTTATTTGTTTAAATTCTTAAATCTACTGTAAACCTATAACACTCGTCCAGCTTTTTATTTTTTGAATGTTTATTTATTTTTGAGAGAGAGACAGAGCATGAGCAGGGGAGGGGCAGAGAGAGAGGGAGACACAGAATCCGAAGCAGGCTCCAGACCTCGAGCTGTCAGCACAGAGCCAGACATGGGGCTTGAACTCATGAACCATGAAATCATGACCCGAGTCAAAGTTGGACACTCAACCGACTGAGCCACCCAGGTACCCCTCATCCAGCTTTTTAATAGGTTTGATTGGGTTATTATAATGTGAACTAATAAGCACTATAATTTGTTCCTTTAGGGGTTCTTGAATATTTTCCTCAAATTTTATGTCCTATTACCTCTATTCCTAGAATGAGTTCTAAATTGGTATTTATAAGCAATTAGCTTTAATGCACACTCTATCCTCAATTGTTAAAATCTATATACCCATTCCCTGGAATTAATTTTCCTCCTAATCCTTCAATTAATCCATTTTTATTGTTAAAATTTTCTAAATGAGTAGGATATCCCTGTATCATTGTTACCTGGGACCCTGTATCTAACAACATAGTAGTTTATGTATATCTCTGCTTGCAAAAGGGGTTTCTATTGATATGGCCATTGTAATATATGGGCGATTGTCTCTGACTCGGGCCAAGAGACAGAGACCACTGAGTCCCCATGGGGGGCTCGTGGGGTGTGCATTCCTTTGGCTATCAGTGGCTTGTCTATTAATGGGATTAGGTTTTATAAAGCAGTTAGTATTTACAGTAAATGGGTTGGTGGTTATGTGTAGGTTTATTTTCTATAGGTCTAACATAAAAGCTTGGCTGTTTCCATTTCTCTGCCACTGTACACACTTTCTCAGGTTCTTATTTGAGTTTCTGTTTTTATAATTTGTTTCCAAGAGCGGTGGTCTAAATGGTTTAGGGAATCAAAAGGGCCTTATAGATTTAGGTCTAAATGGTCTATTTTAATTTGGTTTATTTTCATTAGGTGTAAGCCTGTTATGTCTATATACATGATGCTTAAAACTATAGCCTTATCTTTTTTTTCTAATGTTTTATTTATTTTTGAGAGACACACACAAAGTGTGAGTGGGGTGGGTCAGGGAGAGAGGGAGACACAAAATCCAAAGCAGGCTCTAGGCTGTCAGCACAGAACCTGACACGGGGCTTGAACTCACGAATGGTGCTATCAGACCTGAGCCGAAGTTGGAAGCTTAACCAACTGAGCCACCCAGATGCCCCAAAGCTATCGCCTTTAGCTTAAGTTAGCCTCTCAGCTGTTCTTATCAAGTCAATCAGTTCTGTTTTTCTGCCTCACACAAATACTGTAAATAATGCTGTTCTATCCTGTAGTGCACAGCTTTTAGGCTGAACTTTTAATTTGCTTTGTTGCTTCCACATGTATCAGTAAGGATGTCCGCCCCTATCATAAATCATAGTTAATAGTCCTAATTTCATACTACTGAAATATAATAATGAAATGAAATATATTAATAGCATTCACTGTTTTCCATGGAGATATTGTTAAGAGATGATATATTAGGTATAGGTCATCTTAATCTCCAGTTTGCTGCCATATAAACAAAGATCTTTGTAAACTAATATTATTTCCCCCAGATGTTCTGAGTATTGATTCATTTTAGCATCAATGATAATGGGTTTTAGGTGCATAATCTCTACCTTTGTGAGGATCAGGTTTTGTCTTCCTTTGGACCACAAATCTAATAGCCACTGAGTTTCTGTGTCCAAATCTGTTGGAATTCCATTCTAATTTTTGTCATTTCTTATCTGGTTTTAGTTCTCTCTTCAATGACTCTGATTGGTTCCATATTAATCATTTGTTGTAGTTTTGTCTATTATCATGGGCTTTTAGCTTCTAGTTAGCTAATGTTATGAGGGTCAAAATGGTTGAAATGTAGATTGGTGCCCTTAGAGGCAAAAGGGTATGGGTTTCTTCCTAACCTGGAGATAACTTTTTTTTTAAGTTTATTTACTTATTTTGAGAGAGAGAGAGAGAGAGAGAGAGAGAGAGAGAGTATGCGAGTGCAGGAGAGGCAGAGAGAGAGGGAGAGAGAGAGACCTGTGCTGTGAGATCGTGACCTGAGTGGAAATCAAGAGTCAGACACTTAACTGGGCCACCCAGGCATCCCTGGAGATAACTGTTTGTGCTGGTACTTTTCCTTTCTGCCTGTTGGCATCTGTGTTACTCTAATGCTTCTAATAAGAGCACTAGAAGATCTTCCTTACTTGCTCTAATACAAGATATAATTGACTGCATTGGTTGATCAGGCCAATATCTGGAGTTTCCTTAATTTTAACTTTTGCCCAAAGTCTTCAATAGGTCTCTATGGATCCTCAGATGGTAATATATAATCCGTTCTATCCCTAAATCACCTCTTGGATCATTTTGGAAGGGTTCGTAAGTCGGGTATATTTGCTATTGTTCTGCTGCCTTTCACAAGTATGTTCAATATATGTTTTATCAGAGAGATGCCTAATCAGATTCCAAATGATTTGTACTATGGTAAAGCAGAATAAGATAATTGTTGCGGACAACATTAGCATCCAAATTATACTAGCCCTATCAATTTTGTCTATTCAAAGGTTGGTTATAATTTCAATAAGATGCCATAAATAGTAAACAGTATCTTAAGTTTAAAATTTGTCAAGCCATTAATGGGCTTTTTAAGATTTTTGTTAATATAAATTTATTACAATTTATCACTTGTTTCAAATTTAAATGGAATATGACATATTTCACAGCAATGACTGCTGTTAATTATTATTACTTTGGTTCAGGTTGCAGACTATACCAATTGTTTTGTTTGAGGAGGTGAATTAAAGCTCAGTGACTGAGTTTGTCTTTGCCAAAAATGTACCCAACACAGCTTCACTGGGAATTTTACAAGCCACCTGCACACAGGGTAGTAATGTCTTTTAATAAAGCCAATAAAGAAATGCTATAGCCCGAACCAATGATAAATGAACCACACTATTGTCCCAGGAAAAGGGAGATGATAGGAATAAAGTCCAAATTTAGTTGAGGCATACTTTTGTTAAAAAAAAAAAAAAGTTAACTGAGTAAATTAGAATATCTAATTGATTTTATTAAGCAATTTATGAATCCAACAGCATCACAAATAGCAAGTAGAGAGATGCTCTGAGGAGTTGTACAAATGGAAGGTTTTTATAGGAGGGAGAATGGGGCAAGGAAATTATCAGCAAAAGAAAAGAAAGTTTAGTCTCAGGCCATGACAGCTTCTTTGAAGAGGGGAGGGACCAGCAGGGTTTGTTATCATGCAGATCAACTCACTGATGCCAATCAGGAAATTTCAGATTGACTTAATTTTTTTTAAGTAGGCTCCACACCCAGTATGAAGGCCAGTTTGGGCTTGAACTCATGACCCTGAGATCAAGAGTCCGAGGCTTAATCAACTGAACCACGGAGGTACCCCCAGATTCACTTTTAAAAGGTCACATTGTTGGGGCAACTGGCTGGCTCAGTCAGAAGAGCATGCCACTCTTGATATCAGGGTCATGAATTAGAGCCCCATGATGGGTGTTAGAGAGTACTTTTAAAAATAAATAAAAGGCCACATTCCTGGGATAGGGTGAAATTGTAACTAAATCTTGGTTTGTTGTTGTTGGGGGCAAAGGACTCCATTTTGGATTTCTCTTTTTAACACTTTATAGGAGTTGACACTCAAGAGAGGCTTAGTCAAGTGAAAACTGACATCCAGAAGTCAGTGCAAAAGTTCTGTGTTGCTAGAGCTTATTGCTAGGGAACAAGGGCACAGGTGTTGTTTGGCAAGATGATCTTCCCTACGATGCTACTTGGCTTTGCCCCTGCTTCTAAGAGAGTTGCCTTTACTGGGGGCAGAAACTAATTGTCTCAGGGTCTTTGGGAACTATTTTAAATCAGCAAAGTTTATGATTGCTCAGAGCGAGCATTCTCCAATAGTCCCCACAGCTCTCACTATTTATGGTCTCATGTCTCCTTGACAGTTACATCATCTGTTTTCATTGATAAGCTGCCAGCCAGGCCCCTCAGCAGCTGAGTTGCTGAGTTCTGATGGGAGAGAACAGATGAGACGATGATGTCCTGACACAACTTCCTTCATTCTTATATCAAAACAACTTTACCTCTGAAAACAGTTTGTCCTTCTCATAAACAAGTGGACTTGACATCATGCCAAACCAATACACAACATAGGCAGAGCTGGAAGAATCTGGACTGTCTGGCCATTGGGGGCCGGGAATAATATCCTTGGATGATAGATACCTGGGAGGCTGGAGAAGCCTAGGACCCCCATCAGACAGCCAATCCAAATGAGCACAACCTGTCACAAATTTAAAGCTGCCTCCTGACAAAGACTTTCATGTGGAGGGTTCCCTATACCCTGAGGCAATTCAGGTGACTGGGTTCTGAACAGAATTTCACAGGCTTGGAGCATCCCCTGTAGCCCTAGTCCTGCTGATGAGGCGTGGACTGCATGTGCCCACTGCGTGGGTCAGGATAGCCTGGAACGAGGCAAAGTTGAAGGAAGCCAGGTCACAGAATGGGGCTATTCAGAGTATGAGTCAGCAGCCTAATATGCATGGCCTACAAGCCCATATGGAGTTTTCCCCACAAGGCAGAGCTGAAGGTTTTCCATCTGCTTTGCCAGGGAGGGAACACTGGCAGGACAGGATATCCTCCATTTAGACATATCTGGGAGTCCTGGTCCCTAGAGAAGCCTAGGACACCATTGGCTGCAAGTTCACATGGGGACCATTGCCCATTCGCAGCTTTCACTCAGGGTGATTTTTGAAAGGTGGGCTCCCTCCATGCTAAAAGCTATGAGGGTGATTGGAGCCTGGTGGGAGATTGACAAGTTTAGAGAGCTGCGTCTGCCCAAGTCCAGCTTCTGGGTGCATAATTCGCATGTACAGGCTACACAGGTAAAGCCAGGGACATGGAACAGGGCAATGTTGGGCAAGATCCAGTCACCTGAGGAGGCTTTGGAGGTAACGGACATGTGCCTAATCCCAAACTTTCACCTACACAAATAGACGTTCTCACTGAAGGCAGATCTGGAGTAATCTGGAGTGCCTGATCAGGTTTAATCAGCGGTCTGGCTAGAGTATCCTCTAATAAGGACACCTGGCAACCTTGATTACTGCAGAAGCCCCAGAACCCAGCAGACACTAAGTCTTCATGGGCTCTGCCCAGCTCCCATTTCAGAGGCTGTTCAGGGTGTTGGGTCGCTGCACCCTTGAGACTATGCAGGTGGTTGGGGATGGGTCTCAGCTCCAAAGGCCTGGTGGCCCCAGCTGCTGAAGGACAGCTAATGGGGTACATGCTCCTCATGATGTGGGCTGTGCAGGTTAATGTAGCCATGGACCTGAGAAAAGGTGAGTGTCTTGTAAGGCCAGGTCACAAGAGCAGACTATTAGAAGTATCAGGCATCTGTCTAATTATAAGGCTTCACCTAACAAATGTGTATTTTCCCCTTTAAGCAGAGCTGGAGAAATCTGGACGGCCTTACTAGGACCAGCTGGAATGCCCCCTTATAAGACACAGCTGGGATCCTTAATTGCTGGAGAAGTCAGCTCCCTTTCAGACAGTTCGAACGGGGCCTGAGAGTTCCCAGTTTAACTTAGGGCTTCAGAAAAATTTGGGGGGTGTGGACTCTCTCCACCCTGAAGGCTAGCAGGTGATAGGCAACTGGTTCGAGCCTCACAGGCCTGGAGGATTCCAACAGCCAAAAGCTGGCAGACGGTGTGGAGTGTACATTACAGCTGGCAGGTCATGATTGCCAGTGTCCCGGAACAGAGCATATCAGGTGAGACCGGGTCACAGGAGGGGGGATTGGGGGTACAAGGCATCGACCTCATGCATAAGACCTACCTATGCATTGTGCGATTTTTCCCTCTGAAGGTAGAACTGGTTGTTTTCAACTGCCTTGCCCAGGTGGGGACCTGCCAGCAAGACAGCTTACCTTTCATTTGGAGACACCTTGAAGTCCTGGTCCCTAGAGAAGCCCAGGACCCCATCAGGCAGTAAGTCCACATAGGGACTGACTATCACCCATTTGCAGCTTTCGGCTCAGAGCAATTTTTGGAAGATGAGCTCCCTCCATGCTGAAGACTATGTAGGTGATTGGGGCCTGGCCAGAGGTTCACAAGCTTGGAGGGTCTAATCTGCTTGATGCTTACAGGGTGGGGACTGTGCATGTGTGTGTCACCAGGTGAGGGTAGCCAGGGACCTGTAAAAGGGTTAGTGTCATGTGAGGCCTGTCCACAAGGACACAGGTACTTGCGAGTGCCTGGCATTTGCCTAATGCAAGCCTTAACCTACATAAATGCACATATCTTGTGCCTGAAGACAGAGCTGGAGGAATCAGGACTGCCTTGTCTGGGTGGGGCCCAGCAGGATGGCTGGGAATCTCCAGTGACACCTAAGAGACTTGATTATTGGAGAAGCCTAGGACCCCAGCAGGCAGCCAGTCCAAAAGGGGACAGACAGTCACCACTGTAAGCTGGGGCTTCAGAAAGATTTTCAGGTTGTGGCCACCATCCACCGTAAGACGACTGAGGTGGCTGAAGTTTGGCCAGAGCTCCACAGGCCTGGAGTGCCCTGGGCAGCACTATACCAGCTGGCAGTATGCAGGCCACACCTGAGCAGCCTGCATAGGTCAGTGTAGCCCTCTGAAGCCCAAGACTGGGGGTGGGGACTGTAAGTGCACAGGCCCTGCAGGTCAGGGCAGCCCAGGACCTGGAACAGGGTAATATTCCACAGAACAGGGTTACAGGAGGGGGCTATTGGGGGTGTCAAACAAAAAATAAAATTGCAAGTTATTTTGCTAGCAAAATGAGTTTGTTTGGGAATAGCAGAGGAATTGCAATTCAGGACAAGCAAACGATGGCAAGCCACAGGCAAGTTGGAAGAGACAAAAGGAAGGTCAGCTTTTATTAGGTTTTAGGAAGAAACTTGGGAGGGTTTTTGAACAAAATTTCATTAGAGAAAAGTTCAAGGTTGTGATGGTTTCTCATGGGCTGTAAGAGGTGGTCAGTGCACTGTTGCTGGGTGGGGAGAGCTCTTCCTTCCTCAAATGCAGGAAAGAAACTCCTATGTGGAAAGTGTCCTCCCTTGCTGAGATAAGAATTCTCTTCCTTCCCCTTGCTGGTTATGCAGGCTGCTCCCTCTTCAGGGATGCCCCTGAATATTTAGTAAGGTTTCCTTTACTCAGTTTCACAGGGGTAGCTGGATTCTGCCTAATTCCAACCCTTAACCTCCACAAATACAAAGAACTCCCCTGAAAGCAGGGCTGGAGGGATCTTAAGTGCTGTGCCTGGGTTGGATGGGGGGGTTGGAGGAGGCACTGCTGGCTGGGATGTTCTCCCATAAGAGACACCTGGGAGGATTGGTTGCCGTAAAAGCCCAGGGGGTGTTTGACATGAAGTCTCCATGGGGTCTGTCACTTATTTTAGCAATCACCTCAGATGACTTTGACGTGATAGGTCTCCTCCACTCTTGAGTAATGCAGGTGGTTAGGGATGGCATGGAGAGCCCTGGGTGCACAAAGGGGACATTCTGGGTTTATCGCATATGTGCAAACCCCACAAGTTAGAGTATCCAGGGACCTGTAACAGGGCAAGTGTCAGGGGAGTCTGGGTCACATGAGCTGGGTAGGGGTACCTGGGTTCTATCTTCTTCCAAAGTTCAACCTATGCAAATGTACATAGTCTCCCTGAAGGTACAAATGGGGAAATCTGGACTGCCTTGCCAGGGCATGACTGGTTGGGATGGCCAGAAGTCTTGATTGCTGGAGAAGCCTGGGACCGCATCAGGCAGCCAGCCAGTCCAAATAAGGACAGACTATTGCTGGATTGAAGTTGCTACCTCAGGACAGCCTGGGGGGAGGGGAGTGCTCCCTCCACACTCCTCAAGCCTCCTCAAGCCATTGAGGTTGCATTATGGTCTGGAGTGTTTCCTGCATCCCAAGGCCAGGTGACATGGTATGAAGTGCACTGGCATGAGCCCCACAAAGTAAGATAGCCAGGGGCCTGGAACTGGGCAATGACTGGCAAGGAGGCTGGTCATAGGGGGATGCTACCGTGGGAACAAGGCATCAACCTAATGCACAAGGCCCACCTACCTATTGTTTAATATTCCCTCTGAAGATAGAGTCGGAGGTTTTCCAAATCCCCTGCCAGGGAAGGGCCATGCCTGCATGACAGGGTGTCCTCCAATGGGAGACAGCTGGGAGTCCTGTTCCTAGAGAAGCCTGGGACCACATCAGGCAGCAAGTCCACATGGGGACAGACCATCACCAGGTTAAAGCTGCCACCTCAGACAGATTTTCAAGGTTCCTTGCATCCTGAGGCCATTCAGGTAGTTGGATTCCAGCCAGAGTTTCAGAGCCTGGAGAGCCCTCTACAGCCCAGAGTTCACTGACAGAGTGAGAAGTGCACAGGCTGTGAAAGTGAAGGTAGTCAGCTACCTGAACTGGGCAGCGTCAGGAGAGGCTGGGTCACAGGAGGAGGCATTCTGGGTTACAAGGCATTGGCCTAATGCGCAATGACAACCCATTCTGGAATATTCCCCCAGGAGGCGGAGCTGTAAATTTTTCAACCGTATTGCCATGGAACAGCCATGCCAGCAGGACGGGGATCCTCCTTTGAGAAACACCTGGGAGTCCTGGTCCTAGAGAAGCCCTGAATCCAACAGGCAGGAAGTTCACATGGGGACTGTCACCCATTCGCAGCTTTCTGATTAAAGCAGTTTTTCAAAATGTGGACTCCCTCTACGCTGTGGTTGGGGCCTAGCCAGGGTTTCACAAACTTGAAAAGTCCGGTCTGTTCAAGGCTGGCTTACAGGATACAATTATGCATGTGTGTCTCCCCAAAGTCAGGGTGTCCAGGTATTTGGAACAGGGCAAGCATCCAGGGAGGGCAGCTCATAGGTTCAGGCTCTTGGGTTACATGGCATCTGCCTAATTACCAGCCCTAACCCAGCACAATGTCCCACGGAAGGCAAAGCTAGAGTAATGCAGCTTGCCTTGCCATGGCTGGATAAGGTTACCCAGCCAGGGTATCCTCCAATAAGACACCTCTTAGAGGCTTGATTACTATAAAAGTCAGGGACCACAGTGGACAGTAAGTCTAAATGGGGACTGAAGTAACTAATGCCCACCTCAGAGCCATTTTCAGGAAATGAGCTCCTTCCACCAGTGTTTTAAATGTATGTTTGAAGTGCAATGGTTGGAAATAAATTTTAGTTCCACAGTTCTGGAGGGCCCCAAGTACCCAAGGGTGACTTTCAGGGCATGTACTGTGCATGTGTGGATCATGTAGGTCATGGTAGCCAGGAACCTGAAATAGGGCAAGATTTGGCAAAGGGCAGGTCACAAGAGTGTGGAATTAGGGTATCTGGCATCTCCCTAATTCTAAGCCCTAACCTACACAGAAAGTGCATATTCCCACTGAATATAGAGATGGAAGAATCTGGCTTGCCTTTCCAGGGTAGAACCAAGTGGGGTGCTGTGGGATACCCTCAAATAAGAGATACCCAGGAGCCCTGATTGGTGCAGGAGACTGGGACCCCAGCAGACATTAAGTCCACATAGGAACTATCTCATTTCAGCAGCCACCTCAGTAATTTTCATGAAATGGGTTCCCTCCAACATTGAGGCTATGCAGGTAGTTGTAGAGGGGCCTTAGCTCCACAGTTCTGGAGCGCCTGGGTTGCCCATGGGCAGCTGACAGGATACATACTGCACATGTGTAGGCACACAGGGCAGGCTTGCCAGGGACCTAAAACAGGGCAAGTGTCTGGGGACACTGGGTCATAAGAATGGGTTATTGGCAGTCCCTGGCATCTGTCTAATTCCAAGCATTAATGTGCATATTGCCACTGAGGGCACAGCTGGAGGAATCAGGTGGGATTTCTGGAGTGCCCTCTGAAAAGATATACCTGGGAGCCTTGATAGCTAGGGAAACATCAGATAGCCAGTCCAAAGGAGGACTGACAATGCCAGTTTAGGATGGAACCTCGGAAATACGTTTTGGGATGAGCTATCACCACACTGAATGCTTTGCAGATGGGGCACTGACCAAAGCTCCACAGGACTAGAGGGTTCTGGTTGACCAAGTCTAGATGACAGGAGACATACTGAGCATACATGGGATGTTCAGGTAAGGAAGCCAGGACCTAGGCAATGTTGGAGAATCCCTGTTTCATGAATGGGCTTTTGGAAGTCTATGGCATCTGGCCTATTGCAAACCCTAACCTACACAAATTTGCATATTTTCCTTGAAGATAAAACTATTAATCTGGACTGCCAAGACTGAGCCAAGTGGCCTGACTAGGAAACATTTACTAATGGCATCTAGGAGCCTTGCTTGTTGGTAAGCCCAGGACCTCATCAGGTAGCTGGTCCAAATGGGAGCTCTTTCTACCCTTAAAGCTAATGCCTCAGAAAGACTTTTTGGGATTCTGCACACTCTTCCCTGTAATGCAAGTGGATGAGGACCATTTGGAGCTGCAGAGGCCTACAGTGCCCCAGCTACCCAAGGCTGACAGGTGGGTACATACTGCACATTGCAGGCTGTACATGTCAGGGTAGCCAGGAACCTGTTGCAGGAAAAATATGGGCACAAGCCCAGTCACATGAGGGGGCTGTTTAGGGTACAAGGTATCTATTTCCAAGCTCGAACTTAAACAGATGTTCATATTTCCCATGAAGGCAGATCAGAAGTAAGACGTCCTGCCTTACCAGGGTAGGTCCTGGCAGATGGCCAGATGTCCTCCGATAGGAGACACCAGTTACCTTTGATTGCTAGGGAAATCTGGAACCTCATCAGAGAACCAGTCCAAATGTGGACTGCCTTTCTGTTCAAAGCTGCCTCCTCAGAAAGACTTTCAGGTAAGGGATTCTTCCACCCAGGGAGCTATGCAGAGGTTGAGGACTAGCCTGAGCTTCACGTGCCTGGAGGGCCTTGGATTCCTGTGGCTGGATATTGGGGGGCGGGGGGACATACAGCATATGTGTGGGCCATGTGGGTCAGGACAGCCAGAGACCTGGAACAGACCAAGTATTGAAAGATGGCCTGTTGGCTTTTGTGGATTATAAGCATCTGCCTAATTCCAAGCCCTAATCATCACTAATGCACATATTCCCCCTGAAGTTATGGTTGGAGGAAACTGGATGCCTTTCCAGGGTGAGGCTGGGCAGTCTGGCAGGGGTATCCTTCAGTAAGAGACACCTGGGTGCCTTGATTGCTGAAAAAAATTGGGTCCTCATCAGGGCGGCTAGTCAGATGTAGACTGCTTACAATTTAAAGCTGATGCTTCAGAAGGTTTTGAAGGTAGGTTCCGCCTTCCCTGGAGGCTATATAGGTGGTATAGACCAGCCCAGCCTCCACACCGGAGGGCCCCAGCTGCAAAAAGGTGGCTGTTAAAATGCATACCACGTACATGCCTGCTGCACAGGTCTGGGAAGCCAAAGACCTAGAACTGAGCAGTGTCTGGAGTATCCTGGTCTAAAGAGCAGTCTCTTGAGGGTCCATGGCATCTGCCTCATTCTAAGTCCTAATCTACACAAATGTGCATACGGGGGTCAGGGGTAGTCTGCCCCAAAATGTGCCATTTTGGCATATTGATCATTTTGAATTAGAAGTCATTTAATAAATAGTGCAAGAAGAACACCCAAAGCCCCTCTTGTCTCAAGAAAGCAGGAAATAGATCTCTCATGTGAAAGATACCCTTCCTGTACAGAAAGTAGAAAGTCATCATTAACACCAGAAATAGCGAATTCAGAGCACAAAAGGCTATTTACGTAAACATTGTTACTTTTACTAATTACTACCCCAGCCCAAATTCTGTTTAGAATTCCTTACTAATTGAAGGTCTCAGACATAAATTTTGTTTTTACTGCCAATTCCTCAAGCTTATTGTAATATGAAAGCTACCTGCTCAGTCATTTCTTTGGGTCTCAATTTTACTCTTGAGCCTCCATGCACAGTTAATTAAATTTTGTGTTATCTTCTGTTAATCGGTCATGTGTCCATTTAATTCTTAGGCCAGCTAGAAGAATCTTGAATAATAGAAAAAATTTTTCCTCCACAACAGCATAGTTGGCAGGATAAACTTTCCTAGCGGGATACTGCTGCAGCTGAGAAATCCTGGGACATCTGACAAAAAGCCAGCAAAAGGTAGGAATTCTTGCCATATCTGCCCCTGGGAGAGTCCTTTTACTCTCTCTCTAAATTTAGATCAGTAGGAGAAAATATTCATGGAACTGGTTCCTTGGGCTTAGCAACTCTGGTAAATTGGTAGCATACCCTTGGTTTTCTTCCAGAGATGGTCACAGTTTTTCTTTGTATTCGTATCATTTGTCATAAAAGGGAATCGCCATAGAGGAAGGCAGGTATGGGATCTATCAGCCTTCTGTTTGAACCAACCTCACAAAGTGGAGAGTTCATGATTCTCATAAGGCTGGAGTCTGTTTAGACAAATTTTGCTGTGGTTCCTATATGTAAAAACTGGATGAGGTTTTTCATTTTGCCTTGTTCTATGTCCTAAGAGCCTGGCTTTGTGACCTGTGAGAATATTCTCTCTGGTCTCCACCATCAGGAGGGTATATTTACTTGGGTGTACCTTAGTGGCTGATGAAACTGACCAGGGTTTCAGGACACATAATTGCTAGCAGTATTGATGCTAGCTCTCAGGAGAATTTCTCATAAGAAGTCCCAGCCCTGGGGCCCCTGGGTGGTTCAGTCAATTAAGCAACCGACTCTTGATTTCGGCTCAGGTCATCATCTCACAGTTCATGAGTTCAAGCCCAGCCTTGGGCTCTGTGCTGGTGGCACAGAACTTTCTTGGGATTCTCTCTCTGTCCCTCCCCCAGTCACATTTTCTCTTTCTCTCTCTCTCTCCCTCTCTCTCAAAAAAATAAACAAGAAGTCCCAGCCCTTTAGGGACCTTTATTATCTTAACCTTTGTTGTTTACTGGTGCTGGAAACATATCAGTAGCATGTGCCCAGCATCACAAGTTAGCAGGTCTGTGATTGGGGGTGTCTCAAGTTTCCCTGGGACCAAAGACACCATATTTACTACACCATCCAGTAGTAAGCCAGTACAACAAAGGCTTTTGCTTTCTTAAACTATTTTTGGTAGTAAACTTTTGGATCTTTCGGTCCACATCATCTATGCCCTCTCCAGGGATACCTCTTGCATCCATGGTCTAAGCCTGGAAAATTGCCTCCAGGTCATTCCATAAAAAGGCTTATGGGTAGCTATTGATGATAAGTAAGATCCTACTTGTCAATGGCTGGACAATGGATCCTTCAAAATGGCTATATTTGAAAGAAAAAAAAAATCCTTATAGAGCTCTCAAAATTGTCTTATAAGTAAGTATGACAGCTAGCCTTAGGGATTCCCTTGATAAGGTGAAAGAAAAGAAATTAGACTCAACACAGAAAGTAATGTCCACACCTAATGTCAATTTCCCTTCTCACAATCTGGTGTCATCTGCCTGTTTTAACTTCCCTTTCTCTACATGATTTACAGGGAGTGCTCTGGACTGATCTCTAGGTTCAAAGTGTATAGGTTTCTCATATAAATGCTGAAAGCGAGGAAATGAATTTAATACAAGCTCCTGAGACTGGTAGTAAGGCTGGCTTTGTGCCTACTGTTCAGGGCCCTGTTATCTGGCTCTGCCAGCTTCAGACGTTCCTATGCAATGTCCTTCGCAGATGTATCCTAGACCCCCACCAAAATGAAATTCATGTCCCCTGAACAGCAGATCTTTTAGATTATACAGCCCTTTACCTCCACTTTCAGAAGATCTTACTAAATTAGGAATTAGAAAAATTAATGGCCATTCTCAACATTCTCCTCACAGATAAAACAGGCGACCAAAATCTCCTACAAAAGATCAACGGAAGGCCACGTTTAGGGACTAATAGAAACCAATGTTGAATTGTGTATTCAGAAACAAGGCTTTTGTTGAAATGCTCTATACAGACCTTGCAAAGGCATAAGTCTTTTGATACCTATTTTAGTTAAAAATCTCTCTAGTATAAAGTAGCAAGTTTGATTAAAAAGGTGAGTCAGTCCCCTAATACTTAGGCTGTAATTCAGGTCTTTGGGGGCAATTAAAAAACCTGTCTTTGTCTTGTAAATCTCTGCAAAACCAGAAATGTAACTCTTTACTAATGTATCTTTACTAACCTCCAAACCTCACCTATTTCTCTGAAAATGCTGTAGATAAAGATGAGGATATTGAAGCAAAATTGTCCTGTACTTCTAAAAGGTATAATACAATTACCCTGAAACTCTTAGAAAAAAAAAATGCATTCTTTCTCTGTTCACCAAAGTTAGAAATCTTACCAAGTCTTTGAAATGTAAACAGTCCACAGTCATGTGAGCTTGAAGGAAAAAAGGCATAGAGGCCTTTTTAAAATACACACAGCTGAAAGGGATCTTGTGCCCAAACTCTACCAGCACAGCCTTCTTGAGGTTACTTCCAGGGACAAAGAAAAATCTTAAAAGTCATCTCCACATGTGTATGTATATACATTATATATATGGTATTTTTCTACCTCTGGAAGGTATTGCCAAAATTAATTCATAAAGGAACTCCATTTACTTGGCTTAAAAAATTTAAACACTTATATAAATCCAATATTCATAAAATTCTCAAAAATAGAAACACTAACAAATGAATTTTAGGTTTATATGATCTGGGAAAATATTTAGTATTAAAACTAATTTAAGATTGTTGGTTTATTGAAAATAGACCTGTCTTTAAAAAAAAAAAAGATATGTCTTTAGAGTTATCAGTATTAAATATAATACTTTTATTCTATCCAGGTTTATTAATCAAATAAGTTCATGTTATCCCTGTAGCAAAATTTGTCAGCAAAAAATAACTTAGAATAATAATTTGTCTAATGTCTCATGAAGTTTTTGTGGGTAATCTAAACATAATTCTTGGGAGCAAAGGATTTAAATAGATGTAAGTAATATAAATATTTATAGATTGAAAAACAACAATGGTATTTTATGGTATGCATACTTAAAAATAGCTTCCAGGGTGCCTGGATGGCTCAGTTGGTTAAGCCTGCAACTTCGGCTCAGGTCATGATCTCACATTTGAGCTCTGTGCTGACAGTTCAGAGCCTGGAACCTGCTTCCGATTCTGTGTCTCCTTCTCTCTCTGCCTCTCCCTGTCATGCTCTTTCTCTCTCTCTTTCTCTGTCAAAAATAAATAAACATTAAAAAAAAAATTTTTTTTAAATAGCTTCCAAAAATTTTTGGTAACCTGGAACTATACAATTTTGCTAAGTTAGGTGATAATTTAAATTCATTGAATATCCACAGTATTTCCAAATAAGGTAAAATAGTAGGTTTATCTACTTTGGTCTTCCAATTAAAAGAAACTAAAGAGGGGGTGCCTGGATGGCTCAGTTAAAGCATCCAACTGTTGATTTTGGCTCAGGTCATGATCTCACGGTTGGTGAGTTCAAGCCCCTTGTTGGGCTTTGTGCTGACAGCACAGAGCCTGCTTGGGTTTCTCTCTCTCCCTGAGCTCGCTCTCTCTATCTCTGTCTCTCAAAATAGGTAAATAAACTTAAAAAAAAATAATAAAGATACATTTTGGGTTTGTGAGTAGACATGTTTTATGTTTATTTGAAAGATTGTACTATGAAGAAGCACATATTTCTAGAATAAAATGTATTCATAAATTTGCCAATCAAAAAAAAGCAGGTGTAACAGTTTATAATTGGTTACTACTAAGATCTCACTAGAAATTAGTTTCTAAGAGTTAAGAATTTTAATTAATATGAGTCCTCACTTTGGCAGCACATATGCTAATTAATATGTGTGGTTAAAGCTGCTAGAAATAAGAAAGGAAACATCTCCATATAAAATAAAAAGGAGGATGTATGCTTTCAGTTAAAAGAAGGTATGAAAAATGGAAATGCACTTTTGTTGAGGGGAGAAAAAAAGTAAGTTTCTCCAAACAGAGGCTGGAAAAGAGAGATAACATGAGACAAAGTCTTAGTGTAAAAAAGAAAGTTGTAAACGGTTTATGGAAAAAGAATCTTTGAAAAGGAAATTTATATCTGGTTAATACTGGCTAAGATGGGAGTAAATTTTTTTTTGTACTGTGTGTGTTCTTTTTTAATATGAAATTTATTGTCAGATTGGTTTCCATACAACACCCAGTGCTCATCCCAATAGATGCCCTCCTCAATGCCCATCACCCACTTTCCCCTCCCTCCCACCCCCATCAACCCTCAGTTTATTCTCAGTTTTAAGAGTCTCTTATGGTTTGGCTCCCTCCCTCTTTTTGTTTTCTTTCCCCTCCCCCCATGGTCTTCTGTTAAGTTTCTCAGGATCCACATAAGAGTGAAAACATATGGTATCTGTCTTTCTCTGTATGACTTATTTCACTTAGCATAACACTCTCCAGTTCCATCCACATTGTTACAAAAGGCCAGATTTCATTCTTTCTCATTGCCAAGTAGTATCCCATTGTATATATAAACCACAATTTCTTTATCCATTTATCAGTTGATGGACATTTAGGCTCTTTCCATAATTTGGCTATTGTTGAAAGTACTGCTATAAACATTGTGGTACAAGTGCCCCTATGCATCAGTATTCCTGTATCCCTTGGGTAAATTCCTAGCAGTGCTATTGCTGGGTCATAAGGTAGATCTATTTTCAACTTTTTGAGGAGCCTCCACACTGTTTTCCAGAGTGGCTGCACCAGTCTGGATTCCCACCAATGGTGCAAGAGGGTTCCCGCTTCAAGATGGGAGTAAATTTAAGTAAATGAGTTTTCATATCAAAAGTACACTGATGCAAAATTAAAACTGGGTTTTCTCTTTGTTAAAAAGTAAAGTTTTCTTGGGGTGCCTGGGTGGTTAAACATCCAAGGTCAGCTCAGGTCATGATCTCATGGTTCATGGGTTCAAGCCCCGTGTCAGGCTCTGTGCTGATAGCTCAGAGCCCGGAGCCTGCTTCGAATTCTGTAGTCTCCCTTTCTCTGTATCCCTCCCCCATTCATTCTCTGTCTCTGTCTCTCATAAATAAATAAATAAGTAAATAAATAAAATAAAGTTTTCTTGGACTGTCAGTTTGCTTTTAAGACATTGTAAAAAGTTTTTTCCTTTTCATGTTTTAGTTATTATTGAAGTACAATTGACATACAATGCTACATTAGTTTCAGGTGTACAACATAGTCATTAATTCTATACATTACTCACCATAATAAGTATAGTCACCATCTGTCACATACAACATTATTACAATATTGACCATATTCCCTGGGTTGTACTTTTCATCTCCATGACTTATTTTATAATTGAAAGTTTGTACCCATTAATTCCCCCTTATTTTGGCCAAGCTCTCCACTGTCTCCTCTCCGGCACCCACCAGTTTGTTTTTTGTATTTAAGACACTGTTTTGTTTTTTAGATTCCACATATAAATGAAGTCATAGATTTGTCTTTCTCTGTCTGACTTATTTCACTTAGCAACATATTCTCTAGGTCCATCCATGTTGTCACAAGCAGTGAGACCTCATTCTTTTTTATAACTGAGTAATAGTCAAATACACACACACACACACACATACACACCATATTTTCTTTATCCATTCATCTATGGATGGACACTTGGGCTTCCCATGTTTTGGCTATTGTGAATAATGCTGCAATAAACATAGGAATGCATATATCTTTTCAAATTAGAGTTTTTGCTTTCTTTGGGGAAATACTCAAATGAAATTACTGGATCATACAGTATTTCTATTCATTTCTTGAAGAAACATCCTTACTGTTTTCCACAGTGGTTGCACCAATTTACATTTCCACCAACAGTATAAGAAAGTTCCCTTTGCTTCATACCCTTGCCAACACTTATTTTTTTGTCTTTTTGATACTAGCCATTCGACTGTTGTGAGGTAATACTTCCTTATGGTTTTGATTTGCATTTCCCTGCTCATGAGTGATGTTGAACTTCTTTGTATGTGTCTGTTGGCCATCTGTCTGTTTTCTTTGGAGAAATATCTATTCAGGTCCTCTGCCCATTTTTTAATTGGATTGGGGTTTTTTGGTTTGTTTTTTGTTTTTTGGTGTTGACTTATATAATTTCTTTATATATTTTGGATATTACCCTTTATCAGATCTATCATTTGCAAATATCTTCTTCCATTCAGTAGGTTGCCTTTTCATTTTGTTAATGAAATGTGCAAAATGTTTTTATTTTGGTGTAGTTCCAATAGTTTTTTTTTTCCCCTTGTCTAGAAAGACATATCCATAAATATGTTGCTCAGGCTGATATCAAAGAGATTACTGCCCATGTTTTCTTTCATGGTTTCAGGTCTCACATTTAGATCTTGATTCTATTTTCAGTTTTTGAGTATGGTATAAGAAAGGGGTCTAGTTTCATTCATTTGCATGTAGCCATCAGTTTTCCCAACAACATTTATTGAAAAGACTTTCTTTTACCCATTGTATATTCTTTCCTCCTTTGTCATAGATTAATTAATCATCTATGCACGGCTTTATTTCTGGACTCTCTGTCCTGTTTCTTTGATCTGTGTGTCTATTTTTGTGCCAATACCATACTGTTTTGAATACTGTAACTGTGATATACCTTGAAATTTGAGATTGTGATACCTCTAGTTCTGTTTTTCTTTCTGAAGATTGCTAATGCTATTTGGGAGTATCTGCTATTCCATACAAAGTTTAGGACTATTCTAGTTCTGTGAAAAGTGCTCTTGGTATTTTGATGAATCTGAACGCGCATGAGTAGTATGGGCATTTCAACAATGTGGTATCACTATTTGTGTTATATACAATTTTTTTCATCAGTTTCTTACAGGTTTCAGAGTATAGGTCTTACACTTCCTTGGTTAAGTTTATTCCTGGGTACTTTATTCTTTTTAGTGTAATTGTAAATAGGATTATTTTCTTAATTTTTATTTCTGCTACTTCATTATTAACATGTATAAATTCAACATATTTCTTTTTATTAAAATTTTTTTAATGTTTATTTATTTTTTGACAGAGAGAGAGCATGAGCGGGGAGGGGCAGAGAGAGAGGGAGACACAGAATCTGAAAGAGGCTCCAGGCTCTGAGCTGTCAGCACAGAGCCCAACACGGGGCCTGAACTCACAGACAACAAGATCATGACCTGAGCTGAAGTCAGACGCTCAACCGACTGAGCCACCCAGACGCCCCATTTTTAAAAAAAATTTTTTTTAATGTTTATTTATTTTTAAATGCAACATATTTCTGTATGTTAATTTTGTATCCTGCAACTTCACTGACCTTATTTATCATTTCTAATAGGTTTTTTTTTTTTTTGGTGGAGTCTTTAGGATTTTCTATATATAGTGACAATTTTACTTATTCCTTACCAATTTATATGCCTTTTAATTCTTTTTTAAAATTTATTTATTTCAATTTAATTTAGTTAACATACAGTGTAGTAGTGGCTTCAGGAGTAGAACCCAGTGATTTATCACTTACATGTGATACCCAGTGCTCATCCCAACAAGTGCCCTCCTTAATGCCCATCACCCATTTAGCCCATCGCTCCAACAACCTTCCCTCCAGCCACTGTCAGTTTGTTCTCTATGTTTGAGTCTCATGGTTTGCCTCCCTATCTGTTTTTACCTTTTCTTTCCCTTCCCCTATGTTCCTCTGTTTTGTTTCTTAAATTCCACATATGAGTAAAATCTTATGGTATTTGTCCTTCTCTATTTCACTTAGCATAATACCCTCTAGCTCCATCCATGCTGTTGCAAATAGCATGATTTCATTCTTTTTGATCACTGAGTAGTATTCCAGTGTGTTGATGGACATTTGGGCTCTTTCCGTAATTTGGCTATTGTTGATAGTGGTGCTATAAACTTTGAGGTACATGTGCTCCTTTGAATCAGCATTTTTGTATCCTCAGGATAAATACCTAATAGAGCAATGGCTGGGTCATAGGGTAGTTCTGTTTTTAATTTTTTGAGGAACTTCCCTACTGTTTTCAGAGTGGCTGTACCAGTTTGCATTCCTACCAGCAGTGCAAAAGTGTTCCCCTTTCTCCGCATCCTCGCCAACATCTGTTGTTGCCTGAGTTGTTAATTTTAGCCATTCTGACTGGTATGAGGTGGTGTCTCATTGTGGTTTTGATTTGTATTTCTCTGACGATGAGTGATGTTGAGGATCTTTTCATGTGTCTGTTAGCCATCTGGATGTCTTCTTTGGAAAAGTGTCTATTCATGTCTTCTGCCCATTTCTTTACTGGATTACTTGTTTTTGGGTGTTGAGTTTGACAAGTTCTTTATAGATTTTGGATACTAACCCTTTATCTAATATGTCATTTGCAAATATATTCTCCTATTCTAATAGCAGTCAGCTTACCCTGCACCACTCCCCTGCATTTTTTTTCTTTGGCATGTGGCTGGGATTCAAAACCCAAAGTCTTAAAGGACCTGGCACTGTGCAGATCCACTCCCCTCCTCTGGAGTAGAGTCTCTCCATGCTGTGTCTGAAATCCTGTCCCTGAAAAGCAGTCCCACACCTGCACAGTATGTGGGATCTATGGTGTAGCACCCCTGAAGGTTATATTCCTCTGGGTGCATGTCTGTCCCCTGCTGATGAAGGGCCTTTGACTAGTGCCTGCAGGGTGTTTGTCCTTGGGAAGGCAATATGCCCTCTTCCAAAAGTACTCCAGGAAGGGGAATGTTCTCTCCCAGTGCACCCCAGAGATCCCCACATGACACTATGCACTCCAGGGCCAGCTCCCTACTCCCCAGGTGTGCTCTCCCCAGAGAGGTTTTTCTCTTGTGCGAACTCAATGCTGCACTTTCTCAACCCCTCTCTCTTTCTCTCCCTTTGTCTCTCCATGAAAAGGGTTCCCTTCCTTCCACAGCACTGCTGTTTTTCTCTCAATTCACTTCCACACACCTACTACTGTCTCCCTCCAACTGTGGAGGTCAAACTGTCTCTCTCCAATTGTGGAGATCCTTCTGCCACTCCAGAGATCAGTTTTCTGGGTGTTCCAAGTGATCTGACCTCAAGGCAGTTGTGTTTGAGGGGAATGGAAAGCTTAGGGTCCTGATACTTTTCCACCATCTTAACTCCTCCCACCCTAATTATTTTTCATGTCTGATTGGTATGGCTGGGAATTCCAGCATTACGTTGAATAAAAGTGGTGAGTGGGTATTCTTGTCTTGTTCTGATCTTAAAGGAAAAGCTCTCAGTTTGTCAACATTGAGTATGATGTTAGCTGTGGGTTTGTCATATATGGCCTTTATTATGTTGAGGTATATTCCCTCTAAAACCCACTTTGTTGAACATTTTTATCATAAACTTGAATTTTGTCAAATGCTTTTTTGGCATCTATTGAGATCATATGGTTTTTACTCTTTCTGTGGTTAATATGTTTTATCACACTGACTGATTTGTGAATATTGAACCACACTTGAATCTCTGGAATAAACCCCACTTGATTCTTGTGAGTTATCCTTTTAATGTATTGTTGAATGCATTTTGCTAATATTTTGTTGAGGATTTTTAAATCTATGTTCATTAGAGATATTGGCCTGAAGTTTCTTTTTTTATCGTAATTTGGATTATGGCATCAGGGTAATACTGGCCTCATAAAATGTATTTGGAAGTTTTCCTTCCTCTTCTATTTTTTTGGAATGCTTTGAGAGTAATATGCATTAACTATTCTTTAAATATTTGGTAGACTTTATCTATGAAGCCATCTGGTCCCAAACCTTGGTTTGTTCCCAAGTTTTTTGATTACTAATTCAATTTCATTACTAGTAATTGGTCTATTCAAATTTTCTATTTCTTCCTGATTCAGTTTTGGGAGATTGTAGGTCTTTACAAATGTATCCATTTCTTCTATTCCAATTTGTTGGCATATAATTTTTCATAGTAGTCTCTTACAATCCTTGTATTTCTGTGGTGTCAAATATTATTTCTCTTCTTCCATTTCTGATTTTATTTGAGTCCTCTCTTTTTTTTTTTCTTGGTGAACAAAACTGGTTTATCAATTTTGTTTATCTTTTCAAAGAACTAGCTCTGGTTCATCTTTTCTATTGTTTTCTTTGTCTATTTCATTAATTTCTGCTCTAATCATTATTATTTACTTCATTCTACTAGCATTAGATTTAATTTGTTATTTTTCAAGTTCCTTTAGGTGTAAGTTTAGGCTGTTTATTTGAGATTTTTCTTATTTCTTGAGGAAGGCCTTTGTACCATAAACTTTCCTATTGGAACTACTTTTGCTGCATTCTAAAGTTTTTGGGCCATTGTATTTTCAATTTTTTGTTTCCATGTAACTTTTAATTTCATATTTTATTTTTTCACTGACCCTTTGGTAATTTAGTAGCATGTTGCTTACTCTCCATATGTTTGTGTTTTTCTCATAATTGATTTCTAATTTCATACTGTTGTGGTTAGAAAAGGTGTTTGATATGATTCCAAACTTGTTCAATTTATTGATACTTTCTATGTGGTCTAACATATGGTAACTTGTGGTCTGACATCTACCCTGGAGAACGTTCCACGTGCACTAGAAAAAAAAATGTGTTATCTGTTGTTTTGGATGGAATGTTCTGCATGTATCTGTTAGGTCCATTTGGTCTAATGTGTAGTTCAAAGTCAATGTTTCCTTGGCGATTTTCTGTCTGGATGATCTATTCATTGATATAAGTAGGGTGTTAAAATTCCCTACTATTATTGTATTGCTGCCAATTTCTCCTTTCATGTATGTTAATATTTGCTTTATGTATTTAGGTGCTTCTATGTTGGATGTATACATATTTACAATTGTTATATCCTCTTGTCAGATTGATGTTTATCATTATGTACTGCCTTTCTTTGTCTCTTGCTACAGCCTTTGTTTCAATTTTTTTTTTTAATGTGTATTTATTTCTGAGACAGAGACAGAGCATGAGTGGGGGAGGGGCAGAGAGAGCGAGAAGGAGATACAGAATCTGAAGCAGGCTCCAGGCTCTGAGCAGTCAGCACAGAGCCCTACGCAGGGCTCAAACTCACAAATCGTGAGATCATGACCTGAGCTGAAGTGGGTCGCTCAACCACCTGAGCCACCCAGGCACCCCTACCGTCTTTGTTTTTTTTTAATTTTATTTTTTATTTTATGTTTTTTGAGAGAGAGAGAGAGAGAGAGAGAGAGTGAGTGAGTGCAGGCGAGGGGCAGAGAGAGAGGGAGACACAGAATCAAAGCAGGCTCCAGGCTCTGAGCTGTCAGCACAGAGCCCGACATGGGGCTTGAACCCATGAACCGTGAGATCATGACCCGAGCCGAAGTCGGACACTTAACCGACTGAGCCACCCAGACACCCCTACAGTCTTTGTTTTAAAATCTATTTTATCCAATATAAGTATTGCTACTCTGGCTTTTTTTTTTCCCCACTTCCATTTGCATGGAATATCTTTTTCCATCCCCTCACTTTCAGGCTGTATAAGTCTTTAGGTTCGAAGTGAGTCTCTTGTAGGCAATAAATAGATGGGTCTGGTTTGTTTATACATTCATTCACTCTATGTCTTTTGATTAGACTATTTAGTCCATTTACATGTAATTATTGATAGGTATATACTTATTGCCATTCTATTAATTGTGTTCTAGGTGTTTTTGTAGTTCTCTGTCCCTTTCTTCTTCTTTTACTCTCTTCCCTTGTGGTTTAATGGCTTTCTTCAGTGTTAAGCTTGGATTTCTATTTTTTGCTTATCTGTTATAGGAGCTTGACTTTTGGTTACCATTGGGTTCATATATAACATCTTACTTATGTAGAAGTCTATGTTAATTCGATGGTTACTTAAGTTTGAACATATTCTAAAAGCACTACATTTTCCTTCCCGCTCCATGTTTTATGTATGTAAGGTCATATTTCACATGTTTTTATTTTGTGTATTCCTTGACTAATTTTTGTAGATATAATTTTATATCTACAATATAATTTTATTATTTTTGTGTTTTACCTTCCTTCCTGGCTTTATAAGTGATTAATCTATCTTTACCAAATGTATGGCTTTAATTAAAAATTTTTCCTTTCATAATTTTCTTCTAGTTATGGCCTATTCTTTCCATTTAAGAATTTCTGTTAATATTTCTTGAGAGGCTGGGTTAGGAGCGATGAACTCCTTCACTTTTGGTTTGTCTGGGAAACTCTTTATCTCTTCTTATTCTGAATAATCTTGCTGGGTAGTATATTCTTGGTTGTATTTTCTTTTTTTTTTTTTTAGCACTTTGAATATATCATGCCTCTTTTTTCTGGCCTGCAAAGTTTCTGCTGAAAAGTCAGCTAGCAGCCTTCTGGAGTTTCCATTGTGTGTAACTGTTTTCCTTTCTCTTGCAGTTTTTAAAATTCTCTCTTTATCTTTACGTTTTGCCATTTTAATTATTATGTGTCTATGATCCTCCTTGGGTTCATTTTCTTTAAAACTTTCTATGGTTTCTGGACCTGGGTGCCTGTTTCCTTCCCCAGATTAGAAGAGTTTTCAGCTATTAAGTCTTCAGATAAGTTTTCTGACCCCTTATTTCTCTCTTCTACTTCTGGAATCCCTATAATAAAAATGTTATTATGCTTGATGATGTCACAGAGCTTCCTTAACATATTCTCATTTTTTATTCTGTTTTTTTTTTGTCATTCTGCTTGTTTGCTTTCCACTACCCTGTCTTCCAGATCACTGATCTGTTCTTCTGTAACCTGTAATCTACTATAGATTTTCTCTAGCATATTTTTCATTTCAGCTATTGAATTCTTCAGCTCTGACTGGTCCTTTTTCACTTTAATTATTTAATTTAATTAAATTTTAATAACTACTTAATTTAATTTGTCTCTTTGTTGAAGTTCTCATTGAGTTATCCACTTTTTTCTCAAGTCCAGTGAGTGTCTTTATGACTATTAATTTGAACTGTTTATCAGATATATTGCTTATCTCCATTTCATTTAGGAGTTTTTTTGGTGTGGTTTTTCCTTGTTCATTCATTTTGGACATATTCCTCTGTCTCTTTTGTCTAATTCTTTGTGTTTATTTCTATGTATTAGGTCAGCTATGTCTTCTAGTCTTGAAAACAGTGGCTTTGTGTAGAAGTCCTGTGGTGCCCTATAGCATAATTCCTCCCCCACCAAATCACCAGCTTCAGGTACTCCAGGGTGTCCCCTGGTTGGACTGGGTATGTCCTCTTGTTGTGGATGATCTTCAGTTGCCTTCAGCCCAGCCAGCTGCAATAACCCACTTTGCCTGCTGTGGGCATAGTGGACAGGGTTTACTCCTTGTTCTGTTCAGAGACCTGCCTGTGGCCATTGCAAGCTTATTGGTGGGTGGGGCTAGCAGTGGGCCTATTTATGTCTCTGCCATCGCTGCAGGCCCACCGAAGGGAGGGCTTTTCCCTGTGCAGCCAGCTAAGAGATCTGGCTGCAGAAATTGTCATGTGTGCTGACATGTGTTGCCCACTCCAACCTCATCTTCAGCCTCCCACCCCCACCCCCAGGGCAAGAGTCATTTGAAGTGGTACCTGTCCAGGCCAGGTCTGTCTGTCAGGTATGTGGGGCAGGAGCCACTTTGCAGGGCCTTATACTGATTTGCATAAGTTTAAAAGCATATGATCTCCTTGTAACAGGACATAATTGGAAGCATTGTTTAGACTCAGATATAACCAGTTTTAAGGAACTAATGTTGACTTTATAGAGCCAATAAAGCCCCTTGGAAAAACAGCCTGACACATTGTTTATAGGATTCTTAGCAGCCTTACTAGGTAAGGAAACAAGATTACTTCCAAGCAAATGCAAGAACCTCTGAATATTTTGAGAACCACAAGAAGAGAGGAAGTAACACAAATCTATGTGTATTACAGGCAGTCTGATGGCAAGTATTTGGCCTTTTGCCCTTAAGAGACTTAAAATTTCAATCTGCAGATTTCCTATGAGAAGTTCCAGCAAAGCAGTTATAAAAGAGTCTATTTCATCAATTGTTATTTTGTACTTATGTAAATGATCAGGTCAGGTTTATTAAAACTAAATTTATTTTGCAAAAAATGTTAATTTGGCTAGCTTTAAAAATGTGGTCACTTCAGGGTGCCTGGGTGGCTCAGTTGGTTAAGTGTTTGACTTCAGCTCAGGTCATGATCTCACGGTTCATGAGTTCAAGCCCTGCATCAGGCTCTGTGCTGATAGTTCAGAGCCTGGAGCCTGCTTTGGATTCTGTGTCTCCCTCTCTCTCTCTCTCTGTTCCTTCTCTGCTTGCACTCTCTCTCTTTCTCAAAGATAAATAAATATTTTTTTATAAATGTGGTCACTTTAGAGAGACAAATTATGTTTTAGTAACACCCCTTTGTGGATATTAGATTCTATTTCTATTAATCATCTTTGAGGTTCTGTAAATGAGACTAGATACTGAATTCTTTTATTTTCCTCCCGTGTCTGGCTACACAACTCTCAAAAATAACATTTTCCATTTTCTCCCATCGTTTCAACTTAGAATCATTGAGAACTAAAACTTCCCTTTTTCCTGAAGCCCTGCAAACTGAAAATGAATGACCTGATATAAACTTCAAGGAAATCCCCACAATAGCTTGAATATAGATAATCTTCATGCCTGTTGTTCTATAGGCCATTCAGAAATATCACCAGAGGGGCGCCTGGGTGGCTTGGTCGGTTGAGCGTCCGACTTCTGCTCAGGTCATGATCTCGCGGTCCGTGAGTTGGAGCCCCGCGTCGGGCTCTGTGCTGACCGCTCAGAGCCTGGAGCTTGTTTCAGATTCTGTGTCTCCCTCTCTCTCTGCACCTCCCCTGTTCATGCTCTGTCTCTCTCTGTCTCAAAAATAAATGTTAAAAAAAAATTTAAAAAAAAAAAAAGGAATATCACCAGAGACCATCAAACTACAGGCAAATTTATAAGATTGACAGAGCCTACCCTCACTCTCTCTGAAGATGCTTTGAGCTGAACCTCTATACTGTTATTTGTGGATAGGCCCACATTCCACAGGCCTGGAAGGCCCTGGCCAGCCAGGTTCATAGTGCACATGTGTGGGCTATGCAGGCCAAGCTAGGCAGAGATCTGGAACAGGACAATTGTTGAGAGAGGCTTGGTAACAGGAACCGGCTATTGGGAGTCCATGGTAGCTGCTTCAGTGCAAGGACCAACCTACACAAATACACATAAAGTTAAAGCTGGATGACTCTTAATAGCCTTGCTAGGATTGGACCAGGAGGGCTGACCTGGCATCGCCCCCGCCTCCATTCCCATTGGAGTTGTGATTGCTGGAGAAGTTCTGGACCTCATTAGGCAGCCAGCATGAAAAGGGGACTAACTGACACCAGTTTAAAGCTGCTGACTCAGAAAGATTATGCAGAGAGGCCTTTCTTCACCCTAAGGTCATTTTGAAGGTTGAGGTTCAGCCAGAGCTCCACAGGCCTGGAGTTTCCCTTGCAGTCCAGAGTCAGGTGGCGCAGGAATGACTGTACATATGCATAGCATGAAGGTCAAGGTAGCTAGGGACCTGAAGCAAGGCTATGTTGGGTGAGGCCAGGTCACAGAAGCACTCTACTGGGGACACATGGCATCCTCCTAGTTCCAAGTTTTCCCTTGCACAAATGTGCATATTCACACTGAAGCAGAGCTGGAGAAATCTGGACTGCCTTGCCAGGTAGGGATGGGATGGCTGGCCAAGGTACCCTCCAATAATAGACTGAGGAAGGATCCCAGAAGTCTGGAGCAGCCTTGACTCTATCAGGAAGCCAGTCCAAAATGGAGGTTGACAGTCACTAGTTTAAGCCTGCTACCTCAAATTCTGGGGGATTGGATTCTTTCCACTATGGAGGCCAAGTAGGTGGTTGTGAACAATCTGAGTTTCACTGCCCTGCAAGGCCCCTGCAGCCAAAAGCCTACTAACAAGATGTGGACTGCACATGCATGGAAGGTACAGGTCAGGGTACCCAGGGATATGGAACAGGGCAATGTACTGTGAAGCCAGGTCACAGGACAAGGCTACTGGGGATACCTGGCATCTGCCTAATTCCAGCCCTAACCTATACCAATGCATATATTCCCCTGAAGGCAGAGCTGGAGAAACATGTACCACCTTGCTAGGGCTGGATTAGGTAGGCTGGCTGACATATTTTCCAGTGAGAGACTTCTGGGAGCCTTGATTGCCACAGAAGCCTGGGACCCAGCAAACAGTAAGTACACATGGGGACTGACTGTTGCCCATTCAATGGCCACCTCAGAGTGATTTTTAGGAGATGGGTTTTCTCTGTCCTTGAGGCAATGAGGTTGGATGCTCAGGACCTACCTGAGCTCCACAGTCCTGGAGGTCCCCAGCTGGCCCTGGGCAGCTGACAGGGTGTGGACTGCTGATGCCAAGTGATGCAGGTCAGGGTATCCAGGGACCGGGAACATGGCAATGTTGGTTGAGGCTGTGGCACAGGAATAGGCTTTGGGGGTACCGGGCATCTGCCCAATTTCAAGCCCTAACCTACACAGATGCACATATTCCCCCTGGAGGCTGTTTTGTTTAGGGAAACAAATAATGCTCACAGACTCATTTGTCTTTGCCAACAATGTAATTTTTTTTTTTAATTTAAGTTTTATTTACTTTGAGAGAGTGAGCAAGAGAGAGCAGGGGAGGGGCAGAGAGAGAGGGAGAGAGAGAACCCCAAGCAGGCTCCATGCTGTCAGCACAGAGCCTGAGGCAGGCTGAAATCGAGAGTTGGACGCTTAACAAACTGAGCCACTCAGATGCCCTGCCAACAATGTATTCAAAGCTGATTTACTGTGCAAACCTCACAAGCCAATAGCATACAGGATAATGTCTTTTAATAAGCCAATAAAGAAATCTACTCCAAACCAATGTCAGATGAATCACACTATTGTTCCAGGCAAGGAGAGATGGAAGCAGTCAAGTCCAAAGTTAGTTGATGTGTACCTTTATCAGAGTTGGTACCTGGCAGAGACCGCTTACCCAGCCAAGAGCTGAAGTCCAGCCGCTAGTACAAAAGCAAACGTCCTGTGTTGTTGGAGCAGATTGCTAGGGGACAACTGTGCTAGTGTTAATGGGCAAAATGATCTTTGTGAGAGGTCTCTGTACAACTTTCTCCACTGCCTGTGAAAGAGTTGCTTTTACCAGGCAGGAGTTAATTGCCCCAAGGTCTTTAAGGGCTATCAGTTCAACACAGTGTAGTCTTGCCCTGACCAATGAATCCCAGATCATCCTCACAGACCCTCAGCGTTTATAGTCTATATGCCCCCTTGCCATAATTGTTTCTTTATGTTTTTATTAATAAGCCCCCCCACTACTGGACTCCCTCAGCAGCTATTATTTTCAGTGAGAACAGACGTGATAATAACATCCTGACTCCACATATTTTTTTCTTATATTGAAACAACTTTGCTCCTAAAAACTTTTTTTTGTCTTTGTCATAAACAAGTGTATATGAAATCATATCAAACCAATATACAACATCCCGTCATTCCAAATCGCTCACATGCTAATTAATACTAAGGGTGTAATGCCCAATACAAATCTAAGCTCACAAAAATACCATTCCACCTTGATTCCACATCACTTACAATCTTAATCACAAACAGTCATATTTTGGGAGTATTTTTCCCTTGATGCACATTCTTTTACACCACAGTTTAATGACCAGTTTAAACAACCATGTCGATATAAACCTAATAAAGAACTCTTTAACATGGTACCACATTAAAGACCAAACAACAAAAACTTAACCTTATTAAACCACTCAGTTTGACTTCTTGACAAATATATACCCAGGTAGAGATCATTTTTATAATGTTCCAGATTATATGCTCACATAGCATTATTAAACACACATTCAATTGTTAACATCAGAATTCAGGGATGTCATTATTTTAGGGATGCATGTTTTGTTCTCTTTTCA
Organism: Panthera onca; assembly: GCF_046562875.1. Classification (NCBI taxonomy): domain Eukaryota; kingdom Metazoa; phylum Chordata; class Mammalia; order Carnivora; family Felidae; genus Panthera; species Panthera onca. The sequence continues at coordinate 28,412,486 of NC_138355.1, read as the reverse complement.
ATTCCTGCAAAGTTATTTTGACTTTATTCGTCTCATCTTCCAAATGTGCCTAAGTTGTCCTAAGTTTTCTTGTGTTAAGTTTTATTTCTCCAGTTATTTTAATAGTTCCTTTACCTTCTATTAATCTGAAATAACATATTTTTCTTTTTAGTGTAGGATCCATTACCTGTTTTAGTTTTACACATCCCATCATGTGTTCCTTATTTTTCCCTTGACTCTAATAGGTTAGGATGAGGCTTGGCTTAGTGCATACTATCCTAGTCAGTTTATCATAGTATATGTAACTGATTGAGGGACCATCATGGCCATAGTCATAGGTACTTCTACCATAGGTATATCCACCGTCTAATAAAGGTACTTTGGTTCCATTCCAACAACAACTTAGGAACATGTTTTTCTTTTATCATAAGGAAGCTGTCTGTGGCCTGTAGGCTCCACTCTCCCTGTTGATATTGGGGAATGGCAAAAGTGTGGACCCCAATATCATGGGTTTCTTTTTTCCTTTAATGATGTAAAAATTTTTGCTTCTAATTTTCAGTTGCCCAAGGAATCACAGCCATTAGGGTATGTGATATCTACTTTACTTCTGGTTGGGTTGTCTGTTATCTCAGATGACCAGTATTGCCCCAAGATTATAGCTGTTCTAAGAGTATTCCACACATTAACAAAGTTTAATTGCAACAATTGACAATCTATAGAGAAACATATTTTGTCTTTTTTCATTGAAGGATAGTTAACATACAATGTTAACGTACAACATAGTGATTCAACAATACATTCTATGCTCACAATAAGTATAGTTGTGATCTGTCGTACGTTATTACAATATTACTGACTATATTCTCTAGGCTGCACTTGTCATCTCTGTGCCTTATTTAATAAATGGAAGTTTGTACCTATTTATCTCTTTCACCTATTTCACCCATCCTCATTTTATTCTCCATATTTATGATTCTATTTCTTTTTGTACATTTGTGTTTTTTTTGATTCCACAAAAATTGAAGTCATATATTTTTTTCCTTTTATTTCCCTTAACATAATACCCTCTAGATCCATCCATGTTGTCACAAATGGCAAGATCTCATTTTTTATAACTGAGTAGTATTCCATCATTATGTACATATACCAACTTTTTAATCTATTTATCTATCAGTAGGCACTTAGTTTACTTCCATATCTCAGTTATTGTAAATAATGCTGCAATAAACCTAGGGGTGCATATATCTTTTCAAATTAGTGTTCTTATGGGGGGGGGGGTGGTAAATACCCAGTAGTGGAATTACTGAACCATATGGTAATTCTATTTTCAATTTTTTTTAGGAAACTCCATACTGTTTTCCATTGTGGTTGCACCAATTTATATTCCTACCAATAGCGCACAAGTGTTCCCTTTTTCTCATATCCTCTCTAATACTACTTTCTTGTCGTTTTGATACTAGACATCCTGATAAATGTAAGGTGATATCTCATTATGGTTTAATTTTACATTTTCTTTTCTTTTTTTTGTAAATAGCCCTGTGCCCAACATAGGTCTTAAACTCATGACCCTGAGATCAAGAGTTGCATGCTCTACTGACTGAGCCAGCCAGGCACCCTGATTTGCATTTTCTAGATGATTAGTGATGTTGAACACCTTTTCATGTGTCTATTGGCCATCTGTATGTTTTAGGATTTTGTTTAGGTCCTCTGCCCATTTCTTAATTGTTGTTTTTTTTTTTTTATTTTTTTGGTATTGAGATGCATAAATTCTTTTTTTTAATGTTTATTTATTTTTGAGAGAGAGAGTGGGGGAAGGGCAGAGAGAGGCGGGGACAGAGGATCCCAAGTATGCTCTGTGCTGAGAGCAGAGAGCCTGATGTGGGGCTTGAACTCACAAACAGTGGGATCATGACCTGAGCCGAAGTCAGATTCCACCCAGGCACCCCATAAACTCTTTATATATTTTGGCTATTAATCCCTTATTGGCAAATATCTTCTCCCAATTTGTAAGTTGCCTTTAGTTTTGTTGTTGTTTTCCTTTTGCCATGCAAAGATTTTATTTTGGTGTAGTCCCAATAGTTTATTTTTTCTTTGCTTCCATTGTCTGAGGAGACATATCTAGAAAAATGTTGCTAAGGTGGATGTCTAAGATATTACTGCCTGTGTTTTCTTTGAGGAGTTTTATGGTTTCAGGTCTCACGGTTAGGTCTTTAATCCATTTTCAGTTTATTTTTGTGTATGGTGTAAGAAAGTTGTTTCATTCTTTTGCATGTAGCTGTCTAGTTTTCCAAACACCATTTATTAAACAAACTATATTTTCCCCATTTTGTATTCTTGCCTTCTTTCATGTGGACTAATTAATCATATAAGCATGGGTTTGTTTCTCAGTTCTCCATCGTGTTCTATTGATGTATCTATTTTTGTGCCAGCACATACTGTTTTGATTACTGTAGCTTTGTATTATATCTTGAAATCTAGGATTTTGAGAACTTCAATTTGGTTCTTTCTCAATATTGCTTTGGCTATTAGGTGTATTTTGTGGTTCCATACAAATTTTAGGATTATCTATAAAAAATGCTGTTGGTATTTTGACAGGTATTGTATTGAATCTGTAGATTGCTTTGGGTAAAACATTTTAACAATATTAATTTTTCCAATCTGTGAACACAGTATTATCTTTTCATTTGTTTGTGTCTTCTTCATTTTTTTCATCAGTGTTTTATAATTTCACATCAGTGTTTTATAATTTTTCACCTTCTTGGTTAAATTTATCCCTATGTATTTTATCCTTTTTGGTTCAATTGTAAAAGAGATTATTAATTTCTATTTCTTCTACTTTGCTAGTAGTGAATAGAAATGTCTGATAGGTGGGGCGCCTGGGTGGCTCAGTCAGTTAAGCGTCCGACTTCAGCTCAGGTCACGATCTCACGGTCTGTGAGTTCGAGCCCCGCGTCGGGCTCTGGGTTGATGGCTCAGAGCCTGGAGCCTGCTTCCAATTCTGTGTCTCCCTTTCTCTCTGCCCCTCCCCCGTTCATGCTCTGTCTCTCTCTGTCTCAAAAATAAATAAACGTTAAAAAAATTAAAAAAAAAAAAAAGAAATGTCTGATAGGTGTAGCAGGACTCCCAGCACTATTCTGAGTAAAAGTGGAGAAAGTGGACATCCTTGTCTTGTTCCTGAGCTTAATGGGAAAGTATTCAGCTTTTCATCATTAAGTATGATGTTAGTAAAAAAGTAACTGCCAGGGGCACCTGAGTGGCTCAGTCATTAAGTGTCTGACTCTTGATCTCAGCTCAGGTCTTGATCTCAGAGTTGTGAGTTCAAGTCCCATGCTGGGTTCCATGCTGGGCATAGAGCCTACTTAAAAAAAATGACTGCCATTGTTCCTCCAATTAAACTTCCTACAAGTCCAACAAGGAACTGCAAGAGTTTCCTTCCTTCAGTGAATTTGTTTCTGGCATATGTTATAAATTGAGCATAATCAAATATGGATAAAACTGAACAAAATTTGAGGATCTGTATCTTATTTAAAGTTCTGCATATTAAATATCAAAGCATAGCCTGCTATTATAGGTTCCAATATGACCATGATAGGTTTTAGTAACCTAGGTTCCTATATTCTTGGGGTAGAAACCTGCAGTGTGAGAGAGAAACCTGATGTCTACCATGAAGGATAATGATAAGTGTTATATGCTAAGTTTCCTATATATTGCTATACACCTGACAACTTGTCCTTATTCTTGTAAAGGCTAAACATGGTATCCATGGATTGATTTATTTTCTAATAGGTGAATATGGATTAAACAGTGTTAATTGAGTATAGTAACTGATCAGTTTCTAGCCTGTTAATATTTAAAGATATAATTGCCCATTCTGCATACTCAACTGTTACTCTTTTATAAAATACTAGCATACAAAGTATCTCAGAAATTAAATTGAGGTTTTCACAGTCTGTCATGTGTCCAATGCTATACTCAATTCAGTAAGGTATGATAAGGAAAGTAGAAAAGTCAGTACCTGATTGTATTAGTATATAAGCTGGGTTATAACAGGGACCAGTTAGTAGTTCAGGCCAACCTTCATCCTTCAAATCAGTGTCTAGTAGGGAATATTGTTGAAGAGACTCTTTGGAGACTTCCACTAGATTCCCTAGTATTTGATTTTTCCATTGATTAAAGGTTTCTCAGTGAGTAGACGGTGCTGATACTGAAGGGTGAGATGGAGAGGGGTTGGACTTGGAGGTATGGATGATGCTGGTGATGCTGTTGAGTCCTTAGTTATAATAAGATGACCCAAGATGGTGATCTGTGAAGGAAGTAGAGGATGTCACAGACAGTGGAGTTGTACATGGACCAGTAGATGCATTCCACTTTGGAATGGTGGCATAACTGCTATTGCTGAGTCTGTTGGAAGAGTGTCCATACATATAGCAAGTATGATATCCAGTAGTAAGCAATAGGTAAAATAGTATGGCCAGCAAGGAGTGTGCTGCATGGATCTACTTCATAATTGTTAGAGTTGAAGATGCACAGAGGTTTTATGCCTACAAAATAAAAGCACTGTCCTCAAAATGTTTAATTTCTTCCTATTTTTCTTGCCATTCAAGGATATCTATAGTCATTATAACCATTATTGCCAATATTTCCCCAGGCATAATCACCCTGCATCATGCTAGAGTAAATAGTAGACCTCTAGTGTTGATATAATAAAAGGTGGTATATATCTATAATGAAATTTTTATAGAATCATTGTATTATTTTCCTTAATTTGATGTAATATTCCTTTTCATTAGGTCACCCAATAGGTTTTGTTAGTGGCAGGTGCTTCCTTTCCCCAGTGTTGTATATTCATTCAATAGGAGTTTTTCCATGCTTTCTATATCTATGCTTTAGAGATCTTGCCACCTCCCAGACTGCTTTAGTCCAAGCTTTCACATCTAGATTGTTAGGAAGCAGCCTAAGCTATTGCTTGAGCAAATCATTATACCTTTCAGTTGACCCAGAGGCAGTAGGGTTGTAGGGTAAGTGGAATTTCCACATTATGCCTTGTTTCTTTGCCCAATCTTATATTCACTTTCCTGTAAAGTGGGTGCTCTGATCTGATTTTTTGATGGCTGGGCTACCATAGCAAGCACCCAGATTTCTAATGCTCTGATGGCAGATTTTTGATTAATTTTTCTGCAGGGATAGGGTAATCCTATTCCTGACCATGTCTACAATGGTGCGTGCATACAGTTTATTCTCTGATACAGGCATGAGTCCTATGTAATCATTTGATAATTTGGAAGGGTCTGTCAGCTTTGATGTCATCTGGAGTATTCATTAATGACCCGCATGCTTTAAACTTTCAGTGATTCCCACATTTCTTAATATGAAATTGGAGGGATTTGGTAGGCTCATACGTGTTTCTTACCTCTAACATGTTCCAGTGCCATGTGTGCCACAAGATCTTTTTGACGTTGTGCCCACAGTATGATTCTGTTATTCAGCATATCTGTGTGTTCAGGTTGTAAGTCCATTGTCCTTCTTGTTTATGTATAGTTATGCTTTGAATTGGTTTCCTCATTAGCCATAAATTATTGGGTTATTTAAGTTAAATTTTAGGTCTCTCCACTTCTTTAGTTTACCTACCGAGTTTGTCTATCTGGCTATTAAATTTGGTTACTTCAGACTTGTTCTTCTGATGTGCAGAAACATCAGTGATAAACATGGAGATGCCAGCCAGTGCTATTTTCTGCCCTATGTCCTTACTTCATTATGTTCTTATTTGGTATTATTTAGTAATTTTTCTGCCCTGTTCATGTCCAAAACTGCTATTCCATTAGCTACTGTCCATAAGTCTGAGGAAAGGTCTACCTTACTCTCACTTCCCATATTACTCACCAATTTATGGCTATTTGTTAAGCACATTGTGTTCTCCAGAACCTGATTCTGTCAAGGTAAGACCATCACTAGTCCTCAAGACCAGCATTCTCTTGATGGTGTCATGGAAGCTGATCCATCTAAAAACCAAGCACTGTTGAGTGCCATGGACCAGAGTGGTCCCCATTGCCCAACTGCTCAAGCTTCAATAGGTTCACCCCTCGGAAATTCTGTAAAATCTATGTCTGGAATTGTGGAGATTTTCTCAATTCATGCAGAGAGCTGACCCTTCATCCATTAATCCTGCATGGAAATATACATTTTCTATGTTAGGAATTTATGGTCAGGAATAATTCCTCTCTCTCAGGGGTCTGCTTTACTCCAGAATAAGCTATCGGAGTTTCAGTATAATTGGCTTACGTAGTTTTTAGGGCTTCATAGAGTGCCCAGGTGAGTCTTTCAATTGGTTAGTATCTGGTCTTGGACCATGTGAAAATATCCCATTAGTGATATGTGCTGTTTCCAATATCCAAACAGTCCTATCAGTTTCTTTTTTCTTTTTTCAATTTTTAAATGTTTGTTTATTTTTGAGAGACACAGAGAGACAACATGAGTGGGGGAGGGGCAGAGAGAAAGAGGGAGACACAGATTCCGAAGCAGGCTCCAGGCTCTGAGCTGTAAGCACAGAGCCCAACACGGGGCTCGAACTCATGAATCGTGAAATCATGACCTGAGCTGAAGTTGGACGCTTAACCGACTGAGCCACCCAGGCACCCCAGTCCTATCAGTTTCTGAGCTGTTTCTTTTGTGGTAGGAGCTGGGATACAATCTATCTTGTTTATGACTGGCTCTGTTATTTTTCTGCCTTCAGAGGATCAAATTGTGGCTAGAAATTTTACTGTAGTGTAGGGTCCTTAGACATTACTTGAGTTAATTGTCCATGCTTTGAGTGTAAGGAATTCAATGAACTCTGTTACAACCCTAGTCTGTTCCAAGTTAGCACCATAAATGAGCATGTCATCAATATAAGAAATGCTGGTGTGTGTGTGTTGTGTTGTGTTGTGTTTTCCCAAAAGGCCTGGATGTCTTGTGTTAGAAAGTTGCAAGCTGCACTTTCAACAATAGCCAAATTATGGAAAGAGCCTAAATGTCCATCAACTGATGAATGGATAAAGAAATTGTGGTTTATATACACAATGGAGTACTATGTGGCAATGAGAAAGAATGAATTCTGGCCCTTTGTAGCAACGTGAATGGAACTGGAGAGTGTTATGCTGAGTGAAATAAGCCATACAGAGAAAGACAGATACCATATGGTTTCACTCCTATGTGGATCCTGAGAAACTTAACAGGAACCCATGGGGGAGGGGAAGGAAAAAAGAGAGAGAGAGGTTAGAGTGGGAGAGAGCCAAAGCATAAGAGACTCTTAAAAACTGAGAACAAACTGAGGGCTGATGGGGGGGGGGGGGGGGGAGGAAGGGGAGGGAGGGTGATGGGTATTGAAGAGGGCATCTTTTGGGATGAGCACTGGGTGTTGTAGGGAAACCAATTTGACAAAAAATTTCATATATTTTTAAAAAAAGAAAAAGAAAGTTGCAAGCTATTACTGGCTGTTAAGCTCTCCTGTTGGTAACCTAGTAAACCTATCATCTGCCTTCCCTTGTGAATGCATCTTGGGTTGGCTGTCTTGATCAATTGGAATAGCAAAGAATATGACAGCTAAGTCTACCCCATGTAATCAGTGCCAGATCCAGTGGTGATATTGTTCATGATAATGCCTTTATTTGGGAGTGCTCCCTCAATTTGGAGAGATTATTTTCCTAAATTCCTAAAATCTATAAATCTATATGACCTTTCTGGACTTTTTCACAGGTCAGATTGAGTTATTTATATGGTAAAATAGGAGACACAATCATTTGTTCTTTTAGAAGTTCCTGAATGTTTTCCTTTTGTTTGTCCTGTTATATCCAATCTAAGAATGTTTTCTAAATTGGGACTTATAAGGCATTTAGTTTTAAAGTCTGTCCTCATTGTTAGGAATCTACATATATATCCATGTGTATGGGGGTTAGTTTTCCTTCTAATCCTTCAATCAGTCCTTTTTTTAATTTAATTTTTCTAAATTAGTAGGATCTCCTTGTGTCACTGTTATTGGGATCCAGTATCTAACAACATAGTGGTATACATAGCGTGTTTTTATTTGCAGAAGAGGTTTCTATTTGTACAAACAATTGTCTCTGGCTTGAGCCAAGAGGAAGAGACTGCTGAATCCCTATGGGGAGCTCATAGGGTTTGCTCTCTTTGGCTATCAGTGATTTGTCCACTAATGAGATTAGGTTTTATAACAGGGTAGTATTTACAGTAAATGGACTAGTGGGTATATGTGGGTTTATTTTCTGTAGGTCTATTTACTATGAAGATTTGTTGTTTCTGTTTCTCTACCTCTCCTATATATTTCAGGGGTATCTATTTTAGTTTCTACTTTTATAATTTGTTTTCAAGGGTGGTGGTCTAAGTGGTCTAGGTAGCCAAAAATGCCTTGTAGATTTGGATGGTCTATTTTGTAGATGGACTATGTAGATAGTCTAGATGGTCTATTTTGATTGGGTCTATTTTATTAGCTGTAGCTGTTGTCTATAAAGAGGAGTGTTAAAGCTACAAGCTACAGGCTTTATCTTTTTAAGTTTTTTGTCTGTTTTGTTTTGTTTTAGTATTCTGTATACCCAAAGTGGTTCAAATATAGCATGCTTTTCCAACTGAGCCAGCTAGGCACCCCTTACAGCCTTTCTCTTACAGCCTCTATCTTGACTTACTTCCTCAGCTGTTCTTATCAGTCAGTTCCCCTGGGTTTCTGGTGCCTGCAAATACTGTAAATAATGCTGTTCTGTCCCACCAGGATGCAGTTTAAAAGTTGACCTTTTAATTTGTTCTGTTGCTTCCACATGTTGCAGTGTATGTGTCTGTCCCTTTTCATAAATCACAGTTAATAGTCCTAATTTCATTATTATATTAGCTTCCCCTGCTGTTTTCCATGGAGATGTTGTAAGGGATAATATGTTAGGTATAGGCCATCTTAACCTCCAGGTTGCTGATACCCAATCAAAGATCTTTGTAAATTAATATTATTTTTTCCAGTTGCTCTAAGGTGCTGATTCAGTTTAGTGTCAGTGGTAATGGGTTTGAGGTACACAACCTCTGCTCCTGTGAAGATCAGGTTTTGTCCTCCTTTGAACCATAAATCTAATAGCCACTGGTTTCTGTATCCAAATCAGTTTGTTGGGATTCCATTTTATTTTTCTTATTTTTAAAAAAAATTTTATTTATTTATTTTGAGAGAGACAGAGACAGCATTAGTAGGGGAGGAGCAGAGAGAGAGGGAATCCCAAGCAGGCTCGGCACTGCCTATGCAGAGCCTGACACAGGGTCAAACCCACAAAATTGTGAAGTCATGACCCAATCCAAAATTGAGAGTCAGATGCTCAACCAAATGAGCCACCCAGGCACCCCTGTTGGGATTCCATTTTAATTTTTATCATCTCTTATCTTTTTTTTAAATTTTTTTATTTTTTAATATATGAAATTTATTGTCAAATTGGTTTCCATACAACACCCAGTGCTCATCCCAAAAGGTGCCCTCCTCAATACCCATCACCCACCCTACCCTCCCTCCCACCCCCCATCAACCCTCAGTTTGTTCTCAGTTTTTAACAGTCTCTTATGCTTTGGCTCTATCCCACTCTAACCTCTTTTTTTTTTTTATTCCTTCCCCTCCCCCATGGGTTTCTGTTAAGTTTCTCAGGATCCACATAAGAGTGAAACCATATGGTATCTGTCTTTCTCTGTATGGCTTATTTCACTTAGCATCACACTCTCCAGTTCCATCCACATTGCTCAAAAGGCCATATTTCATTCTTTCTCATTGCCACATAGTACTGCATTGTGTATATAAACCACAATTTCTTTATCCATTCATCAGTTGATGGACATTTAGGCTCTTTCCATAATTTGGCTATTGTTGAGAGTGCTGCTATAAACATTGGGGTACAAGTGCCCCTATGCATCAGTACTCCTGTATCCCTTGGATAAATTCCTAGCAGTGCTATTGCTAGGTCATAGGGTAGGTCTATTTTTAATTTTCTGAGGAACCTCCACACTGTTTTCCAGAGTGGCTGCACAAGTTTGCATTCCCACCAACAGTGCAAGAGGGTTCCCGTTTCTCCACATCCTCTCCAGCAACTATAGTCTCCTGATTTGTTCATTTTGGCCACTCTGACTGGCGTGAGGTGATATCTGAGTGTGGTTTTGATTTGTATTTGCCTGATAAGGAGCGACGTTGAGCATCTTTTCATGTGCCTGTTGGCCATCCGGATGTCTTCTTTAGAGAAGTGTCTATTCATGTTTTCTGCCCATTTCTTCACTGGGTTATTTGTTTCTCGGGTGTGGAGTTTGGTGAGCTCTTTATAGATTTTGGATACTAGCCCTTTGTCCGATATGTCATTTGCAAATATCTTTTCCCATTCCGTTGGTTGCCTTTTAGTTTTGTTGGTTGTTTCCTTTGCTGTGCAGAAACTTTTTATCTTCATAAGGTCCCAGTAATTCATTTTGCTTTTAATTCCCTTGCCTTTGGGGATGTGTCGAGTAAGAGGTTGCTATGGCTGAGGTCAGAGAGGTCTTTTCCTGCTTTCTCCTCTAAGGTTTTGATGGTTTCCTGTCTCACATTCAGGTCCTTTATCTATTTTGAGTTTATTTTTGTGAATGGTGTGAGAAAGTGGTCTAGTTTCAACCTTCTGCATGTTGCTGTCCAGTTCTCCCAGCACCATTTGTTAAAGAGACTGTCTTTTTTCCATTGGATGTTCTTTCCTGCTTTGTCAAAGATGAGTTGGCCATACGTTTGTGGGTCTAGTTCTGGGGTTTCTATTCTATTCCATTGGTCTATGTGTCTGTTTTTGTGCCAATACCATGCTGTCTTGATGATTACAGCTTTGTAGTAGAGGCTAAAGTCTGGGATTGTGATGCCTCCTGCTTTGGTCTTATTCTTCAAAATTACTTTGGCTATTCGGGGCCTTTTGTGGTTCCATGTGAATTTTAGGATTGCTTGTTCTAGTTTTGAGAAGAATGCTGGTGCAATTTTGATTGGGATTGCATTGAATGTGTAGATAGCTTTGGGTAGTATTGACATTTTGACAATATTTATTCTTCCAATCCATGAGCATGGAATGTCTTTCCATTTCTTTATATCTTCTTCAATTTCCTTCATAAGCTTTCTATAGTTTTCAGCATACAGATCTTTTACATCTTTGGTTAGAATTATTCCTAGGTATTTTATGCTTCTTGGTGCAATTGTGAATGGGATCAGTTTCTTTATTTGTCTTTCTGTTGCTTCATTATTAGTGTATAAGAATGCACCTGATTTCTGTACATTGATTTTGTATCCTGCAACTTTGCTGAATTCATGTATCAGTTCTAGCAGACTTTTGGTGGAGTCTATCGGATTTTCCATGTATAATATCATGTCATCTGCAAAAAGTGAAAGCTTGACTTCATCTTTGCCAATTTTGATGCCTTTGATTTCCTTTTGTTGTCTGATTGCTGATGCTAGAACTTCTAATACTGTGTTAAACAACAGCGGTGAGAGTGGGCATCCCTGTCGTGTTCCTGATCTCAGGGAAAAAGCTTTCAGTTTTTCCCCGTTGAGGATGATGTTAGCTGTGGGCTTTTCATAAATGGCTTTTATGATCTTTAAGTATGTTCCTTCTATCCCGACTTTCTCAAGGGTTTTTATTAAGAAAGGGTGCTGGATTTTGTCAAAGGCCTTTTCTGCATCGATTGACAGGATCATCATATGGTTCTTCTCTTTTATTAATGTGATGTATCACATTGATTGATTTGTGAATGTTGAACCAGCCCTGCATCCCAGGAATGAATCCCACTTGATCATGGTGAATAATTCTTTTTATATGCCGTTGAATTCGATTTGCTAGTATCTTATTGAGAATTTTTGCATCCATATTCATCAGGGATATTGGCCTGTAGTTCTCTTCTTTTACTGGGTCTCTGTCTGGTTTAGGAACCAAAGTAATACTGGCTTCATAGAATGAGTCTGGAAGTTTTCCTTCCTTTTCTATTTTTTGGAATAGCTTGAGACGGATAGGTATTATCTCTGCTTTAAACGTCTGGTAGAACTCCCCTGGGAAGCAATCTGGTCCTGGACTCTTATTTGTTGGGAGATTTTTGATGACTGATTCAATTTCTTCGCTGGTTATGGGTCTGTTCAAGCTTTCTATTTCCTCCTGATTGAGTTTTGAAAGAGTGTGGGTGTTTAGGAATTTGTCCATTTCTTCCAGGTTGTCCAATTTGTTGGCATATAATTTTTCATAGTGTTCCCTGATAATTGCTTGTATCTCTGAGGGATTGGTTGTAATAATTCCATTTTCATTCATGATTTTATGTATTTGGGTCATCTCCCTTTTCTTTTTGAGAAGCCTGGCTAGAGGTTTGTCAATTTTGTTTATTTTTTCAAAAAACCAACTCTTGGTTTCATTGATCTGCTCTACAGTTTTTTAAGATTCTATATTGTTTATTTCTGCTCTGATCTTTATTATTTCTCTTCTTCTGCTGGGTTTAGGCTGCCTTTGCTGTTCTGCTTCTATTTCCTTTAGGTGTGCTGTTAGATTTTGTATTTGGGATTTTTCTTGTTTCTTGAGATAGGCCTCGATTGCAATGTATTTTCCTCTCAGGACTGCCTTCGCTTCGTCCCAAAGCGTTTGGATTGTTGTATTTTCATTTTCGTTTGTTTCCATATATTTTTTAATTTCTTCTCTAATTGCCTGGTTGACCCACTCATTCGTTAGTAGGGTGTTCTTTAATCTCCATGCTTTTGGAGGTTTTCCAGACTTTCTCCTGTGGTTGATTTCAAGCTTCATAGCATTGTGGTCTGAAAGTATGCATGGTATAATTTCAATTCTTGTAAACTTATGAAGGGCTGTTTTGTGACCCAGTATATGATCTATCTTGGAGAATGTTCCATGTGCACTCGAGAAGAAAGTATATTCTGTTGCTCTGGGATGCAGAGTTCTAAATATATCTGTCAAGTCCATCTGACCCAATGTATCATTCAGGGCCCTTGTTTCTTTATTGACCGTGTATCTAGATGATCTATCCATTTCTGTAAGTGGAGTGTTAAAGTCCCCTGCAATTACCACATTCTTATCAATAAGGTTGCTTATGTTTATGAGTAATTGTTTTATATATTTGGGGGCTCCCGTATTCGGCGCATAGACATTTATAATTGTTAGCTCTTCCTGATGGATAGACCCTGTAATTATTATATAATGCCCTTCTTCATCTCTTGTTACAGCCTTTAATTTAAAGTCTAGTTTGTCTGATATAAGTATGGCTACTCCAGCTTTCTTTTGGCTTCCAGGAGCATGATAAATAGTTCTCCATCCCCTCACTCTCAATCTAAAGGTGTCCTCAGATCCAAAATGAGTCTCTTATAGACAGCAAATAGATGGGTCTTGTTTTTTTATCCATTCTGATACCCTATGTCTTTTGGTTGGCGCATTTAATCCATTTACATTCAGTGTTATTATAGAAAGATACGGGTTTAGAGTCATTGTGATGTCTGTATGTTTTATGCTTGTAGTGATGTCTATGGTACTTTGTCTCACAGGATCCCCCTTAGGATCTCTTGTAGGGCTGGTTTAGTGGTGATGAATTCCTTCAGTTTTTGTTTGTTTGGGAAGACCTTTATCTCTCCTTCTATTCTAAATGACAGACTTGCTGGATAAAGGATTCTCGGCTGCATATTTTTTCTGTTTAGCACACTGAAGATATCGTGCCAGTCCTTTCTGGCCTGCCAAGTTTCAAAAGAGAGATCAGTCACGAGTCTTATAGGTCTCCCTTTATATGTGAGGGCACATTTATCCCTTGCTGCTTTCAGAATTTTCTCTTTATCCTTGTATTTTGCCAGTTTCATTATGATATGTCGTGCAGAAGATCGATTCAAGTTCTGTCTGAAGGGAGTTCTCTGTGCCTCTTGGATTTCAATGCCTTTTTCCTTCCCCAGTTCAGGGAAGTTCTCAGCTATAATTTCTTCAAGTACCCCTTCAGCACCTTTCCCTCTCTCTTCCTCCTCTGGAATACCAATTATGCGTATATTATTTCTTTTTAGTGTATCACTTAGTTCTCTAATTTTCCCCTCATACTCCTGGATTTTTTTATCTCTCTTTCTCTCAGCTTCCTCTTTTTCCATAACTTTATCTTCTAGTTCACCTATTCTCTCCTCTGCCTCTTCAATCCGAGCTGTCGTCGTTTCCATTTTTTTTTTTTGCATTTCGTTTAAAGCGCTTTTCAGCTCCTCGTGACTGTTCCTTAGTCCCTTGATCTCTGTGGCAAGAGATTCTCTGCTGTCCTCTATACTGTTTTCAAGCCCAGCGATTAATTTTATGACTATTATTCTAAATTCACTTTCTGTTATATTATTTAAATCCTTTTTGATCAGTTCATTAGCTGTTGTTATTTCCTGGAGATTCTTCTGAGGGGAATTCTTCTGTTTGGTCATTTTGGATAGTCCCTGGAGTGGTGAGGACCTGCAGGGCACTTCCCCTGTGCTGTGGTGTAGAACTGGAGTTGGTGGGCAGGGCCGCAGTCCGACCTGATGTCTGCCCCAGCCCACCGCTGGGGCCACAGTCAGACTGGTGTGTGCCTTCTCTTCCCCTCTCCTAGGGGCGGGATTCACTGTGGGGTGGCGTGGCCCGTCTGGGCTACTTGCACACTGCCAGGCTTGTGGTGCTGGGGATCTGGCGTATTAGCTGGGGTGGGTAGGCAAGGTGCACGGGGCAGGAGGGGCAGGCTTAGCTCGCTTCTCCTTAGGTGATCCACTTCAGGAGGGGCCCTGTGGCAGCGGGAGGGAGTCAGATCCGCTGCCGGAGGTTTGGCTCCGCAGAAGCACAGAGTTGGGTGTTTGCGCGGAGCGAGCAAGTTCCCTGGCAGGAACTGGTTCCCTTTGGGATTTTGGCTGGGGGATGGGCGGGGGAGATGGCGCTGGCGCCTTTGTTCCCCGCCAAGCTGAGCTCTGCAGTCCGGGGCTCAGCAGCTCTCCCTCCCTTTGTCCTCCAGCCTTCCCGCTTTCTGAGTGGAGCTGTTAACTTATGACCTCCCAGACGCTAAGTCGTGCTTGCTGTCGGAACACAGACCGTCCGGCCCCTCCGCTTTTGCCAGCCAGACTCGGGGGCTCTGCTTGGCCGGCGGGCCGCCCCTCCGCCCCGGCTCCCTCCCGCCAGTCCGTGGAGCGCGCACCGCCTCACCGCCCTTCCTACCCTCTTCCGTGGGCCTCTCGTCTGCGCTTGGCTCCGAAGACTCGGTTCTGCTAATCCTCTGGCAGTTTTCTGGGTTATTTAGGCAGGTATAGGTGGAATCTAAGTGATCAGCAGGACGCGCGGTGAGCCCAGCGTCCTCCTACGCCTCCATCTTCCCTCTCCCTCCGGTCTATCATCTCTTATCTGGTATAAGCTCTCTCTTCAGGACTGATTGGTTCCCTATTATCACATTTGTCATTTTGTCTATTATCATGGGCTTAGCTTCTAGTTAATGTTACTAGGGTCAAAAGAGTTAAAGTAAGTGTCATCTTCAGGATGTGAATTAGTCCCTCAGAGGCAAAAGGTTCTGGATTTCTTCCTATCCTGGAGATAAACTTTTAAAATATAATTTCTTGTCAAATTGGTTTCCATACAACACCCAGTGCTCATCCCAATAAGTGCCCTCCTCAATGCCCATCACCCACTTTCCCTTCCCCCCAACCCCTCATCAACCCTAAGTCCATTCTCAGTATCTAAGAGTCTCTTAAGGTTTACCTCCCTCCCTCTCTCTAACTTTTTTTCCCCCTTCCCCTCCCCCATGGTCTTCTGTTAAGTTTCTCAAGACTGGAGATACATTTTTGTGTTAGTGATGCCAGTAGGCTGGATCCCAGGACCCAGAGGGGGGTCTTGCAGGACAAGCCAGGAGGATCCCTGGCTGCACACAGGATAGAAATGATATGTGAGCCAGCAGAAAGTGAAAGCAGAGTTTACTGAAGGTATAGAGGGAGTATAGATACAGGGTATCTGGGAGACTCAGAAAGGAAAGAAGAGAGTCTCAACTTCACTTGGGGCCTGGGGTTTTTATTGAGGATTGTGGTTTATTGTATGTGTCCTCTCAGGCATCAAGGAACTGGTGAGAACAAAGATGGGGCCCAGGTGTTATTCCTTGGAGCCAGGGGGTCTTGGCATTGAGTTGTCCAGTGCCAGTGGTCTGGAATGCACATATGATGGCTTTGTCTGGTCATTCTCACCTGGTCCTTCCTTAGATGGGATCTATTCTAAAGAACTCCTTCACCCTTACAAGAAGGATGTACAGTTTGCATTATGAGGCATGTGTAAAGTGGGGGTGCTGGTTCTAGCAAGAATAGAAGCAGGAAAAGGCAGAAAACAGATTTTTTTAATTTAAATCTTTAAAAAAAAATTTTAAGTTTATTTGGAGAGAGACAGAGTGAGTGGGGGAGGGGCAGAGAGAGAGGGAGAGAAAAAGAATCCCAAGCAGGCTCCATGCGTCAGCACAGAGCCCAGTGCAGGGCTTGAACTCACCAGTTGTGAGATCATGACCTGAGCCAAAACCAAAAGTTGAACGCCTAACCGACTGAGCCACTCAGGCGACCCAAAAAACAGATGTTTATGGAGTCCTGCAGCTTCCCTGTCTCACTAGTGCTCTTCCTTTCTGCCTATAAAAATCTATGTAACTTAATGCTCCTAAGAAGAGCTTGGTAACATCTTCCTCAGTTGTACTTTTTAATATAGAATACAACTGACTGGGTTGGATGATCAGTCTAACATCTGGAGTTTCCTTAATTTTCAGTTTTGCCCAGATGAAATCTTCAGTAGGTCTCTAGGGATCTTCAGAAGTTACTACACAACCCGTTCTACCCCTAAACCACCTATTGACTAATTTTGGTAGGGTTTGTGAGCAAGGTATATTTACTATTTCCTCTGCTAATCACAAATATCTATGATATTTTATCATCAAGATGCTTAATAGAGCATTCCAAATGGTTCATACTATGGTTAATAAGTATTAAGGTAACTATTGTGGGCAACATTAGCATCAAGTTACAAGAATGTTCTATATTTAACACAGTTCTGTGTGGAATTTTATAAGCCAATAGGACATACAATAATGTCTTTTAATAAGCCAATAAAGAAATAGCATACTCTGAATCAATCACAGATTAATCACACTATTGTTCCAGGCAAAGGGCAATGAAAGGAACAAAGTCTAAATTTAGTTGAGATGAACATTTGTTAAAAAACTAAATTCAACCTAGTAAATCAGAATATCTAATTGACTTTATTAAGCAACTCATTAATAAGGCATCATCCCATCTAGCAAGCAAAGAGTTGCTCCAAGGAGTTGTACTAAATGGAAGGTTTTTATAGGAAGGAGGGTGGAGCAAGGATGTTATTAGCAAAAGAAAAGAAAGGATTGTTTCAGGCCAGGATGGCTTCTTTTAAGGATAAGGGTGGGGACCAGCAGGGTTTGTTTCTCTGTCACCACCTCACTGGTACTGATCAGGAAATTTCAGACTGACTTTTAAAAGACCACATTCCTGGGATAGGGTGAAACTGTCATTAAGGTTTTGGTTTGCTGAGGTTGAAGGCAAAGGACTCCATTTTGGACTACTTGTTTCTTTTTTAAACGCTTTATATGAGTTGATACTGGGGTGGGACAGGTTAGCCAACTGAGAGCTGATGTCCAGCTGCCAGTGTAACAGGAAAAGTCCTGTGTTGCTAGAGCAGGTTACTAGGGAACGGTGGCTGGGGTGTTGATGGGCAAGATGATGATCTTAGCAAGGCCTCTGCGTGGTTTTTGCTGCTGTCAGTAAAGGGATCACCTTTACCATGGCAGGAACTAATTGTCTCAGCATCTTCAGAGAGCTATTTGAGATCAGCAAAGTGGAGACTTGTGCAGACCAATCACTCTTGGATCAACGCACAAACTTTCAGTATTCGTAGTCTAATGTCCCCTTGCCATACTTACTTCTTCATGAGTTTTTGTTGACAAGCTCCCAGCTGCTGAGCTACTAGTTCTTGTCTGTGAGAACAGATGACATAATGACTTCCTGATACAGTTGACTTTATTCTTCTATCAAAACAACTTACCTCTGAAAATACTTTTTGTCTTAGCCATAAACAAATGGATTTGAAATCATATCAAACCAATACATAGCAAAGGCAAAGCTGGAGGAATCTGGACTGCTTTTCTAGGAATGAGGCCAGACTAGTTGGCTAGCCAGGGGAGCATTCACTAAAAATCACCTGGGATGGGGTGCCTGGGTAGCTCAGTCGGTTAAGAGTCCACCTTTTGATTTCAGCTCAGGTCATGATCCCATGGTCCACAGGGCTCAGGATCCATATGGCTCCACTTTCTGCCTAGAGCTTGCTTGAGATTCTGTCTCCCTCATCCTCTGCCCCTCCCCTGCTCAGCTCTCTTTCTCTCAGTAAAAAAATAAATAAAAACACCTGAAAGCCATGATCAGTGGGTAAATCCAGAACTTCTTTAGGCAACCAATGGATTGGCTGCCACCTCAAGAGGATTTATGAGCAGTGGGCTCCCTCTGCCCTGGAGGCCACACCGGTGGTCAGGCATTGGCCCCAGCTCCACAGGCCTAGAGGGCCTCAGCTTCCCAAGGATGGCTGACAGACTGTGTACTGAGCTTTCAGTGCAGCTTCCTTCAGGTTAGACATTGAACTGGAATAGAGCACCGGTCTTGAGAGGCCAGGCCACTGAAGAGGGCCTTTGGGGGTACAAGGCACCACCTGATTCCAAGCTATAAACTACACAAATGTGAAGAATGCCCCTGAAGACAGAACTGATGAAAACTGGACTGACTTGCCAGAGTGGGGCTGAGCAGACTGGACCAGGTACCCACCACTAAAAGACACCTGAGAGTCTTGATTGTTGAAGAAGCCTGGGACCCTATCAAGCAACTGGTCCAAATGTGTACTGACTGTAGCCATTTTAAAGCTGCCACCTCAGAAAGATTTCCTGGAAGTGGGTTCTTTTGCTCTGGAAGCTAGGTAAGTGGTTGGATATGAGCCCCAGCTCCACAGGGCGAAGGGGTCTGGCTAGACACTGGCAGGCTGACAGGGTACCTACGGCACATGTGCCAGCCACATGGGTCAGGGAGGCCAGGAACCCAGAACTGGGCAACTGTTGAGAGTGTCTAGGTGTCGAGAGTAAGCTCTTGGAGGTCCCTGGCATCTGCCTAATTCCAATTTTTAACCTAAACAAATGTTCATATTCCTCCTGAAGGCATCCCTGGAGGAAACTGGATGGCCTTGCCAGAATGGGACCAGTTATCAAGTCTCCCAGGTGTCTGTTATTCAGGGATATTCCATCAGTCTTGCCAGACTACACCCTGGCAAGGTGGTCCATTTTCCTACAGCTCTGCTGTTGAGAGAATATGCATATTTGTGTAGGTCAGACTTTGGAATTAGGAAGATATTTTATACCCCTAATAGCACTCTCCTGTGATTGGCATTGCTTGACACTTGACCTTTAAGAGGTCCCTAGCTACCCTGACCTATGCAGTCTGCGCATGCAGAGTACCCATCCTATCAGGCATTGGGCAGCCTAGGACTTCTGGGCTGTGTAGTTGCAACCTTCCCAAACCACCTGCATAGCCTCCAGGGCAGAGAAAATCCACACCAAGAAAATCATTCTGGAAAGGTAGCTTTAAACTGGGGACAGTCTTCATTTGATCTGCTGCCTGGTGGGGTCACAGGTTTGCCAGTATAGCTTTCCAAGGTAGCCCACCCCAAAAAGTTCAACAATGGCATATTAATCATTTTCATTTAAAGTTACCTAAAAAACAGCCAGTATAGGAAGAACACTCTGACTCTCTGTTGTCTCCAGAAACCAATGAATAAATCTCTCACATGAGGAGCCTCCCTGCACCAGGATGTAGGGAGACATCCTTTTCATCAGAGACAGGAAATTCAAAGAAGCCTAAATAAACAAACCTTGTTACTTTTACTGATTTACTGTCACAGCCCAAATCTGTTTAGAATTCCTTACTAACTGAAGCTCTTAAACTTAGATTTTGTTTTGTCACTTCCTCACAGATTTATGCTTCTTTGACTATAACTTACAAAAGCTGTGTGACCTGATTATTTCTTTGGGTATCAGTATTAATAGTTGGCCTCTGTGCACATGTAATAAACTTTGGAGTGTTTTTTTTATTCTATTAACATGTTTTCATATCACTTTTAACTCTTAGGCCACCTAGAAGAACCTTGAAGGGTAGAATAAAAGTTTTCCTTCCCAACATTTGGCATAGTCAGTAGGATACACTTCCCTCACTGGACACTGTTTGCTTTGAGGCTCTTGCAGCTGACACATCCTGGAACATCTGACAAACAGCCAGCAGAAGGTAAGAATCTTTGGCAGGCTTCTTAAGGTGTTACCACATCAGCCTCCTGATCTCTGCCTGCATGGTCTAATGGAGTGATAGTGGTGAGCATCTATCTTCTCTAAATTTACATCAACAAAAGAAAATATTTGTGGAGCTGGTTTCTTGGTCTTGGTGATTCTGGTAAGATTTGGTAGGGTACTCTTCATGTGGCTGATTCATTGCCTCATAGAGATGGTCATGGTTTTTCTTTGTCTCTTTGTCTCTGTCTTTTGAGTCATTTGTTATAAAAAGAAATTACTAGAGCGAAAGAACACAGGTCTTAGGTCTTTTTAAGACTGCTGTTCAAGCCAGCCTCAAAAAGTGATGGGTTCGTGGTTCTCATAAGACTGGCATCTGTTTAGACAAAATCTGCTGTGAGTCCTCTACATAAAAACAAAATGAAGTTTTTCCTTTGTCATCTTCTATGTCCAAAGAGCTTGGCTTTATGACCAGTAAGATTATTCTCTCTGGTCTCCACAATCCAGGGGTGTGTGGAAGAAACTGCTTTACTTCTAACCCCATCCCACACACCAAGAATTTCCTGTGCTGTGAGTCCCCCACAAAGTATGATGCTTTTTGTTTGTTTGTTTGTTCTGGAGAGATAGACAGAGTGTGAGCAGGGCAGAGAGAGAGAGAGACACAGAACCCGAAATAGGTTCCAGGCTCTGAGCTGTCAGCACAGAGCCCGTTGTGGGGCTTGAACCCACATACCATGAGATCATGACCTGAGCTGAAGTCAGAAGCTCAACCGACTGAGCCAAACAGGTGCTCCATTTTTTTTTTTTTAATTGTGGGTGTGGCTTTATTTACCAAAGGTGTCAGCTCGGGGCTGGGTCTGCCAGCCAAGCCCTCAGATAGCTGGAGAGGGTGAGAGGGTCCCAGCTCAGCCCAGTCCTGGTAGCAAGGCTCAATCTGGGTTTACCTTGGTGGCCAGTTGAATAGACTGGGATTCTGAGGGACAAAATTACAAACAGCACTTTCTTTGTTTGGCTGTGTCAGCTCTCAGGGGAATTTGTCATAAGAGGTCCCAGCTCATAAGGGACCTTTATCATCTTAATCTTTGTTGTTAGTACTAGAAAGTCCCATTCCACTAGTGCTTGTCCAGCATCACAGATTAGTGGGTCTGTAACTGGAGGGGTCTTATGTTTTCAGGAGAGATCTGGGACACAGTGTTTACTGCACCATTCTTACTGCCTGTGCAAAAAAGAAAGTTTTCACTTTTTTTTTTTAAAGTTTATTTGAGAGAGAGACAGAGCACAAGCAGGGAAGGGGCAGAGAAAGAGGATCCCAAGCAGGCTCCACACTGTCAGCGCAGAGCTCGCCGTGGGGCTTGAACTCACAAACCATGAGATCATGCCCTGAACCAAAACCAGGAGTCAGACACTTAACTGACTGAGCCATACAGGTGCCTCTGTTTTTGCTTTTTTAAACTATTTTGGGGAGTAAATTTTTGGACCATGGGGACTGCATCATTTAAGGCTTCTCTAGGGATACTACTTGTGTCCATGGTCTAAGCCTGGAAAGTTGCTTTCATGTTTTTCAAAAAAAGATGTATTGGTCTGAATACAGACGAATAAGATCTTACTTATCAATGGCCAGATGATGAGTTCTTTAAATTGGCTAGATTTGCAAGAAGAGAAAATTATTTATAGAGATCTCTTAATTGTCTTATGGGTTTAACAGCTAACCTTAGGGATTCCCTTGACAAGATGAGAAAACAGAAATCCTACATCTAATGTAAATTCTCCTTCTCACACTCTGGCCCCATCTACCTATTTTAACTTCCCTTTCTCTATATGATTTACAGAGAGCATTCTGGCCTAATCTTTAGGTTCAAAGTATAGGGATTACTCATGTAAGTACTGAAAGTCACATAATGAATTAACACAAGCTCCGGACACTGGCAGTAAGTCTCCCTTTTCTCCTGTTTTCCAGGGCTCCGTAATCAGGCTATACCAGCTTCAGGCATTCCTGTGCAGTGTCCTTTGCAGATACATCCTAGACCCCCGACCAAAAGGCAACACATTTCCCCTGAACAACAGCAGATCTTTTCAATCATAGAGACTTTTTACTTCCATCCTCTTTCTCCCCAAATTTAGAAAAGAATTAAAAGATTAATGGCCATTCACAACACCACCCTTACACACACACACACACACACACACACACACACACACAGAAAAAACAGGTGACCAAAATCTCCTAGGCCTTCCTATAAATGATCAGCAGAAGGCCAATGTTTAGGGACTAATAGAAGCCAAGGTTGAATTATGTACTCAGAAAGAAGGCTTTTGTTAAAATGCTTTACAGACTTTACAAAGCCATAAGTCTTTTGATTCCCATTTTGGGTAAAATCTCCCTGATATAAAGTAGCTAGTTTAATTTAAAAAGATGAGTCAGTCCCTTAGTATTCAGGCTGTAACCCAGTTCTTTGGAGGGAATTAAAAACAACTGCCTTTGCCTTGCAAATCTCTAGGAAACCAGAAATGCAACTCTAGAAATAAGTCAAAACCTACTTTACTAATCCTCAAACTTTGTCTATTTCTCTCAAAATGCTTGCAGATATGACAAAAAATCAGGATATTAGGACAAAATGCCCCTTGCTTCAAAAAGGTAAATAACAATTAACACTGAATCTCTTAAAAAATAAAAATAAAAAAATAAACAACTTGCATTCTTTCTCTGTCCCTTAAAGTCCTGCATTTTATGCTCTTGAAATATAAGCACAACCCCAGTCACCTTAGACTTAAGGGAAGAAAAGGAACAGGTCTTTTTAAAAACAAACCACTAAAGTTTGTGCCCAAACTCTAAGTCTTTTCCACAAATAGTAAAATACTTTATAAACTAGTGAGTTTTATACTGTTTTAAAATAGAAGCTGTGTCTGTGTATGTATGTGCATTATAGATACGGTGTTTTTCTACTTCTCAATGTTATTTCCAAAAATTATTTGTAAACAGCTCTATTGAATTGGCTTAAAAATTAAGTGTTTATAGAAATTTAGTATGATAAAAATTCTCAAAATAGAAATAGTCCAAATGAATTTCAGGTTCAAATGATCTGAGAAAATATTCAATATGAAAATTTATTTAAGGTTAATTTAATAAAATAGAAATATCTTTATAGTATCAGCTTTAAAATTAAAACTTTCATTCTGCTTGGGTTTACTGAAAGTCAAATAAGTTCATGTTATTTAGGTTACAAAATATGCCAACAAGAACAGAATAGCTTGGAAGACTGGCTTACTTTCTGTGATATCTCATGAAGTGTTTGTGGGTGATCTAACCACAAGTGTTTTTTTTTTTAATTTTATTTTTTTAATTTGTATCCAAATTAGTTAGCATATAGTGCAACGATTTCAGGAGTAGGTTCCTTAGTGCCCCTTACCCATTTAGCCCATCCCCCCTCCCACAATCCCTCCAGTAACCTTCTGTTTGTTCTCCATATTTATGAGTCTCTTATGTTTTGTCCCCCTCCCTGTTTTTATATTATTTTTGCTTCCTTTCCCTTATGTTCATCTGTTTTGTCTCTTAAAGTCCTCATATGAGTGAAGTCATATGATATTTGTCTTGATCTAATTTCACATAGCATAATACCCTCCAGTTCCATCCATGTAGCTGCAAATGGCAAGATTTCATTCTTTTTGATTGCCGAGTAATGCTCCATTGTATGTATATACCACATCTTCTTTATCCATTCATCCATTGATGGACATTTGGGCTCTTTCTGTACTTTGGCTATTGTGGATAGTGCTGCTATAAACATTAGGGTGCAAGTGCCCCTTTGAAACAGCATACCTGTATCCCTTGGATAAATACCTGGTATTGCAATTGCTGGGTCATAAGGTAGTTCTATTTTTAATTTTTTGAGAAACCTCCATACTGTTTTCCAGAGTGGATGCACCAGCTTGCATTCCCACCAACAATGCAAAAGAGATCCTCTTTCTCCACATCCTCACCTATCTGTTGTTGCCTGAGTTGTTAATGTTAGCCATTCTGACAGGTGTGAGGTGGTATCTCATTATGGTTTTGACTTGTATTTCCCTGATGATGAGTGATATTGAGCATTTTCGACATGTGTCTAAAACACATGTGTCAGCCATCTGGATGTCTCCTTCAGAAAAATGTCTATTCATGTCTTTTGCCCATTTCTTCACTGGATTGTTTTTTGGGTGTTGAGTTTGATAAGTTCTTTACAGATTTTGGATACTAACCCTTTATCTGATATGTCATTTGCAAATATCTCCTCCCATTCCCTTGGTTACCTTTTAGTTTTGCTGATTGATTCCTTCACTGTGCAGAAGATTTTTATCTTCATGAGGTCCCAGTAGTTCATTTTTGCTTTTGTTTCTCTTGCCTCTGGAGACGTGTTGAGTAAGAAGTTGCTGCGGCCGAGGTTAAAGAGGTTTTTGCCTGCTTTCTCCTTGAGGATTTTGATGGCTTCCTGTCTTGCTTTTCAGTCTTTCATCCATTTTGAGTTTATTTTTGTGTCTGGTGTAAGAAAGTGGTCCAGGTTCATTCTTCTGCATGTCGCTGTCCAGTTTTCCCAGCACCACTTGCTGAAGAGACTGTCTTTACTCCATTGGATATTCTTTCTTGCTTTGTCAAAGATTAGTTGACTATACTTTTGTGGGTCCATTTCTAGAGTCTCTAGTCTATTCCATTGGTCTATGTGTCTGTTTTTGTGCCAATACCATGCTGTCTTGATGATTACAGTTTTGTAATATAGCTTGAAGTCTGGGATTGTGATGCTTCCACCTTTGGTTTTCTTTTTCAGGATTGCTTTCGTTATTCGGGTTTTTTTCTGGCTCATTACAAATTTTAGGATTGTTTGTTCTAGTTCTGTGAAGAATGCTGCTGTTATTTTGATAGGGATTGCATTGACTATGTAGATAGCTTTGGGTAGTATTGACATTTTAACAATATTTATTCTTCCAATCCAGGAGTATGGAATATTTTTCCATTTTTGTGTGTCGTCTTCAATTTCTTTCATAAGCTTTCTATAGTCTTCAGTGTATACGTTTTCTTGAAAAAGGAATCTTTAAAAAGAGATTTTAATGTGTGGTCAATTGGTTAAGATTAAAATGAATTTATTTAGGGGTGCCTAGGTGACTCAGTTGGTTAACTGTCCACCTCTTGATTTTAGCTCAGATCATGATCTCACAGTCATGAGATCAAGTGCCTCATCAGACTCCATGCTGAGCATGAAGCCTGCTTAGCATTATCTGTTCCTCTCTCTGCCCCTCCCCAACTCACACCTGCCTGCATTCTCTAAAAAAAACAAAAAAAAAACAAAAAAAAACAAAAAAAAAACAAATTAAAAAATAAAATGAATTTAGTTTAAACACGAGTTTTAAGGGGCACCTGGTGGCTCAGTTGGTTAAGAGTCAGACTTTGGCTCAGGTCATGATCTCATGGTTTGTGAGTTCGAGCCCCACATTGGGCTCTCTGATGTCCGTACAGCACGGCTTGGGATCTCTGCCTCCTCTCTCTCTGCACCCCCACACACCCCCCCCCCCTGCCAACTCATGCTCTTACTCTTTCTCTCTCTCAAACATTTTTTAAAAATGTGTTTTAATATCAAAAGTAAGCTTGTACAAAATTAAAATTTGGCTTCTCTCTCTGTTAAAAGGATAAACTTTTCTTAGATTATTGGTCTTCTTTTAATAAGAAGTTGTAAGTAATTTTTTTCTTTACCATTTATGTAATCTACCTAGGAAAACAAAGAGTCTGTGTTGTCTTTATAAGGTCTTTGGGTTTTTTTCTATTTAATATTAAAAGAGCTAAGGCTTTTTCAGCCATGTAACTACCTGTGTTTGTCTTTGAAGTCTTTAATTGGCACTTTGGCTAAATTGATAACTAAGTATGGTTTCATAATGATCTGTGATCCTATTTATTTATTTTTTTCATATTTTTATTTTTATTTTTTTGGGGTTTTTTTTTGTTTTTTTATAATTTTTTTTTCAATATATGAAATTTATTGTCAAATTGGTTTCCATACAACCCCCAGTGCTCATCCCAAAAGGTGCCCTCCTCAATACCCAGCACCCACCCTCCCCTCCCTCCCACCCCCCATCAACCCTCAGTTTGTTCTCAGTTTTTAAGAGTCTCTTATGCTTTGGCTCTCTCCCACTCTAACCTCTTTATTTTTTTTCCTTCCCCTCCCCCATGGGTTTCTGTTAAGTTTCTCAGGATCCACATAAGAGTGAAAACATATGGTATCTGTCTTTCTCTGTATGGCTTATTTCACTTAGCATCTGTGATCCTATTTAATTAAATGTCCAAACTTTTTGATATTTGACAAACCTCCCAAAATCAAATTTTAAAATGAAGTCTTGACCACCAACTAACTTTGAAATATTCCAGCAGATCCCTAGAACATTTGAAGGATTTGTTCTCCTTGTAAAAGAGAGAGAATTGTCTTACTTGGTATGTTAAATCACCTGGGAAGTAATGTCAAGTGATGCTAACCTTTCTTAGATTATATTTGTGTAAATATATGTTAAGATTAGTGTTCTAGAAATTGTATGAAACTCCTAGAAATCTGATATGTCTCAATATGTTATTGCTTGCCATTCTAGTTCTAATCTTGAAGTGCTGTGTGATAGAAATGACCAAATTACCTTGTCAGTAACATTGTAATGAACTCTGATCAGATCCTTAACCACTGCAATTTTAAGACTTTTGTCATTTACAGACAAAAGGTTAACTCTGATGCTACTGCAAAAGTCTTTCATCTTCAAAGAGATTCAGGGAAAGGACTCTGACAAGTACTCTCAAATACAGGTCTCTACTAACTTTAAGATCATGCCATTGAACTTGGTAAGAATTTATAGAACTCTAACAGAAACTGAAGGCTTCTTAAAACTACTAACAAAAGATCAAGATCAACAAAAAATTATCACATGGGAATGAATAAACTGAGAATGATGATAATTTTTATGGCTTTTTGTTTGCAATACTGCTTGTTATTTAATCTTTTGTTTTCCAGATATAAGAAAGCCTTTCCTCTTAAACTAAATATGACTCACAGCAATTTGGTTAATTGTACCTTTGTAAGCAGAATTGCAACATCTATCTTTCTCCCCTACCTGATCTCTCCAGAATTTGGAATTTCTCAGTGAGCATTCTTATGGTTTCATAGAAATATTTGCCTAAGATCAATAAGAATCTTTTCTCTTTGTGACAAGACACAGTTGGAAACATTGGTTATATTACCAAGGCTTTGACTGAAATGTCATATTTGAGACAAACATGCATAGACTCAGATTTATGAGTCTATGCTTTATGGAACTAAGGATGACTTAATGGAGCCAATAAATCCCCCTAGGAATATCAGCCTGCTATCTTGCTTACAAGGATCTCAGCAGCCTTACCAGGTAAGGTCACATCTGGCAGATGGATAAATATCAGGATATTTGGGAGATCTTGAAAAGAAAGAAAGAATTTAATTCTACAGATATTGCAGGCAAAGCCTGATGGCAAGTATTTGGGTTGGCTTCTTAGCTTCAAGAGGCTGCTAAAAGTTCAGTCTGGAGATTCCCGATGGAAAGTTCCACCAAAGCAGGTTTAAAAGAGCTTGTATGGCCAATTGCTACTCTTGCTGCACTCTGTAAATAATCAGGTTTCTTGAAACTAGACGTAATTGGCAAACAAATTAGTCTTACAATGGTTATCACTGATAGAAAGGAGGGTAAGTGTAGAGAGAAAAAAAACTTTCATTTGAAACTATGAAACGTACTTTTGGATTCTAGATTCTATTTCTGTTCATCGTTTTTGAGATTTTGTTTTCTACCTGTAAACTTGACTAGATCCTGAAGTCTTCTGGTTTCATCCAAACTCTGGCTACAACTCTCCAAACTAACACAATTTTCTCCCATCCTTTTGACTTGAAATCATTGAAAATGAAATCTGCCCTTTTTCCTGAGGCCTTCCAAACTGGGTATGAATGACTTGATGTAAACTTCAGGGAAATTGTCACAACAGCACATGCATGGATGATCTTTGTGCAGGTTGCTGTGTGTCCACTCAAAAAGATCAACAGAGAGTATTCAAGAGGAATATGGAGGTGTAGGAGGACACTGGGCTCACCTTGTCCTGCTGATCACTTAGATTCCACCCACATCTGCCTAAATAACCCAGAAAACTGCCAGAAGGCTAGCATAACAGACTCTCTGTAGCCAAGTGTAGACAAGAGGCCCACGGAAGAGGGTAGGAAGGGCAGAGAGGTGGTGTGTGCTACACAGACTGGCAGGAGGGAGCCGGGGCGGTGGAGGGGCAGCCCGCCCAGCAAGGCAGAGCCCCCGAGTCTGGCTGGCAAAAGCAGAGGGGCTGGACAAGTGTGTTCTGACAGCAGGACTTAACATCTGGAATGTTAAGAGTCAACAGCTCTGCTCTCAGAGAACAGGGAGGGCAAGAGGACACTGGGAGGGAGAGTTGTCAAGCCCTGGAGGACAGGGCTCAGCTCAGTGAGGGAACAAAGGTGCTGGTAAGTGCCATCTCCCTCTCCCATCACCCAGCCAAAATCCCAAAGGGAACCAGTTCCCATCACCGAACTTGCTTGCACTGCACAAATGCCCAACGCTGTGCTTCTGTGGATCCATCCCTCCGAGGGGTCTGCCTCCCTCCCCGTGCTGCAGGGCCCCTCCCACAGGGGGCCACTGACACCAAAGCGAGCTAAGCCTGCCCTCCCGCCCCTGTGCACCTTGTGGATCCACCCCCGCTAATACGCCCTTGGCCAGATCCCATTAAAGCAGTACCACAAGCCTGGCAGTGTGCAAGTGGCCCAGACAGGGGCCACACCACTCCACAATGAGTCCTGCCCCTGGGAGAGGGGAACATAAGGTACACACCAGTCTGACTGCGGCCCCACTGGTGGGCTGGGGACAGACATTGGGTCTGACTGCAGCCCCACCCACCAACACAAATTACTCCCGACAGCACAAGGGAAGTGCCCTGCAGTTTGGAGCCACCCCAGTGACTACCCAAAATGATAAAACGGAAGAATTCTCCTCAAAAGAAACTCCCAGGAAGTAGCATCACCTAATGAATTGATCAAAACTGATTTAAGCAATATAATGGAACAAGAATTTAGAATAATAGTCCTAAAATTAATCGCTGTGCTTGAAAAATGAATAGAGGACTGCAGAGATCAAGGGACTAAGAAATAGTCATGAGCTAAAAAAAATGCTATAAATGAGATGCAAAATAAAATGGAGGCGGCCATAGCACAGATTAAAGAGGCAGAGGAGAGAATAGGTGAATTAGAAGATAAAATTATGGAAAAAGAGGAAGCTGAGAAAAAGATAAAACAATCCAGGAGTATGAGGGAAGAATTAGAGAACTGAGTGATGCAATCAAACGGAACAATATCCGTATCATAGGAATTCCAGAAGAAGAAGAGGAAGAGGAAGAAGAGAGAAAGGGACCGAAGGTGTACTTGAAGAAATCATAGCTGAGAACTTCCCTGATCTGGGGAAGGAAAAAGGCATCGAAATCCAAGAGGCACAGAGGTCTCCCTTCAGATGTAACTTGAATCAATCTTCTGCATGACATATCATAGTGAAAGTGGCAAAATACAAGGATAAAGAGAAAATTCTGAAAGCAGCTAGGGATAAACATGCTCTAACATATAAAGGGAGACCAATAAGACTAGTGGCAGACCTAGTTACTGAAACTTGGCAGGCCAGAAAGGAATGGCAGGAAATCTTCAATGTGTTGAACAGAAAAAAAAAAAAAATGCAGCCAAGAATCCTTTATCCAGCAAGTCTGTCATTCCGAATAGAAGGAGAGATAAAGGCTTTCCCAAACAAACAAAAACTGAAGGAATTCATCACCACTAAACCAGCCCTACAAGAGATCCTAAGGGGGATTCTGTGAGTGAAATATTTCAAGGACTACAAAGTACCAGAGACATCACTACAAGCATGAAACCTGACATCACAATGACTCTAAACCCATATCTTTCAATAATCACACTGAATGTAAATGGGCTAAATGCTCCAGCCAGAAGACATAGGATAGACATCAGAATGGATAAAAAAAACAAGACCCATCTATTTGCTGTCTACAAGAGACTCATTTTAGACCTTAGGACACCTTCAGATTGAAAGTGAGGGGATGGAGAATTATCTATCATGCTACTGGAAGTCAAAAGAAAGCTGAAGTAGCCACACTTATATCAGACAAACTAGACGTCAATTTAAAGGCTGTAACAAGAGATGAAGAAGGGCATATAATAATCATAGGGTCTATCCATCAGGAAAAGCTAACAATTATAAATGTCTATGCGCCGAATACAGGAGCCCCCAAATATATAAAACAATCACAAACATAAGCAACCTTATTGATAAGAATATGGTAATTGCAGGGGACTTTAACACTCCACTTACAACAATGGATAGATCATCTAGACACAGGATCAATAAAGAAACAAGGGCCCTGAATGATACATTGGATCAGATGGACTTGACAGATATATTTAGAACTCTGCATCCCAAAGCAACAGAATATACTTTCTTCTCAAGTGCACATGGAACCTTCTCCAAGATAGATCACATACTGGGTCACAAAGCAGCCCTTCATAAGTATAAAAGAACTGAGATCATACCATGCACATTTTCAGGCCACAATGCTATGAAACTTGAAATCAACCACAGGAAAAGGTCTGGAAAACCTCCAAAAGCATGGAGGTTAAAGAACACCCTACTAAAGAATGAATGGGTCAACCAGGCAATTAGAGAAGAAATTAAGAAATATATGGAAACAAATGAATATACAACAATCCAAACGCTTTGGGATTCAGCGAAGGCAGTCCCGAGAGGAAAATACATTGCGATCCAGGCCTATCTCAAGAAACAAGAAAAATCCCAAATACAAAATCTAACAGCACATCTAAAGGAAACAGAAGCAGAACAGCAAAGACACCCCAAACCCAGCAGAAGAGAAATAAAGATCAGAGCAGAAATAAACAATATAGAATCAAAAAAACTGTAGAGCAGATCAATGAAACCAAGAGTTGGTTTTCTGAAAAAAAAAAAAAAAAAATTGATAAACCTCTAGCCAGCCTTCTCAAAAAGGGAGATGACCCAACTAGATAAATTGATGAATGAAAATGGAATTATTACAACCAAACCCTCAGAAATATAAGCAATTATCAGGGAATACTATGAAAAATTATATGCCAACAAACTGGACAACCTGGAAGAAATGGACAAATTCCTAAGCACCCACACAGTTCCAAAACTCAAACAGGAAGAAATAGAAAACTTGAACAGACCCATAACCAGCGAAGAAATTGAATCAGTTATCAAAATTCTCCCAACAAATAAGAGTCCAGGACCAGATGGCTTCCCTGGGGAATTCTACTAGACATTTAAAGCAGAGATAATACCTATCCTTCTCAAGCTATTCCAAAAAATAGAAAGAGAAGGAAAACTTCCAGACTCATTCTATGAAGCTAGCATTACTTTGATTCCCAAACCAGACAGAGACCCAGCAAAACAAGAGAACTACAGACCAATATCCCTGATGAATACAGATGCAAAAATTCTCCACAAGATACTAGCAAATCGAATTCAACAGCATACAAAAGGAATTATTCACCATGATCAAGTGGGATTCATTCCTGGGCTGCAGACCTGGTTCAACATTTGCAAATCAATCAATGTGATACATGACATTAGTAAAAGAAAAGAACCATATGATCCTGTCAATCGATGCAGAAAAAGCATTTGACAAAATTCAGCATCCTTTCTTAATTAAAACCCTTGAGAAAGGATAGAAAGAACATACTTAAAGATCATAAAAGCCATTTATGAAAATCCCACAGCTAATATCATCCTCAATGGGGAAAAACTGACAGCTTTCCCCCTGAGATCAGGAACACAACAGGGATGTCCACTCTCACCGCTGTTGTTTAACACAGTATTGGAAGTGCTAGCATCAGCAATCAGACAACAAAAGGAAATCAAAGGCATCAAAATTGGCAAAGATGAAGTCAAGTTTCAGTTTTTGCAGATGACATAATATTATACATGGAAAAACCGATGTATAATAAGTTTGCTAGAACTGATATATGAATTCAGCAACATCACAGGATACAAAGTTTATGTATAGAAATGAGTTGCATTCTTATACACTAATAATGAAGCAACAAAGACAAAGAAACTGATCCCATTCACAATTGCACCAAGAAGCATAAAATACCCAGGAATAAATCTAACCAAAGATGTAAAATATCTGTATGCTGAAAACTATAGAAAGCTTATGAAGGAAATTGAAGAAGACACAAAGAAATGGAAAAACATTCCATGCTCATGGATTGGAAGAATAAATATTGTCAAAATGTCAATACTACCCAAAGCTATCTACACATTCAATGCAATCCCAATCAAAATTGCACCAGTATTCTTCTCGAAGCTAAAACAAGCAATCCTAAAATTTGTATGGAACCACAAAAGACCCCGAATAGCCAAAGTAATATTGATGAAGAAGACCAAAGTGAGAGGCATCACAACCCCCCAGACTTTAACCTCTACTACAAAGCTGTAATCATCAAGACAGCATGGTATTGGCACAAAAACAGACACATAGACCAATGGAATAGAATAGAGACTCCAGAAATGGACCCACAAAAGTATGGTCAATTAATCTTTGACAAAGCAGGAAAGAATATCCAATGGAATAAAGACAGTCTCTTCAGGGGCGCCTGGGTGGCGCAGTCGGTTAAGCGTCCGACTTCAGCCAGGTCACGATCTCGCGGTCCGTGAGTTCGAGCCCCGCGTCAGGCTCTGGGCTGATGGCTCGGAGCCTGGAGCCTGTTTCCGATTCTGTGTCTCCCTCTCTCTCTGCCCCTCCCCCGTTCATGCTCTGTGTCTCTCTGTCCCAAAAATAAATAAAAAACGTTGAAAAAAAAAAAATTAAAAAAAAAAAAAAAAAAAAAAAAGACAGTCTCTTCAGCAAGTGGTGCTGGGAAAACTGGACAGCGACATGCAGAAGAATGAACCTGGACCACTTTCTTACACCAGACACAAAAATAAACTCAAAATGGATGAAAGACCGAAAAGCAAGACAGAAAGCCATCAAAATCCTCAAGGAGAAAGCAGGCAAAAACCTCTTTAACCTCGGCCGCAGCAACTTCTTACTCAACACGTCTCCAGAGGCAAGGGAAACAAAAGCAAAAATGAACTATTGGGACCTCCCCAAGATAAAAAGCTTCTGCACTGCAAAGGAAACAATCAATGAAACTAAAAGGCAACCAACAGAATGGGAAAAGATATTTGCAAATGACATATCAGATAAAGGGCTAGTATCCAAAATCTATGAAGAACTCACCAAACTCCACACCCAAAAAACAAATAATCCAGTGAAGAAATGGGCAGAAAACATGAATAGACACTGGTGGAAATGCAAACTGGTACAGCCACTCTGATAACCAGTGTGGAGACTCCTCAAAAAGTTAAAAATAGATCTACACTTGACCCAGAAATACCACTGCTAGGAATTTACCCAAAGGACACAGGAGTGCTCATGCATAGGGGAACTTGTACTCCAATGTTTATAGCAGCACTTTCAACAATAGCCAAATTATGGAAAGAGCCTAAATGTCCATCAACTGATGAATGGATAAAGAAATTGTGGTTTATATATACAATGGAATACTACTTGACAATGAGAAAAATGAAATCTGGCTTTTTGTAGCAACGTGGTTGGAACTGGGGAGTGTTATCTAAGTGAAATAAGTCATACAGAGAAAGACAGATACCATATGTTTTCACTCCTATGTGGATCCTGAGAAACTTAACAGAAGACCATGGGCGGGGAGGGGAAAAAGTTAGGGAGGGAGGCAAACCATAAGAGACTCTTAAAAACTGAGAATAACTGAGGGTTGATGGTGGGTGGGTGGGAGGGGAAAGTGGGTGATGGGCATTGAGGAGGGCACCTGTTGGGATGAGCACTGGGTGTTGTATGGAAACCAATTTGACAATAAATTTCATATTCAGAAAAAGAAGAAGAAAAATAATCATCAGAAACATTCAAACTACAAACCAAGAAAATCTGGAAGATGGCCATTGCTTGATTTCAATCCATCTAAAGATATTTTGACATCTAAAACTCATCTCAACTGGGTACCCTCAGAACTCTGAAACGGGTTTATAATTTGTTCCAATCCTTAACCATTGTTTTTCTCTTGTTTCCACAGAAATGCCTCTTATTTAATACCTGCTTGAACCATGAGCCTAACTTTGGGAACACACATCCATCACCACTTCCTGAAATGAATTTAGTAGAACTGACCTATTTTCAACTCTAAGAGACTAGCTCAGTGAGATAAAACAATCTACCAACTCACATTTTAGTGTGTGGAGTTTCTAAGGAACTCTAGGGGCCCAGGCCAGGCCACCCTAAAATATGCCACTTTGTCATGTTATTTTGAATTAAAGCTATTTAAGAACAGAAGAACATTCTGACTCTCTCTGTCTCCAGATAGCAGGAAATAAATCTCCAATGTGAAAGCTATCCTTCCTGCATCAGGGAGCAGAAAGACATCCTAATCACCTGAAATAGGTATTTAGAGCCAAGAAGACTGTATAAATCAGCAAGTCTTGTTACTTTTACTAGTTTACTACCTCAGCCCAAATTCTGTTTAGAATTGTATGCTAATTAAAGCCAATGAACATAAGTTTTCTCTGCTTTGTCCATTCCTCACAGATTTATGGTTCTTTGCCTAAACATACAACAGCTGCTTGCTTTGGTCATGTGGGGAGTCTCAATTTCATTATTGGACATCTGTGTATACAAAATAAAAGTTTTTTTCTTGTGTTAATCTGTCTCATGTCAATTTAATTCTTAGACTAGTTTGAAGGGAAGAAAAGGGTAGAAAAGAAAATTCTTCGTCCCCAAAACCAATAATCAGGTCGCCCAGGTGCCTCTTAATGAAGGGTACCCCAGCCAGACCAGCTGGCCCCACACTGCTCCAACTTTGCCCTCAGAGGGAATACATGCATTTAGTGTAGGTTGGGGGTTGGCTATAGGCAGATGCCATGGACGCCCAAGAGCCTGCTCTGGACATCTGGACTCTCTGGATGCTTTTTATGTTCCAGGCCCCTGGTTATACTGTCCTGCCTCACCTGTGCATGAATAATAAATATCTATCAACCAGCCTTTGGGTAGCAAGGGCCCCCCAGGTCTGTGGAGCTCTGTCTGGTCCCCAATCTTACCTGTATCACTACCAGGGCACTGAGAGGCCAACCCCAAAAATATTCCTGAGGTGTCAGCTTTAAACTGGTGAAAGTTTATATTTTCACTGGTTTTCTGATGGCTTCTGGGATTCTCCAAGGCACCCAGGTGTCCCTTATTATAGGATAGTTGGGCCACTTTGCACAAGCAAACTGTGCAAGGCAGTCTAGGTTCTTCCTCCTCTGCCTTCAGGGAGAATCTGCACATCGGTGTAGGTTAGGGCTTAGAATTGGGAAGATGCCCTATACCCCCAATGGCCTACTGCCATGACCAGGCTACCCCTGACAAGTTTTCTGAAACAGGTCCCTAGATACTCTGATTTGCTTGTCTTGCACATGCACTATTTCCTCCCCATCAGCAGACTTCCATAACAAAACCTATTGAACATAGTTCTGAATGAGAACAGATTGAAAATATGCCTTGTTCACTAATCCCACCGAAATCACTCAAGAGGCGGTTTAGGGGTAGAATAGATTACATAATTAACTTCAGAGGATTCTGAGAGACCTATTGAAATTTTAGACTGGACAAAATTTGAGACTCCAGATGTTGGCCTGATCACCTGACCGAGTTACATCCTGTATTAAAAAGACCAAAGACATTACAGCACTCTTATTAAGAGCATTAGCTTGCATAGATGCCTATAGATAGAAAGGAAAAGTGCCAGCACGAAAAGTGATCTCCAGGGTAGAATGCTCCTTAGGGCACTAACCCACACCCTGAGCTGATTATTTTAACCCTTGTTGACCCTGTTCATTTTAACTACCTAGAAGCTAGGCCTACGAAAATAGACAAAACTACAACAAATGATAATATGGAACCAATCAGAATCACTAAAGAGAAACCTTATACCAAACAAGAAAGAACAAAAACTGGAATTCCAACATACTGATTTTGACCTACAAACTCAGTGACTATTAGATTTATGGTCCAAAGGAGGACAAAACCTGATCCTCACAGGAGCAGAGATTGTGCACCTCAAACCCATTACCAGCATTGCTACATTGAATCAATACCTTAGAGCATCTGGGGAAAACAGTACTAATTTATAAAATCTTTGGGTAGCAGCAACCTGGAGATTAAGATGGTCTACTCCAAATATATCATCCCTCACAACACCTCCATAGGAAACAGCAGGGGAAGCTACTAATATAATGAAATTAGGACTATTAACTATGATTTATGATAAGGGCAGAAACCAACACTGCTAAGTGTGGAAGCAAGAGAATAAAGAAGTCTAAAAGCTGTACCCCTTCCCCTGCCCACAGTCACAACAGCATTTATAGTATTTGTAGGCCCCAGAAACAGGAGAACTGATTGGCTTGATAAGGACAGCTGAGGAACTAAGTCAAGATATAAAGGATAATTTTAACACTTATGTATATAGACAATAGAAGCCTATGCCTCATAAAAATTAAAAAAAAAAATGCCAATCAA
Organism: Panthera onca; assembly: GCF_046562875.1. Classification (NCBI taxonomy): domain Eukaryota; kingdom Metazoa; phylum Chordata; class Mammalia; order Carnivora; family Felidae; genus Panthera; species Panthera onca. The sequence continues at coordinate 28,375,489 of NC_138355.1, read as the reverse complement.
AATAGGCCATCTAGACCCAAATCTACAAGGCCCTTTTGGCTACCTAGACCATTTAGACCACCACCCTTGAAAACAAATTATAACCATAGAAACTCAAAAAATGCTCCAGAAACTACACAGGCAGAAAAACAACCAAACTTGTACAGTAAATAGAATTGCGGAAAATAAACCCACATATACCCACTAGTCCATTTACTGTAAATACTACCCCTTTACAAAACCTAATCCCATTAACAGACAAATCACTGCTAGCCCAAGAGAGCAAACCCTGTGAGCTCCCCACAGGACTCAGCAGTTTTTTATCCTTGGCCCAGGCCAGAGACAATTGCCCATATGTTACACTGGCCGTATAAATAGAAACTTCTCTTGCAAATAAAAATATTATGTATACTGCTGTATTGTTAGATACAGGGTCCCAGTAACAATGATACAAAGATACCCTACTAATTTGAGAATTTAAACAATAAAAAGGGACCAACTGAAGGATTAGAAGGAAAATTAACCCCATGCACATGAATATACACATAGATTCCTAACAATGAGGGCAGATTTTTTTTTTTAAGATTTTATTTTTAAGCAATCTCTATACCCAATGTGGGACTCAAACTCACAACCCTAACTCTACTGACTGAGCCAGCCAGATGCCCCTGAGGACAGACTTTATTTCTTTTAATGTTTATTTTGAGACAGAGACAGAGCACGAGTAAGGGAGGGGCAGAGAGAGAGGGAGACACAGAATCCAAAGCAGGCTCCAAGCTCTGAGCTGTCAGCAGAGAGCCCAATGCGGGGATTAAACCCACAAACCGTGAGATCATGACCTGAGCTGAAGTCAGACACTTAACCGACTGAGCCACCCAGGTGCCCCGCCTGAGGACAGACTTTAAATGCCTTCAAAGTCCCAATTTAGAAAATATTCTTGGAATTGATATGATAGGACACATCATAAGGAACCATTCAGGAACTTCTAAAGAAACAAATGATTGTTCCTACTATTTCACCATATAAATAAATCTGTCCTGTCAAAAATCCAGAAAGGTCAGATAGATTTATCTAGTAGATATTAGGAATGTAAATACTCTCTCCAAAGTGAAGGAGCACTCCTGAATATAGGCATAAACAATACCACCACTGGATCTGGAACTTATTCATGGAGATAGATTCATGTGACATGTTCTTTGCTATTCCAGTTGATAAGGAGAACCTACTCCTGACTGCATTCACATGACAAGGCAAATGATATCAGTTTACTAGATTACCAACAGGAGACCTTAACAGCCAGTAATAAGAACTAGACCCACAAACGTATGGCCAACTCATCTTTGACAGAGCAGGAAAGAACATCCAATGGAAAAAAGACTGTCTCTTTAACAAATGGTGCTGGGAGAACTGGACAGCAACATGCAGAAGGATGAAACTAGACCACTTTCTCACACCATTCACAAAAATAAACTCAAAATGGATAAAGGACCTGAATGTGAGACAGGAAACCATCAAAACCTTAGAGGAGAAAGCAGGAAAAGACCTCTCTGACCTCAGCCGTAGCAATCTCTTACTCGGCACATCCCCAAAGGCAAGGGAATTAAAAGCAAAAGTGAATTACTGGGACCTTATGAAGATAAAAAGCTTCTGCACAGCAAAGGAAACAACCAACAAAACTAAAAGGCAACCAACAGAATGGGAAAAGATATTTGCAAATGACACATCGGACAAAGGGCTCGTATCCAAAATCTATAAAGAGCTCATCAAACTCCACACCCGAAAAACAAATAACCCAGTGAAGAAATGGGCAGAAAACATGAATAGACACTTCTCTAAAGAAGACATCCGGATGGCCAACAGGCACATGAAAAGATGTTCAACGTCGCTCCTTATCAGGGAAATACAAATCAAAACCACACTCAGATATCACCTCACGCCAGTCAGAGTGGCCAAAATGAACAAATCAGGAGACTATAGATGCTGGAGAGGATGTGGAGAAACAGGAACCCTCTTGCACTGTTGGTGGGAATGCAAATTGGTGCAGTCGCTCTGGAAAGCAGTGTGGAGGTTCCTCAGAAAATTAAAAATAGACCTACCCTATGACCCAGCAATAGCACTGCTAGGAATTTATCCAAGGGATACAGGAGTACTGATGCCTAGGGGCACTTGTACCCCAATGTCTATAGCAGCACTCTCAACAATAGCCAAATTATGGAAAGAGCCTTAATGTCCATCAACTGATGAATGGATAAAGAAATTGTGGTTTATATACACAATGGAATACTACGTGGCAATGAGAAAAAATGAAATATGGCCTTTTGTAGCAACGTGGATGGAACTGGAGAGTGTGATGCTAAGTGAAATAAGCCATACAGAGAAAGACAGATACCATATGGTTTCACTCTTATGTGGATCCTGAGAAACGTAACAGAAACCCATGGGGGAGGGGAAGGAAAAAAAAAAAAAAAAAAAAAAAGAGGTTAGAGTGGGAGAGAGCCAAAGCATAAGAGACTGTTGAAAGCTGAGAACAAACTGAGGGTTGATGGGGGGTGGGAGGGAGGGGAGGGTGGGTGATGGGTATTGAGGAGGGCACCTTTTGGGATGAGCACTGGGTGTTGTATGGAAACCAATTTGACAGTAAATTTCATATATTAAAAAATAAAAAAAAATAAAAATAAAATAAAATAAAAAAAAAAACAGCCAGTAATAGCACACAACCTTCTAACACAAGACATCTAGGCTTTTCAGGAAAACAACACACACACACACACACACACACACACACACACACCAGCATTTCTTATATTGGTGACATGCTCATTTATGGTGCTAACTTGGAACAGACTAGGGTTGTAATAGACTTAATTGAATTCCTTACACTCAGAGCATGGACAATTGACCCAAGTAACATCTAAGGACCCCACACTACTGTAAAATTTCTAGGCATAATTTGGTCCTCTGAAGACAGAAAAATAACAGACCCAGTCATAAACAAGACAGATTGCATCCCAGCTCCTACCACAAAAGCAGCAGCTCAGAAACTGATAGGACTGTTTAGATATTGGAAACAGCACATACCTCTAATGGGGATAATACTAAAACACATTTCTGAAGTAACAAGGAAGATAGGGAATTCAGTTGGACAGCGACTCAAAAAGCAGGCTTCAGTTATTTCAAAAATGCACTCAAATTTTTTTTTTTTAATTTTTTTTTTTTATTTTTGGGACAGAGAGAGACAGAGCATGAACGGGGGAGGGGCAGAGAGAGAGGGAGATACAGAATTGGAAACAGGCTCCAGGCTCCGAGCCATCAGCCCAGAGCCCGACGCGGGGCTCGAACTCGCGGACCGCGAGATCGTGACCTGGCTGAAGTCGGACGCTTAACCGACTGCGCCACCCAGGCGCCCCTCAAATTCTTAATACATTGGTGTCAGATAGTAAGGACTCCAAATATAAACTGAAGTGTCTATACTCACAAGGTTTACAACATGGTGTCTGTGGATTAAAACATTGCAGGACCTCAAATTTTACCAGATTGCGTTTAGGACTAATAAATTCCCATGGTCCAAGACCAGATAACTAACCAATTGGAATGCTCACTTAGGCACTCTATGTGGCCCTACAGAACACAGAGCCAGTAACAGAATATAAACCAATTATAGTTAAATGCCAATAGCCTATTTTGGAGTGGGTAAAGCAGACCCCTGACAGAGGGGAATAACTCCTGACCGTAAAGTTCTAAGTGGAAATTGTGTTTTTCCAAGCAGGACTAATGGATGAAGTTTGAACCATCTGCATGAGCTGAGGAAATCTCTGCAATACTAATAGTGAAGTTGCTAGAATTTCCAACAGGAAATTCCAACAGGGTAAGCCTATCCAAGCTTGAGCACTTGGGCAATGGGAGCACCCTGGTCCTCTGAATGGTTTACAGATGGATCAGCCTCCATGACATCATCTGGATTATACTGGTAGACTGCAACCCTGAGGACTAATGATGGTCTCATCCTGACAGAAGCAGGCTCTGGAAAAGCAGCACAGTACACCGAACTAATTTTAAAATTGATGAGGGAACACTCAGTTCAAAAAAAAGTAGAATGACACATGTTTTATCAGACCCATGGGAAGTAGCTAATGGAAAAGCTCTTTGGTTAGGAACATGGCAGGAAAATGAATGGAAAATGAGAAATAGCATATGCAGTAAGGACAGATGGCAGAAAATATCACTGGCTAACATGGCCCTGTTCATCATATGTGTCTCTACAGATCAAAAGGACAACTGTGAAGTAACTAAATTTAATAACTAGGAGATAAACTCAACAAGAAAACTAGTAAATCAAAGAATCCTAAAATTTATCTTAAAAAAAAATAATGATTCATGGCTAAGGAGATAACCAATTCAAAACATAACCATAAATAAAGAAGAAAAACATTAGAATGTAAAATCTAAATGCACAGCTATGCCAACTGATAGGATCATTGCATGGGCACATCACCAAAGAAGTCATGCTGTTACACACGGCACTAGAACATGGTTAGAGGAAAGAAGCATGTATATACCCATGAAATGTCTTCAATTTCAAATTAAGAAATATGAGAATTGCTGAAAGTTTAAAGCTTGGAAGTAATTAATGAATACACCAGATAAGGTTAAAGTGACAGACCCTTCAATATTATACAAATTGATTATACAGGACATTTGCCCATATCAAAGAATAAACTATATGCATGTGCCATTGTAGACACATGATCACCAATAGGATCATCCTATCCTTGCAGGGAAATTATTTTTAAAAATTCACCATCAGAATAGAAAATACCAATGCTTGCTATGGTATTACAACCATAATAAAATCAGATTACAGCCCACTTCACAGGAAAGTGAATATAAGAATGAGCTAAGGAAGAAGTCATAATTGGAATGTCAACTTACCCTACAATCCAGTTGCCTCTGGATCAATTGAGAAGTATAATGGTTTACTCAAGCAAAAGCTTAGAATGCTCACTAACAATCCAGATATGAAAGCTTGGACCAAAACAATCTGGGGGTGGCAAGATCTCCAAATCATCATTATATAAAGGATGGAAAAACTATTAAATAAATATTGCAGTCATCCACGGAGATAAGAATTAGCACGAACACCCCAGAATCTAAACTAAAAGGAAAAGTATTAATTAAAAACATAATATATAGGGGCACCTGGGTGGCTCAGTCAATTAAGTGTCTGAATCTTGGTCTCAGCTCAGGTCATGATCTCATGGTTCATGAGTTCGAGACTCGAGTCAGGCTCTGCACTGGCAGTGTGGAGTTTCCTTGGGATCCTCTCTTTCCCTCTCTCTGCCCCTCCCCTGCTCTCTCTCTCTCTCAAAATAAATAAACTTTACAAAACAAAACATAATAATATATATAGTACTCAGGGGAAAATAGCACCTGCTACTAATCAAACCTATTGGGTGACCAAAGGAAAAAGTATATCACATCAAGTTAAGGAAAATAATGTGATGCCTCCATAACAATTTCAGGAGGGAAGAACACCATCTTTTATTTTATCAGTACCAGATGCCTAATATTTAGCCTAACATGTGTGGGATGATTGTACTTAGAGGAGTATTGGAACAATGGCCATAATAACTATAGATTTCCTTAAGTGGCAAGAACAACAAGGAAGAATTGAAAATTTATAGTACAGTACACCTACCTATATTTTGTAGGCATGAATCCACTATGCATCTTTAACTCTATCAGTATCTCTAACCTGGTCAGTAGCACGCTGCCTGTTGGCTATACCATTCTGCCTACTGTTTATTGTTGGTTACCATACTCATTGCAGCGATGGATAATCTTCTGACAGCACCAGCAAGAGTAGTTGTGCCACCGTTCTGAAGCGGAATGCAACCTTCTGGTCTAGATATTCCACCCTCTGTGACATCCTCCACTTTCTTCAGAAATCAGCCTGGTCACCTTATTGCAACTGAGAACTCACCAGCATCCCCAACATTATCCACATCACCAAGCCCAGCCTCTCCATCCCATCCTTTATTATCAGTGCCATCTATTTGCTGGGAATCCTTCAATCAATGGAGAAACCAAATATTCAGGGATGCTGATGAAGCAGTGGAAAGCTCCACAAGAATCCACAAGGATCCTCAACAACACTCCCTACTAGACATTGAGTTGGAGGATGAAGATTTACCGGAATTACTAACGTGCCTTTGCTATTGTAACCCAGTGTATATACCAAGACAACCAGGGACTAACTTTTCTATTTTTCCCTTATCTTACTTTTGAGTTCAGCACTGGACACATGGCAGAGACTCTGTGACAATAACCCAGATTTAACTCCTGATTTACTCTGTGCTAGTATTTGTAAAAGAGCAGCTGCTTAATATGCAGAATGGATGATTATATCTTTAAGTATAAATAAGTCGAAAATTGATAATTTGCTACACTCCCAATTAACACTATTTAATCCATAATCACCTACTAGAAAATGAACAATAGATCCATGGATACTATAGCCAGACTTTAAATGAACAGAGACATCCTGTAAGGTATATAGTGAAATTTGCATAGGAAACTTAGCATATAACACACATCATTATCCTTCATGGTATATATGAGACCTCTTTTTTTAAATTTATTTTCATGTTTTATTTATTTTTGAGAGAGAGAGAGACAGAGCTTGAGTGGAAGAGAGGCAGACAGAGATGGAGACACAGAATCTGAAACAGACTCCAGGCTCTGAGCTGTTGGCACAGAGCCTGATGTGAGGCTCGAGTCCACAAACTGTGTGATCATGATCTGAGCCGAAGTCAGATGCTCAACCGACTGAACCACCCAGGTGCCCCCATGAGGCTTCTTTCTTACACCATATTTTTCTACCCCAAGAATATGGGAACCTATGTTACTAAAACCTGTCCTGGTCATATTGGAACTTACAATAGTAGGCTATGTTCTGAAGTTTAATATGCAGGATTTTCAAGCCAGAGATAGATCCCAAAATTGTGCTCAGTTTTAGCACAACCTATGTCAAAAACAGATTCACTAAAAAGAAGGAAATTCTTTCAGTTCCTTGTTGGCCTTGTAGGAGGTTTAATTGGAGGAATATGTGTCCTGGTTTAGGTCCCCAACTACCCTGCAGGCATGTGTGCAGTTCCCCCTATCAGCCAGCCTTGGGTTAGGCATTCCATGGGCATTCCAGGCCTATGGAGCTCCAGCTGACCCCAAGCACTTGAGCAGCCTCAGATGGAAGAGAGCCTCCCTCTAGAAAATCTTTGTGATGCAGCAGCTTTTAAACTGGCCGTAGTCAGTCCCCACTTAGATAGGTTGCCTATGTGGCCCTGGGCTTCTCTAGCAATCAGGGCTCCCTGTTACCTATATAGTTTTATAGACATAGGTATATAGGATGGGCCCTAATATACTACACTATATTCTTGCCAAGGAACAATCCAATGTGTTTGAAAGCCACTACTCTTATATCACAGTCAGGTGAGCAACAAAGGGGTCTGTTCAGCCAGCTGAAGTGGGGAATGCAAAACAACCACCCTCTCTGTCCTGTACACACACAGTGATAAACCCTCAAAGCCAAACTGTAATCACTTTTTGATAGGCTCATACTTTTTTGTGTTCTTTTCAGATTTGCACTCAGGCAACCATCTATGTAAAGGAATACTCCCCTTTTCTTCTAACTCCTTGCAAGGCTTGGAGTTCTGGTGAAGCCCTCCAGAGCCCTTGTAGCTCTGCCATCAGTTTAAAAGTTGTCCTATTTTTCATATCTTCATTCTGCCATTCAGCTTAGTGCGACCTCTTCAACAATACAGTGAGGATCCTGTTGCCCCTTCCTGTTTGATCACTCCCGGTCCAACAGAGCGGTGTGAGGATGAGCCTATACACATGAGGAAATCTCATTCTATAGTTTCCAAAAAGCATATGATTTATAACTAGATTATGTAAGAGAAGTTTACATTCTTTTAATGTAATACCTGAGCAATTATACTATCCTCTAAGAGTAAATCTGTAATTACTCTGTGCCGACTGTCTTACATTTCTTTCCTAGATAAGCTCTGTAAGTTTTTGAAATTGAGAAAAATGACATTTGAACTCTTAAAGTTGAAATTGTCACCCAAAAAGGTGTTTTCCTAAAACTACTAGAAATAATAAAAGTGAAAGAAAATACATATGAAAAATAAGTTTAAAAAATAGAATGTGTGTTTTAGATAAGGAAAGGTATGAAGAAATATGAGGGTTTTGGGGGCACCTGGGTGGCTCAGTGGGTTGAGTGTCCAACTTTAGCTCAGGTCATGATCTCATTGTTCATGAGTTCGAGCCCCACATTGGGCTCTATGCTGACAACTCAGAGCCTAGAGCCTGCTTCAGATTCTGTGTCTCCCTCTCTCTCTGCCCTTCCCCTCCTCATATTCTGTCTCTCAAAAATGAATAAATATTTTAAAAAATTACACAGAATATGAGGGTTTTTGGGTTTTTTTGTTAGTAAAGTAAAAAAAAATAATTTTGTTCTAGAATAAAATGATTGTTTCAGAATTTAAAAAAAATTCATTTTGGGCGAATCCTGGGAAGATGGCGGCATAGGAGGACGCTGGGCTCACCGTGCGTCCTGCTGATCCCAGAAACCCAGAAAACCACCAAGTGGGACTTGACATCTGGAAGGTTATAAGCTAACAGCTCTGCTTGGAGAACGGGAGGGCTGGAGGACAATGGGAGGGAGAGTTGCTGAGCCCCGGGACACAGAGCTCAGTTTGGCGGGGAACAAAGGCGCTCACCAGTGCCATCTCCCTCGCCCATTCCCCAGCCAAAATCCCAAAGGGAACCAGTTCCTGCCAGGGAACTTGCTCGCTCCGCGCAAACACCCAACTCTGTGCTTCTGCGGATCCATCCCTCGGTGGGTCTGACTCCCTCCCGGTGCCACAGGGCCCCTCCCGAAGTGGATCTCCGAAGGAAAAGCGAGCTGAGCCTGCCCCTCCCACCCCTGTGCACCTTGCCGATCCACCCCAGCTAATACGCCAGATCCCCAGCACCACAAGCCTGGCAGTGTGCAAGTAGCCCAGACAGGCCATGCCACCCCACAGTGAATCCCGCCCCTAGGAGAGGGGAAGAGAAGGCACACACCAGTCTGACTGTGGCCCCAGCAGTGGGCTGGGGGCAGACATCAGGTCTGACTGCGGCCCCGCCCACCAACGCAAGTTATTCAAGACAGCACAGGGGAAGTGCCCCACAGTCCCTCACCACTCCAGGGACTATCCAAAATGACGAAATGGAAGAATTCCCCTCAGAAAAACGTCCAGGAAATAACGACAGCTAACGAACTGATCAAAAAGGATTTAAACAATATAACAGAAAGTGAATTTAGAATAATAGTCATAAAATTAATCGCTGGGCTTGAAAACAGTATAAAGGACAGCAGAGAATCTATTGCTACAGACATCAGAGATCAAGGGACTAAGGAACAGCCAGGAGGAGCTAAAAAATGCTGTCAATGAACTGCAAAATAAAATGGAGACAACTACGGCTCGGACTGAAGAGGCAGAGGAGAGAATAGGTGAACTAGAAGATAAAATTATGGAAAAAGAAGAAGCTGAGAAAAAGAGAGATAAAAAAATCCAGGAGTATGAGGGGAAAATTAGAAAACTAAGTGATGCACTAAAGAGAAATAATATATGCATAATTGGTATTCCAGAGGAGGAAGAGAGAGGGAAAGGTGCTGAAGGTGTACTTGAAGAAATTATAGCTGAGAACTTCCCTGATCTGGGGAAGGAAAAAGGCATTGAAATCCAAGAGGCACAGAGAACTCCCTTCAGACAGAACTTGAATCGATCTTCTGCATGACATATAATAGTGAAATTGGCAAAATACAAGGATAAAGAGAAAATTCTGAAAGCAGCTAGAGATAAACGTGCCGTAACATATAAAGGGAGACCTATAAGACTCATGACTGATCTCTCTACTGAAACTTGGCAGGCCAGAAAGGAATGGCAGGAGATCTTCCATGTGATGAACAGAAAAAATATGCAGCTGAGAATCCTTTATCCAGCAAGTCTGTCATTTAGAATAGAAGGAGAGACAAAGGTCTTCCCATAAAAACTGAAGGAATTCATCACCACTAAACCAGCCCTACAAGCTCCTAAGGGGGATCCTGTGAGACAAAGTACCAGAGACGTCGCTACAGGCATGAAGCCTACAGACATCACAATGACTCTAAACCTATATCTTTCTATACTAACACTGAATGTAAATGGATTAAATGTGCCAACCAAAAGACATAGGGTATCAGAATGGATAAAAAAACAAGACCCATCTATTTGCTGTCTACAAGAGACACATTTTAGACCTGAGGACACCTTCAGATTGAGAGTGAGGGGATGGAGAACTATTTATCATGCCACTGGAAGTCAGAAGAAAGCTGGAGTAGCCATACTAATATCAGACAAACTAGACTTTAAATTAAAGGCTGTAACAAGAGATGAAGAAGGGCATTATATAATAATCATAGGTTCTATCCATCAGGAAAAGCTAACAATTATAAATGTCTATGCACCAAATACAGGAGCCCCCAAATATATAAAACAATTACTCACAAACATAAACAACCTTACTGATAAGAATGTGGTAATTGCAGGGGACTTTAACACTCCACTGACAGAAATGGATAGATCATCTAGACACACAGTCAATAAAGAAACAAGGGCCCTGAATGATACATTGGATCAGATGGACTTGACAGATATATTTAGAACTCTGCATCCCAGAGCAACAGAATATACTTTCTTCCCGAGTGCACATGGAACATTCTCCAAGATAGATCACATACTGGGTCACAAAACAGCCCTTCATAAGTATACAAGAATTGAAATCATACCATGCATACTTTCAGACTGCAATGCTATGAAGCTTGAAATCAACCACAGGAGAAAGTCTGGAAAACCTCCAAAAGCATGGAGGTTAAAGAACACCCTACTAAAGAATGAATGGGTCAATCAGACAATTAGAGAAGAAATTTAAAAATATATGGAAACAAATGAAAATGAAAATACAACCATCCAAACGCTTTGGGATGCAGCGAAGGCAGTCCCGAGAGGAAAATACATTGCAATCCAGGCCTATCTCAAGAAACAAGAAAAATCCCAAATACAAAATCTAACAGCACACCTAAAGGAAATAGAAGCAGAACAGCAAAGACCACCTAAATCCAGCAGAAGAAGAGAAATAATAAAGATCAGAGCAGAAATAAACAATATAGAATCTTAAAAAACTGTAGAGCAGATCAATGAAACCAAGAGTTGGTTTTTTGAAAAAATAAACAAAATTGACAAACCTCTAGCCAGGCTTCTCAAAAAGAAAAGGGAGATGACCCAAATACATAAAATCATGAATGAAAATGGAATTATTACAACCAATCCCTCAGAGATATAAGCAATTATCAGGGAACACTATGAAAAATTATATGCCAACAAATTGGACAACCTGGAAGAAATGGACAAATTCCTAAACACCCACACGCTTCCAAAACTCAATCAGGAGGAAATAGAAAGCTTGAACAGACCCATAACCAGCGAAGAAATTGAATCAGTCATCAAAAATCTCCCAACAAATAAGAGTCCAGGACCAGATTGCTTCCCAGGGGAGTTCTACCAGATGTTTAAAGCAGAGATAATACCTATCCGTCTCAAGCTATTCCAAAAAATAGAAAAGGAAGGAAAACTTCCAGACTCATTCTATGAAGCCAGTATTACTTTGGTTCCTAAACCAGACAGAGACCCAGTAAAAGAAGAGAACTACAGGCCAATATCCCTGATGAATATGGATGCAAAAATTCTCAATAAGATACTAGCAAATCGAATTCAACAGCATATAAAAAGAATTATTCACCATGATCAAGTGGGATTCATTCCTGGGATGCAGGGCTGGTTCAACATTCACAAATCAATCAATGTGATACATCACATTAATAAAAGAGAAGAACCATATGATGATCCTGTCAATCGATGCAGAAAAGGCCTTTGACAAAATTCAGCAACGTTTCTTAATAAAAACCCTTGAGAAAGTCGGGATAGAAGGAACATACTTAAAGATCATAAAAGCCATTTATGAAAAGCCCACAGCTAACATCATCCTCAATGGGGAAAAACAGAGCTTTTTCCCTGAGATCAGGAACACGACAGGGATGCCCACTCTCACCGCTGTTGTTTAACACAGTATTAGAAGTTCTAGCATCAGCAATCAGACAACAAAAGGAAATCAAAGGAATCAAAATTGGCAAAGATGAAGTTAAGCTTTCACTTCTTGCAGATGACATGATATTATACATGGAAAATCCGATAGACTCCACCAAAAGTCTGCTAGAACTGATACATGAATTCAGCAAAGTTGCAGGATACAAAATCAATGTACAGAAATCAGGTGCATTCTTATACACTAATAATGAAGCAACAGAAAGACAAATAAAGAAACTGATCCCATTCACAATTGCACCAAGAAGCATAAAATACCTAGGAATAAACCTAACCAAAGATGTAAAAGATCTGTATGCTGAAAACTATAGAAAGCTTATGAAGGAAATTTAAGAAGATATAAAGAAATGGAAAAACATTCCGTGCTCATGGGTTGGAAGAATAAATATTGTCAAAATGTCAATACTACCCAAAGCTATCTACACATTCAATGCAATCCCAATCAAAATGGCACCAGCATTCTTCTCAAAACTAGAACAAGCAATCCTAAAATTCATATGGAACCACAAAAGGCCCCGAATAGCCAAAGTAATTTTGAAGAAGAAGACCAAAGCAGGAGGCATCACAATCCCAGACTTTGGCCTCTACTGCAAAGCTGTAATCATCAAGACAGCATGGTATTGGCACAAAAACAGACACATAGACCAATGGAATAGAATAGAAACCCCAGAACTAGACCCACAAACGTATGGCCAACTAATCTTTGACAAAGCAGGAAAGAACATCCAATGGAAAAAAGACAGTCTCTTTAACAAATGGTGCTGGGAGAACTGGACAGCAACATGCAGAAGGTTGAAACTAGACCACTTTCTCACACCATTCACAAAAATAAACTCAAAATGGATAAAGGACCTGAATGTGAGACAGGAAACCATCAAAACCCTAGAGGAGAAAGCAGGAAAAGACCTCTCTCTCTGACCTCAGCCGTAGCAATCTCTTACTTGACACATCCCCAAAGGCAAGGGAATTAAAAGCAAAAATGAACTACTGGGACCTTATGAAGATAAAAAGTTTCTGCACAGCAAAGGAAACAACCAACAGAACTAAAAGGCAACCAACAGAATGGGAAAAGATATTTGCAAATGACATATCAGACAAAGGGCTAGTATCCAAAATCTATAAAGAGCTCACCAAACTCCACACCCGAGAAACAAATAACCCAGTGAAGAAATGGGCAGAAAACATGAATAGACACTTCTCTAAAGAAGACATCCGGATGGTCAACAGGCACATGAAAAGATGCTCAACATCGCTCCTCATCAGGGAAATACAAATCAAAACCACACTCAGATATCACCTCACGCCAGTCAGAGTGGCCAAAATGAACAAATCAGGAGACTATAAATGCTGGCGAGGATGTGGAGAACCAGGAACCCTCTTGCACTGTTGGTGGGAATGCAAATTGGTGCAGCCACTCCGGAAAACAGTGTGGAGGTTCCTCAAAAAATTAAAAATAGACCTACCCTTTGACCCAGCAATAGCACTGCTAGGAATTTACCCAAGGAATACAGGAGTACTGATGCATAGGGGCACTTGTACCCCAATGTTTATAGCAGCACTCTCAACAATAGCCAAATTATGGAAAGAGCCTAAATGTCCATCAACTGATGAATGGATAAAGAAATTGTGGTTTATATACACAATGGAGTACTGTGTGGCAATGAGAAAGAATGAAATATGGCCCTTTGTAGCAACGTGGATGGAACTGGAGAGTGTGATGCTAAGTGAAATAAGCCATACAGAGAAAGACAGATACCATATGGTCTCACTCTTATGTGGATCCTGAGAAACTTAACAGAAGCCCATGGGGGAGGGGAAGAAAAAAAAAAAGAGGTTAGAGTGGAAGAGAGCCAAAGCATAAGAGACTGTTAAAAACTGAGAACAAACTGAGGGTTGATGGGGGGTGGGAGGGAGGGGAGGGTGGGTGATGGGTATTGAGGAGGGCACCTTTTGGGATGAGCACTGGGTGTTGTATGGAAACCAATTTGACAATAAACTTCATATATTGAAAAAAAAAGAAAAAAATTCATTTTAAGTAGATATATAAAGTTGTAGAAGCTTTATGGAAAAGAAATATAGAGAAATGAATTCTATATAGTCAACCTAAAATTAGAATGTATTTAAGTTAAAAAAGAGTTTTAATATCAAAAATATTTTTTAAAATTCATAATCAACATTTTTCTTCGGTTAAAAGAACAAAGTTTTATTATATTATCAGTCTGTTTTCAATAAGAAGTTGTAAACAAATGTTTTCCTTACGTTTAATATAATCTGCATAGGAAACAAAGGTTTTATATTGTGTCTTTTAAAAAAAATTTTTTTAATACTTATTTACATTTGAGAGACAGAATAGGAACAGGGGAGGGACAGGGAGAGAAAGAGTCACAGATTCCAAAGCAGGCTCCCTGCTCTGAGGTGTCAGCACAGAGGCCGATGCGGGGCTCAAACTCACAAACCCGAGCTGAAGTCAGATGGTAAACTGAATGAGCCACCCAGGTGCTCTTGTTTTGTCTTCATCAGGTCTCTGAGCACTCAAGAAAACCAAGTCTTCTGCATATTAAGAGAGCTAAGTTTTGGGGCGCCTGAGTGGCTCAGTCGGTTAAGCGGCCGACTTCAGCTCAGGTCACGATCTCGCGGTCCGTGAGTTCGAGCCCCGCGTCGGGCTCTGGGCTGATGGCTCGGAGCCTGGAGCCTGCTTCCGATTCTGTGTCTCCCTCTCTCTCTGCTCCTCCCCCGTTCATGCTCTGTCTCTCTCTGTCTCAAAAATAAATAAAAAACGTTAAAAAAAATTAAAAAAAAAAAAAAAAAAAAAAGAGAGCTAAGTTTTGCTTCAACTTTGTGAGCCTTTGAAATCTTCCCTTGTCACTTTGGACAAATAGACAATTAAATACTGCTTCATAATGATCTGTAATTCTATTTGGTCAACTGTCCAACACCTTTTGATTTTTTTTTTTTTTTTACAAACTTCTCAAAATTAAATTTTTTTTCATTGCTTTTAAACTTTTTTTTTCCAATCTATGAAATTTATTGTCAAATTGGTTTCCATACAACACCCAGTGCTCATCCCAAAAGGTGCCCTCCTCAATACCCATCACGCACTCTCCCCTCCCTCCCACCCCCATCAACCCTCAGTTTGTTCTCAGTTTTTAAGAGACTCTTATGCTTTGGCTCTCTCCCACTCTAACCTCTTTTTCAAAATTAAATTTTAAATAGTCTTTTTCTCTAAAAGTAACTGAGTATTTCCACAAGATGCTTGAAACTTCTCAAAAGGTTTGCTCTCTCTCCTTATAAAAAGGGAAAGGTTAAACTGCACTAATTAGGTACATTGGGTATTTTAAATTACATGACAAGTATTGTCAAATAAGAGATGCTAAATTTGAATATTTTTGTGTAGATATATGTTAAAATAAGTGTTCTATAAATTGTGTGAAACTCCTTGAAATCTGATATGTTCTTTTTTTTTTAATGTTTGTTTATTTTTGAGAGAGACACAGACAGAGACAGAGGGGCAGAGAGACAGACAGACACAGAATCCGAAGCAGGCTCCAGGCTCTCAGTACAGAGCCTGACGCAGGGCTTGAATTCACGAGTGTGAAATCATGACCTGAGCCAAAGTCAGATGCTTAACCAACTGAGCCACCCAGGTGCCCCTGATATGTTCTTATATATTGAGATATGACATATCTTGAAGTATGTCACAGAAATAACCAAATTCCCTTGCCAATTACCTCATAATAAACTTTCATGAGACCTCTAACCATTGCTATTTTTAAGTCTTTTGTCATCTATAGCCATGATTTTAAGTACTTCATCTTCAAGGATATTTATGGGAAATATTTGATAGTTTTTAATAAATTTAAGATTATAACACTGAACTGGGTAAGAATTTCTGATAGATTGCTTTAATGTTTTGTTTTCCAGATTTAAAGGACTTCTGTTTTTCTTCTATAATCTATCTATAGCTCACAACAATTTTGTAAAATATATTTTTATTTAATTTACTTATTTTAGGGGAGAGAGCAAGTGGGAGAGGGGCAGAAAGAGAGGAGCAGAGGATCTGAAGCAGGCTCTTCACTGACAGGCTGACAGTAGTGAGCTTGCCGTGAGGCTCGAACTCACGAACCACAAGATCATGACCTGAGCCAAAGTCGGACGCTCAACCGACTGATCTACCCAGGTAAAGTATATCTCTAAATGAAAATTAAAGCATTTAACTTTTTCTCCCTACCTGATCCCTCTAGAATTCTGAAACTCTTATTAAATTCTTATTAAATATTTAATTAATTATCAAATATTAAACTCTTATTAAATATTCTTATCATTTATGACAATGTATATATTTACACAAGTTCATGAGAATCTGTTCTCTTTGGAATAGCATACCCAATGCAACTACTTCCTGCTTTGACCAACAGTCAATAAAAGGAGATATACTTCAATATTGGAAAGGCCTCATTGCTTCTATTAAAAATAATCACGCTTTTGTAGAGCATTCATTCCACAGCATATGCTCCTGGAAGACAGAAACTAAAACATCACCTTTATAAACTGGGGACTTTATCTACTGGAAAACATATCTCCAGAAAGACTCTCTTCAACCCCGTTGGAAAGACATTAATCAGGAACTGTCAGACCAACTCTTGTGTCACCAAACTCCAAAGACCAGACTCTTGGATTCATGTGTCACATCTAAAGGAAGCACCAACCCCTGACTAGATCCACACACTCATAGGTGACCTAAAAGTAAAGATTTCCAGGAACTGAGACATATAGCTGAAGAAGACAGCTTTCCCAAGACGATAAGAACAGGCCGGTATGCCCTCTCCTTACTGTTCCTTCTTACCTTGTTTCCCGCCCTGCCCCCCGCCCCTTTCACTTGGAGAGATAATACTCCTATATGCATTTCTCAGTCTATTGCAAAAAGGGAAAACCTATCTGAGTTTTAAATCTGTCACCAGAAACTCCAATTTGTTCACAGTGTCAGAGACCCTTTGGTCTTGTAACTAATTTCTCCATAGTCCAATGCCACAACTGAATACATATATAAGCCTATAGATGTCACCAATCAGGTTAGATTGATTTGACCAGATGTTCCCATAGCTTGTTTCAACCTGTCCGCAATCATAACCATATTAGCTCAACTAACCAACTGAGCCACCCAGGAGCTTGTCCTGAATTACAATTCTGCTGCTAGTCCCAAATAAATTCATTTTGCTGATAAAATAACTGGCATTTTATTTTTAAGGTCGACACCTAAAATGTACACAAATACACACACATATAGACAAACACAGAGGTATTGTAGCTTCTGTTTTAAAACACTATAAAACTCACCAGTTTATAAATAAGAGTTGGAATAAACTGTCTACTCATTCAGATGAGTAAAGTCTTTTACTATTTGTGGGGAAGACTTTTGAGATTTGTATCTGTCCCTGGCAGTAATCTTAAGGAGGCAGTGCTAGAATTTGGGCACAAGATTCATTTTAACTGCTTGTATTTTTTAAAGGCCTCTTTCGGGGCGCCTGGGTGGCTCAGTCGGTTGAGCATCCAACTTCAGCTCAGGTCATGATCTCACGGTCTGAGTTCAAGCCCCACGTCAGGCTCTGTGCCGACAGCTCAGAGCCTGGAGTCTGTTCAGATTCTGTATCTCCCTCTCTCTCTGATCCTCCCTCGTTCATGCTCTGTCTCTCTCTGTCTCAAAAAACTAAATAAAAAAAAAAAATTAAAGAAACATTAAAAAAAATTTTTTTTTAAATAAAGGCCTCTTTCCATTTTTTCCCTTTACTCTCAGGTTACTGTGAGCTATGTTTATGTTTCAAAGACATGAGATTTCTAACTTTAAAAAAGAAATAATGCACATTTTTTCTAAGATATTTGGGGTAGTTGTAATTGACCTTTTTAAAAAATTTTTTTTTTAATTTTCATTCATTTTTGAGAGAGAGAGACAGAGCACGAGTGGGGAAGGAGCAGAGAGAGAGGGAGACACAGAATCCAAGGCAGGCTCCAGGCTGTCAGCACAGAGCCTGATGCAGGCTCAAACCCAGGAACCATGAGATCATGGCCTGAGCCGAAGTCAGCACTTAACCGACAGAAACACCCAGGCACCCCTGTAATTGACCTTTTTAAAATACAGGACAATTTTGTTCCAATATCTTGATGCTTATCTACAAGCATTTTGAGAGATACAGGTGAGCTTTGGAGGTTAGTAAAGATAGGTGGGCTTTGGCCATTTCTTGAGTTGGATTTCTGGTTTTGTAGAGATTTGCAAGACAAAGATCGTTGTTTTTGATCCTCCCAAAGGAATTGGCTTATAGCCTAAGTATTAAGGGACTGACCCACCTTTTTAATTAAACGTGCTACTTTACATCAGGGAGATTTTAACTAGAATGAAAATCAGACAACTTAGGCCTTTGTATAAGGTCTGTTATAAAGCATTTTAACAAAAGCCTTGTTTCTGTGTACACAATTCAGCATTGGCTTCTATCAGTCCCTGAACATCAGCCCTTCTGCTGATCATCTGCAGACGCACCTAGGAGATATTTTGGTCACCTATTTTCTCTGTGGGGAAGTATTGTGCATGACGACTATCTTTCTAATTGCTCCCTGAATTTGGGAGATCTTCTGAAAATGGAGGGAAAGGGCTTTATGAGTGAAGAGACATGCTTATTCAGGGGACATGAATTTCATTTTGATGGGGTGGGGGGGGAGGGTCTAGGATGGATCTATAAAGGACATCGCATAGGAATGCGTGAAGCTGGCAGAGGCCTAAACAGTAGGCGCAAAGCCAGCCTTACTACCAGTCTCAGGAGCTGGTTAAATTCATTTCCTCACTTTCAGCATTTATAAGAGTAACCTGTATACTTTGAACCTAGAGATTAGGCCAGAGTGCTCCCTATAAATCATGTAGGAAAAGGGAAGTTAAAGCAGGTAGATAGGGCCAGATTGTGAGAAGGGGGATTTAAGTTGGATGCAGACATTAAATTTGGTCTTAAGTCTAATTTCCCTTCTTTCATCTTACCAAGGGAGTCCCTAAGCTAGTTGTTTTACTAATAAGACAAAGACTTGTCTTTCCTTTCAGATATAACAAATTTAAAGGATCCACCGTCTGGCCACTAACCAGTAGGCGTTTATTAACCTCAATGGCTACTCAAACCAACACACCTTGTAACAGAAAGACCCAAAGTCAACTTTCCAGGCTTAGACCATGGATGCAAAGGGCATGCTTAGAGAAGGCATCACCGATGCTGGCCCCCATGATCCCAAAAATCCTCTAAGAAAGCAAAGGTGTTCATTGCACAGGCAGTAAGGATTGTGTAGTGAAGACAGTGTCTCTGTTCTCTCCTGGAAATGTGAGACACCTCCAGTCCCAGACTGCTAATCTGTGACACCAGGCAGGCACCACTGGAATGGGACTTTCCAGTATTAACAATCAATGAAGGTTGAGACACACATATCCCTTATGGCTGGGACCCCTCATGACAAACTCCACCTAGAGCTTGGAGAAAGGGAGAGGCTCGACAAAGAGTGCTGCTGCGAGCCTTGTGTTTCAGAACTGTATTCTATCCCACTGGCCACCTGGTACACCCCGGCAAGTGCATCCTTCAGATGACAGAGACCAGAGATATTCTCACTGGTCACAAAGCCAAGTTCTTAGGACGCAGAACAAGATGAAAGGAAAAACTTCATCTTGTTTTCACAGAGAGGACCCACAGCTAAGTTTGTCTAAACAGACACCGGTCTGAGGAGAACCTGAGCTCCCCCCTCTGTGAGGCTGGCTTGAACAGCAGGCGGATAAGGGCTTAGACTGGTGTCCTTTCCCTGTGGTATTATAAATCCTTTTTGTGACCAATGACACAAAAGACAAAGAAAACAGTAACCACCTGTGGGAAGAAAGGGATCAATCACACCAAGAGTATTTTACCAAATTTGCCAGAGTCACTAAGCCCAAGAAACTAGTTCCACAAATGTTTTATCTGACTAATCTAAACTTAGAAAGTGACAGAAAATGGACTCCTCCCTCTTGCTCCATTAGACCCTGTGGGCAGAGAGCCAGGGGCTGACATGTAAATATTCCTATCTTCTGCCAGCTGCTGCTCAGATGTCCCAGGATGTCTCAGCTAACAGTGTCCAGGCAGGGAAGTTTGTCTTGCTGACTATGCCAGCTCTTGAGGAGGAAATATTTTCCTCTTCCCCAAAGTTCCTCTAGCTGGCCTAAGAATTAAACTGACAGGACACAGATTCACAGAAGAAGAAAACAAAGTTTAGCTCACTGTCTGTAACCAAATTGAGAACCAAAGAAAAGACCCAGGCAGGCAGCTTTTATACTTTTTAGACCAAAATTGACAGAAAGGAGAACACTTATGTTTGGGAGCTTCCATTAGCAAGAAATTCTAAACAGAATTTGGGCTGAGGCAGTCATTAATAAAAGTGATAAGGTTTGTTTATACAGCCTTTTCAACTCTGAATGCCCTACCTCTGATGCGGATATCTTTTAGATTTTGGTCCGGGGAGGGCACCTTTCACATGTGAGATTTTTTTCCTGCCTTCTGGAGACAAAGGGGGGGTTTGGGTGACTTTCTTGCACTGGCTGTTTCTTAAGTAATGTACCAAAGTGGCACATGTTAGGGTGGCCTATCCTTGGCCTCCACAGGTGCATCTTTACAGGTTAGGGCTTAGAATAAGGCAGATGCCAAGAGCCCCCCACCATGAGACTGCTCTTGAGGCCTGGATTCTCCAGGCACTGCCCAGTTGCAGGTCCCTGAGCTCCCAGACCTGTGTGGCCCACACCAGGACAGCCAGACTTTGGCAGCTAGGGCCCTCCAGGTGGATATAGCTTGAGCCAGTTTGCAACTACTGACAGTTTCCAAGGTAGAAGGAGCTCACCCCCAAAATCTTTCTGAAGCATCAACTTGAAATTATCAGTTTTCATTTGACTGGCTGCCTGATGGGGTTCTGGACTTCAGGCATCAAACTCCCAGGTGTCTCATATTGAAAGATACCCCTGCTCACCTGCCCCACTCTCCCCTAACAAGGCATCCAATTTCCTGCAGTCCTGACTTCGGGGGAAATGTGTGCGTTTGTAAACGTTAGGGCTCAGAATTAGGCAGATACTTTTGATCCACAAAAGCCCTCACCGAGGACACGGCCTATCCTGACACTTGCCCTGTTCCTTGACTGCACTGACCTGCATGGCTCACACAAGCACTGTGTGTACCCCATCATCTGGCCATGGGCGGCCGCGGCCTCCCGGCTCAACCGGGACCTAACCACCTGCGTAGCCTCATGGGTGGAGGGATCCCTTCCCTTTCCTGAGGTGGCAGCTTTACATAGACGACAGTCAGACCACACCTGCACTGGCTGCCTGATTAGGTCCTGGGCTTCTCCAGCAATCAAGGCTCCCCAGTGTCTCTTACAGGAGGATACCCTGGCCACTCAGGGAATCAGGCCTCATAAAACCAAGGGCCCGTTCTCATGAGCAGCTTTTGCCCACATTTTTCCTGTCACAGTCCCTGGTTATCCTGATCTGCATGGACCACACACACACAGTATGCACCCATAAGCCTGCCTTGTGCAGACCCGGCCCTCCAAGCTCATAGAGCTCCAGCCAGGCCCCGACCACTTGCATATCCTCTGGGGTGGAGGGAAAAAAGCTGAGGCCGCAGCTGCAAATGTGCAACAGTCAGTCATCTTGTGGACTTGCTGCCTGATGGGGTGCCGGCCCGAACAAGGAAGCAGGACTCCCAGGTGTCTCCTCGTGGAGGGATACCCTGTCCCGACCACCCTGCCTGTCCTCGGCAGAGCAGTTGAAAACCCTTCAGCTCTGCCTTTAGGGGGAATACTGCATAATGGGTAGGTAGGCCTTACAGTTCCGTCCATACCTTGCACCACCAAAAGCCTGTCACCAGGGACATGCCTGTCCCGACACTTGCCCTGTTCCAGGTCCCTGACTAACCTGACCTCACAGCCCACGCATGCGCAGTAAGCGCACCTTCAGCCACTTTGGGCTGCCAGGGCCCTCCTGCCCTGAGAAGCTGGAGCCCATCCCCAATCACCTGCATTGCCTCAAGGCTAGAGGCAGTCCACACTTAAAAATCACTCTGAGGCAACTGAAACGTGTGACAGTCAGTCCCCGGGTGGACTTGCAGCCAGTGGCGTCCTGGGCTTCCCTAGGAACCAGGACTCCCAGGTGTCTCCAAATAGGATATCCTTTCCCTGCCTGCCTGGCCCCTCACTGTCAAGGCAGTTGAACAACCTCTCACTCTGCCTTAAGGGGGAGGATTAAACAACAGGCAGGTAGGCCTTATGCATTGGACTAATGTCTTGTCCCCACAAGAGCCCCCTACTGTGATCCAGCCTCACCCAATGTCACCCTGCCCTAGGTGCCCGGCCACCCTAACCTGCACAGTCCACACACGGTCAGCTGGATCTGGGCCGTGGGGGCATTCTGGGCCTGTGCAATGTCAGCCAGAACGCAACCACCTGAATGGCCTCAGGAACGAGGGAGCCCACTGCCCAAAGTCTTTCTGAAGTAGTGGGTTGAAACTGGCAACAGTCAGTCCCCATTTGGACCCAAGGCCTGATGGGGTCCCGGCTTCTCCAGCAATCAAGTCCCCCAGGTGTCTCTCGCTGAAGGATATACCAGCTAGCAGCCCGGCCTGTGATGGCCAAGTAGCCCAGATCTTCCAGCTCGGCCTTCAGCAGGAATATCCACATCTGTGCAGGTTAAAGCTTAGAATCAGGCTGATGCCAGGTACTTCCTCGTACTTCCCTTGTCACCCAGCCTCTCCCAACATTTGCCCTGTTCCAGGTCTCACACATGTGTATTTTGGACCCCACTGGCCATCCTCAGGAAGCTGAGTCCCTCCAGGCCCATAGAGCTTGAGCTCATCCCCAACCACCTGCACACTATCAGGGATGGAGGGAGCCCACGCCCATTGCCCTGCGGTGACTGCTGAAATGGGCAACAGCGCCCACGCAGACTTACTGTATGCTGGGGTCCCGGGCTTCTCCAGCAGTCAAGGCTCCCAGGTGTCTCTTAATTAGGATACCAGGCCAGCTCACAATGATCCAGCCCTGGCAAGCAGTCCAGATGACTCTGGCTTGGCCTTTAGCACTTGGGTAGGTTAAGGCCTATAATCAAGCGGTTGCCTTGTAACCCCAAGAGCCCGCTCCAGTGACCAGCATCTCCAGAGGCTTGCGCTCGCTCTTCAGCTCCTTAACTACCCTGACCTGCCCCACCCACACATGCGCAGTAAATACCCATAAGCCAGCCTCAGGCCAGCCTGGCCCTCCAGGCCTTTGGAACTCTGGCATGGCCTCAGGCATGGAGACACCCAACATTCTGAAAATTTCTCTGAGGTGGCCGCTCCAAATGGGGGACAGACCCCATGTGGACTTGCTGTCCAGGGCTTCCTTAGGAACCAGGACTCCCAGGTGTCTCCCAATCGAGCATGTCCTTTCCTGCTCACCTGCTCCCTTGCTCCACAAGGCAGTTGAAAAACCTCCAGTTTTGCCATTAGAGTGAATATTCCACATTGCTGGATGAGGCTTGAGATTTGGCCCACGTTTTGGACCCCCAACAGCTCTCTGCTGTGACCTAGCCTCTCCTGACACTCGCCCCTTTCCGGGTCCCTGGCAAGCCTAACCTATGCCTCCCACGCAGGTGCAGTATACATTTCATCATCTGTCCCTGGGCAGCTGGGACCCTCCAGGCCTCTGAAACTATGGCTCATCCCCAACCACTTGCATTGTCTTAAGGGTGGAGGAAGCCTACCGCCCCAAATTGCTCTGAGGTAGCTGCTGAAATGGACAACGATCAAGCCCCATGTGGACTAGCTACCTGATAGGGCCCCAGCTTCTGTGGCCATCAGTTCTCCCAGCTGTATCTTATTGGAGGATACCCCAGCCAGCCGGCCAGATCTAGTCCTGGTAAGGCAGTCAGGACTCCTCCAACTCTGCCTTCAGGGGACTACATATGTTTGTAGGTAGGTTAAGGCTTAGAATTAGGAGATGCCATGTACTCCCAATAGGCCTCTCCTGTGACCTTGCCTCTCCGACATTGCCCTGATCCAGGTGCCTAGTTATTCCCTATCCTGCATGGCGCACGCAGATGCTGTTCATCGTCTGTCAGTCAGTTTTGGCCTGCAGGGGGCACTCCAGGCCTGTGAAGCTCCAGGCTGACCACTTGATTGGCCTTGATTGGCTTCAGGGTAGAGAGAGCCCTTCCCAGGAAAATCTAATGTCAACTTTTAGCTGGTGAGTTAATACCCACCCCCTCCCAAATGGACTGCTCACCTGATGGGGCTCCAGCTTCTCCAGCAATCAGGGCTTTCGGGTCTCTCTTACTGGTGAGTGCCCCAGCAACCCAACCTGGCCTCCTTTGGCCAGGAAGTCCAGGCTCCTCCAGCTCTACCTTTCAGGGGAAATACGCACATTTGTGTGGATTAAGGATTAGGCAGATGCAAGGTATTTCCTGGTGTGATTTTCCTGATTTCCTTAATGATGTGGAAAGTTTTTTTCTTAATGGCAACAAATACATTTGATCATTTCAGATAGTGATTAGTCCTATGATATCTTCAAAAATAATGATCGTTGTGAACAACTTTGGACAAGGAAATCCCATCGAATGACAGCAGCTGAGGCCTAGCGGATGAAAGGAACCATCATGCTAAGATCAGCAGGATAAAACCCCAGGCAGAAAGGACCACAAAATCCAGGCCTTTGAGGAAGTGATGGTCTCAGGATTCTTGAGGAACAGAGATACAGCCAGTGCAAGATAGGAGAGTGAAAGCAATTATCACAGAGTTCTAGGACTCTCTATGTGATGGTGACAGTTTGGGTTTTATCTTAACTACAATGAAAAGTCTTTGGAGGATTTTAAGCAGGGAAGTGACCTGATCTGATTTTTTTTTTTTCAAGATCATTTTGTGGAGGAAGGATTGTTAGGGAACAAGTATGGAAGTCAGTTATGAGGCTGATGCTTCAGTTCCAGTGAAAAATCATTGTGGTTTGATCCACGTAGTGGAAACAAAAGGTTGTGAGCAGATTTGGGATTTATTTTGGAAGGAGAACCAACTGGGCTTGTTAATAGATTGGATGTTGAGGGGTGGAGAAAAGAATCCTACAAGACTAATAATTTGGGGGCAATTAGGTGGAAGATGGTAATATCCATAAGTAGAACCTGCATTTCAAAACATGGATGTCTTCTGCCTATTTATGATAATATTAGTCATGGTATTTGAAGAGATCGTCTAAGGAGAAAGGGGGGAAAAAGTGAATTGCTTGAGGCTTAAGTCAGGGACACTCAATGTTTAGAGGATGAGCAGAAAATGAGTTGGCAAAGGACATTGTGGAGAAGCAAACAATGGGGTGAGAAAAAGTAGGTGAGTGTGGTGCTGAGAATGCTAATGGCGGCAGGTGAAAAAGCAAAAGAGTGGTCAGCTGGTAGACTGGTGAAAACAGAGAAGTGTCATTGGATTCGGTGCTATGAAGGTCATGGGTAATCTTGACCTCCTAGGCTGCACTGGAGCAACTGACGAAAGCTGCAATAAGCCCCACTCACAATTATCATTCAGCCCTGCCAAAGTCACCATCTTTGGCTCTCTGGGGAGGCCACACCTGATGGAGTTGCAGACCTGGGTTTGTATCCTAGCTCTTCCACTTACCACCTTTGTGAACTCGAGCAACTTATCGATCCTTTCTGCACATTATTGCCTCTTCTGTAAAATGGAATAATTGCATCTCATAGCATTGTCCTGGGTGTTGATAGATGTCATGTATAGAAGGATTAGGCATTGGAAACCAGTAGGTGCTCAAGAAGTGGTAATTGTTACGTTTACCACAATTGTCTCCCCTGTATTGCTTGTCCAGTACATTCCAGGTGGGCAACTTCCCTCTTCTCTATGTAACTGGCACTTCTGCTTGACAAGTCCAGGCACAGGATCACCTTGCCTAACATAGCACCTAACATGAGCTACAAACTCAGTGAAATGTTTGTGATAATGAGGACCAAGTGAGAAATATTTGCAGAGCATCCACAGAAACCCTCAGAGAATGAAAGCAGAGGGTAAAACGATCAGTTCCTTCCTTCTCTCTCTACAGACACCCCAGCCTCAAATTGTTCCAGAATTACTGAAGGGCTGAAAATAGGCTCCTTTTCCCATTATTAAAGAGGAGGATGCCCTTTCTTAAAACCTAACCAGGAATTATTCATTGAGCATTTTCTATTATATTTATCACCACTCTCTATAGTGGAAATATCACTTAGAGAAAATCAGACTGAATAAGATGACTCCAAGTTTTATTGACTATGCTTTACAAATGGGCATTTTGATTGACATAACCAGGTACTTACTACAAATCAGAAAAACAAACCTTAATTTTAAAATCTAAGGCAATCCTGCTTCTCCTAAAACCTTACAGAACAGCCTTAAGTTTCTTTCTTCCAGTACCTTTTTTTTAAGCAAGGAGAGGATGATCCATGCAATCATAGGTGAGAGTGGAGGACATCAGTGTCAATTATGTTTAGTTTGACTTCCAACTCTTCTTAACTTCATTTACTGTCATCATCTCTTCAGAAAGAACCTAAGATACTGTTTTATCCCCAGTTCCTCCCATTCAAGGCTCCACCTTGACCACCAGAATGAGGATAAGTGGAAAATACATCAGACTTAATGCCAGAAAATATGTTCAAATCAAGACAGTGATACTTTCTAGCTATGTATTAGAGTAAATCAATATGTCTCTATCCTCATCTGCAAAATGAAGATAACAACACCTACCTTACAGGATAATTTTGAAAACTAAAAGAGAAAATATGTGGGTGTAATTTATAAATTATAAAGCACGATTAAAATGTAAGGTAACATTATTATTCATTTATAAAGATGGTTCATTCATTTTTCAGTGACTATTTATTGAATGTTACCATATGGCAGACATTTTGCTAGGCACTAATGATACAAATCAAAAAATATATATTGGGGTGCCTGGGTGGCTCAGTCAGTTAAGTGTCCAACACTTGATTTCGGCTCTGATCATGATCTCATGGTTGTAGGATCGAGCCCCACGTCAAGCTCCATGCTGAGCCCTGTCCCTCCCTCACCTATCCTCACTCTCTCTCTCAAAATAAATAAATAAACATTATAAATATCACTGGTCCTTGAAAGCTTACATTCCAGTGAGGAAGAAGCAAGCTCAAGGTGGAGAGAAGCATGCTCTGGTTATGGGTGCTAGGGGGCCAGAAAGAGCACTCAGACTGGGGGATGGAGGGTGGGGGGAGCTCAGGGGGCTTTCTGAGGAGGTGACACTGGAATTGTTTCACTACAAATCCAAAAGCAAGAAAATAAATCCAAGTCACTCCTCTGTGAGGTGGTCTACACAATCCATGGTCCTGGTCCCCAAGCCAGTTCAAAAGTGTCCCAATTCCTTAAGGCAGAGTTTCTCAGTCTTGGTACCACTGATATTTTAGGCTGGATAATTCTCTGTTGTGGGGGGCTATACTGTGCATCATAGAATGTTTGGCATCATCCCTGACCTCCATCTATCTGATGACAATAACATTCCCTATCTCCCAGATTTAAAACCAAAAACATCCCCAGATGATGCTAAATGGCCCCTGAGGGGCAAAACTGCCCCCAGTTGAGAACTTCCTTGAGGTCATGGAAAACCAATGTAGGTCGTTCTAGAAGGAATGGAATTCATACAATTAGTGTCTGGTCTTATACTAGGTGTTCAACAAATATTGAATGAATGAATGAATGCATAAGTGGAGTAAATGAGTGAATGAGCTTTCTGGAGTCCCTTTGGCATATTCCTTTGGGGATCCACCCAGAAGATCCCTGGGCTAGTGACTAAGTTCTAAATACCCAAGTAAGTGATAACAATAACACGAAATGCATTTATACAGTGCTCTATGCAAGATGTATGATCTTGGGCAAGTAATTCAAACTCTCTGAATCTCAGGTCCGCCAGTTCTTAAATGGGGATAATAAACCCTGTCTTGCAAGGTCATTGGCAGAATTAAATGAGACAATCAAGGTAAAACATAGAAGCATTACAGGTGTAGCCACTCAACTCCTGGGGTGCAACTGACAAGAGGAATCTTAGCAGGATGCCCTCCCAGCTCCTAGCACTAAGCTTTACCCATAAAAAAGACAAGGAAGGTAGTTTAAGCATATACATTTTTCTGTTGTAAACATGTAGGAAAACTGGGCACTGTGTCAGGGCCTGATATACCCGCTATCTAACATCCCCGCAAACAACCAGGTTAGTTAAGAGACCCAGACAGAGAGTTGTGACTTGCCCAAGATCACAGCTAAGTAAGTACCTCCCTGAAGTCTAAAAGCTCAGCCACCACTCAGGGATGACCTCTATCACACTAAGGCTTGTTGGGATTGAGGGTTTTGGGAAAATGCTTTTTGTATTCTGTGTTCTGTAGTTTCGTGTAGACATAGATGACCAGATCTGGAAATTTCTCCTGCAAATACTGGAAAGGTTCTCCAATTCTCGACTTCATCCTGAAATGAAACATAAACATATTGGCATGGTTGCCCCCAAATCGTCTTCCCCCATTATAGCATCTGCGTCCAAAGATCTCTTTGTTCCCTTGGTTTCTAGAGCAGAGGGAGTAAGGAGTTTAAAATCTGACAGAACAAGGGGCACCTGGGTGGCTCAGTCGGTTAAGCATCCGACTTCGGCTCAGGTCATGATGTCTCAGCTCGTGAGTTCAAGCCCTGTGTCAGGCTCTGTGCTAACATCTCAGAGCCTGGAGCCTGCTTCAGATTCCGTGTCTCCCTCTCTCTCTTCCCCTCCCCTGCTCACATTCTCTCTCTCTCAAAAATAAATAAACACTAAAAAAAAATTTTTTTAATCTGACAGAACAAGATTCATCTCCTAACTCTTCAACTAATTAGCAACTTGATTTTTGTGAACCCGTTTTATTCTCCATAACATGGAGATGATACAGTTCCACAGTCCCTTATCTACAATTCCAAAATCCAAAAGAGACCTGAAAACTGCAAGCTTTCTGTGAGTTTACAGCTAACATTTTAAGCTGCAAAAGCTGATTTCACTAACAGGGGCTACTTTTGAGACTTTTACAGCACCACATTCACTTTAGCCAGCTGCCCGGGCCCCTGCATTTCTTCCCACAAGGGAGTCACTACCCTTCTGTTCAAGAGAGCTCAGCAATAGCTAAAAAGGAGGATAAGAGCCTGCGGGGCACATCTGTCATTCACTGTAAGACCCTTGTGTTGGCCTTTTCCAGAGGGGAGGAATTACTTTTCTTCCATCAAAATAAATTTCCTATTCTAACAAATAGCAGATATAAATTTAGAACTGGATTTTTAATTTTTTTAATGTTTATTTATTTTTGAGAGAGAGAGAGAGACAGAGCACACATGGGGAAGGGGCAGAGAGAGAGGAAGACACAGAATCCGAAGCGGGCTCCAGGCTTCAAGCTGTCAGCACAGAGCCCAGCACGGGGCTTGAACTCAGGAACCACGAGATCATGACCTGAGCTGAAGTCGTACACTCAACAGACTGAGCCTCCCAGGCGGCCCTAGAATTAGATTTTTAAATCACCCTCATTTCATAGATGACTTGCAGGAACAGAAATAGTACTTACTCTTTGTTTTTCTCTTCATTAATATGTTCTCCCAAATTCCGGATGAACTTTAACAGATCACACACAGTATTCTTATAACGTTTGCGTTTGTTTTCATAATACTTATTCATTTCTTGCATAACGTAGTTGTCAATCTACAAAACAAAATGTTAAGCAAAAATGTAGTAGCAACACAAAATAAACCCTAATGCACTATTAGTACAAAAAGGCAAAATGCGAATTTGAATATATGCCCAAATTACCACTGATTAATAAAATAAATTAATAGAAAGAAAAAGAACGGAAGTAAATACTATAACATCAAAATGCTAACAGTAGTTGTGTCTAGATGTGGGATTATAAGTAACTTCACATTCTGGTATCTATTTTCTCAGTGAACTGTTTTCATAGGAAGTTAAATATATTGAAACATGGTTTAGACATTCGTTGGCTACTATCCTAGGAAATTTACTCGTTAGACTGTACGATATTTTTATCCTGGTGGCCACCTGTCCAAGTTGGTAATTGATTACATTTCCCCCCTGAAGAGGGGTGTTCAGACTAAAATCGGACCCGGCAGCCATTGCCAAAATGAGTGTGGTGGGTTTTGTTTTGTTCTGAATCCTATTTCCAAAGGTTCCATGTTCCTCCTTGCCTCTAAGTATCTCACAGCAGCGTCTCCCAAGCCCATGCCTTTCTCTGTGTGTTTGCACCCTTGTAGGTGGCTCTCCTTTTTACAAAGCGTTAGGGGTAAGAGAATAGCACCCAACAGTCGTGAAGATAGAGTCCCTCAAGAATCACGGGTGACTAGACCACCCCAGCGAAGACCCGCTGAGACAGTCCACATGTGCCACGTGCAGCGCACCTGGGAGAAGGGCTGAGCCACTGCACGCCAGCGCGGGGCACCCCGGAGGGAGGAGGCAGGAGCACACGCTGGAAAACTTGGCTCCTCGGGGCTGCCGCAAAGCTGAATGTATGACCGTGAAAATGGGCAAGTCGTGAGAATTG
Organism: Panthera onca; assembly: GCF_046562875.1. Classification (NCBI taxonomy): domain Eukaryota; kingdom Metazoa; phylum Chordata; class Mammalia; order Carnivora; family Felidae; genus Panthera; species Panthera onca. The sequence continues at coordinate 28,344,655 of NC_138355.1, read as the reverse complement.
ACAGAAAGTCAAAGTCTCAAATGGGAATTAAAAGATAAGACTTGAGGGGCGCCTGGGGGCTCAGTCAGTTAAGCATCCAACTTTGGCTCAGGTCATGATCCTGTGGTTCATGGGTTCAAGCCCCACGTCAAGTTCTGGGCTGACAGCTCAGAGCCTAGAGCTTGCTTTGGATTCTGTGTCTCCCTCTCTCTCTCTCTCTGCCCCTGCCCTGCTTGTGCTCTCCCTCTCAAAAATAAATAAATAAACTTAAAAAAAAAAACCTAAAAAATAGTAAAAAGGTAAGGCTTGAAGTCAGTCAAAATGCATCATAAGTCCATGAAGTTTTGGGGAAAGAACTGATGAACTGGGAAACAAAAGAACAGGTTTTCCTTCCCAGGCTCTGCCAATCTTTCTTTTCCAGGTCTGGCTATTTCAGGTTATACCTCTGAGTCTCAATTTCCTCAGCAATTAAATGAACGGGTGGACTTCATGGCATCATCACTTCGTGCAGTGAGTAGCTTTAGCACACAGCATCAGCAGCCCGACTGCCCAGCTTCAGATTCTGTTGCTGGCTCTGTGCCTTTGGAAAAAGTATTTGCCTGTGCCTCAGTGTGCCCACCCACAAAAGGGAGGTAATTGCCTCAGAGGTTGTTATAAGGATTAGCTGTGGAAACTCTCACAAAACCCTGGGAACTATAACTGCCACAGATTCAGTGCTACAGAATTGTCAGCTGTTATTATCACTTGTTCTTGTTTCAAACTTCTCTGTTCCTAAAAGTTTAAGTTTTAGCTGAAGTTTTATAGATGTTCATTTAGCAAAGAGTCATGGCATACCTACTCCATGCCAGGAATTCAGTAACAGACATGACTACGGACAGTCTCTGCCCCCCTGGAATTTACAGGGTAGTGGGGGGAAATGGACACTAAGGCAGCAATTATGAGTGTGATGTGTCATCTAGAGGCAAACAAGGGAAGGAAAGCAAAATGAGACCCAGAAACAAAGAGGTGTGAGACAAGCAGTCCTAGATCAGGCATATGATTGGGAAGCTATTGGTTTCGGTCAAAGACCTGGGGATATGGATTCTCCCATAGTGCTTTGCACTGTCTCCACGGAGCCCAGCATGTATCATACAGCCAGTGTTTCTGTGGGTCTCTTGGCCCTCCATGGACCATGCTGTACTCTGCTTTACATGCCCACAGCCTCACATGGGTCTAGCATGAAACTGGCACTCGATAGGTATCTGCTAAGTAATAATAACGAAAGTTTTGGTAGCATTGACCAGATCGAGGTGATGATTAATTTGTTATGTTTTACTGTATTTAGTTCAAGTTAGGTGGACCATTTCTTGAAGAAGAGAAATTTGAAAGATTTCTTCATGGTGTGTTTCCCCAGGCAGAATGTAGATGTGTATGTGGGCCCTCAGAGCTGGGCTGGACAGTTGGCAGAGGCAGCCAATCTCTCCCTGGACTGCGAAGTCTCATGGTGCGGGACCTCCTTGGGGTTAAACTCTATTTAATCAGCTGCTCTTGTCACAATAGTAATAGGATGATTAGCCAGGCCTCTCTTAGAACCAGGGCTGGAGGGAAAGAGCCATGAGAAAGGAAAAGACTCCTGGGCTGGGACGAGGCCATCCTGAAGAGAAGTCTAGATGAGAGTCTGTCTGTCAGGAGGGCCTAACCTCTGAAAGATGAGACAGAGACCCAACAGGGCAGAGGGGGCTGGGATGGGGAGGAAGGCAGGGAAATCACATCTTCCACCCCTTGGCTGAGCCAGGCCAATAGTATACTGAAAGTTAAAAAAAGAAAAAAAACTAACATAACACATTACACAGATCCTTATTCCTGGAATAACTTCCAGACACAGGAATCGTTCATACCTTAGAAGTCCACTGGGCAAAACTTCTGGAACATTCAGACATTTCAAGTTGCAGTAGTTGGACAATCCTGCTATTACATTTTCGCATTTTAATGTCCGATTCATTTCCCACATCCCTAAGGGTCCTATAGCGGCTGAAGATGACAAAATTATCATGGTCATTCCACTCTGCCTTCTCTTTTCAGAAACAACAATGTTACCTTTTGGTTTTTGATAAAAGTAGTAAAACCATGTCTCTAAAAATTCTGTATGATGGAAGAAGCAGGCATCTTGCTCTCTTTCTCCGCTCCCCCTTCCCCCCCCCCTCCCCGGCTTTTTCTTTTCCTCAGAAAACAAAACCAGAATCCAGAGACATTAAGTCACTACTCCAAAGATACACAATCAGGAGATGCCAAGCTGAGAGGAGAGCCCAGGTCTTCTGATTTCCAGACTAACTCCTTCCCACACCACCTAACCATGATGGTTAATTTTATGTGTTAACTTGTCTGGCCACAAGAGACCCAGATTAAATATTATTCTAGGCATATCTGTGAGGTGTTTCCAGATGAGATTAGTATTTGAACTGGTGAACTCAGTAAAGCAGATCACCTTCCCCTTGTGAATGGGCCTCGTCTAATCCCCCGAGGTCCTTGAATAGAACAAAACCTGGAATTCACCCCTTCTTGTCTTATGGCTTCATCTGGGACATCAACCTTCTTTTGCCCTCACCCCTTTTGGCTCTCAGGCCTTCAGACCCTTACTGGAATCCCCATCATCAGTGCCCCCTCGCTCTCAGGCCTTTGGATTTAGACTAAATTACACTATTGGGTTTCCTGAGTCTCCAGCTTGCAGAAGCAGATCATGAAAATTCTCAGCCTCAGTACTGCCTAAGCCATTTCCTTATGAAAAATAAATATATATTTATATTTATCATTTGGATATATGATATATGATTTTATATATATTATATATAAAATCTCCTGACTAATACACTCATTGTCTCCCTTCTGGATGCCTGAAATATGCAATCAAGCTTTACTTACTTCTCCCAACTCCAAAAGAAGGGATGACCCAGCAGGCCACTCAGATGCTCCTTCACATTTTCTCCAGGGTTGAACAGGTGATGAATGAGGTTACAAGTTTCCTCATCTGGAGAAAGCTGAATCACCTCTTCATTACTTTTAGTCTTCAGGGTTTCAAAAGGGATATCTCCCTTCTTTACCACATATAGGACCAGCAGTCCAAGGGCCTGCATGAAACCCATAAATTGAGCTAAAGGTATTCATGAATTATCACTCTGTATGGAGGTGTGATATAGGTTATGACCAAATGGAAAGTGGGAGAAATCTCAAGGAGTCCACAGGCTTATTAGGGAGAAAAGACACAGGTAGTGTATAAAGAACCCTTCGAGGCAGTATATGGTCCCCACAACTGAGGTTTATAAGGAGTGAAAAGTAATCATGGGCCAGAGTTGTCAGGGCAGACTGCTTAAAGGAAGAGGAATTTGAGCTTGATCTTAAAGTATGGACAGCATACAGATAAACAGGGGAGAAGAAAAATATTTTAAGCAAGGGAAATGGTAGGAATCTGGCTGGGAACTGGGACTTTGGGTTGGGGCTATGTCAGGGAGCAGATAAAGGAGCCAGTCCAGGTCCAGTGGGACAGAGTGATAGCCCCAGGAGTTAGGTCATGACAGGGAGGAAAGGCAAAGAAGGAGGTCAGCATAGGAACTTCATGCAGCAGGCAAGACACCAGTCAGGGAAGAAGCTAAAATCTGAGGCTTTTAACAGCAAAGGCCAGACATGGATAGAGAGCTCTTGCTCCTGGGGTTGAAAGTTGAGCACCCTGGAGAATCCCCCAGGACAAAGCTGCCCTGACAGGATCAGAATCAATCTGGAACCTTTGGTCTGCAGAGGTCAGGCTCTGTTTTTGCCCTCTCTCCTCCCAGGAGAAACAGCTATTTCAGGGTCTTAACCCTTTTGGCCAAGATTAGTCTCTTTCAAGCTGAAGATCAATCTCATCCCTCCCTTGTGTTTCAGAGGGCTGTAGTATCTGGCCCTCCCAGGAGTTTAGCACCCCAGTTTGGATGGAATGGGAAAAGAAATCTCAACTGCTTTGTCCTTAGGCAGAAAATACCTCCTGCAGAAATTCTGGAGGTAATTTGGAGATGCTTCTTGGAGGTAATTTTAGAAGAGATGTGGCATGCTCGATTTATTTACTATCTAGCTGGTGCAGGAGGAGAGAGATCCAAAGAGATACAGAAAGGAGCCACAGCAACAACCAACTCCACACCAACCCAGAGAAATGCTACTGTCTGCACAGGACTGAAGGCAGCGATCTCTGGGAAAACGCTGTGAAAGTTAGTTAAAATAGAAATGATGAACTCTAATTGGCCATAGGACATAAGGGAATGAATGAAACAAAAAAGGAAGGTGAAAGATGGAAAAGTAAACTAGTTGTAGAAATTACCTCTAGATCTGTCTTGATTTCCTGCGGCTCTCCACCCCACTTGATGCTTTTATCGAAATCTGCCAGGCAAACAGCATTCTTGGAATCTAGAGGATAGTTTGTAGAGATGCAATGAAAATCCTTTCTCTTCCTGTTGTAATTAATTTAAATAAATATGTTCCGCAATGTGCTACCATCGCCGAAGAAAGCAGCAATAAAGCTTATATCTGCATGGCCATTTACTCCTCAAAAGAGCCATGTGCACCACATCGTTTCACCTGTTAGTTATATGCCAAGGGCAGGATTTAAATTTTATTTTTTTCCAGTCCTGGGGGTGAGGTAGGATGAGGATAAATTTAACTAGCTCCCCATTCAGGCAATTCCTGGGGGCAAAGAGCACAGATTTATAAAGAAACTGCTGGCAGGAGTTATGTTGACTTCCTAAGGCTACACAACAGCTAACCAACAAGATTCCAAATCCAAGGCCAGATTAGCACAGCACTCCACTAAATCAAGCCCATCACCCACAGACCACTATGATGCTGTAAGCAGTTATCATGGATAAACCATGTGCTTGTTATGAGTCACTGCCTCATCCCCTCTTCAGAATCCTTCTCCCTAGAAAGAAGCCACTGAGTCCTCAGACAGAGGGATGCATGGACAGGAGAGATCCGGAACAATATGAGAGGAGAACAAGTCAGTGATCTGTCCTTGAAGAAGTAGCTCCTGCTTCTGGCTTGAAGGAGTCAAAGAAAGAAAACTGGGTAACTCCAGATAGGATGACAGTCAGTAGAATTGTGTGCTTCTCGAACCCCTTTTATTCTGAACTTAAATATCAAAGTTGCACGGAAACCCACAGTCTAACAAAAATGCTTCCACTAAATTATTCAATAAGGGTCTAGTGAGGGGGAAAATGACAGTGGAGGAGGAGAACACGGCACAGACCCTGCAGGGTTCAGAGTCGCTGAACAAGGAGATAGATATTGAGTGAATAATTACACAAATAAACACAAAGTTAATTGCAACTTTAAAAGTACTAGCCAAAAGTGCAGGAAACTGAAAGTTTATAACAAGAACCACATGGCTGTATGTGGGAAAGAAGTCTTCCTTGAGGAAGGACTCTTAGGGCACCTGGGTGGTTCAGCTGGTTGAGCATCCAACTCTTGATTTCAGCTCAGGTTATGATCTCACAGTTTGTGAATTTGGGCCCGACATGAGGCTCCATGCTGTCATCATGGAGCCTGCTTGGGCTTCTCTCTCTCCCTCTCTCTCTCTCTCTGCCCCTCCCCTGCTTGCATTTTCCCTCTCTCTCTCTCTCTCTCTCTCTCTCTCTCTCTCTTTCAAAATTAGAATTTGAGTGGATAAGTGGAGCAGGGAAGAGAGAATTCCAGATAGGAATTCCCAAGGCAGAAAGGAACCCGAAGAATTCCGCTCTGACAGAAAGCAGGCTGAGTACCTGGAGAGGAGGGATGTAGTTGGAAAGTAGGTTGAAGGGGCAGATGGGATGCAGATCATAACCAGGGACTGTTTTCAGCTATTTGAACTAATAAATCCCCTTCATTGTTTAAGCCACTTGGAGCTGAGTTCTACTACTTAAATTGGCAAGTGCCTGATGGAACACTTCACATCTCTGCCTAACACTTGATTTTTTTAACAAGCCCCAGTTTTGTTTTGTTTTGTTTAGATTCAATAGACATTGTTAAAGTGCTATCAAAATTTTAAACTTACATCATCACAGACTGTTAACAGTCGATGGGCAGAGTCCGGACAAAATCTGCCTACTCCACCCTGCTGTCAATGAATGAATCAAGAACCTCTTCATCCTCACTCCCACCACAGTGATGTCATCTAAGATTAATATATTTGTAATTCTTAAAAAAAAAACAATGTGCATAATTTACATAAACAATGAATTCTTTCTTTGTTTATTCTTTGCTTCTTGTAAGTTACTATTTTCTCCCAGACTCTCTCTCCTTCCTTATGCATATCCTCTAGCAGATCTTTCATGTAGGGTCTGTGGGCAGAAAGTTTTCCTGGATCCTTGAATGCTTAAAAAATGTATTTCAACAAATGGTGTTGGGAAAACTAGACAGCTACATGCAAAAGAATGAAAATAGACCACTTTCTTACACCATACACAAAAATAAACTCAAAATGGATCAAAGACCTAAATGTGAGAGCTGGAACCATTAAATTCTAGAAAAAGAAAAACATAGGCAGTAATTTCTTTGACATTGGCCATAGAAACATTTTTTCTAGATATGTCTCCTCAGGAAGAGAAGACAAAAGCAAAATTAACTATTGGGACTACACTGAAATAAAAAGCTTCTGTACAACAAAGGAAACCATCAGCAAAACGACAAGGTAACCTACTCAGTGGGAGAAGATATTTGCAAATGAGATATCCAATAAGGGGTTAATGCCAAAAAGGTATAAAGAACATATGCAACTCAACACCAAAAAAACCCCAAACAATTCAATTAAAAATGGGCAGAGGACCTGAATAGAAACTTTTTCCAAAGCAGACATACAAATGGCCAACAAACACATGAAAAGATTCTCAACATCACTCATCATCAGGTAATGCAAATCAAAACCACAATGAGATATCACCTTATGCCTGTCAAAATGGCTACAATCAAAAGGACAAAAAATAAATGTTGGTAAAAATGTGGAGAAAAAGTGTGCACTGTTTGTAGGAATGTAAATTACTATAGCCACTGTGGAAAACAGTATGGAGGTTCCTCAAAAAATTAAAAATAGATATGATATGATTCAGTAATTCCACTACCAGATATTTACCCAAAGAAAACAAAACACTAATTTGAAAAGTTATATGCACCCTTATGTTTACTGCAGCGTTATTTACAATAACCAAGATAAGGAGGTAGCCCAAGTGTCTATCAACAGATGAGTGGATAAAGAAGATATATATATATATATATATATATATATATATATTGAGAGAGAGAGAGAGAGAATGAAATATTACTCGGCAATCAAAAAGAATGAAATCTTGCCATTTGTAACAATATGGATGGTCCTAGAGGCTATAATGCTAAGTGAAATAAGTCAGAGAAACCTAAACACCATAGGATTTCATCACATGTGGAATTTAAGAAACAAAACAAATGAACAAAGAAAAAAAAGGGGGCAAACAAAAAAACAGGCTCTTAAATACAGAGAACAAACTGGTGGTTTCCAGAGGGGAAGTGGAGGGGGATGGGTGAAATAAATAAAGGGGATTAAAGTGTGCTTATTGTGATGAGCAGTGGGTAATGTATAGAATTGTTGAATCATTATATTATACATCTGAAACTAATAAAACACTGTGTGCTAATAATACTGCAGTCAAAAATATGTATTTATTCTGAATCACATGTGAACAATAATAATGTGACTGTTCTCTCAGTCAGTCCTGGATGCTATGACAAATCACAATAGACTGAGTGGCTTAAACAACAGAAATTTATTTCTCACAGTTCTGAATATTGGAAATCTGAGATGAGAGTGTCAGCAGGACTGGGTTCATGGTGAAGACCCTCTTACTGGTTTATAGACAGCCATCTTCTTGCTGTGTCCTCATATGGTGGAAAGATAACTAGCTAGCTCTATGACTTCTTTTTTTTTTAATGTTTATTTATTTGTTTATTTATTTTGAGAGAGAAAGTGCAAGTGGCAGAGTGGCAGAGAAAGAGGGAAAGAGAGAATCTCAAGCAGGCTCCATGCTATCAGCACAGAGCCCAACACAGGGCTTAACCTCAAAAACCATGAGATCATGACCTGAGTGGATATGAAGAGTCAGAGAATCAACCAACTGAGCTGCCCAGGCAGCCCTCTATGACCTCTTCTTATAAGGGCATTAATCCATCCAAAGCAATTTTGAGAAAGAACACATCTAGAGGCATCACACTTCCTGGTTTTTAACTATATCACAAAGCTCTAATAATCAAAACAATGTAGTACTGGTATAAAATGAATGAAACAGAATCAAGAGCCCCAAAATAAACCCACACATATGTATTCTTCACAAGGGAGCCAAGAATACCCAATGGGGAAAAGACAATCTCTTCAAAAAATGATGTTGGAAAAAAACAGATAGTTACATGCAAAAGAATGAAAGTGGAACCCTGTCTTACACCACTTAAAAAACTACTTTGAAATGGCTTAAGGCTGAAATGTAAGAAGCCCTATAACTCCTAGAAGAAAACATAGAGGAAAAGCTCTTTGATATTGGTCTCAGCAGTGATAGTTTAGATCCGACACCAAAAGCACAGGCAACAAAAGCAAAAAAAATGAACAAGAGGGACTACATCAAACTAAAAGCTTCTGCACAGGAAAAGAAACCATCAACAAAATTAAAAGGGAATGTACAGAATTTAAAAAAAGCTATTTGCAAATCAGATATCTGGTTTGGAGTGAATTATAAAATTCATTCAATACAATAGCAAAGATAAAGTGTTCTGACTGAAAAATGGGCAAAGGACCTGAATAGACATTTTTTCCAAAGAAGACATTAAAAGAGCCAAAAGATACATGAAAAGGTGCTCAATATCAGTAGTTATTAGTGAAGTGCAAAACAAAACTATAATGTAATATCATCCCATACATCTGTTAGAATAATCACCAAAAGACAGATGACAAGCACTGGTGAGGATGTGGAGGAAAGGAAACTCTAGTGTGTTGTTGGTAGGAATGTAAATTGGTGCAGCCTCTATGGAAAACACCGTGAAGGTTTCTCAAAAAAATTAAAAATTGATAAAATAGAAAAGTATATTTGAAGGAAATAAAATCACCATCTTGAAGAGGTAACTGCGTCTCCAGGTTCATCACACCATTATTTATGTTAGCCAACACATAGAAACTGGCTGTGTCCATTGACAGATGAAGGGATAAATAAATAAATAAATGGTACACACACACACACACACACACACACACACACACACACACAGAGCGGAACACTATGTAGCCATAAAAAGACAGAAATCCTGCCATTTATGACAACATGGAGAACTTTGAAGGCATTATGCTAAGTTTAAGAAGTCAGACAAAGAAACACAAATGCTATATGATCTCACTTATATGTGAAATCTAAAACAAAACAAAACAAAACAAAACTGAGGGGCACCTCGGTGGCTCAGTTGGTTAAGCATCCAACTTTGGCTCAGGTCATGATCTCATGGTTCATGAGTTCAGGCCCCAAGTTGGGCTCTGTAATGACAGCTCAGAGGTTGGAGCCTGCTTCAGATTCTGTGTCTCCCTCTCTCTCTGCCCCTTCCCCGTTCATGCTCTGTCTCTCTGTCTCTCTGTCTCTCTGTGTCTCTCTCTTAAAAATAAACATTTAAAAAAATGTTTTTAAATAATAAAAAAAAAAAAACTGAACTCATAGAAGCAGAGAGTAGATTGGTGGTTGCCAGTGGTGGAGGTCAGGGAAATGGCTAAAGGCAGTCAAAGGGTACAAACTTCCAGTTACAAGATGACTAAATTCTGGGAATGTCATGCACAGCACAGTGACTATAGTTAACAATACTGTATTATATACTTGAAGTTGCTGAGAGTAAATGTTATAAGTTCTCACCACACATACACACAACGGCAACTATGTGAGGTAATGTGTTAACTAACTGTATTGTAGTAATCATCTTGCAATATAGACGTATATTATATCATCACATTATATACCTTAAACTCACACAATGTTACATGTCAATTTTGTCTTAATAAAGCTGGAGAAAATGAAAAAAATTATTTCTAATTGTGAAAAAAAAAAGGCACTAATGTCATTCATGAAGGCTCCACCCTCATGATCCAATCTCCTCCCAAAGGTCTTATCTCCAAGTGCCCTCATATGGAGATTAATGTTTCAACATATGAATTCTGGGGTGACACTAACATTCAGCTGTTAAATAGGCTCTTTCTCATCAGTGCCTTCCTTTGGCATTCAGGTTGCTGATGAGAGAAGTCTCTTACCAATCTGATTTTGGTTTCTATGTAGGTAATTTTTTTTTCTCTTGGGAGCTTTTGAGGTTTTCTCTTTTTTCTTTGATGCTTTGAAATTCCTTTAAGATGTGGCTCAATGGGGTTTTTTCCATACTTATCCTCAGCTCTTGGTGAGTCTTTTCAATAAGAGAACTACATCTATCTTTTAGTTCTGGGACATTCTCAGCGATTTTTTTTTCAAATATTGTTTCAGCCTCACTCTCTTCTTCCCTCTGGAATGCCTATTAGAACTTCTGGATCTAATTCCTGACTTCTTAAACTTTTTCCCTTTCCATCCCTTTATACTTTTCTATTATTTCCTTGGAGAATTTCTTGGGCACATCCTCTAGTTCACTCATTTAATCTTCAACCCAGTCTTGAGTTTTAAATTTTTATTTTATTATGTTTTTATTTTATTTTTGAGAGAGAAAGACAGAGCATGAGTGGAAAAGGGACAGACAGAGAGGGAGACACAGAATCTGAAGCAGGCTCCAGACTCTCAGCTATCAGCACAGAGCCTGATGCGGGGCTGGAACTCACAGACAGTGAGATCATGACCTAAAGTGAAGTCAGACACTCAACCGACTGAGTCACCCAGGCACCCCAAGTTTTAAAATTTTAAACAATCATATTTTTAAATTCCAAATTCTCTATTTGGTTATTTTCACAATGCTTATTCTTGCTTCTTGGAAGACATGACCTATCTTTGTTCTCTGGTTTTATTAATTATATTTAAAGTTGTATTGTGGTTACTTAATAAGGTAAGCTAAGTAAATGCCCATGTACTAATCCGTGGAATCTGTGAATATTACTTTATTTTTTTAAATTTTTTTAATGTTTTATTTATTTTTGAGACAGAGAGAGAGACAAAGCATGAGCAGGGGAGGGGCAGAGAGAGAGGGAGACACAGAATCAGAAGCAGGCTCCAGGCTCTGAGCTGTCAGCACAGAGCCCCACGCGGGACTCGAACTCACAAACTGTGAGATCATGACCTGAGCCGAAGTTAGATGCTCAACCGACTGAGCCACCCAGGCGCCCCTGAATATTACTTTATATAGTCAAAACAAAAAAGGATTTTGCAGATGTGACTAAGAATCTTAAAATAGGAGAGATTATCCTGGGTTAGCAGGGTGAGTCCAAAGTGTAATCACGTACATCCTTATGTAGTGAGAACTTTTAACAACTACCCTCTGTGGAGGCAAAGGGAGATCTGACAACACAAGAGAAAACAATATGACTACAGAGGCAGAGATTAAGTGATGCTACAAGTCAAGGAATATCAGCAGCCAAGAGGAAGAGGCAAGGAACAGAGTCTCCCCCCACAGCCTACAGAGGGAATTTGGTCTTGCTGACACCTGATTTGGGGCCAGTGGTACTGGTTTCTGGCCTCCAGAACTGTGGGAGAATAGGTTTCTATTGTTTAAAAAAATTTTAATGTTTATTTACTTTTGAGAAAAAGAGAGAGTGTGCAAGCAGGGGAGGAGCACAGAGAGACAGAGACCAACTCTGAAGCAGGCTCCAGGCTCTGAGCTGTAAGCACAGAGCCTGCCCCGACACAGGGCTCGAACTCAGGAGCCATGAGATCATGACCTGAGTCAAAGTTGGAGGCTTAACTGACTGAGCCACCTAGGCGCCCCATAAGGTTCTATTAAGACACCAAGTTTGTGATCATTTGTTTCAGCAACCATAGGAAACTAATACATTCAATTAGCTTTGTTTCCTTGGGTGTTAATTCTTCTATTTCATGCATCTCTTTTATGGTATCAGTACTTCATGAATATCTTAAGTGATTTTTTACTATAAGCCTCACTTTGCAGTTGAGAATCCCTGATGCCCTGTGAGTTGTTTCTGTTAATGCTATCCAACATAGGGGGATGGAGGCAGTTGTCAGAACTGCTTTACATTTTATTCAGTGAAACTTAGGGGTAAGAAGGACATGCCATTCAGCAGGGTGCTTTGGCACAAATCTTGTGGGTTTAAATGTTCTTTGTTTCTCTTGAGATCATCAACCACCCAGTGTCTTGAGTAGCAGCCCTGTCTCCCTGTCTGCAGACAGACAGGCCTGTCATAGATGCTTGGTCTGTGGGGGAGAGGGGATGCACAGGGTTTGAGCTTCCTAGTTTCTACCAATGCAGTAATCTGCCTATTACCTGGTCCTTTGTCCTCTCCTGCCTCTGGCTTCCATTACTCTTGAGTGGGGCTTCTTTGCACTGATCCCACTTTTATGAGTAACATCTAGTTGTGGCCTTCTGCATTTATACTGGCTCCTGTGTCCTTCTTTAACCCCATCCAATCATGTTCAGTCTCTTAATGACTCTTCAAAGATTTTGTCCTGTAAAACTTCTTTTGTTATTGTGATCTCAGCTATGAAGTCATTTAACCATCTTTCCCTATCATTTTAGGGATTTAATACAAAGAATAGTCTCTAGTATATGTTAGGTTCACCACCTGAGGCAGAAATATAGTCTATTCTTTATTGTTCAAGCTTAAGAATAGAAGAGGTGGTGCCAGAGGTTCTGAAGAATAGGTAGTGACAAGTAATTTTCTTTAGAACATAATATATGACACTTTTGCATCAAGATAGACATTTAGAAGCGGGAAGGAACCTGCCCTTGGCTGAATCTTGAGACTGCTTCACTTGGTAGAGCTGCACATATTTCTGGCCTTTGTCAGTCTCCCCAGCAAAGTTGGTTAACACCAGGAAGGAGTGCCACTAGTGGCTTCAAACTAAAAGCCAGATTCCAGTTGTGTTCTTAGATTTACCTACTTCTTTCCAGGTCTTGTCCAGGACCTTAAACACTGTTCTCTGCCTTTCCATACCTGAACCCTCTTTTTGTCTTGTTCCCCTACACCTAGCTTGAATCTCAATGCATGCCTGTATATTAGGTACCTGTTTCTGCTTAGCTCTCTAGACAAGAACTTGGCCTTGGTTGAGCACCTATAGCACAGGTAACTTGTCTAACATACTGCACTTAGACCTCATAACAACCTTATCAAAGCAGTATTATCAGTCTTAAATGAGAGAACTAAGCCTCACAGAACCAAGTGACTTTGAGGTTGCAAAGCTACCAAGTGGCAGGACTGGGCTGCAAGCCTCCCTCAACCTGTCTAAAGCCAAGACTCTTTCTACTGCACCACATTGCCTCCTGGGACTTTACATTCAGCTCTGCTTCTTTTCTTTAATGTTGCTTTCATTTGTTTGTTTGTTTGTTTGTTTGTATGTTTGTTTATTGGCTTGAGCCAGTGGGTAGTGCCTTGTTCTGCCTACTTGGAGGCTGTTTCACTGTGTTGCATCTTATCCTGGCATGCCCAATTTTGACCTCAGTTTTGCCATTCAGTTTTACGGTGACTACCATCTTGTCTGAAGGAACATAACTTCAGGATTCTCTGACTTGCAGGCTACTTTAGGAATTCAAATTTCTGGAGCTGACCCCGTCTAAGACATACCTTCATACTTGCATTTGTCAAAGGAAGTATAAGGTTAGCCTGGTATTCCATTGGCATCTGGGACCTCCATGTGGGGTAAAGGTTATACCTCGTAGCAGGAGAGACTGCACTATAATTATGAATCAGTTTCGTTAGTCCTTGAACAGAATAGTATACACGTACTCTACTCCTTTCCTATCTATAATGAAAATCCTTTCCTTTTGTAAATAAAGATCCCACAATTTTTAAGAGAAGACTGGGGAGACTCACCTATTAAGATGTTTCTGGGGTGCAGATCCTGATGAGTGTATCCACACAGTAGATGTAGTTCTTCCACAGCCTTAAATACAGAGAAAAGGACATGCCGGGCAAATTCATCTTCCTCATTTCCCACAGCCTCCCCTCTGTGCTTATCCAAGTGCTCCTCCAGTGTCTGCTCACAGAGGGCAAGGCACACATACAGACAGTCCTTGTGGCTCTCACTCCCATAGAATGTCACCAAGTCACTGTTTGCTCGGCTGCTCTGCAGACAGGAGACCTCCTTTTGTCCATGTGTGCTGCCTTCATAGAAGCGTTTCACAGCTACTTCCTGCCCTTCATAGAACCCCAGGTAGACGCCCCCTTCAGAAGTGTCAGCAATTTTATATTCCTCATCAATAAAGATCTTGAGTTTGCCAATCATAGGGCGGTATATTCTGTGGAGATGTTCCAAGGCCTCCCCCCAACGTGAGCTTTGAGGCTTCCAGTCTTCAGCAGGAGAGTGAAAATCTTCTCTGGCTCCATGAAGGAGAAGAAACTTTGCAAGGGAACTGTCATAGTTGCGCCTCGCTATCATAACAAGATCTCCACAGTCTGTGCTGGCTCCTTTCTCGCATAACAGTTGAGCAATTTCTGCCAGTTTGAGTTGGACAGCCAGCAGAAGTGCTGTATTGCCCTCACTGTCTGTGTCATTAATCTCTATATGCTCTTGTTCCAGAAGCATCTGCACCAAACCCAAGTGCTTCTTTTCCACTGCCAGGATCAGGGGTGTCTTCCCTTTCTCTCCCCTCACATTGACATCAGCCCCATGGTCCAGCAGAAGGCGAGTGAGGACCTCCACCTTTCTATCATCAGAGTTCCTAAGTGCATAGATCAAAGCGTTTCTGCCCATGTTGTCACGGGCTTTGACATCTGCCCCCATCTCATCAAGGAGGACCTTCAAGGCATCTACATGTCCATTTTCAGCAGCATCCATTAGAGCTGTGGCCCCTCCTTTTCTAAGCCTCTTTTGATCCTCCTTTGTCCTTCGACTCAAATTCACCTTTGCCCCACTCTTATATAGGAATCTTAAGGCTTCGACTTTACCATTCACAGCAGCTTCCATGAAAGCTGTGAAGCCATTAGCATCATACTCATTGACCTCTGCACCTTTAGAAAGTAAAAGTTCGAGCACCTTCACCTTTCCTCCAATCCCAGCGATGATGAAGGGAGTGGCCTCATTCTTCTTCCTCAGACAAGGATTAGCGCCATAACGAAACAGAAGATGCAGCATGTCCTCCTGGCCACTTTGTACCGCATTATGCAACGGTGACCAGCCCCACTCCTTTTCCTGGAAATTGACATCAGCCCCTCCTTCCAGCAATTGCTGAACCAGCTTGATGTCTTCTTTTTCAACCGCTTTGATCAACTGGTTGTCCTCCACTGATGCCCTCCCCTTGCTGGAGGGTGTGGGTCTCTCCTGAAGGTTGTCATGGCTCTTGCTCTCCATGATGGTAATTACCAATGGCTACAACTCTGTGCCTTTCCTTTAAGAAAATGAAAATTTATCTTCTTGGGACTTGATCAAAGAGACATGGAGCTCTTAGAACTCCTGTCAGGGTAAATCGGAATTATCTGACTGTGGACCAGCAGTATGAGGGAAAACAATACTCTTGCAGTCTTCTGACATCCCACCAGGAGATGAGAGAGCTATCTGTAATTTCACAATAGTGAGGAAGCATTTGAATTGGAAAAATTAATCTGGTTATTAATATAGAACTATTTGCTCTAGAAAATTATTATGCTACAGTCCCACCACACAGAAATAATCATTGTTAACATTTTAGTATATTTCTATACATTTTTTAAAAATAGTTGAGATCATGCTATGTAAAGATGTTGTATAAATATCCTGCTTTCTTTCACTTAATGCCATAGTGTAAATAATTTCCTATGTTACTGCAAAGTCTTTTAAAATATTGTTAATGGTTGGGGCACCTGGGTGGCTCAGTTGGTTGAGCAGCCAACTCTTGATTTCAGCCCAGGTAATGATCTCACAGTTTGAGACATCAAGCCCCTGCCTCAGAGTCGGAACTGATAGCATCAAGCCTGCTTAGGATTTTCTTTCTCTCTCTCTTTCTCTCTCAAGAATAAATAAATAAACTTAAAAAAATTTAATGGCACTATGCCACCAAACAGTTGCTTCATTTCCTTATTACCGAGCAGTATTTATTTATTTTTTTTTATTTTTTTTATGTTTATTTATTTTTTTGAGACAGAGCATGAACAGGGGGAGGGTCAGAGAGAGAGGGAGACACAGAACCCAAAGCCGGCTCCAGGCTCTGAGGTGTCAGCACAGAGCCCAATGCGGGGCTCGGACTCACGGACCGCGAGATCATGACCTGAACCGAAGTCGGCCGCCCAACCGACTGAGCCACCCAGGCGCCCCTATTTATTTTTAAATGTTTATTTTTGAGAGAGAGTGCAGGCAAGGTAGGGACAGAGAGAGAGGCGGAGAGAGGATCCCAAGAGGACTCTGTGCTGACAACGGTGAGCTCAATGCAGGGCTCGAAGTCATAAACCACGAGATCATGACCTGGGCTGAAGTCAGAGGCTCAACTGACTGATCCACCCAGGCACCACTACTGAGCAGTTTTTAAAAACAATTTTTAAACAAGACGTTTAAAATTAGAATTTTTTTAACCATTCTAAATAATGGTTCAGTTAATTTAGCTTTTTAAACTTTATTTTCTTTCTTTTTTTTAATGTTTATTTTTGAGAGAGAGAGGGAGAGAGTGCAAGTGGGGTAAGGGCAGACAGAGAGAATCTGAAGCTGGGTCCAGGCTCTGAGCTGTCAGCACAGAACCCGACACAGGACCCGAACCCACGAACTGCAAGATCAACCTGAGCCGAAGTTGGACGCTTAACCAACTGCACCCAGGTGCCCCTAAAGCTTGTTTTCTTTTTTTTTTAATTTTTTTTTCAACGTTTTTTATTTATTTTTGGGGGGACAGAGAGAGACAGAGAATGAACGGCGGAGGGGCAGAGAGAGAGGGAGACACAGAATCGGAAACAGGCTCCAGGCTCCGAGCCATCAGCCCAGAGCCTGACGCGGGGCTCGAACTCACGGACCGCGAGATCGTGACCTGGCTGAAGTCGGACGCTTAACCGACTGCGCCACCCAGGCGCCCCTTATGAGAAATCTTATAATAGATTTCTTACGATAGATTTCAAAGAACTGAATGCCTGGTCAAAGAGTAATGGCACACTAACAGGTCTTAAGTGTTAATTTGCTTCAAGCCTATGCACTTGTGTGTGCTGACCTAAGTCCCTCGGTCTGTAGCGGAACTAATCTACTTTCCTTGAGATGTGCAGACCCCTGGCCTTGAGGAGTGAAGGGCCAGCTGCTGCTGATGCCAATATGTCTGTTCAGGGTCATACTGACAAATGACTGCCTGGGCATCTGCTTCTTGGGCACGCAGCCCCCACCCCCTCCCTTTCCCCATGCCTTCCCCAGCTTCCCTTGCATGGGGAAGATGGTCTTTGAGACTTTAGTCTGCCATCTTCCCGGGTTGTCAGTTTCCTGAATAAAGCAACCTTCCCTTTCCCACCATCACCTGTCTCTCTAGTGTTGATTTTTGAGCAGCTAGAAGCCAAACCTGAGTTTGGAACCAGTTCTCTGTCCCACAACAAAAGGATATGATCGTTTTAAAAACTCTCAAGCTATGTTAATAAATGTCTTCTGATGTCATATAAACATACTCTTGCCAGAAATAGATGGGCTCTTAAAAAAAAAAAAAAGAAAGAACTCTCATTTATAGGGGGAAAAAATCTGTGTTATGTCAATTTGCATTTCCTACGCCACAGGTAGTGTGATTCCTCTCAGCGTGTTTGTTCGCTGGCGCTGGGCAGGTCTTCTTTGTGCTTCTATTCAAAATAATACAGAAAAGCGGAAAGAGCTTAAGCTCCAACCTCACAAGATTGAAGTCTGAACCGCTGGTTGTGTAACTTTGGACTGTTACTTCCTAATTGTGTAGCATTAGATTATTCTCAATTTTGTTTCCTCCAGAGGGGGCAACAGTAAATACAGTCATGCATGTCACGTATGGCAAATATTAGGCATTCAATAAATGAGAGAACTAATAATGTCCCACTATGAAAAAATAATAATTCAGCGAATCCTGGTCTCTCCACCTGTGTGCACACACACAGCACATAAACAGGGGACCTGATGGTGTTGATTTAGTCCAACGGCCCTCCACCAGGTGTGAGTAACAGAACTGCAATTCAAGCATGAGCACCAAACTGTTACTTGTGTATCTGTAAAACTGCACCTGCTACAGAACCCACATAGCAACCACTTTTTAGCAATCTGGCCACCCTGACAGTATCAAAGTCCCCTCCCTTAGAGATCTAATCGATCGTGCTATGAAAGCACAACACCCTGGCAATGAAAACTTTGAGACAAATGTTCACGTGCAGGGTTCCTGTTACAGCAGGTGTGAGATGGGCTGGTAGAAATAAAGGAGCAGGGAAGGGAAGGGAGTCAAAGAAATCCCAAACAAAATATCAGAGTAAAGAGACACTGCAGCAAAAGCGCTATCATAGACAACAGCCGGCTTTCAGTTTCGTTTTCTCCGACTCACCAGAGGTGCCGGACAAAGAAGGCTTGAGTTAAGCAATGTGTGAACTGTGGCCAAATCTTGGGGCTCCCAGGAGAGCTCCGGACCAAAGGGCCCCCTGCCAGCGGGCTCTGAGCTCCCTCCCAGGTGTCCCACACCCGCTTCCACCTCCAGACCCCGGAGCCCAAGGAATCCGGAGCCCAAGGAATCGAAGGGAACAGCTTCTCAAGCTTTCCCAGCTCTCCTCTTTGTGAGGTCTTACCTTCTAAACTCAGACGCCCCTCAGCTATTCCTTTGAAGTCCTATACGCCCCTCAGCTATTCCTTTGAGGTCGTATAATCTTCAAAGCCTGTCGCCTACAGGAAAGCACTTCTTGCAAGAGGTCCCTGAGCCACAGGGCGGAGCTGAGAGAAGGAGAAAAAACTGAGCCAGAAAAGAAAGGATCAGGGCCTGAGCAGAGAGCCCTCTAGAGGACAGTGGAGCCCCCACTCTGACTGCCCCTGGCTAATTTGACATCCAGTATAGAGCTGTTCATCTTTCAGCCCTTTAGGCTTTCAGGCCACTGCTTCCAGCTCCATCTTTACATGTTCTTCTAAATCCCGACCTTTCTGAGGGAAATGAGTGGTAAATGCATATTTATTGAACTCTGACTGTGTGCCAGGCGCCCTGCCCATTGCTTCACAAGTGACATGACCCCAGTTGACCCCTAACAAACCTGTTGATGATGAACCTGTGGCTCAGAGAATCTAGATAAACCCAAAGCCCAAGCTCCCTCACTCATGTGGGCATACTCAACTCACTCACTCCCCGAGGCACGGAGGCCTCCTCAGGCGGGCACCAGGATGGCAGTCTGGAGACTTGGTCCTGCAGCCAGCACTGTGGCTGTTTAGGGGAGTGACCTCAGGTGGGTGGATGGTTTAACCGCGTCGAGCCTCATGCTCGTGGAGCATGGTTTTTAAGATTCCTTTCTACTCTAGAAGTTCGGTTCTTGCCACTCTCCTCGCACTGAGATGCATACTGTGTACTCAGTGCTGCAGTGGGAAATATTCCTGTCCACAAGGAATATCCAGTCTTGCTGGGGAGACAAACTCCTGACCATTTTGAACCAGGAGAAGCAAAGAGGGGGTGGCTCAAGAGACAGGTAGAGTGTGACAGCGGGCCTGGTAGGAGGAGACTTCGTTCTGCTCACAGAGACGCCAGCCACTAGGCTGGTGCACAGCTCCAGACTCTGAAGAAGGAGCCACCAAGAGCAGAGGCAAGCAGGTCCAGGAGTGAGTGGGAAACTGAGGCAAGAGCATGCAGAGAAACATAGGCCAAGGCTACATATCATGATGTCCCCCTCCATCCCCTGGGCTTCCCCTTTCCACACACAACATGCTAGGATGGGGACACAGGGTCCTTCCCCTTTCCTTCTTTGGACCAGAAAGAGCCCTAAGGCTGCAAGGATTAGCCCTAAAGTGCGACTAAACTGCATGTTACTTACCAGAATCTCTTCTTGTTGGATCTTGGCAAGAAGACAATGGGGTCGAGTTGAATCAAATACATGACTGATGTTCTCACAGCTTCCTCACAATTTTGCTAATGAAATCTAGGTTTCCCTGCTTTCCTTTGACTGTAGTAATCATGCACCTCACCTATTCTGTGAGCCTGTTAAGAACAGATGAGAAAGTAGAGATGTGGCTAAAATCAGAAATTAAAATTTGCAACCAAAACAAACAAAAACAGGATGCTCATGACCCAAGTGATCATAAAGCAGAATTCTGAAGGAATAAACAAAGGAGTAGCAAGAAATGTGGGCAAGACGAAACAGCTAGCATAGCTAGAAACTCCCTAGCACCTGCGATTGAATAGAGGCTGTTGCCAGGGTATTCCATGCTTAGGAGCAGGAAATGGCAAGACTCTTGCTAGCAGATGTCAAGGCACTGAGTCTCCAAAATGCTTTAGAGCAAGGACACCGGAACCAGGCTGCCTCGCTTCAAAGCCGACTCTCCCACTATAATAGAATAATTACCAAAAAAGAGCCACATTTTTTTTTCCATCTTCCCTTCACCCATGCTCTTCACAGTTTAACTTCATACTGGAATTCTCATTAAGTGCTCTCGTTACTCCCCTCTTTGAATCTTGGCTGGCCCCGTGACTTGGTTGGCCCAGTAGAATGTGGCAAAAGTAATAGTGCACCAGTTCCAAGCCTAAGCATGTTTTCACTCCCTCGGGACCCTGCCACCATATGAAGAAGCTTGGACTAGCCTGCTGGGTGGTAAGAGAGACACAGGGCCCAGACACCACCATTGCCCAAGCCAACAACCAACCAATCCTTAGATGTACGACTAAGGCCATCCTAGACCTGCCAACTCTTACCAGACCACCAGCAGATCACAGATGCAAAACCAAGCCTAGCTGATATTAGCTGAGCCTGGCCAGATAAGCAGAAGTGCCTACCTGACCCACCGACTCATAAGCAATAATACAGGCTTATTATTTGAAGCCACGGAGTCTTGGAATGGTTTGTTATGCAGCAACAGCTAACTAATATAGCTAACTAATATATAACTAGCTAACTCTTTGAATTTAGGCAATTTCCTTAAGCCTTCTGGCCTCGGTTTCTACATCTGTAATATGGTGATAATAATAACAGTAGTGACCTCAAAGGAAGGTTGTGAGGGTTACAGAAATGAATATATGTGAAGCACTTAGGATAGTGCCTATGGCATATAAGCAGCTACAATTTGTTGAGCACTTACTGCCTGTGGGGCACTGTGATGAATATTTGTCATAAATTTTCTCATTCCGTCATCACAAAAGCCCTGTGAAGCCAGTACTATTGTTATTCACAGGTTACAGGAAAAAGTGATGCTCTGAGAAATCCAGTAATGTGCTGAAGTTTACTCCACTGAGAAGTAGCAGGTGTGGGACTGACTTCAGAGCCCGCTGTCTAAAGCAGGACCCTACATTGTCTGTGAAACTGCCTCTTGGAACGGGCATGATGGGATAAGTTAAGGCACTTATCCTATCCAGCAGAGAACTCTTTCTTAAGTGGGGGCCCATCACAAATAAAAGGTTAATCCACACAGCATTGCTTTTCTCAAAGTTTAAAGCAAATCCTCGTCTAAGTTCCTTCCAAGGCTTGGAAATCACCAACACTGTAAGTCGAGAGGTATCTTTTCTAAATGATGGAGACTCAAACTCCATTATCTAGCAGCTAACTGCATTACATCCCTCACCCTTGGGATCTTTCCTCCGTTATTTAAATTTCAAATTTCTTTTCTTCCCTAAAGCAATTTGAATAGCTGGACCAATTTAAAAGTTTCAGTAAAAGGGAATTACCTTGAGATCAGCCCTTAATATGCCCTGAACACCTTTCTCTCTTCACCTAAGAGCTTCAGTTTTTAAAGTTAATTTAGCCTTATTGACTAAAGTTCACTAAAGAAATCTTGTTCTAAACCCTGTACCCATCGGGCTGTCTTAAAAGTTACGCTAATTGGGGCGCCTGGGTGGCTCAGTCGTTTGGGCGGCCGACTTCAGCTCAGGTCATGATCTCACGGTCCCTGAGGGCTGTGAGTTCGAGCCCCGCGTCGGGCTCTGTGCTGACAGCTCAGAGCCTGGAGCCTGTTTCAGACTCTGTGTCTCCCTCTCTCTGACCCTCCCCTGTTCATGCTCTGTCTCTCTCTGTCTCAAAAATAAATAAATGTTAAAAAAAAAATTTAAAAAAAAAAGGTTACGCTAATAATTTTCATTCATATTAAAATTTCACGTGTTTATTAAAAAGCATTAATAAACAAAACTATAAGTTATACCTCTTGGATACCATTCCAAAGGAAGTAGCCAAACAAAATATGGCCGAAGTCAAGCAATACGGAAAAAGTATGCATTGCCTGATATGGCCACAGGGAGGCAGCAGAGGGTGAAAGATGGGCCAGGGGTCCTTGGCAGTCTTGTGGAAGCAACAACAGCACCATGTGGAAGCAGCACTAGCTGACTGGGGTGGGGAGGGGGGTTGAGCGAGTTGATGAATGGCTCAACCCTTGATTTTCTCACTTGAAATTCTGTAATACTCTGCACATCAGATGATATACAATACTGGAACAGTTGGACTATTTTTGAAAGAAAAGTAGATTTGGAATCCTGATTCTTCCAATCTGCTCAAAGTCGGTAAATAATTACTATCTGATGCCCACCGTGTACAAGGCACTGTTTTAAGTACTAGGGATCAGGTAATAATAATAGTAACTAACATTCATGGGAAAATAAGTGCCAAACACTTATTTCATTCAATGTTCCCAAAGAGGGGTGCACTTTTATTATCTTCATTTTACTGTGAGGGAACTACCTTAATAACTTCCCAAGGTCATAAAGCAAATGAGCCAGGATTCCAACCCAAATATTTTGACTCCACAGCCAGAGCTGTGAACCATTTTGCTGCAATCTGTCCGGTCCCATCTTATCAAGGTAAAGGATATGGCTTTTGACCTTGAAGAGACCAGTTTAGGGGAAGGAAAACAGCATGAATTGCACCATGCAGTATGTACAACAGAGTGAAAAAAAGAGTGTGTCCTAGAATCACGGAAGTGGGAGAGATTAACTCTGTGCAGTTGACATCTGGGAAGGCTTCACTGAAGAGGTGATGTTTTTGTTGGATTTAGAGGAAGGCATTTCCCTCCTCACCCCAAAACCCCCATTTAAAAAAAAAAAAAGAGGAAGAGGGCATTCCCAGCACAGGGAGCAGCATGTGTGTAAAGGCCATCTGGGCAGAGGACAGGTCAGAAGAGGGACTTGGTTCAGCTCAGAATGAGCCTCAGATGCCATGGTCAGATCTGGACTTTCTCTCGTAGACAAAGGTGAGCCATTTTAATGCAGCCATCACACGCTCATATCTGTGCATTATGGGTGAAGATTGGCAGTGTGGGAAATGAATGGGAGAGGACGGGGAGGGAGACCAGGTGGAAAGCTGTCTTTGTAGCTCAGACTGGAGAGGACAACAGGCTCCTCTAAGGAGGTCTCCGTGAGCCTGGGAAGGAGAAGCTGGACTCAACCCATTTCCAAGACTGGATGCGATGACATAGGGAAGAGATGGAGAAACCTGAAAAATGGGTGGCCAGCCCCTGTGTATATCAGGGTTAGAGAAACAGAAGGCAGTGCATATTGGTGGGGGATGATGATAACCTTGGTTTTGAATGTGTTATGTATGAAGAGGCTGTGGGACATCCAGGGACGGATCTGGATGGAAGTTGGAAACCGTAATCTAAACTTTTCTCCTGCTGGATTTAAAACTAATCATTAACTCAAGAGCCATTTCCTGAATGCTTATAGGCGAGGCCCTGGGGAGGAAGACCTGCCTAATCCCAGGAGCTTGCCCTCAGGTAAAGAGAAGCAGAAAGCAGGGATCTAAGTGCTCTAATTCAGTTATGAGCAGCTGTGGTACATTGAAAGAGAGGCATCCGTAATCACACCCAAAGGTTCGGGGAAGGCTTCCCAGAAAGATCCTCAAGTTGGTCTTTGGAAGATGCCTCCCTAGCTGAGTAGACGCGGTGGAAAGCGATGATGAGAGGAGGGGACACAGCAGGCAGATGGTCCAGGATGAGGAAGCAAGGAAGCCCGAGACAGTAACAGCAGATCTGGGAACTGTGACAGATTTGTTTTCAAGGGACAGGGGAGAGAGTAGCGACAGAGGCCTAGGAGGCCAGCATTTCCCACTTAGGAAATGCTTTGCCTGCTGAGTCAAAGCCTAGAGTGCTCTGGGGAAGGGGCTAAGGATGCCAGAGACACTTGCTTAGCAATGTGATCTTCAAGAAGTCACTTAAACTCTCAGAGAATCATTAGAGCATGGGACGGTTTTGAGCCTGACACCTGGGTCAGCAAAGAGGTGTGTTTTTTGTTTGTTTTTCTTTATCTTGAGAGAAAGAGCATGCAGGAGGGCAGAGAGAGAAGGAGACAGAATCTCAAGCAGGCTCCGCACTGTCAGCATGGAGCCCAATGTAGGGCTTGAACTGAGGAACCATGAGATCATGACCTGAGCCAAAACCAAGTCAGACGCCCAACCTACTGAATCACCCAGGTGCCCCAGCAAAGAGCTATTCTTATCTCTGATGTGTACCTACCACCTTCAGCCACACCACGGAAGCCAAGGCCACTTTTCATGTGAGAGGGAGGTTTAGTGGGGTGGGGACAAGCCTTGAGGATGGTCCCACTGGACTGTGGGGTCTGCGGCACACACCGCAGATATAGGAGGTCTCCCATCCCCGTTCGTTTCTCTCTCACTCACTGATTACACCTGCCTTTTCCTACTGACCACCCACACTGCTTAAAAAATGTGTGCCCGTGTCTAGCCACATTCAGAATCCCCACCCGCTATGAAATAAATGAAGCTACTTTCTGGTGAAAGTACAGTTATTGCTTTTGGTTTTCTGCCAGGCACCCAGTGGACACACTCAGATTCCTGAGAAGGTGAAGAGATGGAAGGAAAGTAAGAAGAGGACAATGTGGATAGCTCCCCGCCTCCCTGGGGACCCGTCTTTCTTGTCATCCATCACATCCCTCCTCCCATCTCTCACACACTGGACACCCCCCAATGGTGTAACTGGGCTCACAGCTCATCTCTGCTGCTCTCTCGAGCCAGCTGCCCTGGGCATATTCCTTGCCCCACAAACTTCAGTTTCCTTGGTGTTATAGGCTAATACACCTACCTCACAGAGCTGGCCTAGGGACCAAATGGGACCAGGGCCTGCCACAGCATCTGACCCAATCTTCTCTGGCCCTAAGGTCCGGATCCCTCCTAGGACTGCCCACAGAATTGCCCCCTTAGATCTGGGTTTAGAGTGCGAATCTATCAGGTTTTCTGCCCGTCATACCCCGAGTCTGGCCACTAACTCAGACTAACAATAGGGGAGAAATAAAAGTCAATAGCAGGTCCAGATCTGTGTACAAACAGATAATTCAAGAAAAGTTCTTGGGCCGACAGTACTAGGGGGACCCTGAGCTCACCCTGTCCCACATTTTCAACTAGATATCATCCACATCCAAGCCAACAAACTGCAGAGTACAAACAGATAATTCGACGGAGAAGAAAAGTTTAAATACTGGTAACGGGGTGGGGCAGAGGATTGGTAGGGTAAGCAAAGGGAACAAATAGGCTCTTGGCAAAGGATGAGCAGATATGATCCTTGCAAACCTACCCCCAGATTCTTGCAAGCCCAGCTCAACCCCCTTACTCCCCTCAGCCCCTGGAGTGGAGCGGCCTTGCAGATAGAGTGGCTTCCCGGAGCTCATCTCAAAGACTTCTATGAAATTATTTTAGAAATATGAATCCTTTGAATGTGCATGAAATTCTAGTGCAAATTAAGAATGGGCAAAAGTGAAGATGCCCAAAAGCCACCCCCTAAGTGAAAACATGTGGCTACTCGACCGAGGAGTCCCGCCCCTTGTGTGTCTGTTAGAGGCAGAGTTGGGAATGGTTCGTGCTGCGTCAGCCAGGCAAAGGCCATGGGCTCCGAAATGACAGCAGGCTGACAGGGTCCAATCAACACAACAGCCAGACACCAGCTGGGGCCATCGTCAGCTGAAGGAAGTTACCAATCTTGGTGGCCACCCTTAGCACCTAGCCCCTCCTCATCAGTTCTCCCAGTCACCAGACAAACATGGGTCTTTCCCCTGTGCCTCTGCCAGGAACACAAAAGCTCTCCCTCGTGCCCTGAGGGATTTCCGGAGGCCAGCTCCCCCACAAGGCTTTCCATGGCGTTTCTCCTCACCTCTTCCAGACCGCACAGCCCCCGCAGACAGAATCTCATATCTGGGCTTTATGTTTATTGTACAAGAATATAACATGTTAAAACAGGGAAACAGGGATTGAGTACACATTCCTATCTAGGAAACCAGCTCCATTGTCAACAATAAATAAATATTTAACCAGTGAGGAGTCCCTGACAGGCGCTAAGAGGTTCCCAGCACGTAGAGGTAGAGTCTGGTGGAGAGGGAGACAGTCAGGCTGCCAGTTCCTGCTGAGATTCTCCAGCAGAGGCAAACTGAAATTACAATAATAATAAATAACAACAGCAACCACACAACAGTAATAAAATAATATGCTATGACAATGGTCACAAAACCAACAATACATTATACTTAAATAATTTTCTCCTGGAGGAGCTCACAGCACAGAGAGAACAGTGTTGCTTTTCCTGGGGCATAACGGGGCTGCCGGGTTCATTTGCCTCCGTGTCCCGGGCTCGTGCAGAAGTCTCACCAAAAATAGGTGTTTGGTGTTGCCCTGAGGTGACAAGCAGGTTCTGATTTCTCCCAGTCCGCCTCCTCCAAGCAGTCTCTCCCCCCAAATGCACTCCCAGCTTCTAAAGTCTTCCGAGGGCCATCTCGGTTCCAGGCCCGACTTCCCCCCACACTCTGGTAAGGGCACCTCACATCCACAGGAAAGAAACACAAGGCTCCCCTTCCACTGAGGGCGGCCCTTTTTCCCTGTTCTCACACCCACAAAAAATACTGGCTTGATTTCAATGGAACTTTTGGAAACTGCCAAGAGAGTTCTCATGACCCTTTTCTCCCTAGCTCCACCCTGCTGGGCCCAAGAGCTGGGCTAGCCACTCACTGAGGGGCCCCACACCTGCCTCCTCATGGGCCCTATGTTCAAGGGCAGCATGGAGCCACAAGAGGGCACAGCCCAGCAAGAGGCCCCACAGACCCTGCTCACAGGCGGACCTTGCCGCAGGCACAGGGTCAGGGACCACCTACAAAGGTCACCAAGAGCACCAAGATTAATTTCACAGGCGCAAGATGGCCCCTTTTCCAGGCTCTCTACTGACTTGCAAAGGGGCTCAAAAAGCCAGTTTTTGAGGTATAAAACTCTTGCTTGGGGAAAGCATCAAATTGGTTCTCCAGCCTCAATAAGACTGTGAGGCTGGACACGGGAATGTTAAGAAGGGCAAGCTAAGCGACCCTCGGACAGCCCAGAGGTGAAGGGGACAGACTGGGAATGCCCTTCTGTGTCCTGGACAGCCTGGGAACTAGGAAAACAGGATGCAATCGGAGTCAGCTGTTCAACAGGCGGAAGAGCTGATCTGGTGGTCTTCCCCTCTCTCGTTTACAAGTTCCCCTTATCCAGGCTGGAATATTTCCTGCCCCATGGAGAACAAGAGCCAAGAGCCAATGATCACTCCACCACCACCTTTCCTTTCCCCGGAGAGCCCCACACAACCCTCATCTCCAGCCCTATCCGCTGGTCCTGGAAGCGGGCGGTGGGGGGACCCACTCCTGCACAGAATTCAGTCCCACAGTATCTAGAGGAGAGGGCGCTGCTTCCAAAACAGGCGGCCAGATGGGCTTTTTCCTTCACTGTCCTCTCGGGCCTGCTTTGCAGAACCTGCCTCAGGGATGGGCGACTCCACCTCTCTTCCTGGCTGGCTTCCTCACTGCCACAAGGCTCAGGTGTGTGAGGGCTCCACCGGGCCGCAGCTGGACGGAGAGGCCAAGGCGGCCGCGGCTTGGGCGGCCAGGTCCCGGTAAGCAGGTGACTTCAGGAAGCGCGGATACGAGTCCTTCTCCATCAGGGTGCGGGTCTTCCCCTGAGCCACGTCAAAGCAAGTGGCTGTGGCGGCCTGCACATTCGTCCTGGTCAGCTCCCTGGTCTCGTGGTCTATGTTTACCTGTGGGAAGGAGGGCAACAATGTGGGTGAGTGGAGAGTGGGCAAGGCGAGGGGGTCAAGGGGTCAGGGGGCCGAGGAGGGCCTGACGGGCAGGTGCAGCAGTGGAAGGGGTACCCGACTATGAACCTGGAAGCTGGGGTCTCCTGAGCTGACCATTAATTGGCTTTTCAACTGTGGGCCTGTCCCCACCTCAGATCCAGCATCTGCCGTCAAATCTCTCAGTTATCAAGAACATATTAAGAATGTATACAAATCCGGGGCCTCTGATTCTTGATTTGGGCTCAGGTCATGATCTCATGGTCATGAGTGTGGAGCTTGCTTGGGATGCTCTCTCCTCTTTTCTGTCTGCCCTCTCCCCCACTCACACGCACTCTCTCTCATGAACTCACTCTCTAAATAAATAAACAAACATTAAAAAAAAAAGAATATATACAAATCCAATCCCATTTCATCCCTGCCTCTGTACAGTCCTGGTTCAATTCGCCATCACCTCTCTCCTAGGTTAGTGTTAGAGCCTGCTAACTGGTCTCTCCCCTCCACCCTCACTCCTGTGGTCTATTCTCCAGCCAGCAGCTACAGTGAGCCTTTTCAAACTCAAGTCAGTCTGTCAGCAGCAGTGTTGTCTTCCCTGGTCACTCAGAGGAAAAGCCAAAGTGTATGCTGGGCCCGCAGGGCCACCTAGGCCCACATCTGGCCACGTGTCTGACCTCATCTCCTACTCTCCCTCCCTCACTCTCCGTGCTCCACACAGGCTCACTGCCTGGTTCGTAGTAACTAGGACATGTGTTCTCTGGCTTTTGCACTTGCCATTTCCTGTGTTAGAATGTTCTTCCCTCCCTTATCTGTTCATATGTCACTTTATGGAACAGCCCACCCATCACTTCCCTTTGTAAAAACAAAAAGACCTCACACGTCCACCCATCCGGTACTCCTGTGCTCCCCCTTTTTTTTTTTTAAATGTTTATTTATTTTTGAGACAGAGAGACAGAGCATGAACAGGGGAGGGTCAGAGAGACAGGGAGATGCAGAATCTGAAGCAGGCTCAAGGCTCTGAGCTGTCAGTGCAGAGCCCAACACGGGGCTTGAACTCACGGACCGCAAGACCATGACCTGAGCTGAAGTCGGATGCTTAACCGACTGAGCCACCCACGTGCCCCCTGTGCTCCCTTTCAAATCCTGCTTTGTTTGGATCAAAACACGCACCATCACCTGACATATATTTATGTATTTCACCATTATTGTCATCTTCTCCCATTAGGGTAGAGACTTTTGTCCCTGCTATGTCTCTAATAACTATAACAGTGCCTTGCATGTAAATGGTGCTCAATAACTCTTTTATGGAATAATGTGGTAACAATTAAAGTGCTCAGAAAATACAATACAAAATAGGATACAAAAGCAAGGTATTACTATATTCTCTCCACAAGGTGGCCCCGTGCACTTTACCAAACGCTGAGGCCAGCCATGGAGACCTGAGGAAAGGTGGAAAAATTCACCAACCACATACCAACCAGCCTGAGGCAGCCTGAGTCAGCCAGGGGACTGAAGCAGGTCACACAAGGTCCCTAGGGTGACCTGTCTCCCCACTTGTATATTTTAACCCTCTAATAAGGGCTTAGTTTACAAAAGCAGGTATGCACCAAAGCCAAAACACCTGCCAACCCCTCTAAGCCCCATCAGCGAGTCTGAGGGTAACAGCACCCATGAGTGGCACAGAACCTGGTTTTCCTAGTCTCCAGCCACAGAAGCCCATTCATGCCTGTGCAAAATAAGATCACTCTCTATACTCAACCCTTGCCCTGATGGACACCCACCACCCCCAGTTCTCAGTGGGGAAGGAGCAGGCAGGTGGAGGGTCCACAGGACATGTGGAGGCTCTGACCTCTTTTGGGGCTTCACTGCGGATGAATTCATCAAAGATCTTGTGAGCCCGGGAGGCCAGCTTGGTAGCCGACCGGAGCTTTTTAAACTCCTCACAGGCCAGCCAGAACTCCAGGTTCTCCTCGCTGAACTCCGTCTTCAGGAAAGCATGGAAGGCGGCTACTCCATCTGGGGTTGAGGGGACAGAGGGAGAGACAGGTCAGACAGTGGGACAGCGAGGAATCAAAGAAGAAAGACAGCAATTGTAGTTAATGGCTCTATTTTTAGGATGTAATTTTCTTGAACAAGGACCTGCCTTTGTATTCTGAATAGAGGCTGGCACACTAGGGGATGGATCATTATTATTATTACTACAACTATTATTTTGCCCACGCTTTCAGCATCCCTCAGGCTGGCTCCAAAGCACATGGGTACACATGTGCCACCCCCGGACGGACACAACGGATCCTACTCACTTTTACTGCTCAGTAGCAAGTCAAATGACTCTTTCCACCCCAGCACATCTTCTGAGAAGTTTCTGCTAGAAAACAAAACAAAACGCAAAGATTTTACTTAAAAAAAAATCAACAAACTAATGCCTAGCATAAATCCTAGCCAGAACTCTCATGGAGGTTGTAGAATTCACACAAAGTGATTACTGGAGCAGACTCCTCCAACCCTTGGTTGAGGCTACAGGTATTTTTGTAGGGGACAATTAATTCAGTAATGAGAAACCAAAGCCAAGGGGCCTTCTAGTCCTCAGTAGATAACTCTAAGACTGTCTCTTCACAGTCCAAAATTGTTTCTATTCCTCTGACCGTGGGCTTTGTTTTCTACATTTCCCCTCGTGGAAATAAGGGCCTCAGGAATAGAGATTAAGTCTACCCATAACCCCAAAGCCTAGAGCAGCACCTGGCAGTGTTGATTTTCAATATGAAAGGGCTTACAGGCAAAGTGCACACTAATGGGAGTAAAGTCATTGACTGAAAAGCCTCAAGTGTTCTTAGACCTTGTCCTAGCCCTGGTTGCAGAGACAGTGACATCTGCAGGTGGAGGAGTCTGGTAACTAGACATTCCACCCTGGGCACACATATCTGTCGGTGGGCCGAGAACCCTGGAGCCACCGACCCAATCACCCATAGCAGACCA
Organism: Panthera onca; assembly: GCF_046562875.1. Taxonomy (NCBI): domain Eukaryota; kingdom Metazoa; phylum Chordata; class Mammalia; order Carnivora; family Felidae; genus Panthera; species Panthera onca. The sequence continues at coordinate 28,313,453 of NC_138355.1, read as the reverse complement.
GCAGGAATCTTCACTAAAATCCTCAGGAAGGGGTCACCAAGATGCACCCTCACACGTCCTAATTTCTGCTTGTATTTTCCTCCTTGTGGCTCCTCTCCTCGATCTGGATCCCTCCCCTCTAGGGCCCTAGGCCGGCCAGCAGGACTCACCCCTCTTTGCCGTGTTTGCTACTCCACTCGAACTTGCCAACACTGCCAGTATCAGAGCCCAGCTCTGATTTGTGAAGAAAGATCCCCAGCCGTGTCTTGAACTCTTTGGCTCTGGAAGACAAAGCAGGCACATGGGAGGATTCCCCATTTGCTCAGCCAGGGCAAAGAGGCGTCCCAGAAGAGTTGGGGCCGGTGCCACCCACCTTCCAGCCTCAAGGGCTCCTGGGAACCTTCAGCTGTTCCCAGGGCCTAAACTTTGCTTCTTTTCTTAATATCACCAACCCAGAACAATGAAAGTAATGTTTCAGCTGTTCCTCAGTAGGACTTACACTTTCTGGGTTCAGAGCACAGCATACATGGCCTCTTTCCCACTTAAGTCACACTAATCTATATTTGTGCCTGTTGATTAGCAGAATGCAGCTCGGCACCCTCTAGGCTTGTCATGAATATTTCTGGAACTTTGTGGAAACTGATTCCTGCCTTCGCCTTCACAGCCACCAGCTTCAGCAAGGGCTAGAGGTGGCTGAGTAGCTCCCTGGGAAGTGGGCACATCCCTCACTGGTGGACCCAAAACACACCTCCCTGCCTTCTCAAGGCCAGGGGACTCATGCTCCTAGATCTAGGCTGTAGAATGAAAACCCAGTGTTTAAGAAACTAGAAAGGCAGTTCTGCCTGCTGATGCCAACGTGCTCTTCGTGTAGCTGATCTTTGGCAGGTCACCTGAGGACTGCCATTTGTCAGAGGCTGGGCTATAACAGTAAACAGTGGTCCCTCCACTTCCCCTTGTTTTTCCTCCTCCCTTCTCTTGGCCCGTGGCGTCTCTAGGACTCTAAGGGAAGCATCTGAGAACGTGGAACTAAGGTGACCTCTGCGTCTCCTCTCAAGTCAGTAGAGTCTCATTCTCCCGCCCACCCGGTCCCCAAGCCTGCCACTCCACTCCTTAAGGACTGGTGGGACTAGGACTTCTTCCTCTGGGCGGCTGGCAAGCTCCATGGGACAAGCTTCTCTTACCTCTCCAGGCAGGTGGTGGGGAAGGCGGTCAGGGTCCGGCACATAGCTGCGGGTTCAGAGCAGCACGTCGTGGGGAGGATGGTGATGGGCTCCAGCGGTCGCCGCGAGCGCGACGAGGCAGAGGGGCAAGAGGCGCGACTGGCACTGTTGAGCAAACCTGAGCTTTATCGGACTGCACGCAAGGAGGCGCAGCTACCGCGGCTTTTATTTCCTCGGAGGGAGTGGGGCGGGGCTGCGCGCCACCGACCAATCGAAGCGTGGAGGTGGAAGGTGGAGGCGGGGCCAGGGAGATCGACGGGGCGGGGCGCCCGCCACTTGCACGCAGCTGTGAGTCGCTGGGCGCACGCGGCGGCCCCCTCCTCCGGGCGGACGCTACCACGCGGAGGGAGAAGCAGCAGGGAAGTTACACGGCACGAGGTGCGCCCACTCAGTTTAGTAGGAAAAAACCCGTCGGCCTCTAGTAAAAGCAGAAAGCCAAGTCAGCGGTAGCAGGCGGATTTGCGTAGGGGGTGGCACGTTGGGGAGGCACACACACAGTGCCAGTCACAGCCTGAGCCTGAACCTGCGGGGCCCTGAAGGACGGGAGCGAGGGGCGCTAGCCCGGCAAGACGGCGTCGTGATTATACTGATAGCAACCATTTACTGTGCTCCTACTCGAAGAGCCATCCCATCACCTCCATTTCAGAGATGAAGAAACTGAGTCAGAAAGTTAAAGAGGGTTGGAGTTAGCAGACAAACGGCCCGGGGTCGGGGGGCTCTTTATTGAGCATCTGTATGCCAGGCATTTTTACTAAGAGTCAGGTTACGTAATTTGCTCAGCCTTACACAATTAGTGTTATGCCAGCATTCAAATATGAATTTCCCATGCTTTTTCCACTGCCCTACCACCCAAAATTAGAATCCCAACACCTCTGTAAACTGATAAATGATCGACCCTGGGTTTAAGCAGCAGCTAACTCAGTGTCCTTATCTCTGAGATCAAGGACATCTTCCCTCTCTCCCCATCTTCCCATGAAAGCCTTACAGCCACCCCCACCCCTCACCCCCGTTGCCCCTCAGTTCCCTTGGAATTGCTACTGAAGAGGCTGCATGTGAGGTTTAGAGTGTGGAATCCAGAGCTGGATTTCCAGGTTTCAAATCACGGCTCCACCACTTACTAATGGGAGACCTTGGGCAAGATTCTTAATCTTTCTGTGCCTCAGTTTCCTTATCTCTAAGATGAAAATATGATACACCTATTTCATAAAGTTATGAGGATTACATGAGTTCTTAGAGTTCCCTAGGAGACAGGAAATGCAGTTCCCCTGAGGCATTGCCTTGCTGGGGAAAGTTCTCAGATCAGAGAGGGAGTGAGAGAAGCAGGGTTAGACAGAGGGAAGAGTTAAATGCCATGCTGCTGTGATAGAGACCACCATTGGCCCCAGGGGATGCCCCCATTAAAGCAAGGGGGCAGGCCTTTGTACCTCACATTAATCATTCAATGTATGTGGTGGCCCCAAGAAGATGCTTAATCTCAAGGCAACTGCCTCTGTCAAGGGCAACTCCCAGAGAGACTGTGCTGTGAGCCTACAGCAGACCACAGGCTGGAGAATGAGGGCCTCGGTCCCAAACAAGAAATCTTGGTGGTATGCCACAGCACCCCTACCAAGGTGGTTAGATCAGTGCTGAACACATAGTCTGCACTCAATAAACTTTAGCTCTCGGATTTACTTACTAGGAATACAGGAATCACCAGACAATAAGGAAAAGTAGTAAGTTTTTTGTGCCTCTTGGAATTTAGGTTTCCATGAGGGGCATCTAAGAGTTGCTGTTCTTTAGCAAAGCCTGGGAGTAAAGGGTCAGAAGAGAGAGACAGGAGGAGAAGAGGTCCTCACCTGAGAGAGTAGGGTGACACAGCCCAGAAAAGCTGGTCAGGGAAGGAAAGGTTAAAACCACAGAAGGGGTGAGGACAGGAAGGCCTGGAGATTGTCGAGGCATTGCTTGAGCAAAAGAGGCCCAAATCAGAGCAACATGTGGGGCTATTTGACAAAACAGATTCTCTTGTTAAGCCAGGGCCTGTAGAAGATGACCCGGTTAGTAAAAACATAATGCGCTCTGAAGAGTAGAGTCAAATCCTTCCCCAGCCTCCCAGTGGGTCAGTGGACAGAGGCAGGTACAAACACTGGCAGCAGCATCTCAGGTGCCAGCATCCCACCTTCACCCCCATCCCTGGGTCTTCCTTTCTCACAAGTGCAGGGCTGGGTTGGTGTGGGGCAGGGGTTGGGAGGGGGGCAGTGGTGTGCAGCCGGGCAATCGAAGAATGCCTCTTGAACATCTGTGTTGCTCAGCACAACCCTCCATCCACACGAGGAAGTAGCCCACCCTCCCCATCAGCAGCACGTTCTGCTGGAGGAGTTGGTCAGCTGAGGGGAGGCCCGATGCTGCACCCGGTGCCACTCAGCTCAATCCCCAGCGTGGGATTGATTGTATTATGCAGCTGCCAGGTGGGGATGCGGGTGGTATCCGGGACAGCTTCTCTTCAAGCGACAAAAACAAGTTTATGGACGGACTGAATGCCAGGTCTTGCCCCCAGTAGCACCATGTTGGAATCAGCCCAGACGTGGCCACATAACAACAATGATAGTGATTATGCACAGACCCTCCCTAAACCTTCCTGTTCTGTCTGCATCCCTGTGAATAGGCCAGAGGAGCCTCTTAATTTCTATTTTGCAGACAACAAAACAGCCAGTGCCTGAGGTGACCTTACTTAAGGACCCTGGAACTGAAAACAGCTGAAACCCGGGCCCGCTCTCCAGATCCTGAGCTAGCGCTTTCTCCCATTGGACAAACAAGGCAAAAGAGGCAAGAGAGACAAAGGCTTGCAGCCTGGCAAATCCAATCCGAGAGCACAAAGCTCCCGGCTCAAGATGAAGAGCCCTCTCTGAGTTCAACCTGCCTCCCGGTTGCCATGGTTACCTCTTCAGTTTCCAGACAGAAACTTTTTGAAGTTCACAATGTATCCCAAATTCTCTTCCCAGCAGGTGGGCTGGTTCATGTCTGCAATTTCAGTAATGACTCCACAGTTGCTGGAAATCCAGCATGTTGAGCCCACCTGTGAACCTCACACGCTTGGGTATGAACCTGACCTCGTTTTTGCCCAGCGCTCGCAGCACAGCTGTGCTCCCTTTAATGGAGGGTGTGGGGACACAGCTCGGAAGCCTGGGTCATCTGGGATCAGGATTAAATATCCCACAACATCCCGGCCACACTGCCCTTCACTCCTGCCCCTGCTCCTCTGCAACCCCACCCAGCACCACCCTTTCCACCGAGCTGCAGTCTACACAGGACCTTGTCTGCTGAAAACGATCCGGGGAAATGGAAACATTTTCTCGACTTCTGATTTGGTGCAGATGATCCTCACCGGGGTCCGAATGTTCCCAATTCCATCATCGATCTACCAATAAATATTTAGTAAGAATTGATTATGTTCCCTGGCCGGTGGAGGAAATCACAGCTTTTAGACTCTTCACTGAGTTTAATGACCTTCTATTTCCTCCTCTCTGAGGAAACAGAACTAACACAGTAGGGAAGGAGAGGTGAAAGGAAGTTATTGACAGGAGTTGCAACAGAAGTCCGGGAAAGTAAGAGCTCAGGGAGTGTCTGCGATGTTTTAAAAAGGAGTGAGTGGGGTTTGAGCACGATGGAATACAGCCAGACATGCTAGATATGAAGGAAGTAGCGTGCTCCCAGTGGGAGAGCTGTACAAGCCAGTTGTAGTTTGGGAGTGCGGGAAGATTTAGGAATCCCTCGTATACAGCAAAGGCTCTCAGGATGCACAACTGCATATCACGGTTTGATAGAAGCATAAAAACAGCAGGAGCAGCACATACCGTGAGGCAGCTCAGTGAGGAGAGAGATATCCCTTCCTGAATGCATGAAGTAGACAGTCACCGGGGCCATCTCCCTGCGAGGTCATGACAACAACTATGGGTGCCCTCCCCTCGGGCAGGGGGACTTGAAGGACTTCAGCCTGGATGCAGGAAAGGACTGTTTTTCCTGGTTACCCTTCAGAGCACTGGGTACAGCTCACTTCAATGGCTGTTTTATTCTTCTCCCACTTCTCCTCTTTCCTCTCCCTCCTGTCTGGGAGAGGTTCTGAGGGTATGGGGGTTTGGGAGGCCTGCTTTCCTCCTCCCCCACCAGGCTAATGGACCCCTGGCTTCCAAGGCAGGGCAGTCTCAGTCACTTGGGAAGGAGGCTGAAACTCTTCAGCAGTACCTATGGCTTATAGGACCATGTCTACACTCTTCTGTACGGCATCTAAGGCTCTGACCGCCTGATCTCACATCCTTCATCTCACACCCTAAAGCCCAACCAAATTCAGCAATTGGCAGGTTCTCATGTCTCCGTGCTGCCTTGCACATAGAAAGCCCTGAGCATGAGATTCTCTTGGCCTAAAGGTCTCTCCTCTCTCTGTAATACTCACTTTAAAAGAAATTTCCTTCATGTGCCTTCCAGCCAACCCCACCTACCCGCCCCCCCATCAGAGGTAACCATTATCCTTAGTCCTAAAACCACAGGACCAGTGTTGACTCTTCTTGACTTTATCACCGAATTTTGAGACCTAATTTTGATTTCCAGTCTGTTTGCTCATGAGCTCCTGGAGGGTAGGGACCATTGCCTTGGCCACCTTTTTATTATCTTCAGCCCCTAGCACCATGCCCTGTCCAATGTATGTATCTAAGTAAGTGTTGAATAGATGGATGGCTTCTGTTTCAACACCAATCATAACAGCTAGCATTTATTGAACACTTACTAAGTGCCAGGCTCTGTTCTGTGTGTTTTCCTCTGAATTATCTTCCAGTTCTCATAAGTGCCCCCACAAGATGAGTACTTTCTTGTCCTCATTTTACATTTGAGGACACTGTGGCAGAGGCTGGTTAAGTAATCGGCCTTGTGTCACACAGCTACTTAGTGGTCAAGCTGGGTTTTGATCTCGGATAGTCCAAGTCCAGAACCTGTGCTCCTAAGCACATGCCATGCCTGCTGGAGGTATGGCACTCTCCAGAAAGCGGCATTTGCTCACTATGAGAAGATAAAGGCTGAGCTTGGGAAATCATGGCAGGATGCTACAACCCCTCTTTCTGTTGTAATTTCCTCTTCTCGTCTCCTCTCCAAACATCTCTTCTTCGCTCACTCCATCCTTCTCTCGTCATGCACATCTCCCACTTTCTATCTTTGCCTTTAGTGTATGTCATCACTGGCCCTAGCCTTTTCTGCTTCCTCAGTCCCTTGTGTGTGTGCAGTTCCCAAGAGTGGTTGCAGAGACCCCCCTTTTCTGCTGAAGTCCTTCCATTAATATCTGGGCTTTGATTTTTCTTTGCAGGAAAGCTCCGAGTTCAGCTGCTCTGCCCTGCCACCCTTTCCAGCTGTGTTTCTCCATCCCTCTTTGCTCTTGTGGGACTGCGATTCCCATCCGGAAGGAGCCCCAGAGCAGCTTCTGAGGGAGGCAGATCTTCATCTCCAGAAGTCTTTGGGATGTGTTGGACCCTGGGGACCTTTGCTTGTCCTCAGCCTCCTGGGAGCCTGGCTGCTGATAGATGTTGCTTCCAGTGTTTATGCTTTTTCCTAAAGGCTGGCTGTGGCCCTTCCGCAGGCTCCTCGCTCGGTGTATGACGTCTGACCCACACGCATGGTCTTCCCCTCCTGCCTGTGACTGTCAGCCCTACCCCACACACTAACCAACCATCCACCTGCCTCAGACTCCTGAATTCTCACTGACTGCTGGTGCCCAGCATCCTCCCCACAGCATGCCTGTCCTCAGCCTGTCCCCATACTCGCCCCCTGTCACCTTCACTCTCACCTGCAAGTGCTCCTGCTGTCATATTGATGCGTTCTCTAAAGTACCAACTAAATTAATGGCTGTAAATGACCCCCATCTCACATAAGACTGCCAATTCCAAAATAGGAGAAACTACTCAAGAACCCTGGGTTTCTAAATGTCTTCCTCTTTCTCACCCTCCCTCCTCATCCCTTTGTTCACTTTTGTCACAAATGTCATATTTCGGAGAGCATTTCACTTCCACTCACTGAGACATAGAAACAAGTTTGTCAGAATGCAGATTTTCCTCCTTTAATAATTTTCCAAGGCCCTGAGGAACCACTTAGGATGAAGGATGAGGGGGGAAAATGGGAGGTCTGGGATTTGCATACGACTGAAAGATGATGTTTACAATTCCAACTCCCTGCTTCTTCCCAGGCTGAGGATGAGCACTTTTGGATCCTAGAACTGCAAAATCAGACAGGTGCTACATGCTGGGTTGTGCCTCTCTCCAGGCAGGAAGTAAGCCCCGGGATGGGGGGGGGGGGTGGTGGTGGAGGGAATCTAACATGCCACCCTCTAGCTGGGGAGTAGAAGGGGAGATTCTGACCACTCACTGTCTCTGCCACATTCCTCAACCAGGGCAACCACCAGCGCTTGAGATGGGCAAGGAGAAGGCACACTGTTCTCTGGGAAGACTCTGAAAACAGCCTAATTGTTGTTTTAAGGGAGGACAGGGATACAGAATAGGTGACGAGGAAGCATTGTCTTATTCTCAAACTGGGAGTGTGTTTGTATGAGTATGTGTGTTTGTGTGTGAGAGTGAGTGTGTAAGGCAGGGAAACCTCTACTGTAGCCGATGAAGCCCAAGCCTACCACCCTCATTTCTCAGGGAGCCTCAGCACATCAGACTATCCCTGATCCCAGAGACACCCAGTGTTGGGAAGTTAACCATTGAGAAGTGGGTGTTCACTTGGGCAGATCCAAAATGGCCCCAGGGAGGCCTGGCCTCCTGAACCTTGGTGCCCAGCACGGTCTCTGGCACAGCACAGGAACTCATTAAATCGTCAACGAGGAGTGAAGGAAACACATCCCATTCTAGATGAGATCTTTGGGATCACAGACATTCTTGGCTGAACTTCAACCAGACAGCTTTCTGGAAATGGGTCACAGACCGGCTGGATTACACAGTGAAACATGACTATGCATCTCCCAAACTTGTCTCCCACTGTGGCTTGTGGAGTCCCCCAGTGCAGGCGAACTGGCACTAAGTCGGGGAAGGGTCTGGCAGATGTGAGTGGTTCCAGAGCACAGCTCAAGTGGGAAACAGGGCACCAAACACACATGGAATCTGTGCCTCCTCGTCATACTTCTCTGAAGGTCTTGAGTAAGGAAAACCCCAACACACCTTGTCCCCTTCTCTCCCTCTCCTCTAAGTACTTCAGAGAGGCATGTGCTGGGAAGAAGCCGTGGGCCGGACCCAGCTCTGTGTTTGGGAGTAAGGACAGACTTCAGCCAGCTGGAGGACACCTGGCCCTACTCTAAACCCGGTTTAGGAGGAAGAGAAACTGCTCTTTGTATGCCCTGCCATGATCTAGCAGTGAGCTCAGTGCCTTATAGACACCACCACAGATGGGGAACTGGAAAATCATGGGTAAGTAGTCTAACCAAAGTGACATACCCAGTAAATGCAGGTGCCAGGACTGGAACCCAGTTCTGTGTGGCAGGTCCCAACCCAGGGCTACTCAATGCCTGTTCTCTGGTTTCTGAGCAGCTCTTTCACAGGCCCCTGGCCACTGCTTCAGGCCATGTCTCCACACTGCCCTCGTTAGGGATTTCTAGGTGCTTACGTAGGCCACTGAAGAGACGTAAGGACTGCGGGAACAGCAAACCCAGCATGTGAACATCACAAGCACATGCGGAGATGTTAGGTCAGAGCTGCAGGAGGGCCTTTGCCATCTGGTGGGAGTTAGAGACCTGCCCTCCACGCAGCCCTCTTTCCCTCCTTTGAGTCACCTTCCATGAACCCCCATGTCAACAGAGAGAGTGAGGGTGAGGGTGGGGAGGGCCGATGCAGGGACACAGAGGGAAAGCAGTTTTATGGGAAACGGGAGGGCAACACTAGCCGTGAGTGCCGGACAAGTTGTAAGGAAACGTGCCTCTCACGATGTGCCCGAGACACCTGAGCAGAGGGAGGAACGTGGTTTGATATGCGAGCAGTTGGAGGCTGGGGCTGGCGGCGTTGGGGTGGGAGGGAAGGGGCAGGCAGAGCGAGAGGAACAGGTGGTCCTTTCACAAGCTCCCAGGCCATCAGCCCCTGACATAGCAGCTGTCCTAGAAACAGGCCCAGGTGGACGGAGGGAAGAGCACAGTGGGGGGGGTGCGTGATGTTCTGCAGAGAAAGAAATGAGCCCTCCCTAATGGGCCCCACGCATCTGAGCACGGGGAGACACGAGGCGAGCTGTGTGACTGAGCCGGGCTGAGCCCCTCCCTTTCCACCAGCCCGCTGGCTGTGCTGCTCCAAGTATGGCCCCAGGGAAACCTGCTGGATCCAAATCCCCAGGCTTCCTGAACCCCCACCCCACCGGGGCTGCAGTAATAACCATGATAATCACTAACATTTAGTGAGTGCTTTCTGGCTCTATATTTATGGTGCTTCTGGTCTTCATCTCATTTAAGTCTTGCACTAATCTCTGGAGAAGGTACTCTTACTGTTGTTGTTCTACAGATGGGGAAACTGAGGCAGGGAGAGGTTAATGGAGGAAGGGACAGAAGGCAGAGCCTGGTACCTGGTCATCTGACTCCTGCGCCCGTGCGGTTAGCCACTCACTCCACACACTGCCCCCACCTTCTCTGGAGCTGCAGAAAGCCCTTTCCTGGCCTGGATTTCAAAATGCTCGTTTCTCAAGCTCCAAGAGGATTCGGGAGATGAGGGTTTTTATCTTCCCTTATAGTTCAATCTGGTCTTCACTTCTTGGGAAGGGGCAGAGGGAGCACAAGAAAAGAACTTCCTGCTTCCAAGACACAGGTTAGAGAGGGCCAGTCCTGGGACGCCCAGCAGATTTGACCCCGGGGCTGTGCCATTCATCTAGAACATCCCTCCCCTCTAGAAATGGTATTTCACCTATCCAGCAACTACAAAGTCTTCACCTGGAGCTTGGAATTTGGAATTTCATGCATATGAGCTCATTTAATGCTCACTGTGAACCTGCCAGGTGGGCTGCCCACCCTCTGGCTTGCCTCCCATGTCTGTGGCTGCTCCTCTTGTCTTTTGCCCGTTCATCCAATACGGATGCTGCCCAGGGCTGTGGCCTTGACCCACCTCTCTTCCAGTATGATAGCCTCTTTCAGAATAAGCTGTGATTGCTTCTGCCACATCTGTATGCTGATGACCCCCAAACCTATCTCCCTGGCTCCTGCTAGAATTCAAGAGCCTATATCCACCCGCAAGTTGGGTGCCTTCATACTTAACTTGTCCAATATGAATTCAGTATTATATACACACCACCACATTTGACTAGATTAGTGACATTATTTAATGGTAGTAAGGCATCTATTCACTTGGCTCTAAAAGAAATCTCACTCACCACCAGCGATCCCTTTCTTCCATCCTTTCTAACTCCAGTCAGCCTCCAAATCCTATCTACTCTGATCTGATGTCTGCAATCTTCTCCTCCCATCTCCACAACCTTTGTCCCCACCCTCTCTCATGCTAACCAGTCTTCTTCCACCCACTCTGGTGCCGGATAAAGATAAATCAGAGCATGGCATCTCTCTCTTCCAGAGCCTTCAGATTCTCCCACTTTCCCCAGGGTCACGCAGAAACTCCATATCAGGACATTCCAGTTCCTCCACAGTCTGGTTCCAATCAGTTGCTCCAATGTCCTCTTCTTCCTGCTCCCCTACCCCTTCAGCTCTGGTCACCCTCCACAACCTTTTCGCCAAATACTCCATGTTGCCCACCCATTTGCTTTTCCTTGTATTGTCATTGCAGCCTGGAATGACATTCCTCTTTTGTCTGATAAACTCCTACTTATCTGAAAAGACCCAACTCAAAATCCACTCTTTGAACGTCCTTGTTCTTAGAAGATGCATGCTGAAATGTTTCAGAAGGGATGTCATGATTCCTCTCACTTACTGTCAAATGATTCAGCCATAGCTGTACCTTGAGAGGGAAAGATAATATGGCAAACTATGGTTGAACCTAGGTGGTGGTTGTAATCATCTTTCAATTCTTCCATATGCTTGAAAATTTTTCACAGATAAAATTACCTCATCTCTGATAGTTTCCTCATTGCCTCTGACAAAATGAATGACCCCTTTCTCTGAATTCCCGTAACACTCTGCATTTGCAGCAATATAGCACTTCACTACATTTTACTTTAATTTTGTGTTCGACAACTTTCTCTTCCATAGACTGTGAACCTACAAAACCATACTAGCTGCACATAGTAGGCACTCAATAACTGTTTATTTCCTGTTTACGTCCCCTCCTGCAAAGCTGAACTGAAGGAGCAATAAGCCACATGGGGCACCTGGATGGGTGTCCAACTTCGGCTCAGGTCATGATCTCACCGTCTGTGGGTTCAAGCCCCGCGTCTGGCTCTGTGCTGACAGCTCGGAGCCTGGAGCATGCTTTGGATTCTGTGTCTCCCTCGCTCTCTGCCCCTCCTCTGCTCAAGCTCTGTCTCTATTTCAAAAATAAATAAACGTTTAAAAAAATTTTTTTAAATAAGCCGCAGAACAGGCAGCCCAGCCCCTGATGCTTCATTCTCCAATACATGGATGGATGCCTGTGAGCATAGGACAGGCACCTTGGGGGAAGATAATAGATGGCTATTTACTGGATAACAGAACATAATTTAAAACTCAGGAGATCTAGCCTCTGTGACTGGTTCTATGAGTAGCTGTGTGATCACGGGCAACCACCAACCTCTCTGTGTCTCAGTTTTCTCACTTGTAAACAGAGAGTAATAATGTAAGTCTTACCCATCAAATGGGAGGAAAGTGTGTGAATGAGCTCTGAGAAGTCTAAGAGATGTACAAAGAAGGCGGTGCTATACTGATTTTTGTGATTAAAATGAGCAAGACCTTGTCCTGACCATGACCGGTGAAGAATTCTGAGTCACTGGGTTTTGGGGCAGGGGAAGTGCTTTGCTTCCGTGAAGAATGGGAATTTCCACCCAGCTGGAAGTAATGAGCGGCTGTGGCTTGGGCCTCATTTTCCCCACCCCGCTTTCCCTTTCCTCTGACCAAGTGACAATTGCTGGGAAACAGACAGAACCAGGGATCTTAAAATAGAGCAGCAAATGTCTGGACTCTCTGCCCCAGGCTTGGTTGCACCATCAGTCAACTCACACTGCATACACACATACACAAACGACTGGCTCACAGGGGCATCCACCCCTCCCGGAAGACCAAGGCCGTGGAAAAAGTAACACATTGATTCCAGAGAAGAGCAGTCATCCAGGAATGCAGTGTTGTGGTTGGCTGCTGAGGCCCAGCTCCGTCGGGAGGAGATGCCTTCCCTGATGCTCCTGTATCCTCTGAGGCCTGGGGCTCCCCCAAGGACCAGCTCTTCCTGGAAACAATAGCAGTCGCACTGGCCCCAGCAAGCTGGGGAAAGACAATGAGAGGCCTCTAGGGGAGGTTCTATGACTCACTGGTTTCAGAAAGCTCGACTTCCCAGACTGTGAGCGCTTCAGTTGGGGATGCTTATGCAACAAAACACGGGCAGCCTAAAGTACTCTGAAGTGGAGAGTCACCTCGAAGACCGGACCCTTCACTGTGTGACCCCGCAGACCCAAAATACTAATCTGGTAAACTTTCAGCCTGATCCTAGAGAAAGGGTCCTTTCAGAGTGTGAAGGTTGAGGTGATGAGACAAAGATCATAATCCTGAAAAGCAACTGTTATGCTCATTTGAAATTCTCCTAAGTTCATTCGTTCGTAAACAGTCGGTGCCAGGCCGCACATCCCATATATGCACTCATTTAATTGTCACTGTCTACAGGAACCGTCATTCTCCCTGCTTTAATAATGGGGAAGCTGAGACACACAGAGGTCCAAACTCTCACAATGGCAGCACCGTGATTCAAACCCAGGCAGGCCGGCTCCAGTGTCTGTGGGTGTAACCACTACACTACAGCCAGTAGCTGCTGGGAACCTGGTAATGGAGGGGCCCTGGTGAGGATGGGGAGGAGGTCTGGCAGGTAGCTTACTTTCAAGGAAGGAAAACAGATAACGAACGACTATCAAATTGCCAACAGTGATTAACACAGTAAAGAAAATAGAAAGTCGGGTGGGGGGGTGAGGAGACTAGTTTAAGTAAGGTGGTTTGGGAAGGTGTACTAGTCAAGTTTCTGTTGCTAAGGACAGAAATGAACTTTCTCTGACTTAAAGAGAGAATAATTTTTTGAAGGGAGTTCGGGGCAACCCACAGAATTTTCAGGCAGTCTCAGAACAAAGATAAGAACAAAGGGAGGCTCAGCAGCCAAAAATCCCTACACAAAACCGTCCTGATGAAGACCCAACAGGTACCAGGGCTGAAGGCTAGACGTCTCAGCCCTCTCCACAACCACGGCTGGAACTCCCCAGATACTGCTGCTGGTTCTGCTGCCCTGGAAACCGGATACCGCCGCCACCACTAACCCCAAAGTGGATTCTCCACCACCCCATTTCTTTGCACCACCAGCTCCTGACTCAAAGTCCCTGATGGGTGCACCTAATTGGTGCCCTGCTGCTTCTGACACAAAAGTCCCAGGCTGTGCTGGGAAGGCATTGGCAGCTCTTGGCACTGGTCCCACCCTGTGCTGCTGGATACGCAGGCCTGTGCTTAAGGCACTGTTGGGGGGAGGGCAAGAGGGGATGCTGACTATCCATCCACTCTTTTTTGTTTTTAATATTTTATTTATTTTTGAGAGAGAGAGAGAGAGAGAGAGAGAGAGAGCGTGAGCAGGGGAGGAGGACGAGGGGGGACAGACGATCTGAAGCAGGCTCCCCTACTGACAGCAGCAAGCCCATGTGAGGCTTGAACTCACCAACCCTGAGATCATGACCCAAGTGGAAGTCGGCTGCTGAGCCACCCAGATGCCCCTATCCATCCACTCTTTATTGAAGTCCACTCCCAACCGAGTTTGGCTGATGCAGCCTTTCTCTTCCCACCAACCACCCCCACCCCCCCGCCACTGGCAATGGGATTTCAGCCTCCCTTCCAATAAAAATAATAGCTACTAATTTTGAGTGCCTATTAAATGCAAATCCTTCACAAACATCATCTCTAAGGCTTACTACCTCTTTGCAAGGTAGTTAATTACCCTCTCCATTTTCAGATGCAGAATCTAAGACTTGGAGAGGTTAGAAATCTCATCGAGGAAGTTGCTGAGCCCATATGTGAATACAGGTCTGTTATGCTCTCAGGAGCACAGGCTACCTCCCAAGGGGATTAAAATTCAGGCAAATTTTCAGCACCGATGTGACCCCCTCCTTCCGAATCCAGGACATCATACATGGGGGGAGGGAACAGTAAACTCCATCTGGATTTAGGACCACAGGTCCTACAGCCCTTTACCTGCCAATCACCTATGGTCTTCCTGATACCCCAAGATTGCAGCTGTCCCAGCCTTTCAGGTGGCCAAGCTCTGTAAGACCATTTGGCAGGAGTCTCTGGTGCCTTCTTTGTCAAGGAGGACCCACACTCCACTGAGGCTTGCCCCATCAAGCCTCCATAAAGCCCCTCTGGGGTTCTACACTTCTGGACTTATACTGCTATAAGCAAGGCTCACTTTCATAAGATACATATGGCCCCTAAAACTACATCTGAGTTGCATTTTTGTGAATCAATTCTATATACTCATTGGCTTACACCATCACTTCAGATATCATTGTTAATCTCCAAACTCTCTTCACTGAGCATTGACCACCAGATGCTTCAGCTTAAATTATCATCCCCCTGCCCCCTCAGGGCACTCCAGTGGCTCAGTTGGTTAACCATCCGACTCTCGATCTCAGGTCTTGATCTCAGTGTCATGAGTTTGAGCCCTGCATTCAGTGGAGGCTACTTAAAAAAAAAAAAATCATCCCCCTCTGCCTTCCCTACTTTTCTCTGAAAAGATCCATAAGCCAACATTTAAATGTACCAGGGAAGCTTACCATTAATGCATTTCCAAGGGGAATCATCTTAAAGTGAAAAAATTGCTCCTTGAAAAGGAAAATCATCCCCTAAGACATTCATATTATGAATTGGATGGTTTTTTTCTTGGTTTTAATGCATCATATTCCATGTATATACCTAGGAGTGTAGTAATAAACTGGTACTGTAAAATGAGTAATTTGCTCAAAGAGAATGAAGAAAGAAAGAGAGGTAATGAGAATGAATATAGATTTCTGGGCCTTTTTGTTACGGGTTAATCACAGGTCACCCAGCCAGTCATTCAGGACTCAGTTTCTCTCTTTGACACACAGAGCATAGATCTTCTGTATATTTGATGAGGCTGTCATGAGATCTTAATGAGGCTCTCTGGTTAAGGTCCTTTGAGATAAGCACAAAGTATTATTAGAATGCAATCCATATGCATCTATTAAGAGAGCAGCGTCTCACCTACCACTGCTTGCTAAGTGCCCCCCACCCCTGGCCAGGTTTCTATTTTCCCAAAGTGCCAGTGCCTGCATCCTTCCTAAAAAGGAGGTTTGGCATTGCATCATTCACACTTTTCCCCAAGGCCTGAACAACAAGACAAACAAAATGGCTGTAAGGTCGAAGACTTGGTCTCTGGCTGCTGCTGGAAATGTGCGCAGCAGTATTTCCCCTGGCAACAGACAGCTGCTGTGTTAGGTGTGAATCAAACATGTAAACCTCTGGAGATTTGTCTTTCACTTCTCCGAGACACAACTTAGCAGAATTGCTGAAAATATGGTGACACATTGCCTTCGCACAGGGCTGTCAGGGAGACGGAAGAGAGGAGTGAGGATTACTCTTCACTAGTGCTCAGGAGTGACTCCAGTCCCTATCCCCATCCTCCCCTGGGCCTCTGTGCCTTGACATCATCTCTCTTCTCCACTCTGAGTTTCTGGAACTATCAGACTATAAAAGCAGAGCAGGCCCCTAGCTGCCCCAGACACCTTGGACGGTGATTACATCCCTAGAGGTGCCAGGACTCTGCCTGGAGACCCTGGGCAGGAATCGGGCTAGAAATGAGCTTGATTCCTTCATCTGTCCCCTGATTACTTTGGCTAAGAACCTAATCCATGTGTACATACATGTGGACCTACGTGCACACACATGTGTGATCCCTGAGCTAAAGGACAAAAATTCTCTCCAGAAATGCCAGTAGTTACAGCTGCATTCCTTTGTCTTTCTTGTTGGAGGGTTGATGATCCCCTGATGATGTGTGAGCAGGAAGAGACATTCTGCATCCTCCTCCAATGATGGATGTAGGCAGGCTTAACAATGTAGAAGCTGGGGGCAGCCAGGCAACCAATAGAAGCCTATCCTGAACTCTCGCACTTGGGGCCCAGGGAATTTATTTTATGTCATTATTATTTGGTACACTTGGCATTAGTTTATATGTCAATGTACACATATCAGCTAGGAATCCCAGCTCATAAACTGTTTTCTTTATTTCCTGTAGCCTAACCTAATTTTTTCAATTTAAGCACCCATTCCACAAACTGCTAGAAAAGCAAAAAACAAAGATCGGATCTACCAAAGGTACTCTCTGCAAAATGGTACCAGGGCTATGAGGCTTTCTATAGCACCAGGCATCAAGTAGTGGGAATGAGCGGCCCTCTGATCTTTGATCCTCTGTCCATTCAGGTTTCTGCTCAGACAGCTACAATCCCTATCTGTGATCAGGTCCAGAAGCTCCCTGCTGCTGTGCTACTTCTCTTGTGGAACAGGAATCTTTTACACAAGTATTGTCTTGTGGACCCCTTGCTCTCCCAGGCCTTCCTTTCTAGCATCTTGCTGCTCTCTGGAGACAACCCTAGCAAACAGATCACAGGCCCCCTCTGCTTTGATAACCAAAGCTATTTACTCCTTCCTGCCCCAGCCCCAGGGGAACCTCTTTTGAGTGGTAAGACCAAACTGTCTCAGAAAGGAGACTTACAGATACTTACAGATGCTGACATTTGGGGCTGCCCATGGGAAAACAAACAAACAAACAGGTTTCCTAAAAGCCCCACTCATGCACACAGAGCTTCCAATGATGTTCTTAGTGTTTTACTCTTAAACACAAGTGAACAACTGAGGATCGCCAGACCTTAGAACAAAATCTTGAACACAAAAGAGACTAAAATAAATGGTAAAAAGGAACCTGGAAGAAACAGAAAGGATTGAGGGAACAGAATAAAAAGTAAACAAACTAAAACAAAATAAACCCATCATTAATATCCTTAGAGAAGTAGGAGAAAATATTGCATTTATGAAATAAGATCAGAGTTTTGTTTTGTAAGAAATAATCAGAGAAAAAGCACAAGCTCTTGGAAATTAGAAATATGATAGCAAAAAAAAAAAAAATGATTTAGAGGATAAAGCCCAGTAGTCTTATTTCTAACTAGTAGGAATACCAGGGGGGAAAAGCAAACAGAGAAAACAGTGGGAAAGAAATTACCAAAGAAATATTATAAGCAAATTTTCCCCAAAGTGAAGCATAAATCTCCAAATTGACAAGACCTACCAAGTGCTCATACTGAATGTAAAAAGTCCCACATCAAGCCCCACATCATTGTAAATTCAGAACCCTGGCACATAAAGGAGATCCTAAAAGTTGAGACAACAGAGTGAGGGGGACCAGGGAACAGACCAAAAATGATGAGCAGGAATTAGAATGACATCAGTCTTCTCAACAACATTGAAAATGGAAGACAATGGTAATGACTCCAAAATTCTAAGTGAAAATAAGTTTAAGCCTGGAATGCTATCCCTCCCACCCCTGCCAAATCAAGAGTACATAGAGAATGAGATTTTCAGTCAGAAAAGTCTCAAAAAAATTTTATCTCCCATGTACTCTTTCTTAGAAAGCTACTAGTGTCTGGAAAATATGCTCTGTTAAAGTGGAAACAAGAAAATAAAAAGAGAGGATGGGGTAGGAGACAAGAATTAGGAGACAAGAGAGAGGTGAAAGGAATTTTCAGGAAATCAGCAGAGGAAAGGGTCATAACAGCTAGACAACAGAGAGAGCAACCAATCTCCATACAAGGTCAGCAGACTCCAAGAGAGCCATCTGGGAGGGGTTGAGGGGGTATCTGTCAGGCTCGACAACATGAAAACGTTATTGAGCAATGTTTCACAGAGCTATGGGAGCATGTGGGAGAACTTAGTCAAGTGTTGATATAAAACTAAATGAATGAAAATTAAAGGCAATTATTAACCCCAGGAAAAATTTTTTAAAAATGTGCAAGAACTGATATGTAATTAAAATACATTAATTGGTTTAATAGTAAACAATATTTATACAATTATGATAACAACAGCATTGTTAACCAGAAACAGGGGCAGACTAGAAGAAGAGAAGGAGGGAATGTACATGGGTTTAAAATCCTCATTACCATAATAGGAAGTCTATAACTAACATCTAAAATTGATAAGTAAGCAGCACATTCTGTGAATTGGAAATCTAGGGGAAATACCAGATGAATAACTTAGAGTTGAAAGTGGTTTTCTCTTTGCAAAAGGAGGTGGGGCAGAAGGGAGACAAATAAGAATAGCTAATCTTTATTATGTGTTTTTCTACAAATATAACTTAAAACTAAGTATCCAGGAGTAGTTTTATTTAAAATAAAAGTATATTAAGTAAATATTAAAAATGAACCCCTGGTCATGTATGTGAAACAGATAAACAGGTCTGACACATAAACAGATCAGTAGAGAAAAGAACTACAGGTGCTACCTATACTCAGGTAAGGTGTGGACACCAAAGAGAGGGGAGATGACCAAGAAATTCCTGACTTCTACTCTTTCATCTTATCCAGGGACATTGCTGCCTGTGTGCGTATACAGATGTGGCTCACTTGTAAAAACCTGAGAAGCAAGGTAGAAACTCACCAAACACTCCTGGAAAGGTGACAGGGTCTGTAGGTTAGGACGCCAAACATAAGCATCACACTGCCTGGGTTTGAATCCTGGCTTTACCACTTACTAGTTGGGTCGTTTTGGACAAGTTACTTACCTTCCTCAGTCTCCTCAAATGTTTCTACCTCAGGGGATTATTTCAAGGGTTCAGTGAGTTATTGTGTAAAGGGCTCAGAACAATTATTGGTATATTTCAGTATTCTCTCAGCAGCCACCAGGTGAATCTGCTGAGTGCAGACACTGGATAAACAGTGTGTGTGTGTGTGTGTGTGTGTGTGTGTGTGTGTGTGTGTTGGGGAGGGGGTGTGGATTACAAAGAGCTCTAAGCCTGTCCCTGCCCTCTAGGAGCTTAAGGAGAGGGTAGGGATTGAGGAAAAAGAAACACCTGTAAGTAGGCATTTTACCAGTACTAGTGACCAGTAGCTGGATGCAGAAAGGGGGGGCGGGGGGTGGGGAGAAGGGCTAGTTTCCTAGAGACAGTGACTGTCAATACATGCTCCATGGGAGGGTCTAGGAGACACTCTCTGGATGGTAGCATCAGTCTCCTTTCTCTAGGAATTTCTCCTTCCCCTCCCACCTGCATGCAGTAGAAGCAGAAGCTGCTACTGCCTCTTTGCCTCCTTGGCCCAAGGAAACACATCCAAATCAAGTTAGCCTCTTACCTGAAAATTTTGGACACAAAACTGAGACAGAATTTTTTCCCTCTTGATTTCTTTGTGTTAGGACTCATATGTCAACATGAAAGCTATTGGTCATTTTTTTGCCATGGGAACTGGGAACTAGGAAACAGAAAAACAGTCTGCAAGCAGAGAAAAGGGTGCAGCCAACGCACAGATGGACACCAAGGCAGGAAGAGAAACAGGGCTTCTGGGTTCCTCAGGCTCTGCTCACTGTTTCTGATGCCAAACAGGCTATATCCCTGTGTAGGTTCCATGGGGACCCCAAGTACTCTGGCCACCCCCCATTTTATTAATGTTGCTTAGAGTTGAATTTATGTGGCAAACCAAAATTTCTTTAGTAAAAGAGGAGGTCCCTCCACTCCTTCCTCCTGTACAGGCAGCAGAAAAAAAAGATTTGACCATATTCCCTGATCTAGTGAGACTTTTGGTAAGTGTAAACCTGGAAAAACCCAAAGGAGTCCCTGGGGTTGCATTGAGATGTAGTCTGGCTCTGGGCCCAGACCAGAGCAGCTCTGCTTCCTGGGAGGGACTTGGACTGTGGAACAGGCTGAAAGAGTGGACAGAAACTCTGGGCTGTGGGAGAAGTCGAGGCTATCTGGCTGAGGCTCATTCAAGCTTGAAGGACAGAGGCTGAGGTGGGAGGACTGACAGGGAAGGACCAATAAGCATGGCAACAGGAAGGCGAAAAGGAGTGTCAGTAGCTACTAGAGGCAAAGGTGAACTAGAGGAGGGGGTGACAAAGCAAGGCTCCGGTGCAGGCCAATGAGTGGTAACCCTTCCACCTATTAACTCTGGCCTCCTCTGCCCATTGTATGCTAGGCAGCAAAACTTGGGGTCAAAGGAATGAAAGGCCAGCTTTTTGAGGGCTCTGCTATGGAGATGAGTCACAGAATTATGGGGTGTTACCATTGTGTTCCTCTTGGTGGGTATGGCTAAGGAATCGCTGATCAGCAGTTAGAAGCACCACTCAAAGCTACAATTCAAATACTCCAAAGAGCGAAAGATCAGAGGTTGGGAAACCTGGTAAGGCTTCCTAGAGGAAGTAGACCTGGAAAGATGGATAGAATTTAGACATTTAAAGACCAAGCTTTGGGAATGCAAGCTGGTGCAGCCACTCTGGAAAACAGTATGGAGGTTCCTCAAAAAACTAAAAACAGAACTACCCTAGGACCCAGCAATTACACCACTAGGTATTTATCCAAGGGATCCAGGTATGCTGTTTCAAAGGGGCACATGCACCCCAATGTTTATAGCAACACTATCAACAATAGCCAAAGTATGGAAAGAGCCCAAATGTCCATCGATGGATGAATGGATAAAGAAGATGTGGTATATATACATACAATGGAGTATTACTCAGCAATCAAAAAGAATGAAATCTTGCCATTTGCAACTATGTGGATGGAACTGGAGGGTATTATGCTAAGTGAAATTAATCAGTCAGAGCAAGACAAATATCATGTGACTTCACTCATATGAGGACTTTAAGAGACAAAACAGATGAACATAAGGGAAGGGAAACAATATAAAAACAGGGAGGGGGACAAAGCATAAGAGACTCATAAATATGGAGAACAAACAGAGGGTTACTGGAGGGGTTGTGGGGGGGGGGGGATGGGCTAAATGGGTAAGAGGCATTAAGGAATCTACTCCTGAAATGATTGTTGCACTATTAGTTTTGATGTAAATTAAAAAAAATAAAATTAAAAAAAAAGATTTAGATAGGCAAATTAGAGTTCTGAACCCTATATTTCTTTTTTGTTAAATTATGTATCATAATTATGATATCTCTGTTCCATTGGTTAAGATTAACAGTAAGAATTAAATAATATCTGAAACATACTAGGTGCTCAATAAATGGAAATCGAATGTGAAAAAATAAATAAAAATAAATAAATAAAGACCAAGCTTTGCAATATCCAGTAGACAGAGAGGATTCCTCTTTGTAGCTCCATCTCCTGGAATGCTCAGAAACTACCTACTTAGTTGAATTGGATTCCAAGCAAAAGGAATAGCATAATAAAGGCAAGGGTTTGGGCGATGCATATGGGGCCACACGTAGCAGTCCTGTGTGTGGTAATACGAGGCACAAAATAGATCAGTGAAGACATATTGAAAAACAAGTTGAGGCCAAGGCTGTAATTTCGGAATGGCTGGTCCGTTCTTGAACTCCCTGAGGACTGGGGCCATGACATTCATCCCAGCCTGCCTCATCATGGGATCAAGGCCTGTGCAGAATACACACACAGAAATTAGTCCATTTAATTTAGGACCTAGTGCACAGAAATTATTTTTGCACACAACCATTTACATTGACATGGTAAATGGTTTGGCGTGTAGACCTGTGTCTGAATCCCACTTGACTGTTGGAGGTATACTTTTTTCTGACTCCTTATGTTTTCATGCGAAGGGACTGCCCTAAAGTTATCCTTTGTGTCCCCAACTTGTTCCCTAACTTTACTCAGTCCTACTCATGGCAGTAGCAACTCCCTGGTCTGAGTTTGGAAAAAGGAACTGGGCATATGCCCAGAGTGGCTTGTCCTCAGGAAGCCGGCAACCCCTACTCTATGCTAAGTTTAGTGGGGCCTCGGGAGAAGCTTGCAATTACAGAGTTCATTTCAGTTCAGGAGAGCCTATTAGCAGACCCATTTGGCAGCCCTCTCAGCCAAGCCTTCCAAACCAGCTTTTATCAGTAATGAAGTTGACATTTTCATCCTTGTATGCCTGACTCCGGAGTCAGACGGAGTTAAGAACTCAGGAAATGACTGGGGGAAAGAAGTGTTAGTTATTGACTCCCTGAAATCCCAACTCTTACTGGCTTGAGAATTTCTTACCAGTAAGATGGTTATGATGATAATAGCCATTATATAGGCTTTAGTGAAAATTCCAAAAGGTAATATGTTAGATGTTTCTCAGTTCAGGCTGCTATTCACAAAAATATCATAGACCAAGTGGCTTAAATGACAAACATTCATTTTTCTCAATTCTGGAGACTGGGAAGTCCAAGGTCAAGGCATGGGCAGATCCAGGCTGGCGAGAGCTGACTTCCTGGCTTGTAGATGGCCACCTTCTCACTGCGTCCTCATGCGGCCGAGTGAGTACTCTGGTTTCTTCCCCTTCTCAAAAGGACACTAATCCCATCATGGGGGCTCCACCCTCATGACTTCATCTTTACCTACTCATCTCCCAAAGCCCCCACCTCCTAATACTATCTCACTGGGGGGTAGAGTTCAACATATGAATTTGGGAGAGGGGACAGAAACAAGCAGTCCATAACAGATGCTCAGTAAATGTTTCTGACATCCTCCTCTTTAAGCATATCCCTACGAAGGCAGAGTGTGTCCTATTCTATATGTCTAGCATATTTTTTGATGTTTTGTAGAGATTCGAAAAGTGGAAATGATCATTGTAGGGTCTCCCAGCGACTGATTCATTTCTGCCCATATATTTTAAAACAGTTTATTGAGGCATAGTCAACACACAGTAAAGTGTACATATTTAAAGTGTGAAATCTGATGTTCTGACATATGTAAACACCAGTGAAATCATCACAATCAAAATAGTGAGCAATCAACTACCACCCGCCCTCTCAGATTCTCTCAAATCCCTTTGTGATCTCTACTTCCCACTTTGCCCTGCTCACCTGTCCCCAGGCAGCCACTGATCTGCCTTCTGTCTCTAAGGATTAGTTTACATTTTCTAGAGTTGCATATGAAGGGAATCACAGCATATTCTTTTTGTCTGTCCACACTTTGAATATAGTGAAGGAACACTGATCCTGAAGTCAACAGATCAGGGCTCTTGTTCTGAGTAGATAATAACAGGTTGTATGATCTTGGACAAACCACGTAATCTTTCTGTGCCTCAGTTTCCTTATCAGTAAGATGGGGAATAATGGTGTCTGCACAACCTCACAGATTCGTTTATGGTAGAAATACTGCATAAGGTATAATACTAGAAGACTGCTTAGTCTCTTCAAGCAAATAACTGACTCTGTAACTTCTTTTGTCAGGGAAGTGTTATACAGAGTGGAAAACCAGAAGCAGCCCACAGATCTTCCTGGCTTTAGCTTTCTCAGACCCTAAGCCTTGATAAGGGTATATAGGTATGTAGAAAAGTAAAAGGAGAAGGGATTTGTGGGCTCATAATGATGGTGTCTTAGGGAAGCAGTAGGGAGGGTGTAGTGAATATTTCTCACCAGGCTCTCCAAAAATCCTTCTGATCCACCTCCCTTCTGATTCCTCTAATACCTGAGTCTCTCTGGGATTCTGAAGGCATATGAACTTGTATCTTATCAATCAACACCCCCCTCCTCTCCCTCCTACCCCCTCTGGGTTCAGGTTTGGCCTCTATCTTCTCTGGTAAGTCATTTGTCATTTCTCCATCTGCTATCTCCATGTATTATTGTGGGTTACAGATATGATCTAGTTTCACAGAGCTGAAGTTTATTTTGCTGTTTCTTATTCTCCTAGTGGTTTGTGAGTTATTCGTCAGAGAGGAAGGGTACAGAAACGTCTTCACGCTGCCTGCTTGAAATTGGAAACTAGTGATTTCTTTGCCTGCCACTTTTTTACGAAGATATGATTCACATACAGCAGAACACACAGGTCTTAAGTATTTTAGGCTGAGGAGTTTTGACAAACATATCACCCATGTAACTCACACCATTAGTAAGATCTAGAACATTCTCATCACCCCAGATAGTTTGCTCATGTCTCTTCCCAGTTCCCTACTACCATCCCACCCATTCCCATCCCCAGCCAGGCACTTACTTTTCTGGTGTTTTGTTGTTCTTGCTTTTCCCATTGATTGGTTTGCCTGTTGTAAAAATTTCGCATAAATAGAATCATACAGAACGCAGCGTTTGGCTTCTTTTTGGAATTATATTTATCAGTAGTGTATTCCTTTTAATTGCTAAGCAGTGTTTTCTATGATATGATAGACCACAATTTGCTTATCTATCTTCCTGTTTGTTTTTTTCAAGTTTTGCCTGTTGTGAATACAACTGTTATGAACATCTGTGTACATGTCTTTTTGTGGACCTATGTTTTGAGACCCGTGAGTGGAGTAGCTGGGTAAATACACATTTAGCTTTAAAGAAACTGTCAAACTGCTTTGTACGAGCTTGTGTTCACACCAGCACTGTATAAGAATTCCAGTTATTCCACATGCTTGTCCACCCTTGTTGTGATCAGGATTTTCATTTTACATATTTTGGTGGGTGTGCAATGGAACCTCACTGTTGGTTTTGGCCTAATTTTTCCGAATGTTCCCTCATCATTGGTAGAGCCTCTCAGAGCTCTGAACAGGGGTTTCTTGGCACTCTTTTGGGTTGTCATTTGTACGTCACAAGTGTGGCTATTTATGGGCAAGAGAGAATCATTATGAGGCTATGCTAACAGTAATGCGGGTTTCTGTGTTTACAGAGGGTGGTGACTGTAGCCCATTGGGAGATGGCTCCCTGGCAAAGAGAAATGTTAATGTGTCATTTGCGAACTTAGAAAAGAGGCCTCAGAGGCCACAAGTGAAAGATTATATAAGCATTGACATCTATTTAAAAAAAAAATCTAGCTTCATGGGTTTGGTGCTGTGGATAAAAATAATTTGGAGGCAGAGAAAAGATACAAGAAAAAGTTTTATAACTAAAATATAAAGAAGCACTTGGAAACCCATCGAACTGTTAAGGACACAAAGCTGTCTCAAATGCTGGCACCACTATTTACACAGTTAGCTGTTGGCAAACTGTTTGATTTGCATTTTCCTAGTGATTGATGGTGTTGACAAGTTTTTTAATTTGGTGTACTGGCCATTAATGTACATCCTTTTGTGAAGGGTCTATGTAAGTCTTTGAGCAATTTTAACGATTATTCTTTGTTTTTCATTGCGTTCTAGAAATTCTTTACATATCTCGGCTACAAGTTTATTGTCTGATGTGTGTTGTAAACATCTCCTCCCAGCATGCCTTCCCTGTTCATTTTAACAATGTCAATTGATGAACAGAAGTTTTAAATTTTCACATAGTCTCATTTGTCATTTTTCCCTTTTATGCTTAGTGCCCTTTGTGTCCGAAGAAACATTTACCTGTCTCCAAGCCAGAAACGTATTCTCCTGTTTTCTTCTAGAAGCTTTATGGAAACTATGGCTTTTTGAACTAGCCTCTGAGAAACCCTAGAAAGGCCTTGAGGGGAAATGTTGAGGTCTAGCCACCTTAACCCTGACTTTCTAGTTCCTTTGCTTCCTCCTTCTTCTGCCCCCACCTCAGTCAAAGCAGCCTCTCACTTCACTTTACGTATTGAGGCTTTAACTAAAATTCCACTTAACCAAAAGATCCACTTTTTCTCTATTTCTTGTTCCTTGAATACAGGAACCATGCAATCTTTTATTCTTCTTTCTGTCCTACGTACCTTGTGAACACTTAATACAACTTGTTAATTGAAATAAATCTAACCAAACTTGAAAATGAGAAGAGAAGGTCTACTCAGTTTAGCCGAACCTTACATAATATGTACTCCCGGGATTCCAATCTGGGCCAGGCTCCGCTGAGGGGAGCGAGGCTCCCAGTGAGAAGATCAGAGGCCTCTGTCTGCAGCAGGGCTCCATAGGAAGCAATAAGAAAAGCATCATCTTACACTTATGTAACCTTTTACTATTTATAAAACACCTTCATGTACCCCATATCCAAAAAAGAAAAGCTCCTAAATGTAAAAAGACCTTTCCCTACTCATAAAGACGAACGAATACCCTAGAGTTTTAAATATATGGGGGCCATGGGGAGTGGGGAGGCTGGCCACATTTTCAATTTGAACAGAATTCTGGCCCCTTGGAGTGAGGAGAAAAGACACCCAAATGGCTCTTTCTAAGCTCCCCACTACCCCACACCTTCTCCAAAATTCCCACTGAAGCTCAAGATGAGCCCAACTTTATCCCTTCAGGCGAAGGTCTTTATCCCTGGCAAATGCAAACGCTGTGGGAAGACAGGCACACTTTAGTCCCCCTCCGCAGTGAGGCAGGAGGCAGGATTGGCGGTGTGAGGTCAGCAATGGCCATGGTGGGAGGTATTTCCAACGGGGACACTGGGGGACTCCAGGGTCTCCCTTCCAAGTCTCATAGCTGTGCTCTGGTCAAACTCCGCAGACACCACCCCCGCCTCTGCGTTAGACAGGCAGGTGTGACCTAAAATACAAGATGCCCTCACTTCCTGTCTGTGGCAGTCGCCTCCACCCCAACGCCTGGTTTCTGCCCCCACATTTTCACTATTGATCTCAGGATAACCCCATCTGACCTAAGAAACTGTCTCCAGTCTGTTTCACACCTAAAAAAAAAATGAATAGTTGGAGACATTCCGATGGTTAAGATATCACGAAGATTTTTTTCTTAAGTACATAAAAAGCTCAGCCCCATGCCTACACATAATGGGTGTTCAGTAGATCTGTTTTGGAAATAAGTACAGAGTTCACCCCAGCCTTCCGGTCTGTCTCACAGACCTCGAACTAATCATGCTGCTGGGCTGGGCTAAGTCACTTTTTTGAGGGAAAAGAAGGTTAACTATCTCAGGACAAGCCTAATGATTTTTAAAAGACCGGTGGGTTGTGAAATCACCAGTACCCCCAAACCATCTGCCTGATTTCCATCACCATGAGGGTTCCCCAGAATTGCTTCAGTGACTTCCTTTCTCCTTCCTCTGCTTCTGAAACAAGGGCTGGGAAACAAGGAGACTTGTTTTTTGTCATGTCTTTCCCAGGCATCCTGCTCCAATGGACAGGGGGCTCAGGACGCAGGGATACAAATCAGCGATCCGCTTCCATCCCCGTGACAAACATCACCCGTCTATTCCACCAAACTTATCGGCACTGAAGCTTGAAATGACACTTCCTTGTCAAATCTGGATTAGGCATTTTTCACTCTGACTGGTGTGAGTCTATCAGTCCGCTGGAGGAAAACCCGAGCTCTGGAGAGGATTCAGATTCAGCAAACAGTTTTTGGAGGTCTACTCTGTGTCGGGCACACATTGCATTGTGTGTGTGTGCGTGTGCGTGTGTGAGTGGGTTTAATTTATAGACCAAGCTGCATAGTACAGACGAGGAGAGCAGGGAAAGTTCGGGATCCTAACCCAGGTTTTACAGCCCTAGGTCCAAGTCCAGTGTTCTTCCCATTAGCCCATAGGAGCCACATTGCGTGCAATCCCAGGCCGCCTTCTGCAGCGTCCTCCTAGAATATTACAGACCACATTGGGCTCTCTCCTCTCTGGACATCAGCAGCATGGCCATGTGTCTGTGTCACCTGGAGAAACTGCCCAGGCCCGGGAGTTATACCTTGTTCTTCCCATCCACTGATAGGGTGCAGGGCATATAGGAAAACAACCATTTACTGGGGGCACTTAACAGCCTGAGCCTTCTCATATATACTGTCCCCAGAGCTCTGCAACACAGGATGGATAAGCTTTATTATTTTCTCTGGTGGGAGAGAGGAGAGGAGAGCAGGAGAGGAAGGAAGCACAAGGAAATTAATAAGTCACTTAGACTCCATCCCTAAAGGACCAAAGCACTAAGAATCCTGATTTACGGGGAGCAAGATAAGGTCCATGGTTGGCTGGGAAAATGGAGAGATTAACTTTATTTCTTGAGTACCTACTGGATGCCAGAGAGTGCATTAGGAGGTTGTTAAGAACATTCTTTCATTTGATACAATCCTGTAATCTCTGCAGTCATATTTTTAATGGACTTCAGTGCACAAAACTGAATTAATCTTCTAATACTTCATTCATTCATACTATCCTTATTGGTCTATGCTTGGGTCTTAATGATTTTTTTTTTCAATCATCTGTTTTAGTGATCTGATGAACACCCTCGAACCTACACCTAACCCAAGAATTGTATCTATTCATATGCTCCTTACCTATATTGTCACAAATTAAAATAATGTACCGGCCCTCTTCTGTAGTTAATTTTCATAACAGGCTATTAAGAATTGCTGGCTTAGCCTCCCTTGTCCATAAACTCTTGAAATAACAAAACAAATAAGTTTATCTGCTTGATTAAAAAAAAAAAATCCTTCCCTACCTCCCCTTACAACAGGCAACCCCATCCCCTATCACTTCCTGTCTCTTTTTTTAGATTGTATATCTATGGAAACTTTAAAAAATATTGTTTTAATTATATTCAAATTTTAATAGAAGGACTTGCTTTTTTAGCTCAACACTATTTTGCCTCGATTCATCCAGTGTTGCTGCAGAATCACCGGACACCATCCACTTTCACAACTATGTGATACTCTGTTGAGTCAACGTACCATAATCTATCCTCTTCTTTTGAGAGCTTTTTATGTGGTGTCCAGTCTTTTGCTACTGCTACTAAGTGCTACTGTTGCTATTTCGTGCTACTAAGAACACTCTTGTGCACACCTTTTGGTGTCCACGTATAAAAATGTTTCGGAGGTTTATATATCTAGGAGTGGAAATGCTGGGCCCATTTTACAGGTATGGAAACTGAGGCTCAGAGAGGTTAAGGAAACTGTTCAAGATCACATGACTAGTAAATAACCAGATCCAGCATTTGAATCCAGGACTACTGTGAAGAACAGAAGGTGAGGAAATACTGGGGGATAGGAGATAGAGGGGGTAACATAATTATTAAATTATATTTAATAATCTTAGCTTGAGACTAGAACTTATAATCACTGAATGTTCTCAGCACTTTGCATACCTATTCTCATGGCTGTGGCCTGTGCTGGGCATGGGAAGCTCCAGAGGTTGGAAGAACCTCTAGGCAGCCCTGGTTCTGGAGGAAGTCACTTGACTCCTTAATCCCCCGGGGCTGACTGCTTAGCCACAGAAGTGGCAAACCTTTCTGGGTTTCAGAAGCTGCCCTTTCCCAGGGCACGTCCTCCCTCCTACCAAAGATGGTGCTCCCAGACTCTGCCCCTGCCCAGCCTGCCATCCCCCATGGTGCGCACACACACACACACACACAACACACACACGCACAACACCAGAGCCTCCTCGCTGTTCCTGATGGGCAGCCTGGATCCTCACCCGCTCTGGCCCAGTCTGCCCCCTCCACCCCATGCATATGCACTTCAGAGGGAGGCCACCCACAGAGCCATTTGATCATCCTGAGTGCAAGGCCACACCACAGGCACAGGCAACAGGCAGGGAAAACAGGACCTGCTGTGTGGTGACGTCAGTGATGGGGCAGATGGGCATTCAAATAAAAATGAGAATTACCAGACAGATACACCCTTGGCAGAGCAGCTGTTCCCTGGCCTCGGGCTTACAGGATTCCCAGATCTGTGTATATTTAAGTAATGGCAGGGCCTATAAAACCCCTCCCCAGAGGGCCTCCAGGCCCAGATCTTGTTCCTCCGATAGAGGCCTCACTCTTTCCCGAGCCATAGACCTGCCCTCACCCACACCTTCACCTTCTATTCACCTTCTAATGGAATTTGCAAGCAGTTTTAAGGGAGATTGGAACTGAAAAAACTAATATTGAAGCCCTACAGAGAGTCAGGGATATCTATGCACAGGAAGGACAGCCCAGTATAACCTTGACTCTAGAGGGAACATCCAGGCACTCACTGTGCATCATAGAAGAGCCCTGGGCAGCGCAGGCTGCCATCCAAGAAGTATCAGACTTGACACTGGCCCTTTGGGAGCTTATAGTCTGGGTAAAAAGAGAAAGAAAATGAACGACAGATGAAAAGTTAAATAGGTAGCTTAGCTCTCCTGTAGAAGAAGTGATCTAGAGAGGTCTTTTCTTCAGAAAGGCAAAGCGCGGGCCCAGGAAGTGGTGGAAGGCCATGGCTAAGAGCTTGGTGCTAATCATTCACATTCGGTCTGCAATCCCATCCTGCCATTTGCCTGGGGAAGCGGCAATAACCCTCAGAGACCAACGTACCTT
The DNA here is from genome assembly GCF_046562875.1 of Panthera onca. NCBI lineage: Eukaryota > Metazoa > Chordata > Mammalia > Carnivora > Felidae > Panthera > Panthera onca. The sequence goes on along the minus strand of NC_138355.1, from coordinate 28,282,849 downwards.
TCTATAAAATGGGATAATAATGCCTGCTCCATAGGGCTGTGCTGGCGCTTAAACAATGAAATGTTTGTAAGTTCCAGTGTATCAAATAAACAAGTCCTGGGGATGTCCTGTGCAGCATGGTGACAATAATTAACAACACCATACTGCATATCTGCAAGTTGCTGAGAGAGTAGGTCTTCAAAGTTCTCGTCACAAGACGAGAAACTTGTAACTGGGAGGTGATGGATGTTCACCAGCCTTAACCATGGTGACCAGTTTGCAATATACACAAATAGCAGATCGTTATGTTGCACACCTGAAACTAATAAAATGTTATATGTCAATAAAAGCTCAATTAAAAGACAAAAGCAAAAGCCAGGACAGCCCTGCCTTGTGATGATGAGGGGAAAAAAAAAGAAAGAAAATGTTTGTAAAACATGGGCTTATAAGACGCGCTTCACGAATAGCAGTGATCAGTGATCCCTATGTCAAGAACTGCGTGACCCCATCAAGTTCTCTGCTCCAACTCAGCGATTATAGGGTGTGTTTTACCTCTCTCTCTCTCTCTCTCTCTCTCGGTCATGGATGTGTACATACGGCCTTGTTTTTCCCTGCAGCTTCAAAGAGCATCTCCTCTTCCTCTATCCCCACCAATGTCCCCCCTCCACAAGCACAGACCCCTCCCCCCCCAAATGGCGTGAGCCTGTAGGGTAAGCTGAACCTGTCCTCGTAGAAGAGCGAGAGCAGTAAATGGGCCGAGCCCCTGAATCTCTCCACAGCGGCCTGGCATGGCTGGCCTCTGTCTAGCCTGCTGCTAGCCTGTCTGGCTCTGGGACAGATGCTTCCCTGGGGACAGGGAAGTAGAAGCAGGGGCAGGTGCTACTAAGACAAAAAGGCTGGCAGACGGGCCAGCTGCCAGAGTGTGGAGGGGGCCCCTGTGTGTGGGACCTTAGGTGGGGCAGAGCGGGGCACGTGACGAGCATCTGGGCCGCTGCACCCTGCTCACAGCTCACCTCCCAAAGCTAATGGCCCAGGCAGGCAATGCTGAACGCCTCCTTTATTCTAGAGGCCAGGCTGTCTCACTCCTCCTCAAAAGAGGGCTTAACCCAGGCTGGTGAGCAGGTGGCCAACAGCTGCTCCCTCCACAGAGCAAGACTGTCTCCGTGGCTACAAAGCAGGTCCAGATGCCACCCCTCTGCGTGAGAATGTCTCCTCTGGCTGAGACCAGCCCCTCGGAAGAGCTGCCTGCAAAAGGCCATTTGCCAGTGGGAGGGGCCGGGTCCTGCAAGCCCCCTGGCTGCCCACAGGCACCACCTCCCCTCTTCCCTTGCAAGACCCCTTTATCTTAGCAACTGCCAGCCCTGAGTCAGGAAAGCAAACCAATAGATTCTTATGGGTAATTGCTGCATATTCGTCTCCCCAGGACTCAACTCCCTTTCTCCCCTCTATGGGGAGACTGCCCTGCTCAGCATGCCCCCACCTGGGGGATTCTGCGATTTGAATGTGATGATGACGCATAAGGTCCTAGAAGCTCCCTTCCAGCTCCTCACCCCTACCTTGCCATTTCCTGGCAGATGTTGCCAACCTAAGCCCTGCGGAGTTGTGGATTCAAAGCATCCTCGCTATCGGTGACAGCTGACCTGGGAAAGCACTGACTGGAAAACCTCAACAATTTCATTTTATTTAAAGTTTGTGTGGTTTTTTAAAATTTATTTTGAGAGTGAGAGAGATAGTGAGTGCAAGTAGGGGAGGGGCAGAGAGAGAGGGAGAGAAAGAGGGTCCCCCGCAGGCTCCGTGCTGTCAGCGCAGAGCCCTACGTGAGGCTCCGTCTCGCAGACCATGAGGTCACGACCTGAGCCAAGACCAAGAGTCGGACGTTTAACCCACTGAGCCACCCAGGTGCCCCGACAATTTCATTTTTAAGACATAAGATTAAAATAATTTTCCTTAACCTCCCAGCAAACACATACACAGCTACTCTGCACTCGAGGTGGGTTCCGGAGCCACTGGGACCTTGAGTGAGAACATGCACATCAGTGACATTTCTCACATGTCTCCAAAGGCTACAAGTCAGGAGTAGCATTCTGGCCCCCCGCATAAAGTAGGGCAGGGCATACCAAAAGTGCTCCATCAGATAATTTGGTTTTGCAACTCACAGGATCTTGTTTTTAGCTCGGTCAATTCAAAGTTCGGGTCATTTGTGTGCATTCTGTGTGTCTCACTGGAAAGCCTGCATGACAAGTGAATGATCCCTGCTAATTTAGGTCGTAGGGCATGTCAGGCGGGGACCTAATACGCTGGCTGGGGCAGAGCACCCTCCAGAATGAAAGGCACCTTGTTCTGCTTCCAGTGTCAGACATCTCATTTGTCAATACAGCTTACATTCAACCTACCGCCCTGGACTTTCTACTGCCCACAGCCCCATGATCGGTTCCGGGATGGTTGCAAACCAGGGTCGAAATCTCCAATACCTGTGGGTACTATTTTGGCCTACACATGCCAGCTCCTGCCCAGTGCTTTGCCCATCTCATCTCCAATCCTCACAGCCACCCTGCCTGGAAATGTGGGTACTACTATCCCCCTTTTGCTAACAAGAAAACAGAGGCTAGAAGAGGCAAAGTTCCTTCCCCACGGTCACACTCCCTAAAAAGCAAAGGTTTCAGGATTCAATCTCAGGCATCCGAATCTCCATGTTCTCGCCTGCCATGTGTCTAAGAGGAGAGCCCCTGTCCCTTTTGGCACCTGCAAGACTAATCTTAGTGCCTGAGGAGATGGGGCTGTTTCTCCCTCCGTGGGAAGGGCATGCCTGGAGCCTGCCCCACGGCAGACGCAGGAGACAGAGACTCAGCACGTCTGGGGTTGTGGGCAGGGCTATGACTCAGCCTGCCCCGGGAGAACCACGGGCTTGAGACGGTAGCAGACCCATCATCCTAAAGGAGACAGAGCACAAAGAGCAGGACAGAAACCAAACAAACTGGCACAAGGGCACCTGAACGCACAGCTGGGGAAAAGCTCGGGCAGATAATCGGCGAATCCAATTTCCAGCCGGCTCTGCAGTGCATGCGTCAGCCACCAGCATTTTGCATCAGGCCTTCAACATCTCCGGGAGCCCAGATTTTTGAGCAAGTAAAAGATAAGGAACTGACCCCCATTCCCACCCCAACCCTCACCTCCGCCTCGGCCTGTGTTGGCGTATACATGCATCCCTCCCACCCCAGGGGCAGCTCAGCTCCAGCACCCCCTCCCCTCCCCTGCACCCACGCACCTCACCCCACCCATGCATTCCCTTCTAGTCTACAGCAAAGCAGAGGTTAAAAACACCAGCTGTGGGTTTACAGGGCTGGGGTTCTACATCCAATTCTGTCACCTGCAGGTTGCATGACCTTGGGTATATTAAGCTCTCTGTGCCTCAGTTTCCTCATCTGTATGCGGGGATAAGAACCCAAAATGGTATCTACCTGCTATGGGCTGAACTGTGTCATGTCCCACTCCCCCCCCACCCCCCACCACCGCCAGCAAATTCATATGCTGATGCCTTAATCCCAAGTACTTCAGAATATGACTGAATTTGGAGATAGGCCTTCAGAGAGGTGATTAAATTAAAATGAGGCTGTTGGGGTAAGCCCTAATCCAACCCGACAGGTGTTTTCACAAGAAGAGGAAGAGACCCAAGGGGCATGGTCACAGAGGAAAGATGGCAAGAAGGTGGCCTTCTACAGCCAAGGAGAGAGGCCTCAGAAGAAATTAATCGTGCCTGCACCTTGATCTTGGATTTCCAGCCTGTAGAACTGTGAGGAAATACATGTCTGTTGTTTAAGCTACTCAGTCTGTGGTATTTTGTAACAGAAGCCTAGCAAATCAACACCCTACCGCATAGCATTGTAGTGGGGATTCAACGAGACAGAGCATCTAAATTGCTCTACAAAGCTCCTGGCTCCTGAAGTGTCTTCTATTATATGGCCGCTTTTGAATCTACAGCCACTCACTTTCTATACCCCTCATTTGGTAAGCCTTGTGCCAATGCTTGTGAAGGGCTAAGTTCCGGTGAGAGTTAAGTAAGTTCTCTGAGGGCCCAGGTAGTAGATTTCTGACCTCCACATCCAGTCTACCCTAGAAGTGCCTAATCTAGAAGGGCTGCTCAAAAACATTTGTAGAAATAATATTGTTTCAATAATTATCCAGGGACTGGAGTAGGGAGCAAGGCAGACAGTCTTCAGGAAGTTTATGGTTTAGTGGGAAAGGGGGAGACACTGATCACGTAACACCTTTTGCCTTCAATCAAGAAGCCAAGCGGACTTGGAATGGAGGTGCTGGCTGGAGTCCTGGTGATCCGTGGGAGAGAAGGCACCAGCTGGTACCCACTGTGTGCCTGCTATGTCCTAGGCATTGGGATAAACAGGCTTCCGTGTTAACGTACACTGTGTTCACAACAGCCCCAAGCGGTTGGCTCTGTTTTTATTTTAGTTCTACAGATGAGAAAACTGAAGCACAGGGAAATAACTTTCCTAGGTCCACATAACTTGTAAGCAGAGTTCACAGCTGAGATTCAAACTCAGACTGTCTAGCATCAGAGCCCCAATTATCTGGAAGAGTGTGCTGATGGAACCCCAGTCAAAGATGGTTCTCTCAGGCTCGCGGCTTTGTTTTCATGGCTGGGCACATAGCCACTGTGACGTGTGGTGGGGGGCTTGGTGTCCCCTCTGTGCTATAGAACCAGTCATGGACAGGGGAGGCAGCACCCATGACAGGTCCCCATACTTTCCTTCTAGCTTTCGAAATGGCTTTGCCCCCTACCTCCTGGACAGGGGACAAGAACAGACCTCAACGAAGAAATGCATCCGCAGGAGGGAGTTATATCAATGACTCCTCTTGTTTTCCTCTGGCCACTTGCTTGGTGTAGACAATAGGACAGAAGGGATTTTGCTTGTTTTCCCCACATTTACTGCGTGGTAATGAGATGCTCAGCATAGTGTTAAGTGTTTTCCATCTGAAAGAGGCTCTGTCAAGGCCTAGGAGATAGATCTCAGACCCAAAGGGTTCCAGACCCTACGAACACTGCAGGGAAGGAGCAGAGAACCAGTGAGGGGCACTCCAAAGCTGTCCCACCAGAGAAAAAGGTCAGGGCCAGAGAGAATTTGTGAAGGTTTTTGGAACTTTTAGTGTACTATGAGTCCAGCCTCCCTCCCGAAGGGCTAAGTGCCTGCCTCTCACCTCACCCCCAGAGAGTGTGGGTATACAGCATTCCTGGGAGAGCCTGACATGTGCCTCTGAGGCTTGGAAACTTAATCCCAGCCTAGAAAATCAAAAACATGAGCTGGGGGCTGGCAGGGGGCTCTGGCTGCAGAGCAGAAGCCTTGTGATTCTAGGGTCAAGTACGCCCCAAATGCTTCTAGTCGGCCAGCTGTGGGTCTCTGAGACGAAGACTGGCATGGGGTCATCCAAGGAGCTGTCCCAAAGGGTGGCCTGGAGGAACAAACAGAGTGCAGCAGAGAGAAGCTGGGGCACTTCCCAAGAAGGAGCAAGCACCAGCCAGAGTAGGAAAGCATTCAGCCTGTTTAGGGGAGCTGGAGGTAAGAGGGAAAGACTCCTCAGAGGCAGGGTCTCCAAGGAACCCAGGAAGGACTCACCAGAGTTTTCCCAAGCCCAAAGAGCCCGAGGCATGTGTATCAGGGAGGACCCCCCTGCCCTGCTCCCTTCCCTCTCTTCTTTCCCTGACCTTCTCAGTTCTGGAAGGGTCAGAAACCCAAGTGGCAATAAGGGTAAGGGGCATAGCTGGAAAGAGAGGAACCAATCACACACCCTCCCCAGCAGCAGGTCCCTGTCCTGCCCAGGCTGCTACCCCTCAAAGCCCAGTCCTCAACACTGGGTTTTGGGAGTGATGGTTTGCATGACAAAAGGCTTTTTCAGTTAACCCAAAGCATTCCACCTGTGAAGAAACACCCGCTTTCCTTTAGACAGACCTTCTCTGGTGCATTTTAATGATCTGGATTATTAACATTTCGTGTATCTCTAGCTTTTCCCCACACATGCAAAATGAGCTTTTACAAGCAGACACTGCACCCTCTTCTCCTTTGGTCCCCTCCACGGACCCCATCACCAGAGACCCTCGAAGGCTTGATGACTAAAGCACACTTTTCAGGGACACGCCGACTGTATGAAGTGCGCCGCAGTCATGAGCAAGATCAACCCCCCTCCATTTTCAGACTGCTCCAGCTGAACAAATACATACACCGTCCCTCAGCCTTGTCTCTCCCTGCATTCCAAGCGGTAGGTGGTGCTAATAAAAACCTCATATTTGTGTAGCACTTTACGGTTCCGAAGCCACCCTCGTCACCTAAAGTCACCCTCCACCCCCCACACCGTCCCAAACCACTCCCCACCCACACGGCTGCTTTTCCTGACGGCCACCCCGTGCCAGCCCCTGCCTGGGGAGGCCACGTGCCCCCCTGGGGGAGCCCGTGTGTTGTGCGAAGCGTCTCCTCATAAAGAGTCAGCTGGCCAGAAACGTGGGCAGAGAGCGAAGGGCAGCGTGTTCAGGGTGTGTTTATTATGTTCTCACAGCCTTGTTTATAGTAAAGGTGAATGACATTATCCCACTTTGCACAGTAATGAGACAACTCAATGAGGACTCCGTCAGCCAAGCGGTTTACATGGCAGCTGGGCGGCTACGGATCTGTGGTGCACGCCGCGTGACTCAGCTAGGGCTCCCGCGGCTGGAGCGCACGCCGCCGGCCACCTTTCCCCGCACGCGGCACACGGAAGGCGGCCGAAGAGTCCAAAGGGAGTAACGATCCACAAGGGAGCAGTTTCTCGAGCGGGCCTGGCCCCCAACCCTGGGAAGGCCAGTGGCCCCGTCCCGCAGCCTCCCATCTTGGTCCACGGCATCCCTGGGCGGTCCCGAGAGGCCACAGGGACAGGAAGACATTTCTGCTCTTGGCTTCTTCCTCCACGATCTCAGGCCAAGTGGCACAGGTTCTCAAAGGCAGGGGTGACTTTTGCCACCTCTCCCGCTTCTGACCCGGAGAGACGCATATTGAATGAGGGCTGACGCTCGGCGCACTGAAGGACAGTGTCAGGTGGAAAATCAGATTCCTCTGCTTTGCGTGGAAGTAGGCACGGACAGGGTCAGGATGGTTCTGGGCGCTCGTGTCGATGGGGCATCTCTGCCTCTGCCTGTGCCGCTTTCACCTCTCCCTTCTGCTTCATGGAGAGGCAGCCAGCACCTCAGCCATTCATCTTTCCCACCCTGTTCCTTCCTCTTCAGTCTCTTCCCCCCCTCCCCCAGCTCTCAACACAATGGATTCGTGTCTTTCCCTCACAGTCCAGGGCCCCGGGGCACGTGCACACCCCGGCCAGCTCGCTAGCTCCCGGAGGCTGGGCCTGCCGCCCGGGGCAGAACACCGTTTCACAGCTTTGGTTTATTCAGAGCAGCAAGTTCTGGGGCGGGCGGGGAGGGGGAGCACCAGAGAATAAAATCAACTAGGAACTTTCATCTGCCCACCCAGCCTGAGACCAAAGAGGCGATCGTGAGGGCTAACAGCAGGCACTGAAGCCCCACTGTGGCCTTGGAAAAGAAAGCTCCAAAGAGCATATTCCTGGGGTGGGTGACCCTCCAATGAGAAACCTGGAAGTTGTCGTGCTTCTGCCATTATTACCCCGACACACCCTTTCCCCTGCTACCTGAGTTTCAACTACCACGTCATCCCATGGCCTTGGATACAGAGGCACAACCAAACGCAGACAGCCAAACACAGAGTGCATGAGAGCAAACAGACGAGGGAGCAGCCCAGGAGGCAAGCCTGGAGGAAGCACTGCGAATGAGGCTCAGGATGTGTGGGAAAACCTCTCTTAATCAAATACCCTCCAGAGCTCCCCGCCATCGGCACACCCGCTGCCGAACACTGCATGCAGCTGGAACGTTTTGATCTCAAAGGGGCGAATCAGACTGAGACAGCACAGAGGCAGCCTCCCCGAATCAAGCTCAGGGCTGGCGGGTTCCGGGTGTTGTGCCTGATTGCATCTTGGCTTGCTCCAGCCCTCTTGGCCACACGTTTGCATAAGCTCAGCCCTGCACATCCTCACTCCTCAGGCCAGTGCTTCCTCACCTCACCTGCACGTAGAATCACCTGGGGAGCTCTGAAAACTGCTGATGTCTTGGGTCGTGGCCCCAAGCTGTTCTGGGGTGGGACCTGGACATTTAGATTTCAAAACTCTACAGGTGATTCCAATGAGCAGCCAATGGTGGGAGCCACTGTCTTAGAACATCTTTTTTCAAAGCATGGTCTATAGGGACTTACTAAAAATGCAGTTTTCTGGGTCTGAAAACCCAGGTCTTTTGGATCAGCATCTCTGGGTGTGCAACCTGGGAATGAGCACTTGTAACAGGCTTTCTGGGTGAGCCTGGGCATGCTCAGAGGATCCTTCCTCACCCCAAAGGTGCCCTGGGGCTATGAATGGTTGTTACTGATTATGGTCTATTTGGTTTGCCAAAGGCAATGGGATATCTTACACCTAGCCTAAAAACAGGTTGATGCGCAAGTGGGGCCAAAAGGCCACTTGGGGGGTGGAGAGCAGTCCTAAAGATCACAGCTCTGCCTGGCCTCCTGCCCTGGCTTGCCCTGGGTCTTCAGAGGTTCCAGGCCCAGAGCAAGCCTCAAGCCCAGAAGGCAGTCCACAGCACAAGCCTGGCACGAGGACAAAAGGAAGACCTTAAATGGAAGAAGTGGCACCTGCAGAGGCCCACCTAGCGAGGCAGATGAGGGCTTGTGGAAGAGGAGACGGGCAAGAGGGCAGGACCGGGAGACATGGACGGTCATGGATGAGGTATGCTTTGATATTGCTCTAGATGTTGTAAACATTTCTCTTTGTTTCGTCACAGACCAAAATCTGGGTTGGCATGACCTAAGTGCCTGAACATAGGCATCAGAGCAGAGAGCTCTGTGCCTTTTGTGGGAAGCAGGAGAGAAAGGGTGTGAGGACAGCTCTACCCCATGGGAAGATGGTCTCTGTGGTGTCCTGGACTCATGCTCACAATGGTCTCACACACACACACATGCACGCAGACACTCCACGGGAGTACCATAAATATAGCCATCACATTCCTCTACACACAGACACATGCCCACATACGCTCACATAGCGGCAAAATTCAGGATACCCAAGCTTGGTCCTTCACGCCTCCCCATCGTGGGAGGAAGTCACTGGGTGCCATGACACCACCATCTGCAGCCTTCATTCCACCAATGGTTGGCAAGAACTCTAGGCCTCAAGTGAGGCCACTGCACAACAGTCTTGTTCAGACTTCTCCTGGGGATAGTGGAAGTGGTAAAAAGGCCCCTCTGAAACATTTCATTTTTCCATAACTCTGCCGTTCCAATTTACATGCACCTCATATTCAACAGTAGAGTTGGCAGCAGATGTACATTTCATATGTAAACAATGTTTAAAATACCCTGTTCAAGAATTTGATCATTAAATTAATTCCGGAAGCTTTAGCTAAGAATGGTTTTTTACCAGTGGAGGCAGGGGAACACTACCTGATCTAACTAACAACACCTATTTGAGGCATCGGAGTTCTTGAACATGAGATTTCACAGAGTGCTTCGGTGTGAGGGCTAAGAGGTATGTGTTCTCTCCTTGATGGTTCAGACAGACTCACCAGCCCTCACTTACAGACAACGTGCCATGGCGGAGCAATAGACCCTAACACCAGTGGGACTCAAGAGCCTTCTTGAACTTGTCTAGCTGCAGCCAAGGAAGGAAGAAATTCACAAAGTTACTGGACAGGAATGCAAACACTAGAATCCTGTGTACCTAAAGAGGCCCATCACCCCACAAAAGGAGAATGCTTCAGCCCAGTTCTCAATCACCTGCACTCCAGAGCTTACGCCTAATCGCAGCTATTTCATTTAGTCAAGCTGAAAGTTGTGGAGATCTGCAATGACTCCAAATCCACTGGCTGTGAATTATCCCAATAGTAACTCCACCATATTCTCTACGATTTGGTCCACCTGGAGACCAGCCTCTTCCAGACTCCTCTTCCACTTTCCAGTCTCTCTGCTGAGGATTCATATCCCTGGCACTGCAAATTTGTGCCGAAGTCCACTTTTTTTCTCAGGAAGCTAGGGTGCTTTACGCTCACCCTCCAAGGAAGAGTATCCTGACACATTTCCAAAAGGAGCCTCAGGGTACCATGAAAGCATTTCAGGAAGATTCTCCACAGCCAGATGTTCACAGTGATCTTAGCCTCACCTCCTGTTCCATGTTCAATCCCAAAAGGTCAGAGATCAAGAAGGAAGTTGCTGAATAGCCAAGATGGCCCTCATGAGAGAGACCTTTCTAAGAAAGCATGCTCCCAGGAAGCAAGCTGAAGAGTTACAGCCTAAGTTCCCATTCTCCCCCATCATAATTACATGACCTGCATGGAAGGGGGGACAGGGAGAGACAAGGAAAGTATTAGGCACCATGAAAGCTGTCCATGCTATGGGAATTCACCTCCCTTTGCCAAGCTGTCTTTCTAAGAGATCAGTGATGTGTGATGCCACAGGGAGGTGACGGCGGAGAATACATTAAGCAACAGAGAGGTTATATGGCGCCCCATTGCACAAAAGTCTACTGGAGCTATGTTCCCTGGTCGTTCGACTTCTGGAATACTTCTTGGTAGAATCAAGGAAGATCTGCAAGCTGTATCTTTCTTAAAAGCAGACTCCACATCAGAAATCATATAAGAGATCTCCCAAGACCCTTCATGGAATTGTGAGGGTAAAAATGTCTTGTGAATTTCCTAGGCTAAGATGGGCAGTGATGACAGCTTTTCACACTGGTCTAATGGAAATGGAAGAAATAGCCAGCTCCATGGAGTTTGCCCCTTCTCCCAGAGGCCACGTGTCAATGACAGCGTTAGAAACCTGGGATTCCCCACAAACCTCTCTCCTACACTAGCACTGGCCACTACACTGTGACAGCAAATCACCTAGGTGAGCCGGAGTCTTCTAGCTATTCCTCACAGGGGTATAGTACAAGTTAGAGCCAAGAATCCTAACTGAGGAGGGTGTGGAAGTGGTGGGAATTGCATCTGCATTATTTACACATTAGCCCAGCATAGCAAATCTGCCTTCTCAGCAGAAATGACCCAAGGCATTGTGAAGGGCAAGTTGCTGACCCAGAAGGAGGGTAACAGCAGCAAGGTGCTACCGCTAACCAAAACACAAACATGGGTTAATGGAATAGAGTCCGAGCTCTGGTGACTGGATCTTACTTTGGAATGGCCCTTCATCCACTCCTCATCCCCCAGGCTCCCAAACTAAACGCCATTGCTTTTTGAACACCTATGACATTTCACATTAGAATATGGTCTTGGCAGCAAGGGGAGGGGGGAAGCCAGTGATCTCCAAGAGTCCCCATCTGAGGTCTAACTGAGCCTCCTCTGGCTTTGGGACAGCAAATCTAAGTACATTTTGGACCTCAGGAACCTGGGATAAGAGTCTTTCTCCATGAGGCTGTGTACTTTTCCCTGCGCTTGGTCAAAGCAAGTCAGGGATGGCTCTTGCATGTTCTTCCTCGTGGCTTCTCGGGTCTGGAAGTCTATGTTTACCTGGAGACACAAACAGAGAGCATGGTCACAGGCCCTCAAGGGCCATGGTGCCTGGCAACTGCTCCTAGCTATGTAATAATTACTAATGACAGTATCTTATATATGTAAGCTTAGTCATGCTTTTCAAACTGTTTTCATGGAGGTTATCCCTTTTAATCCCAGCAAGAATCCTGTGAGGTCTGAAGACCAGACATTCTTTGTCTCAATTTACAGATAAGGACACTGAAGAAAAGAGATACTACAAGGCTGCTCTAAAGCAGTATGGAAAGTTAGTAACAGAGCCAAGGCAAAATCCCAAATCACTTAACTCCTAATCCAGGGGTCTTCATGATGTCAAGCAAAGAGTGAGACTGAAGGTAAGTATTAATGTGGATTCCCTAAAGGAAGCTTGCCCTCTTGTTTGTTCTTAACCACTAAAGAAACAAATGCCCCAGGAGGAGAGATTATGGTTAGAATGGACATCTCTGTTCTAAACAGCATTTTAAAGGGTCTACAGCATCCTGGGCACTGGGCAAAGACCTCCTACCTCCCAAGTCAAAGAATAATTGAAGAGTCCTAGGTATATAGCACACCAAAACTCGTAAACAGCAAACATTTTGCTTCTATAAAATCCTCCCAAGTAAAATTCTGTTTTATAACTCAGCACAGCCATATATAGAGATTCATTTTATTATTATAAATGATAATAACTTATTATAAAATAATATAAATGACTGTAATGACTCATTAACAGGCAGTGACAGATGTTGACGAGGTGCTTTATCCCTAATACTCAGAGTAGTCTTGAAAGGTACACTTTCACTTTGGGGCAAATGGGAGTCAGAGAGACTAGATAACTCGGATAAGACCACACAGCTTCTAACTGGTAGAGCTGAGACTGGAATAAGATTCCAAAGTGGATGCTCATCCCATTAACCTGTGCTGCCTTCCACTAGGAAAACTAACATGGATTCAATGGCATCTATCCTTACAGAATCCCTATAGAAACACAGGTCTTGCAGGCACATGTTTGAAAGACAACTAAAGCACTCCTAATAGAGCCCCTCTTTAGAAGCCCTGGGCTGTGCACTTTAGAAGTGATCCTCTTTTCATTAAGAGCCATCAGAGCAGCGAGGCTCAGTTCAGAAGACAGTCCCCAACAAGACTGGCTCAAACCCCCGCCAAGAGAGAGATGTGAGCCAGGAGCCATGGATAGAGGTCTTACAAGACTCTCGCCACCGCCAACACACCTCCCTCGGAGCCTGCACATCCACAAACTCCTCAAAGATCCTATGGGCCTTGGAGACCAGTTTTGCAGTTGATCTGGTCTTCTTGAACTCCTCACAGGCCAGCCAGAATTCTAGGTTCTCCTCGCTGAACTCGGTCTTCAAAAAGGCGCGGAAGGCGGCCACCCCATCTGTGGGTGTGGGGAAGGTGAAAAGGAAGAGAGATAGGAAGAGGCATAAGCTCACAGACTGTAGATGAAAGAGAGAAAGGTAGTAATAATGTGAGACTGGCCCTGATTGTCCAACCCCCACTGCTCCTCCACATCCTCTTGGAGACTCTACCTCTTAAACACACTGGTATCCCCGGAGGCAGGCTCTGCTTCCTACTCAAGGATCAGAGTGATATTAGGGAGAAATGTTTAGGAAGCCACAGTAATAATGACTGTGGGAAACCCTGGTCACTGCTCATCAGCCCTCAGTGGTCACTGTCTGTCCCCTAATGCAGAGTCAGCTGTCCCGAGTCTACTGGTGAGCCCATGTTTCTAATGAGGCCAAAGTGATATTCGTAATGCATTCTGTACCCTAATCCAAGTCAACCACCCTAAAAAAACAATCTTTTACAAGACAAACTACGGGAGGGTGTGAATGCCTCAGGGCAAATCCTTCACTACTACCAGAAGAACTTCTGAAAGTAAACACCCTACTGAAATTCAGTCGCTGAAGCCATTCTATTGCCTGTAAAAGATTCCCAGCCTCTTTTAAAACCTTTTGAGGCCCCATGTTTTAATGGTTCATCCCATGGATACTTTATTTTAAAAGATCCTGCTTACCAAATTACGTGTTTTAATTAAGATTAACTATAATTTTCTCCCAATGACTTAATGATGAACACACCTTTTCATTTTTTAAAATCAATGTCATGCAGGGCGCCTGGGTGGCTCAGTCGGTTGAGTGTCCGACTTCGGCTCAGGTCATGATCTCACAGCCCGTGAGTTCGAGCCCCGCGTCAGGCTCTGTGCTGACAGCTCAGAGCCTGGAGCCTGCTTCAGATTCTGTGTCTCCCTGTCTCTCTGCCCCTCCCCTGCTCATACTCTGTCTCTGTCTCAAAAATAAATAAAAACATTTAAAAAATAAATAAAATAAAATAAAATCAATGTCATGCATGTTGCCAAAACAGAGCAACGTGCTCTGATTCTAATCAGAATAAGATGAGCAGAATAAGATTACCACATAGATTTGGAAAACAACATTCATTGATTGCCTATATACTCAGCTAATGTTTTTATATTAAAATATATTTTATGAATTATCTTAACCTTCAATATACTCTTCACTATTCAAATAAGAGCTACAGCTTTCTACAAACTGTCCTCAGGGGATGGGCAGACATAGCCTAGAATAAAGTGACTGCATTGGTTAAAAATGACTCTGAGGGCACCTGGGTGGCTCAGTTGGTTAAGCGTCTGACTCTCAATTTCAGCTCAGGTCATGATCTTACCATTGAGAGATCGAGCTCCGAGTCAGACTTTGCACTGGGTGTGGAGCCTGCTTGGGATTCTCACTCTTTCTCCCTCTGCCCCTCTCCCACTCTCTCTCTCTAATCAAAGAAAAAAAAAAAAAGACTCTGGCTACAATGTTTTCTTTCTTTTCTAAAATTTGTCAAAAGGACAATATGTTAATAGTTCTTAATTCTAAGGGATAGAATCACCTGAATATCTGAGGCCCACCAATGTGCACCAGGACAATGTGTTGCCCAGGATCGTGGATTGGTGGTGCCATGCTGTTGCCATATTTAAATGTTTGTTTTTTCTTTTGTGAAACATTTTCATTTCTCCTAATTAAAGTTATTGGGTATCTTTGTCTTTAAAATGGATGTTATGGGGCACCTGGGTGGCTCCATCAGATGAGCACCTGATTTCAGCTCAGGCCATAACCTCCAGGTTCATGAGTTTGAGCCCTGCATCAGGCTCTGTGCTAACAGCTCAGGGCCTGGAGCCTTCCCAGGCCTCAGATTCTGTATCTCCCTCTCTCTCTGCCCCTCTCCCACTTGTGTTCTCTCTCTCTCTCTCAAAAATAAATAAACATACATTAAAAAAAATAGATGTTATAATTCCCTCATTAGAACAACAGTCATAAAAACCAAGACTTAACTTGCAAGGGGCAGGAAATTGGGGTAGAAAAGGGTTTTGATGCAATTCCCAAAGCCAAGCTTTAAATCAAAAAGAAATCTAAGTTTGGAGGCCTGAGTTTCACGTGTTTATCAAAAGCAGAGTAGCCATGAAATTTACCATCTAAGCCAGGACGTTTTTGAGAACGAAGAGGGGCATGCCTATTAATTACACAGAGACAATGGGCATAAACCATGACCACCACAGGCAAAAACCAGGACATACGGTCACCTTAAGACAAGACATATGGTCCTCTAAGACAAGGAGTATGGAGAAAGCAGAATATGATGTAAGGTTGTTTTCCATCAGGGAGGATGTAAATAAAATTGTTCCTGTGCCAAGGAAGGAAGAGGGGGGTAACATAGGTTAGACTCCTATGAAAGGTTGGCTCAGGGTCCCACTCACCCTCATTCCTACATTGGGTTTAAAACCTTGAAGAGGGAGTAGAAATCCAAGATAAAATGAGAATCAAAGACAGCATGAAACACTAACGTGGCAATGATTAGGCAGAGAGATGGCTAGAGAATCACTCATTCAATGATTTCTTTTATAAGCTACTAATGCACAAAACACTTACATCAGAAAACAGGTCATAAAATCCCTGCCCATAAAAACCCTTCTGGATGCTCTTTTTTCCATACCTTGTCTCCTCCAAGTTCTTACGAAGGTAATCCAGAAGTTTCCACAGGCTCTGAGGAACTCAGACCTGAGAGTTAGCCTGCCTGCCTGCCAGGAGATTGCCATTGCTTGCAGAAGAGGTACCTGTAGCAGGGGCTAGAGGCAGAGGCGGGGTAGAATACCATTTGGAGCTGTGGAAGCCTCCAAGGAGATTCAGTGCCCATGAGAGCCAAGGCAGAGCTGGCTCAGCAAGGTGGTCTCTAAGCAGTGGATGGACACTATCAGTGGATGCAAGGAGGACCTAAAGACCCCAGGCCAAAGGCCTTCTCTGGCTGCTTTTCCACTGTGGGCAGGGCGTGGGAAGGAAAGGGCAGGGAGAGAATGCTAAAACACTGCATTTATCTAAAGCAGTAAATTCAGGGGCGCCTGGGTGGCTCAGTCGGTTAACCACCTGACCTTCAACTCAGGTCATGATCTCACGGCTCATGAGTTCGAGCCCCGCGTTGGGCTCCGTGCTGACAGCTCAGAGCCTAGAGCCTGCTTTGGATTTTGTGTCTCCCTCTCTCTCTGCCTTACTCCCCCCCTCCCTCACTCTCTCTCTCTCAAAAATAAATAAACATTAAAAAAACATTAAAAGAGTAAATTCAAAGTGACTTGGAAGAGTTACTTGGACGAGCCTGTTGTTTTTAAATCAGAAGAGACTAAATAAATACCTTGAATGGCAAAGCTGAAAGTTTGCTGTTAATGTTAGATTTCGTGTTATTTTCCATTGAACAAAAACAAGCGCTTGCGAGCAACCTGAATCAAGTTACAGATAAAGAAAGAACATTACCTTTCTGCCTTCACCGATGGCATTGGTGAAGAGAGCCCTGCTCGGGAAACCATCCATGCTAGACAAGATGCAGACATTATCTCCTTTCATCAAAGTCTCAACTGTGTTGGGCCTTTGTGCAGATTAAAAAAGAGAGAGCACCTGCAAAGTGCCCTGGGGAATATTGCTGAACTTTTCTCAATTGTATAGAGCAAGAAGCTTGGAGGAGGGGCTTGACAGAGTTCACACAGGTAATACTATGTAGCATTAAAAATATAAGGTATACTAATTCCCAATCCAACACAGCAATAATGCCACCTCCACCCATCAATTCACTCATTCGCACACACCCATTATGGGACCCAGGCATTCTGCGAGGGGCTAAAAAACAGGCACAACGAAGCCCTCAGAACTTACAGTGAGAGGCTATTTGAGCCAAGAAAACATAATTTGGTAATTACGGTATACATGAAGAGTGGTATGACAGGGAAAGCAGAGGTTGCCGGGAAAGTACCCAGAAGGGGTGCCTGAGCCAGACCTAAGGAGGAAAGGCAAGATGTGCAGGAGGGAGAAGCTTCTAAGCTGAGATGTGAAGTTGAAGAGCCAGAAGCTAAGTGAAAGAAGGGAAGAGAAGGTGGAGAAGAGTCTGGCAGGAAGGGGGAGCCACACAAGTGAAGGCCTAGAATTAAGAGTGTTCGAGTAATTAGAAATAGTTCAAGAAGATTAGTGTTTAACAATAATAATAATAATAATAACAGCAACAATAATAATAATGTTAACAATTATTGGGGTGCCTGGGTGGCTCAGTCAGTTAAGCGTCCGACTTGATTTTGGCCCAGGTCATGATCTCATGGTTCGGGAGTTCAAGCCCGGAGTTGGGTTCTGTACTGACAGCACAGAGTCTGTGGGGAT
Organism: Panthera onca; assembly: GCF_046562875.1. NCBI lineage: Eukaryota > Metazoa > Chordata > Mammalia > Carnivora > Felidae > Panthera > Panthera onca. The sequence goes on along the minus strand of NC_138355.1, from coordinate 28,265,563 downwards.
TTTCTCTCTCTCTCTCCTTCTCTCTCTCTCTCTCTCTCTCTGCCCCTCCCGTGCTCTCACTCTCTCTCCAAATAAAAAAACATTAAAAAAAATAATGTAAACAATTATTGAGCCCACTCATAAGATACATCAAGAGGTCTGTGAAAGAGCCTGAGAGATAGAAGGATAACACAGCACTGCAAAAATCCAGGGAAGCGAACGTTTCAAGGAGGAGGAAGCGGCCACGTGTCCAGCACTACCCAGAGGTCAAGCTAGCTACGGGCTGAGATGTGGCTGTTGGATTCGGTGGTGAGATTCAGCAACCATGGGAGGGAGCAGCTTTAGTGGTGTAACGGGGATCCTGGGCACACTGTGGTGAACGTGGTGGTGAATGAGAGGAGAGGAAGCAGAAAACAGTGAACTCAGATGTCTCTTGCAAGAAGGGGAGTAGAAAGATCAGATAGCTTTACTAGAAGGAAACAGGAGGTCAGGAAAAAATGCGGTTTTCTGTGTTTTTGTTTTTTGTTTTGTTAGTCTTGAGTATGTTTGATGTGGATCTAATCAGAAAAGACTGGTTGAATAGGAGGAGTTGAAATTAAAGGAAAGAGTTTAACTAATAAAATGTTACCCCTAGGAAGGTAGAGAAGTAAGCCTGAGAACAGAATTATGATGGAGAGAAGAGGGCTGCGTGTGGATACCAGGAAGTTTCTAGTTTGGGTGCCAGAAAATGAAGGAAGGAGTTCCTGTCTGAGAAGGTGGTGGGACCTAGGCATGGTAGGGTTTTATTTTGATGTATTTATTTGGGATTTGGGGCAGGGAGTTTTATCTATTTACTATATGCCACACTTTTTGCTGGAGATTTTGCAAACACTAGCTCAATTTATTTTCACAACAATGCTGATCCATAGATAGTAGCACTCTCATTTTCCAAATGAAGACATAAGGCTTACTTACAGAAGTCGAAGCAATGTCCCAGTTACACAGCTGGCAAGAAAAGCCAAGTTTCCCTACCAGGTCCCTATGACTCCAAAGCAAGATCTTTCCAGATGTATTGCAGGCAGAAGGAAAAGAGCAAGGGAAGATAAAAGATTAAAGAAACAAAAGAATGTATCTGGTGAAGGAAAATTCTGGAGAAGGAGGGGGACCCAGAAGTAGAAGAACTTGTGCTCCTTAAAATCAGAAGTAGAGTAAAAGAAAGTAGAGTGGATGAAGACGGAAAGAATTGGTCAGGGAAGGGACATATCTGAGATACGTAAGTTTGAACAGCCTTGATCTTCGTTAATTTGCGGTGAAGTCCCTGTGAAGGTGGTCTGCCTCCATATGCTAGGTTTGCAGGATACGACATGAGTAAATCAAATGAAGTCACCACCTCACAGAACTCAAAAGCTAGTCTAGGGTCACAGATAGTGAGCAATAATTTAAGATAATTAATTGAATAATTATAAGTCCAGTGTGTGTGGTAGGGGTTTGGGAAGGGTTGACAACAGCTACTTTGGAAAAATGAATAGGAACATGATAAGAAACAGGCAAACACTTGTAAAGGCCTAGGTTCTAGTTCCTGGACAAGGTTACGATGCACCAAGAAGGAAGCAAGAACTTTTTTTTTTTTTTTTTTTTTTTTTAAATTTTTTTTTATTTTTTAATATATGAAATTTACTGTCAAATTGGTTTCCATACAACACCCAGTGCTCATCCCAAAAGGTTCCCTCCTCAATACCCATCACCCACCCTGCCCTCCCTCCCACCCTGCCCTCCCTCCCACCCCCCATCAACCCTCAGTTTGTTCTCAGTTTTTAACAGTCTCTTATGCTTTGGCTCTCTCCCACTCTAACCTCTTTTTTTTTCCTTCCCCTCCCCCATGGGTTTCTGTTATGTTTCTCAGGATCCACATAAGAGTGTAACCATATGGTATCTGTCTTTCTCTGTATGGCTTATTTCACTTAGCATCACACTCTCCAGTTCCATCCATGTTGCTACAAAAGGCCATATTTCATTTTTTCTCATTGCCACGTAGTATTCCATTGTGTATATAAACCACAATTTCTTTATCCATTCATCAGTTGATGGACATTTAGGCTCTTTCCATAATTTGGCTATTGTTGAGAGTGCCGCTATAAACATTGGGGTACAGGTGCCCCTATGCATCAGTACTCCTGTATCCCTTGGATAAATTCCTAGCAGTGCTATTGCTGGGTCATAGGGTAGGTCTATTTTTAATTTTCTGAGGAACCTCCACACTGCTTTCCAGAGCGGCTGCACCAATTGGAAGCAAGAACTTTTAGTTTGGGGATGTGCCTCTCAGTCAAAGAAAGGACCATCAGGTCCAGGTTGGTAAAGGAAGCTTAAACCCAGAGAACAGCAGGATTTAGGATCTAAACATTGGGACATAGGAAAAGGGGAGAAGGATAAACAGGAGGTTTAAAAAAAGTTGAAGTTAGAGGAGGAATCTTGAAAACAACCACCGCAGGCACTGATCGAGCACTTTGGGCCAGGCACTGCATTAAATGCTTTAGGTACCTCTGGCATACTTATAGCACAGGTCCTCATATTATTGCCATTTGTAGAGAAGTAAGTGAAGCTTAGAGAAGTTAAGTAACTTGCCTGAGGTCACATGATTAATAAGTGGCATGGATACCAAATTATAAAGCAGGCATTCTTATGTGAGTCAGGAGTCCAGTCTCCAGCTCTGCATCATGGTGGGGCCCAAGCGATGCCTGCACCAGCAATGGCTGGGGGGAGGGGGGGTGGAGGGAGTGCTATCTCAGCCCAAGACAAGGGGGCCATGAGTAACTCCATGGATGGTGAGGTTTCCAGGAATGATGGCAATAGATGAGATGGGGAGAAATCGAAAGAGTCCCTGTGGAAGGCGGAGTTGGATCTTGGGTAGAAGAACAACCTAGAGACAAGGATGGGCACTGGATTACATTAGAAGCCACGGAGATGGACTCAGGAGGAATGGGGATTTGAAGTAAATGTATGGCAAACTCATACCCAGCTCATGACTTCCTGTCAGCTTCACTGAGGCAGCCTACAGAACCTTTCTGGTCCCACCTGGGATGGGAGCACCACTGTCCCAGTTGGGAGCATCCCTTCTGATCAGAGTCAGGCCCATAATTAGCTCTATGACCTTGGACAACACATTCGACTTCCCTGGGTCTCAGCATCTTCATCTGTAAAGTGAGGGGTTGGATCTTATTAACTCTCCCTGGGGAAGAGTCTGCTCTGCGCTCCCTTTGCAAGTCAGGCCTGCATGAGACACAGCTCTTAGCTGATTGTTTTCTGTCCTCCTCCTTAGCAACATCATCACCACAATGCACTGAGGATTTACCCCGAACCAGTTCTACATTGTCCAGTCTACATATGTCAACTCACTCAATCTTCACACCAACCCTATTATCAAGGCAGAGGTTCTGGAGCCAGAGAGCCTGTCTGGGTCCGAATCTGTGCGACCTCAGAAAGTGTCCTCACATCTTGAAGCCCACATCATCTCATCTGTAAAATGGGAATAATGCTGGGACTTACTGCACCGGATTGTTCTGAGAACTGAATGAGGCGATCCACGTAAAAGTGCCCAACGCGCATTACAAGCAGTCAGTAAATGTTAGCTCGGACGGGAGTTTGTCTCACAAAGAGGGAAAGTGAGACTTGGAGAGTTTGGGTTCAATGTTTGGAGTCACATGGCCAGTAACAGGGGACAGTGGGTTCACACACATCTGTGTGACTTCAGAGACCACTCTGCCTGTGTCTCCTCTTGTGATCGCCAGAGAACCTCACGTCATCTCTTCCTTCAAAGGAGGGATGGACAATAACCCCAAATCAAGCTGTCGCACTGAAAGTACATCACAGTGGGGCAAATGTGACACCTAGCTTACAGAGCTGGAGATTCTCCCACAGGAGGACACCTGCCATCACCTTATCTGTGGTGACAATGGAGGACTAAACTCTCTTCTTCCCGCAGCACCTCCCTGAGCATCCTTCCCGAGACACAGAAGCATCACACAGAGCAGACTGGCACATTCCCCAATGGTGGCCTGGGGACACTGTAACAAAGCATGGCTGAGTGACCTTGTAAAGATGCCGAGCGCTTTCAGGCAGCCTCAACCCAAAAATGCGGTCATCTGCATTTCCAGGGCTGGTTTCAGACACAGTGGGAGGGGAACCAAAGCAAAATATGGCCTTTAAAATTTGTCAGGGATTTCAAAGGAAGAGCTTGAGGAGAGATGGGGAGGGTCCAGACCTGAGAAGCAGTAGCGTCTAGAGAACAGATTGTGGTAAAGAAAAAGCTCACAAAGCTCTGCACAGACTGTGCCTGCCCACAGCCCTCCTCCTCTGCTCCCCCACCCCTCTCCACCCTGATCTCTCACCACCCTCCATATTCCCAGGGCTGGCTCTGGAGGCAGGGGTGAGGGTCACTGTGCAAAGAAAAACTTCACCTGGGAACAATGGATGTGAGAAGGGGTGGGAGCCCCTCCCCCTCCCAGAGCAGATGGTGGGAGTGGGCTTTGTGTACAGACCACCTGGCCCACCTTTCCCACTTCTGGGACCCAGCAAAGGAACGGGATGGGACCAGAGCCAGAGCCATTCCTCCTCATCAGCTACATCCTTTCTTCCTCCTTCCATCCCCTCCCACCTCATCCCTGCAAACTCTCTGTCTGGTCCTCGCCTGACTCTTCAGCATCTTTTCCCAGCGTCTCTCCCTTTTCTTCTGTCCCTTGTTGCCCCTCCTCCCCTCTTCCCCCTTCCTTCTTTCCACCAGGACCCTCTCCTTCCCTTCTGCTTCTCCATAAACTGCAGTTGGTTAGAATGAAGGATGCCAGTTTATCTCTGAAAGGCTCATGAGCATTTATGGGCATCTCTCAGCATGACCTGCTTTGCATGAGCTGTGCTCCCCAGCCTGGGGCCCTGTGCATGCCAGACCCTGCACCCTCCCAGATACCCAGGTCCTGGAGTTTCTGAGTCCCCACAGATCCCAAGTAGAAGGAAAGAGTGACTCCTTTCTGATCCCTGAAGCCATTCTGCCTGGGATTGTGCCCTGGCTCTGACACACACTAGCTAGGTGTGACCTTGGGCACTATGCTTAACCTCTCTGTGCTTCAGTTCCCTCATCTGTGAAATGCAGATCCTAAGAGTATCTGCTCCATGGAGCTTTGGGGGTGAAGGGAGTTAGGACACGCAGGGCCCGACACTCAGGGAGTGCTCCATGCGAGTTAGTGACCATGAAGCCTGTATTTTGGGGGCTTAAGGTGCCATCATACAGAATAAACATGCCTAATGCCCCAAGACAAACCTGGTAACTTAAAGGTGGTGGGTGGTGAATAGTTCAGGAAGATGAGAGAGAAACAAAAGGATCTGTCTTTTTTTTTTTTTTAATTTCATTTTTTTTTATTTCACTTTGGTTTTCTCTGTATGACATTCTAAGAAGTCAAGGCTCTATGAACATTACACATCTTTTTGAAATTAGTGTCTATCTAGTGCAGGAAGGGAGAGGCTCGTGTCCAGAATTCCTGGAACACTCAGCAGAATCTTGGCATCCCCCTGGGCATGCACAGAATCTCCAAGAACATACCCGTGGCCACACGTGCTGCCTGCTGCCGGCATCTTCCTCTTAGTTCTGTGATGCAGGGTGCTTACATAAGAACCGAAACTGGGTCACTATGAATGAGCGGTACAGCTGGTGCAGCGGGGAGGGTGGCTTAGGTAATAGTTCGACGTCCAGGAGCCCTGATTCAGCTGGCATGGGGTGGGCTGGAGCCCAGCTCAGTTCCCAGGCTTCGAAAAACCCAAGATCGCAAGAAATATTTTGGGGGTACCTCTCTGTTTACCAAAGTGCTGTCCCAGACACCAGAGTTCTCTTGCATCCCTGATCAATAGGAAAAATAAACTGGTGAATGGGTTTCAATATCAGAGGATAAGAAAGGCAAATTTATTTATAAAATCCAGGATGCATATACTAATGGTGAAGTCAAAAATCTCTTTGATGCAGAACTGAGTTCACTCCTTTGAAATCTGTGATGAGAACAGCGTTAGGATCAAAGTCTTTCTTTTGTGTTATCTCTAAAATAAAGGTTTTTAAACAAATAACTGGGGCTTAGCAAGGTTTAGGTAAAGAGATTATTTAGAGGACAAACTATTTCCAGTTACTGACATTTATTGGCAAGCAACTGGCATGCTAATTATACTTCAGCCTTGTGATTAACATAATTTTCTTCAATGATCTTCACTTTGTTAGTGTACGTATAGCAAAATGGTATGTTATAACAGTAGTAGGATTTGACAGGTGTTAGACTCTTCGGGCCAGAAAGGACATGAGAGATTAAGGCTTACATTGGACACAAAGAAATGGTGAGGCTCTAAGGTTGGATGGTTTCTTATTCCTAGGACGTGGTAGCAGAAGCCTAAGGACAGCCTGGGTCGTACAACTCCTATTCCAATGTTCTTTTCTATTTTATCAAGCAGAAGCTAGGTCAAGTAACAACAACGACAAAAACCAAGCTAGGGCCTGTATCCGCAACTAGTATAAGAAATTAGCAAGGAGTTTTCTATTGAAAGGGAAACAAAGAAAAATGTCCCTAATGGGTAAAAGCATTCACAAATGACTCCTTTAATACAAGGGAAGTGTTATAAAGCTCCAGGTACACCAATGCATCACCTAAAAGGTTCCCAAAATTAAATGTCCAGGAATATTTATCTAATTAGTTTGATACAGGAACACTACAGGGAGTCTCAAAGAGGGACCACATCAGATTCGCCTGCTGGGTTGTTAAAAAACTACATCCCCAGGGGGGATCCTCTCACATACACTGAAGGGAAATTGGGAAGGGATGAGGAAAGGATACCCAAAGCTCATGACACGAAGGGGGTGAGGTATTATGGAATATGAATAAGCGCCCCCCCCCGCGATTCTAATACAGTCCCCATCCAACCATCATGTTCAACCCCCAGCTGCCCATGGAAAGAAGCTGATGCCATCTCTAGCATACAGAAAGTGTGAAATCTGTTTCCTCGATGAATTTAATGTTGTGTTATCACGAAAATAATTAAAATAGTTCTCTTTTGTGGAGCCCTTCTACGTCATGTTATCATACTTAGCATTTCACAACTATAGCCACATTTAAATCTCAAACAACTATGCAAGGCAAGGCTTATCATTCCCCTTTTACAGATGAGGAAAGCGAGGTTTAGAGAAGTTGTGTAATTTGCCCAAGGTCACAGAGCCAGTAAGCGACAGAATGGATGTTGGAGGCCCATCCAATTGCTTTTCATTCAAACCTTTTCCAGCAGACTTTGAATAGTTACCTTATCTATTCCCGGCACTCCTTCTATAAAGGCTAAATGCACCCACATTCCTGGGTGCAAGTAAAAATCATAACAATGTAGAGAGGTTGGCAAAGAGGAAGAGAAACTTCTTTTCCATCCATGTCTGCTTCACATACCTCTTTCTAACCCTTAGCCTCAGTTTATCCAGAAAACACACTTGCCATTTTGTTTATTTATGGCAAACACCGTCCACCATACCCGCTGCATAGGTAGCATCATACCATCAAAGGGTTGTGCTGCCTTAGAACTTTGGAAGGCTGTAACACAGTCTTCAGCGTGTTTCTTGGAAAGCACAGGCCACCTGTGTCACCAAGATGCTCCAGATTCATCGCTTTACGTACTTATGTTTTAGAGTGTTTCTCAAGATTTAGTGGGCATAAATATTACTGGAGGGCTTGAGGAAAAACAAATTACTGAGTCCCACCCCTAGAGATTCTGCCTCCGTCGGTCTGAGACCAAACCCCAGAATTTTCACTTCTTACAAGTACCCAGCAGCTGCTGGGGCTGCTTTCTTTGGATCACACTTTGAGTAACACTGTTCCAGAATTTTTTGGCTTGGAGAAGGATGTGGGGAGGGCTATGCAATGAATGGAAACCTGATACTTAAACTGTACATTCTAAAGCTAATGACCATTTGGATGAATAATTAAGGAATTTCATTAGCTCGTAATCTTAACGTTGTTGTTTGTTTTGGGTTTTCTGCTTGGTTGCTGTGTGACCAGATCAAGTCATTATATTTTTCTATATCTCAATCATTATCCCAAAGAGGCCAATTTTTAAAAACCAACAGCTTCCTTATTTATTGGTCTCCTTTTCTTAGAGGTGGATACTAACTCTGTGAATGCAAAAGAGCTTTCAATTATACTATTCCACTCGCCTGACATTCCCTGGGCCTGGTGGGGACAGGTCAGCACAGACCCTCCATGCTCTGGGCAAACAATGCAACAAAGCCAAGGACCAAATGGATGCCCAGGGTGAGGTGTTCTGTCATCCAGGTATAGGATCAGGCTAAAAAAAGTGAGTGAGAGAAAGGGAAAGAAACCCTGTCTACACTTTCCTCTTAAAACTGGAATGAATCCAACTTTTATGTGAAAACACACACACACACACACACACACACACACACACACAAAGGAAGGAGGGAGGAAGGAAGGAAGAAAGGAAGGAGGAAGATTCAGAGTTTGAACTGAATCAGAGTTCAGGACTGAGGGTCCCACTAAAAGTTGGACATGAACATCAGGAGGAAATCAAAGCACACAATTTTGTGCCTACTCTCCCGTAACCCGTCAGAAAAGAATTCTCCCACAAACTGGGAGTCTTTGCTGTCCTGGGTATGAAGTGCAGAGGCAGGAAGTCTTCTGGATGTGTACATGTACATGCACACACACATGCATACACACAAACCCTCCAAGGCAGTGTAAGGAGCACAGCTCACAGACACCAAGTCTAACTGTCCCTGGATGAGCAGGAAAAAGACGCCAAATTAGCCCACATTAGAAATCCTTCTTTGGCTGATCAAGTCACCAGCAATTTCATTTTTCATTTGTTAGTTGGGGGAAAAAAAAGAAGCCCTCAGCAAGTGGCTATCCCCCAGACCTCCATCGTATCTCTTCAGCTTGGTCCTGCACTTGTAAGCAAATGTGATTGGAACTCAAACTGGTCCAAATATTTGCTTTCCAGATTTTTCTCTTTCTAAAGTTTAAAAAATGAAGTTTCTTTCTTCTTTTCCTGAGGTTTGAGCCTGAGAAGAGCTCCCCACATGGTGGGACCCTGTCAAGGAGGGAAGGCTTCGTAACCCAGGTGCTTCAGCCCCTCATTTGGTTGCCTGAACAATTTCAGCTTTGAAGCAGCTTTACGTAACCCTGCAGGCAGCGCTGACTCAAACCACCTGCCGTAGGTGTTTGGTTATGGCTCAGTCTCCGGGATTGCTACAGACAGCATCCTAGAACAAGAGGGTAGTCCTGGATCCAGTCTCTGAAACACCGTATTCCAGATCCTTCATTGTAGAGATGAAGAACCAGATTTTCCAAGAGATTGAGGGACTCCATCAAGGCTGCCCAGCTATTTAGAAGCAGAACCGGGTTAAAATCATTTGGACACAGGTCTGACTACCAGCTAATGTTCTAAACTTAATTGTGCAGAAGCATACTCTCCAATTAAGTGCAAACAATGCTCTAAACTAAAAACAGACCCGCTGCTGCCAGGTCAGTAAGGACTTCTAATACTGACAAAATGGAATTTAAGAGGAACACCCAGTATCAGGATTCTATCTGAAATCTTGAAACTCCCTAGCCTGTAGTCAGCACACTATTATTTCTTATGTCCACGTCTCAGAAGGCTGCATTCTCCACCAGGGAGGTCCTGTCCTGTCCACCCCCAACCAACTGCTTAGCACAGACTTCAAACATAATGAACACTTAGTACACCTTTATTGAAATAAATGAGTGCCCAAAACACTCAAGCAGAGCAGGGAAGGTAAAGATGCTCTATAAACTGAGAATGGGGGAAAAAAAGAATTATCTGAAATAGAAAACTCAGGGAGGACAGTTGCCTACATACAGAGGATTACCAGGGGGGTGGGTTCTAGACTAAAGCACATTGTTTCCGGAGCTCATTCGTGATTCTCCTTTCTTTACTTTTTAGGACATTTTGCTATCTTAATTGAAAGCCCTGCACACCTCTGATCAACCACTGTCCCTCCTGAGGGACCAGCACACATGCAATCCCTTTGGAAAAGCTTAATCAGCCCTAATTGAGTCACAGCATTAACCCAAATTAATTAGACTTTAAGAAAGTTGTCAACACCCTTCAAGGTAACCTGGGCTCCAACTCCTCCCTAGCCTTCACAGAGAGAAGGCTACGGAAATTCTGCCAGTGACCTGTGAATACAGGCCTCTTTCTTCTCAAAGATGTTCGCTTATTGGCTTTTTATTTCTATGCTAAACAGAAATAAAAACAGAACATCAGACTCCAGGAAGGATCACAGAACCTCAAAGTCCAAAACAACCTATTTCTGTTGTGCCTTGACAAAGAAGCAATGTGGTGGCCCCTTAGTGGAATCCTCATCTCAGAAAGGAGTAACTGCCTTCCTGGAAACCAAATACATCCAGGATGGAAGGAGAACCAAGTGTCTGCAGTTCTAAAAGTCACTGAATCAAACAAATAAAAGTAAAACTTTTAATCTCCAGGTCTTGTCACTGCAGCAGTTCAAATATACCCTAAGATTACATCCGCTAATTTAATGACCATAAGCTTTGACTCTAATGGCTCAGCATTAATAACTGGCAGCCAAATTTGCAAACTTATTCTTAAGGCACATTTATTTTGCATTTGATAAATAAGCATCATTAAAAAAAATACCACCATATTCTTACACAACACCTTTAAGTAGAAAACCCCAATAAAGGTGTCTTCTTGTGAAGATTCTCATACCCAGGTGACAGGTAGCACACAGGTGTTTCTATCACCATTTCAGAATGAGGAAACAGCCTCAGGGACTTGAACTAAGTGAGTCAGTTATGAGGCTGAAATAGAAACCAAACTTCAAGATGACCTTGAAGTAAATCCAGCCAGAAAAGAAGGTGTAAATTAATAGTGACACTTGTTTAGCCTAATATGACTCCAGAAAACAAGTCAAAAAAATAGCCTCATAAAAACCAGCCTTCCTGCCAAATTCAAAGTATTATTGAACATATGCCATTACCTTGGCAAATTTACCACAGAAGCTGGCTGTTTGGGGTACAGCCACATGTCACACACACTCTACCTATGCTGGCTTGTTTTCCTTCCTGACTGTAGTCCACAGAACACTCAAATGACTATGTGTCTCATGAAACTACTTGCTACAATATATGCTTAGTCTTAGATCTCACATTTCATTTTAAAATCTGTTCAAGAGCATTTGTTAACTAGTTTACTAGGATCAGGGGCATAGTTAGAGGGAACAGCCCATCCAGCAGACAGAAAAACCAGTTCTAAAGACATCTGAGGATTGGGGGACTCCATCAAGGCCACTCAATTACCTAGTAGCCGAGCTGGGTCAAAATCCAGAACACAGGTCTGAGTATCAGGCAATGCCCTTAACCTCCTCTTACAAAAATCAAGTTCCCCAATTAAGTGTAAACAAGACTCTAAGCTAAAAGCTACCCTTCTGTACCTAGATCAATCAGGATTTCTACTATTGGCAGGAAGGGTATAAAAGGAACTCTGAAGGTCTGGGTAAAACCTTTCCTCTGCAAAAGACCCTCTTCTCTTCCTCACCCCTGCTCGCCCACTCCTATGTATTTCTTGCCACTAGGATTTCTTTTTTTGTTTTTTAAGTTTTATTTATTTATTTTGAGAGAGAGTGAGAGAGAGAACATGAGCAGGGGGAGGGAGGGGCAAAGAGAGAGAGGGAGAGAAAGAATGCTAAGCAGGGGCTCGAACCCATGAACTGAACCCTGAGATCATGATGTGAGCCAAGATCAAGAGTCGGGGCTTAACCGACTAAATTGCCCAGACACCCCACCAGTAGAATTTCAAAGCCTGATAATTTTGGACTTGCTTATGATGAGAAAAAAGCAAGAGCTGGAAAGTTTGGCCGGCATCAAAGCACCCTTCCCACCCCAAAATATGCATGATTACGTCTGTATCTGTTGGGGGACAAAAGGCATGAGAAATGAGGAAAAGGGAAAACAGAAAAGAAGGGGCAGCAGAAATATGTTCTAGTAAAACCCACACCCATCCAGAAACTGAGGAGTGTGATACAGCCGGAGTAGTAAAGCCCCAAAATAAAAAGCAACAAGAAAACACAAAACTATGCCAACTCAAGAGACTAACAAAATGCACAGAATATACATTTGATGGATGAGTAACCCAAGGCTCTCCAGGGACTTGGAGGGAGGTCATTCAATTTTTTTTTTTTAATTTTTTTTTTTAACGTTTATTTATTTTTGAGACAGAGAGAGACAGAGCATGAACGGGGGAGGGTCAGAGAGAGGGAGACACAGAATCTGAAACAGGCTCCAGGCTCTAGCTGTCAGCACAGAGCCCGATGCGGGGCTTGAACTCACGGACGCGAGATCATGACCTGAGCCGAAGTCGGCCACTTAACCGACTGAGCCACCCAGGCGCCCCTCATTTAATTTTATAAACAAGATCTGGGGTGGAAACTAGACGGTCATTCCACTGAGCCCATCACTCCAACTCCCTAAACTGAATTCTTTCTTGCCAGAACTGCTGAAAATATGAAGGCTTCTTGGGACCATACTTTCAACCCAGAATGCAGGAAAGAAGGCCCTCTTCCCACTACACTTAAACTGTGTTTTGTTATCCATCCACTTCCCTAAGCAGGAGGCTCTGTGAGGGCAGGGACCTGAGCTGTGTGGGGCACCCAGTACAGTACCTGGATCATGGTGGGAATTTGGTGCATCTTTTGCTAAACGGGTGATTTGCTGCGACACAATGAGACCTTACTCTACTTACACTTATGGGAGAGAAGCACGTCAAAGGAATCTGCCCACCTCGTGGCTTCTTCTGTGGATAGTCTCCTAGGAAAGAAGAAACATCTCTCTTGAATATTTCTGAAATGACCCCCCACCCCCGCCCCGCCATCAGCAACCATTGAGATTTGCTCAGGCAAACAAATCAGAACAATGAGAGGAAGGGGTACAGACGAAGAACCACACCTGGATTCCTACAGTTCTGTCACTGTCGATGGGTACATTCTTAAGTAACTGATGGCAAACCTCAGTACTGGAATTCAGTGTGTTGAGTACATTAGGTTTCAGTCTAAAAAACCAAGCTAAGTAAGCACATGATATAAAGATGCCAAGACAACAATGGAAATAAACCAGCCTTAGAGTCAGAAAAGGTAGGCTGAGCTCCTGACTCCATATTTTACTGTGACATAAATCTCTTCACCTGTGCAATGGGTATCATGATGCACATCCCAGAACCTCACAAGGGTTAAAGGAGGTAACATCTAGGACATCATTTAACACAGTATTTGCACAGTACAGGCACTGAATCCAGATTATCTGAACCTAAACACATTTTTAGACTATTTTTGAGTGCTTGTTTCCAAACTAAGAGCTCAGATGGCCAACTAAGTAGAACCAGGGAGTATCCTTCATCACAGATTCGTAAGAGTGGTGGATAATATGGTTCTCTTAAAAGTAAAAAGAGCCGGTGACACCTGGGTGGCTCAGTCTGTTAAGCGTCCGACTTCAGCTGAGGTTATAATCTCGTTTGTGGGTTCGAGCCCCACTGTGCTGACAGCTCGGAGCCTGGAGCCCGCTTCGGATTCTGTGTCTCCCTCTCTCTCTGCCCCTCCCCGACTCACACTCTTTCTCTCAAAAATACAGAAACATTAAAAAAAAAAAAAAGTAAAAACAGGGTTCCTATTCTGAATTAAATCATGCATTTTGAAAAGGAAAGTACACGTCCACGCACTCGCGTTTAGGGATATAAAAGAAGCTGCCAAGTGGCAGGGATTTACTGTCACCCGGCTCATCTGGTCAACAACTCAGTAGAGAAGAACAGGTCCTACAGCCCCGAGGTGGGCACCCCATGGTGAGCTCCCTGGGAATTCCAGGTGGCCACACTACTCACTTTAGAGCACGGTTGGGTTTGTCGGGAAGAATAGCTGTGAAATCACTACACGAGTCTGACTTGTGAGACAGGCATCCCAGGCGGGTCCTCATCCCTTTGTTCCTGCAACAACACAGGGCAGAAGGACGGGAAACTGTTGTGATCGTACCTGTCAGCTCTAGAAAGGCCCCCTGGAACTGCTGCTGCAGGAGCCTCAGCTGCCTCCCCTGACCCCCCATCCTGCCCCAGGCGGTCCCTAAAGATTTCATGAACAAGAGGAGAGATACCTAGAAGATCAAGGGATATACTCACTCCCTAACTCGACTACTGGAATGGTAATAGGTACCCTACCCCCTAGAGGCTTAAGGCTTTTTCAAAGCTAACACTCAACTTGATAGTAAGTCAATGAAGGTCATTAGCTTGGAAGAATTTCTAAATTGGGATTCTCTGTAGGGAAAGGAAATACGGTGAAGACAAAATAACAATCCACATTTTGCTCTCCCACTAGGAGGGCAAAGGAGCAACAGCAGCAGTTTCTGATTGCAAAGCCTTGGAAGTGGTACCCACACGGAGGGTAGAGAGTTGTTCGCATAAGACAGGGGTGCAGATCACAGAATCTCAGCACACAAATGAAGCTTTAAGGCAAATTAATTCTGACTCAGGTTCTCCCCACTCATCCCAAAACCTGGGGGGATATATATACATATACATAAATGGCTACGGACCAGCAAGGACCAACACCCATAGGTGACTGCAATGAATGGTCAAGAACCAGGACCTCTTTCTCAGTTCTTTCATGGACTTCACTCATCTCTCATATTCCTACTTATATTCTGGCTTATCTCAATCAGCATGTTTACAATTTTAACACATATGTGTAAAATTCTTGTACTTTATATTTTCCTAAGATGTTTAAAGGTTCTGTTATGGAGAATCCAATGGGAAATTACGTGAATGTCTCTTTCTGACTTACAACATTAGTGCCTTTTAACCTTTAACCATAGATCAGCAAACTATGGCCCCACAAGATGCCTGTTTGTGTAAATAAAGTTTACTGGAACACGACAGCACCCATTCATTTCCATATTGTCTAAAGCTGCTTTCAAGCAGGAGGGCAGAGTTGGATGGTTACAATACAGACTGTATAAAACTCAAAATATTTACTCTCTGTCCCTTGACAGAGTAAGTTTACTGACCCTGGACCTTTAACCGTGGCAGCTCCTCGCATGCAGAGCAAAGGTAAGTGGGAAGGGTTTGGGGTAATCAAATCAGGACTTTGGAGTGACCTAAAAGGGCACCGCCACATGCACACTGGTAACAATTTGCCACAGAAATAGTCCTGGAGAAGTTATTTTCCATGTGGAAGGGAAGTTCTTCCAGCCTGGCTTTCCCTTCCCCCGTTTCACGAATCCTGGACCTGGGCAGAGACATTAGAAGCCATCCAATTCAAACTCTTCCTTTCACTCCACATGGGTTTTCATCCCTGTCCCAGCTTCTCCAACAAACGTCAACTGGGATGGTATTATATTTGGCAAGGGTGGACATTTGTATTCCACAGCCCATCTCCGAGAGCCTTTTAAAGCTGGAACATCCAAGTTCCCAGAAATATCCCCTCTCCTGCAGAAAACTGGGTCTGCACATCCTATGTTCCCACCTCTGATCTCAGCCAGGCACATTATGAAGCCATCGATTTTGTGGCATTTTAAAACATTAGTGCTAGCCATTCTATCTCCGGCGATGGTGAGCATGTTATGTCCACTCACTCTTACAAATCACAGGGTGCTCTGACACCAGGCCATGTGAGCAACTGATTAAGGGCCCCTGAGTCACCACATTCCATGAATTCAAGTAAAGGTCTTGCTCTGGCTGCACCAAGGCCAAAACCCAACTTTCAGGGAGTACATTCACTCCTCGGTGCCCCAGAATCATCAATCACATAATAGTCAGGTCAATGCCCCCGAAGAGCAATTAAGAGGACTTCAAAAAATGGCAAATCCACAAAAGCCATCTAACCAAGTTTAGCAGGGGCCAGTGTACAGGGTATACTTGTTACCAAGACAACGGTGATTCTCCCAAATAGTTTGCAAAGATCTTCCACAAGATATTCTTTGGGGCCAAATGGTTTTGATTTTCCATCTTGTGTAGCTGAGACCTGAATTATAACCCTGTTAGTTAGGTCTGAAATAATGGGAGCACAAGTGAGAGTCAAAGGTTAAGGTTACTTAAAAACAACAACAACAACAACAACACAAAACCAGAAATCAAAGCTTGCCCTCATCTCTCTTCCCTGTTCCAGTACCTTATAGAGGTTCCTAAATGGTTCAGTACAAGCTCATGCACAGTCCCACCCCATGAGTCCCACCAGTCAATAGGAGGGGTCGGCGCTAAGGCAGGTCCCGTTTGCAAGGCCACAACTTTGCAAGAAGCACCCAGGAAGGACAGCATGGTCCACACAGATGGCCTGAGGGGCTGGATGCAAGTGGACCACCCGTGGGATTAGAAGGCTGGGGCAGGCTCAAACAGCAGGGGAGAAAGGGGAAAGGGACAGGCGCGGGAAGACAGGTTAGCATCATTACCTGCGTGGCATCAGTAAAGCGGCCATGCAGGCACACGCTTACGGTTAACCCTCTGGCCGGTGTGCAGGGACGTCAGGGCGGGAGATAAGACTGCGGGGCACAGGGGTAAATCCCTCTCACGTCCTCTCACCTAAAATCAAAGAATCTGCTGTAAGAGGGGGGCCACCCTCTCTTATCTGACTGCGCTACAAATCCTCTTGGATGGCTTTCCGCTGACAGAATACCTTCCCACACACAGCCCGCTCCCCACAAATTCCTGCTTGTCCTGAGGAAGGGTGACCAACTAAGGATGAACAGGGACAAATTGCTGGGTGGCTCCTACATCCCCAAAACACAGCCCATCAACAGTGAAGTGGGGCACATGCCCCAGGGGAGGGAGGCATGGGCCTGGCAAGCCAAAAATTACCATTCTCTTTGTCTTCCTCCGGTGGGGCCCAAGTGAACAGCCAGCCAGGGGTGGGGAGTGGGTGGTCAGCGCTTGTTCTAGAATTATTTGGCTGCCTCTCTGATTCTTGCTTCCTCTAAGGATGGGATGCAAGGAGCCTTGGGAGGGTATAAGCAGGAGGAAGGGTGAAGGCTCATCGAGCACTGTCACGGCATAGGCTTGCTCCTTTGCAGGGATCACAGGCACAAGCTGACAAAATGAATATGCCAACCTCTCTGTCTTGCCCACGGGGAGGCTGCCTGACCTTCCTCAGCCTGGGCACTGGCCTGTTCCCGACCTGAAGCAGGGAGGACATCAGGAAAGGGGATACTGAGGCTGAGGGCTCATTGACTGATCATCTCTCTCTCCTGAGGGTCCCACTCTCAGTACTTCAAACCCTTTGTTCCCACAAAAATGACAGGAAGAAACACGTGAAGAGAGCAGCCTATCCATAAAGGGCTCCCCCGGGGAACCCTGACACCAAACATAGAATCCATTTTAAAAGAAACCTAATTTAGATAGATAAGGTCCCCACTCGATCTTACTCCATGTAAGTTATTTTGATATTACACGGAACACTTCAACAAATACTTTTTGAAATACCGTCTCGAATAATACCATAATTAATAAAATTAAAAGACTGCTTTAAAACTAAACTAAAAAATAAATAAATAAAACCAGTTAGACTTTGTGTAAAAGCTCATCCCCAGGTGACTGAGCTTAGATCATGTTCCCTGCCAGTGAGGACGTCTCCTTCATCCTTGTCCTAATGGTGCGCACACCTGCCTGGCCAGAAGTCAGGAAATCGAATCTCTTTGCAGCCTTAAGGTTCTCCTACAGCTGCAAGAAATCACTGTTTGGGGCACCTCTGCCTCATTTCCTCCTGCTTATGGGAAACAGCCACAGAGGACGGGAAGCCTGTGCCAGGGGCCTTCATTACTCTGGTGCTGAACAGAAGCAGGGACTGCTCCCCACGTACAAGGCAGGCAAGGTCATTGGGGGCAGGTGTTACCAGGCCTCCGGTCACTGCCTTGCCTCTCTTCCCGTTCCCACTGCTAGCTCCTACTGGCTTGCCGGGACTGCTTCCATGCCTGCCTCTCTCCCTTCCAAATCCAGCACTGCCCACCGCTGCCCCTCGGACCTTCCACCATCCTTTTACTCAGCTCAGCCTTGGATTCGATTAAATAAGAATCTACAGGACACTCTGGCCCCCGCTGCCTGCTTCACCCCAGCACCTTGGGACTCTAATTCCATTTGGCCCTTGACTTCTAGGGGACAGAATTCGGGGTTACCAGAGCCCAGACAGGCCTGCGGCAATGTGCCCTCTTAGGTGGACACCAAGTTACAGGTGACTCTGAGGCGGACAGGATGGGACATAATGGAAAGAGAGGATACTCAAGGAAAAAACAAAGGTTAAAAGCAAAGAGCAACGATTTTTAAAGAGGGGAAGAGAAACGAAGAGT
Organism: Panthera onca; assembly: GCF_046562875.1. Lineage (NCBI taxonomy): Eukaryota > Metazoa > Chordata > Mammalia > Carnivora > Felidae > Panthera > Panthera onca. The sequence goes on along the minus strand of NC_138355.1, from coordinate 28,247,234 downwards.
CTCAGCAGGGAGAAAGCAATCAATATGCATGGAGAGGCAGGTTAATTAAATATGGATAATGCAATCAGCCCACATGGGCACCTTGAAGAGGAAAGAGAAAAGCAAAAGCCATACTCACTGTCTTTGACCGGTCCTCATGGCCTGCAGGTCTTTGCCAACTGGATGGTCAGAGAGGCTGCAGGTTAAGGAGTTCTGGGGAAAGAGTAGATCTTTCTTTTAGCAGTCAGATCCTCGGTGGGTGAAGAACATGTGTGCATGGATGCACAGGCACACTCGTGCGTGCACACACATATATACACACGCATGCACGCACAACACACCTCCCACCACTCGAGCCGGGCAGCAGGCGGCCCCGCTGAAAGCTCTTCTCTCTGCTTGTCACATCCAGTAAATACTGAAGCAGCCTACACCCAGCGGGCGGCGGCTCAGCTCCCGGGCACAGTCTGCACGCCCATCCTCATTGGCAGGATGCAGGAGGTGCCCCTGAACAGAGCTCGCCTGGCACTCCTCCCGTACCTTCCTCTTCAGCCTCACTAACCTGCTTCCCTGCTCTTCTGGCTGCAGCTCAGGGAGAAGTCCCCACAGCCCAAAGCTGCCTCCCTCTGCACCCAGAGGCTGTGCAGGGGGCAGTGAAGCCGTAGGTATTAACTCTTTCCGGCCACCAATGAGCTGAAAATCAAGTGTCCAGAGGGCCCTCTTCTAATGAGCTCTGCTGCTGGCTGAAGGCTGGTTGCTGCTCAGGGAGCAGGGAGCATAAAGATCTTGCCCCAGACAGCTGCTGACAGCAGGAGCCAAGCCGAATCAAATCTCCTAATGAGCCAGGAGGAGGGGGGCTGTCTTGCTGGGTGTGATGTGATGTGATAAATGCAGAGAGCAAGAAAGCTACGGGGCAGGTCACACATCTAAATTCCACCCCCTTTCTCCCAATTTCTATTGTGCTTCACTACCAAGCCGAACCACACAGCCCTGAAATTACCCCCTCTGCCACATCTCAGCTGTCCCCCTTACTCTACGAAGGCACTTCTCCCCCGTCCGTCTCTACTCCCACCCCCCAGCACCAAACACACCATCACTCCTGACTTCTTAATGAGAAATTTCCACCTCTTCTGCCTCCTTAAAACATGTATATTTCCAATTCTGCTGGCTTTTCCTACAGTGGAAATTCACCTCTCTCCCTCATCCATCACCTAGCAACTTCCCCCTACTTGCATTTGTTATGGAGTGAGACTTTTCCCTTTGTTCTGCCCAATCTGCACATTATCCCTATTTTTCTGTCTTCTGCATTTTTTGTCCTTCCAAACCACCTTACCCACATGGACCTTCACACTGTCTGGTTCAGTTCCAGAAGGAGGACTCCTTCTTCCTGCTTGCCCTAGTACAGTAGTTCTCTGAGTATCCACCCCCCCCCCCCACCCTCCACCAGCAGCTGTCAGCATCACCTGGGAATGTGTTAGAAATGCAAATTCTCAGGCCCAACCCCCAGACCTACAGAATCAGAAGCCCAAGGGATGGAACCCACTCTCCCAGGTGATTCTGATGCATGCTAAAGTTTGCAAACTGCTACCCTGGGACAAAGCTGACCTTCTCCACATTCTACTCTAGTCTCTAAGGCTGGATCTCCTGCTCCCACTCAGGAACTAGCTCCAAGCGTACCGAACCTTTGCCGCAAGTCATATCGGACACCCAGAAGGCAGCATTTGCTACAGGCAGCAGAAATCTCTATGGAAGGTGATGGCTTTATAATAAAAATATTAGATTCCATTTGTTTAACCTTTCATAATGTGGAAAGCATGTTTGTGTATTGTTTCTCAACAATCCTATTCCATAGTCAGAGTATTAATCTCCCCAAGTTACAGATGAGAAGATTGAGGCTAGAAAAGGTAGCATGCCTTTTTCTAAGTGACACAACACGTCAGGGGCAACTCAAGGACCAGACTTGTTTTCTTAGAACTCTTACAGCAGAGCTTCCCCTACTATGTCATGCTGGGACCGAATCCCTGGCAGGTCTGTTGGTGCAGAACCCATATTCTCGCAGTGATAGGAGTATGCCTCAAGCACACACTGACGAAGGATGAAATAAAAAGTCTGATGCTGCCTCCACAGTGACTCATTGTCTCTCTCTGGAAATGTCCACAGTGTGCCTCTGTTAGGTAAATGGAACTTCGTGTTATAAAATGAGATGCAAGAGAAATGTTTTCCATTCCTCAAAATCCCTGTCTTGAACCCTGACGCTACCTGGGGTTTAGAATTTAAGCATAGGGGGTGCCTGGGTGGCTAAGTTGGTTGAGCGTCTGACTCTTGGTTTCGGCTCAGGTCCTGATCTTGCGGCTTCGGGGGTTCAAGCCCCGCATCACACACACTCCATGCTGACAGCAAGGAGCCTGCTTGGGATTCTGTCTGTCTGTCTGTCTGTCTCTCTCTGCTCCTTCCCTGCTCGCTCTCTCTCTCTCGCTGTCTCTTGCAAAGCAAATAAATTTTTGAAAAAGAATAAGAATTGAAGCATAAAGAGAATCCTTTGCTTCTAGACATCTTCTTGATACATGGCAACCGTAAGAAATAGGTTCACATATAAACTGTGAATACGGCCCATTGATAAGCACTTCCCTAATCCAAGAGAAGTTATTCCACAAGGTGGATCCTCCCTGATTCCATGCATACAGCCTTTTTTTAACAAGCACTCAATATGTGCCAGACATTGTGCTCAACGTTGCACCGCTGCTGTCTTATTTAACTCTCACAACAAACTTACAAGGCTGACATTTTTATCGTCCCCATTTTACAGATGGAGAAACAGAGACAAGTCACTTAAAAGTGGCCAGAGCTGGTGCCTGATACCAAACTTCCTGTTTCCAACCCTTGCTATGCCCCTTGCTTTTAACACAAAGGTAGTATCATCATGGGACTCCTCTTCTGGTGCTAAAATTGTGAGATAAAGGCCTCCTCCAAGTCCCAGGCTGCCCCATCTGGCATCCAGGATTGAAAGGCACTGAGGAGTTAGGGCAGGACTGCAGATGGGCCCAAGTCTCACATGGGGGCTGACTAGTATTAACTTGGCATCAGAATCTTCAATTAGCCATTGGAGAAATGATATAGTCCTAGGAAGTCAATAAGCCAACCCAAGTGTTTAAGGAAAGATAGAATCATTAATAAAAATGTAAGGAACAGCAGGAATATAAAGAGCTAGGACATGCATCTAACATGAGTAAAAAGAAAAAATTAGGGGCACCTGGGTGGCTTGACCAGTTAAGCCTCCAACTCTTGATCTCGGCTCAGGTCACAATCTCACGGTTTGTGGGTTTGAGCCCCTCATCAGGTTCTATGCTTACAGCATGGATCCTACTTAGGATTCTCTGTCTCTCTCTCTCTCTCTCTCTCTCTCTCTCTCAAAGTAAATAAATAAACTTAAAAAAAAAAAAGAAAAATGAAAACTAGTCCAAACTTTTTTTTTTAACCCAAACATTCCTAAACATCAAAGTGTAACTACACCGTACCCTAGTTTGAGAAGCATAGACCTAGTACAGGGTCCCTCTCAGGGGAGGACTCTAACTTAATCTTTCTTCCTATAGAGGCAGGTACACTAGGCATTCCAGCGAGGGCAGGGTGGAGGGCTCAGCAGAGCGGAGGGGGTCCACATTCGGGCATGGTCTCCTCTCCTGAAGGAGAGAGACAGGGAAGGGCACGCAGGGAGGGGTAGTAGTGACAAAGGCACTCACCTACTTGCACTGTTTCCCTGGGGTTAGAGCCCTGGATTCTCTTCTGGTCACTGCTCCTGAGTTGCTGGCTGCAGACTCAGCATAGGACATCTCAGCCGGGACACAGGGTTTTTCCCAGGAAAACAGGCATCACAAGCCCTGCTCTCACTCTGAGTTTCTCACTCTTCCCTGCCCCTCTCAGCTCTTCTCCCTCTCCGTTTGTTCCTCCTGGGAAACCCAACCTCTGGCAACCGTGCTTCAGTCCTGCCTCTTTTCCAGAGGACAGCCAGACAACTCCATCCCCCTCAGACTCTGCAGATGCAACTGTGTCCGAAACAACCTCCTTTCCCTCCAAATCCTCCCTTCCTGCTGGGCTCCCTATGCTTGCTCATGACAGTGCTCTGTCCTAGCCCCAGGGTAGTGAGTATAGGTATTTCTGGCTTCTTTTTCTCTTGCCCCATTGAACTGATTTTTAAAACTTCTCGGGGCGCCTGGGTGGCGCAGTCGGTTAAGCGTCCGACTTCAGCCAGGTCACGATCTCGCGGTCCGTGAGTTCGAGCCCCGCGTCAGGCTCTGGGCTGATGGCTCGGAGCCTGGAGCCTGTTTCCGATTCTGTGTCTCCCTCTCTCTCTGCCCCTCCCCCGTTCATGCTCTGTCTCTCTCTGTCCCAAAAATAAATAAAAAACGTTGAAAAAAAAATTAAAAAAAAAAAACAAAAAAAAAAACTTCTCATTACATTTCTGAACTATTTCTTAACTTTATCCCCTCTCATTCATTGACACTGCCGTTCAGAGGTCATTGGGCACCCAGCTTGGTGCATTCCTCTTCCACTCCCTCCTAAGTAGCTGATCTTCCTGCCCCCATTTCGATGCCTCCCCCCACCCCCCATAAACCTCATGGCGCACTACACTACCACCAGAGTGACCCACTGAACAGGTACCATAAAGTGAATCGTCTCTATAGTCATTTTCGATGGGCTTCATTGTGGCAATGTGTCCTACCTGACATCCTGACAATTTGGTCCCATTTGCCTATCCGGTCTTGTATCCCATTGTGCACACACATGTGCCTGATTCCTCTGCTGCCTCCTCTGCCCAGAATGTTCCCCCCACACCCTGGATCTACCCTCTTAATTCCCAGTTCCTTCTCTCAACCCAATACCTCCAAAATAAAAATTCTTCTTTCCAAAGCTTTTTCAGAACACCCTCAATCAGAAAAGGAATCCCTCCATCCCAACACCACCACATTGCCGTGTGACTCTGACAGCCCCCATCACAGTCTATAGTTTATCCTTGTGATTTATGTTTTCCGATCCTCCCAAATGACTACGTGTTCCACAAAGACAGACTCTCTGACTTACTCCCCTTGCTATCAATTCTCATTGCCTCGTCTGAAGCAGGTGTTTAATAAATGTCAGCTGGATTTGATTTTGAGCTCATAAAAAAAAATTCTGAAAAATCACCGAGGATTCCTTATGGCACAAACACTTTGGACTACCACAGTCTCAGGGTCAAGACTGCAGTCAGCCTAACGCTAACGACGCTCAGGGGCAGCAGCATGGGTATTTGCGAACTATTGTTCCCAACAGTGCAGTCAGGGCAGGGTGGAATTAATCAAGAGCAAAAGGAGCACCTGGCATTGTCACACAGGCCACAAAAATGTAATTAAATTGAAGATAAAGGGAATTACAGTCTGCAATATAATATTTTTAAAAGCCATGTTAGTAGAGGAGGAGGTTTACTGCCAAATGCCCCCTGTGTGTTTATTTAATCAACATACCACCTAAGACAGTGCCACATTAAAAGCTTTTAATGAAACAGTCATTCAGATATTAGATTTGAATTCTGGTCAGCATGCTAAAGCTCTTCCACAAATCTTTTAAAAGCAATTTCCACTCTGTAGCTTCCTAGTAACAGCAGAAACATGAATCAACATATGCTGCATTGATTTGGGGTTTCCATGGAGACTGGAAGGACACAGGGAAGGGAAGGACAGAAAGAGGCCACTCGGCCCAAAATTCTACTTAAAAAAAAAAAAAATACGTCTCGATTTCATCCCTCTGAGTATTAGCAGCCTCATTTCCTGCTCATCAGTTCAAGCATCCAGATATTTAATTTGTAATAAGTCTGCTCAACTTCTCACGAGGAATATCAGAGGGGATGCGGAAAGAAGTCAGCAAAGGTGTGGGCCCATGAGGTTTGCACAGAGACCCGAACGAGCACAGGATCTGGAATGAGAAGAAAAGACCTCTGGTCCTAACTCTGCGTCAACTAGCTCCATGACACTCACTATCCTAATGTGGTCTTAGCTATGTGGTCACTAACATCATGAAGATAAAGGGAATTACTGTCTGCAATATAATATTTTTTAAAAGCCATGGTAGTAGAGGAGGAGGTTTATTGCCAAATGCCCCGTGTGTTTATTTAATCAACAGAGCTTTGAATTTTGATTTCTTCTCCCATAAAACACAAATGAACTGTCCTGTTTATTTTTCAGAGTGGCTATAAGAAAGAAAAGGATCCTATAAAGGATCCTATAAAAAGGATGTGGGAAGGAAGATGCCTTGCAAATTCTAGTCCACTGTATGCCCTACCACAGATGGTCCCCGACTTATGATGGGTCCACCTGAGATTGTTCCCCTTATGACTGTGTGACTTTGCTGTGGTGAGAAAGGGACACACATTAAGTGGAGACCAGACTTCGTGTTTTGCATTCTGCTCTTTTTCTCAGGCTGGTGATACGTGGTAGGATGCTTGCTCATGATCCTGCACAGCGGCAGCCGCGAGATCACAAGAGTCAACAACTAATACCCTTACAACCAACCTGTATGCTTACAACCATCCCGTGTTTCACTTTCAGTGCAGTACTCAATACATTACATGAGATGTTCGACACTTGATTATAAAATGGGCTTTGTGTTGGATGATTTTGCCCAACTGTAGCTAAAGTAAGTGTTCGGAGCATGTTTAAGGTAGCCCAGGCTAAGCTATGAAGTTCGGTAGGTTAGATGTATCAAATGCATTTTTGACTTAGGATATTTTCAACTTATGATGAGTTTATCAGGACATAACCCCATCATAAGTCAAGGAAAATCTGTATTATACTTGGTGATACTCTGGACTTCTCTTTAAATAGAATTTTGCCAGGGGTGCCTGGGTGGCTCAGTCAGTTAAGCATCCGACTTCGGCTCAGGTCATGATCTCACAGTTCGTGAGTTTGAGCCTCGAGTCGGGCTCTGTGCTGACAGCTTGGAGCCTGGAGCCTGCTTTGGATTCTGTGTCTCCCTCTCTCTCTGTCCCTCCCCACTTCACACACTCTCTCTCAAAAATAAATAAAAATATTGAAATAGAATTTTGCCAGCAAGTAAGTATATACGTCTTTTTAAAAAAATCGCTGATTTAGTGGGGAGTATACTGACCTGGAAAAAAGAAAAGTGGGTTGGACAGGCCTGAGTTTCAATCCCTACTCTGTAATTTTCCAGATCTGTGACTATGGGCACGTTACTCCTCCTGAGTCGTTTTCATCACAGGTAGAATGAAGATAACAGTACCAAAGCTGTAGGCTTATTAGAGGATTGTTACATGGATTAACCGAGTGGCTCGAGCAATGCTTGGCAAACGGCAAACGGCAAATGGCAAATGAGTGTGTAATGTGAGCCACGATCATTAGCCGTCTCGTCTGTTTCGTCATCTGTAAAATGGGAATTAGGATTCCTACTACTTCCCTACTTCACATAGGGGATTACTTGGATGACATCTGCCCACTATTTGATACACTGTTCGGGAAAATGCCCTAAATGAATACAACGTTGTTATTAAAATATTCATGTGTACTACCTGCTAACCGAGGTGACACAAAAATGTATGAAACACGTTTGTGAGGCTTTTCAAGCGTCTTGGTGGATAGGGGGTTACATGTGTCTCTGGTACCTTTTTCATTCTCTTTTGTTCCTCTTGAGCTCTCATGTGTCTCCTTACCACTCACTGAGCCTTTTCTGTCCTCTTTTCTTTATTCACTATTGTTATGCTTCTCCTTTTAAGTGTATCTAGAAGGAATTTTAAAATTAAACTTCAGAAACTTTGGAGTCTAATGCAATTGTTCCTTAGGCCTCCTAAAATTAAATGGTACACCAACACGGGGCAAAATGACACAAAATGAAATGTTATAGGGATTTTAGGAATTATAGGACTGTTCCTCCAACAATGGTCACCAGTGTTAGATGTGTGTGTGTGTGTGTGTGCGTGTGTCCACATACACGCACACACACACACACACACACACACACACACACATATCTATCTATCAACCAAATGCAATATGTGGAGTTTATTTTGGACCCTGATTCAAATTTAAAACCATAAAATATTACAAGAAATTTAAGCACTGATTAGATATTGATATTAATGTGATATTGAGGGGTTTTTTTTCTTAAGCAACTTATTATATAGAGATACATTCTGAAATATTTAGAGTTGAAATAATATGTTACCTGGGAATTGCTTCAAAATCATTTAGGGTGGATGGGAGTGCAGGGTGTTGAAGCTGGGAGGTTATACACAGGTGTTCCCTGTTCTATTCTCTTGTGTATATTTAAAATTGTGCATAAAACTGTTTTATATAGTGTGACCACTGACAATATATGCTTCAGTAAAATAAGCCTATGAAGTGTAAACTATTAGTGCAAGAAAACTGAAATACAGAAAGAGGCAATTTGAATAGGAATTGATTTCCTGTATTGTAAGTTTTCTTTCCCACGAATAAATCCATTTTCAGAAAAACCTTTTATTTGACTTCTATGGAGCAGTTGCCAAAATTCATAGAGGTTTCGAGGGGGTATGAGTCTTTGTTATCACCTACAGAAAGTAAACTTTAAAGACTTTGCCCAAGGTCACATTTCGTAAGGCATGGTCAGAACTCCAGCCCAGAGCTCCTGGGGTGGAATCCCGCCATATCCTTTCTGCCCACTGCTGAGCTGCCCATCTCCACAACCAGAATCCAGGACGGTAAGTAAGTCTTGGATCAGGATACAAATGACGACCTGTGTGCTTACCTCCCCAACCCTTCTTCATTCCTGTTGTAACCTCAGCCTCAAACAGTGAACTTGGCTTTTACAAACTAGCTTCCCATTGGCCAGCTGGCTTCCATGAAGGCAGCTGAAGGGTGGGAGTCCACAGTGGAGGCAAAGAGAGGGCTCATGCAACACACACAATCCTACACACACCCCTACCCTGATCTCCTGGTTCACCAAGATAATTGAGGCCTCAGATATGAAGTATCTCAAGCCCTTTCCCTGTCTCATCCCCTGCGATTCTAGCCACACTTACACACAACTTTCCTTCCTTCCCACCATTCATGGATGTGTCTACTCAAGGTAAATCCTTCCTCCTGTGGCCCTGAGCCCCTCCTTCCCATCTGCCCTGCTTTATCAACCCTGTACCTTTATTCTTTCCTTCTCCCATGTTATTCTATACTTATAAATAAAAATACTCTTTCATTACAAAAATATTCTCCCCTGGGGTGGGAGTTTCCTCCTTTTGTCAGCAAAGCTCCCTGAAAGAATTTCCTGTTTCCCCACTTCCTATCCCTTCCTCCATCCTTTGCAGTTTGGTTTCCATCCCTACCGCTCCCTTGAAAGAGCAACTTCCATATTGTGAGGTTCAGTGGTCCATGGTCCTTGTCTTCATGGACCTCTGGGTGCATTTGCTATGGTGGTGATTTAGTTTTGGCACCTCCACCCCCTCGACCTCCTTGGTCTCCTTTGCTGGCTCCTCCTCTGCCCACTCCATAATGCTGACATTCTCCTGCCCTCTAACCTTGGTTTCCTGCTCTTCTCTCTTTAAATGCTCCTTGGGCAATCTCATCCTCGCCTGTAGTCCCAACTACATTGGGTATACTGACCACTTCTGAATATTTTCCTCTAATTCTGGTCGCTCTTCCAATCATATAGATTCTTTACAGCCCATGGGTTGCTGAACATACCCGTCAGGTATCCCACAGGCACAACAAATAAAAATATGTCTAATAATTAACCATATCATAGCCCCTTCTTCTCCTGACCCATTTTATCCCCCACCCCACCCCCATCACCTTACATACACATACAAATCTTCCTCTGGAATTCCTGGTCTCAGTTTCTGACACCACCAACCACTGAGTAACTCAAGCCAGAAATAAGGAAGTATTTAGACACTACTCCCTTTTCTCTTATCTCCTATAGTCAACCAATTACCAGATCTTACTGGTCAAATCTCCCTCATCATTTTCACATCTGTCCCCTCCTCTCCATCCTTACTAGTACTGCCCTGCTACATGTCCCACTTGTTCATCCCTGGTTCTTGTCCTCGTTGTCTTTGGTATCTGTGATCAACCTACCCCCTTAACTTCAGCTCCATTTTGCAGCCATAGTAACCAGTTTAAATCACAAATATGACTACATTCACTTCTCCTCACAACCTATAAGCCCCCTGGCCTATGGATAAAGTTAAACATCCTAACACATGAGCTCCCCAAGAGCTGGGTCCCACCTGCCTCGAGGGCCACCCACCACTCCCCTGGTTTGTTTTTCATGCTCCAATGACTCCATGTGGTTCACAATCTTGAGCGCATACCACAGGCTCCACATCTCTGGGCCTCGTTCATGCCTTCTCATCCTTCAAATTGCACTTCAGGACCACTTCCTCCAAGCAGCCTCCCCTGCACACCCAGATTCCATAAGTGCCCTACCATGTGCTCCCAGACATGCTTCTGTGTATCAGAACATGGCCTGATCTGGTGCCTGCAACTCTCTTCTACTAATCAGACTCTTAGGTTCATCAAGGGCAGGAAAGTGTATTCATTCATTCATTCACTCATTCATCCATTTATTCAACTAACATTGAGGCATTTCCTGTGTGCCAAACAATGTACCAGGCAGAGTACATTACCTGTGCACATTATGTAAGTGAAAGCTGTATTTGCCATCTCTACATCTCCAACACCATGTACAGTGCCTGGCACCAAGAAGATGCTCAATAAACATTTGCTGAACCAGCCAGCAGACAAGTGAGTGAGACCATGTACAGAGTCATAGAAATGGTACAGGCTCCAGGATCTGGGGACAAGGGTTCACGTTCCAACTCTGCCCATTCATTGCTGGGTCATCTTGGCTGAAGACCTTGCTTTCTTATCTATGAAATCAGAATTACTAAGGCAATGCCAACCTCCTGTTTTACTGTAAGAATTCAGTGGGATATATAAGCAAACATGGATTGTACATTATTCAGTCTCATGAAAACATGAAGTCACACTGACGGTGTCAGTCACAGAGCAGAGGCCCAACACCAAATGGGTGTGGGGATGGAGGCTGCAGAGGAAGGGGCAGCAGGCCAGAGAGAGAGCAGCAGCAGGACCTAGTTTTCAAAGCCCTGGGGCTGTGATGTAAGCACAAGGGACTGCCACAACTGAAATGTGTCTCTCTCCTCCTATCTTGTGGTGCCAGGGCGCTGGCTATCAATCTCTTCCCCTCCTTAGGCAGTAACAAAAGCTTTACCATTTGCCATCAGGGTCTACAGCTGTGGGCAGAAGGCAGCTTCGGCCCTCTCCCCTCCTCTGAATATAAAACAAGCTGTTTCTAATCCTCCATTTTCAATGACTTTAGCCAATGGCTTTCACCAGCTCCATTCTGGCCAGCCACTTAGAGTCACGCAAAAAGGAAACTCCTCATAGCCATCAGACCAGGGGCGGGCTCTGGTGCAGCAACAGTGGTAGAAATCAGTGGAGTGGAGCCCCGGCCTCCTCCAGGGACAGCTCTCCCACTGGGATCTGCTCCTACCTTCACAGAGCCCTCAGGGAAAGGAGGCAACTTGCTTTTGAGCCTGTGCTGGGCGCACATGAATGTCCGCGCTGGGGGCAGGAGGAGGCCCCAGGGCTGTGTGAGTGCACTCTGATGCACAAAGATGCCGAGCAGATTCTAACACTTTTCCTTGAGAGACAAGGCCTGGTCGGAAGAGGCCCTCTTCCTTCGAGGACCTTTTGTTGAAAAATCAGAAGCCTTTTGGAAATTCCATACACAGCACACTAGCAAAGGACCCGATGAGAAGGCTGAAGCTTCCTGGCCAGTGAAAAACATCCTAATCCCTGAGGCGCAGATGGGGAGCAAAGGAGCACTTCTAGCAACTCTGGAGGTGTAGATGTGTGGACCAAGAGGAAATAAAAGAGCACAAAACAGTCTGGGATAGGATGGGCAGCACAAAAAGTCTAAGCCATGAAGCCATCACACAAAACAAAGCTTACATTTATGTGGCACAATCACAACCTACAAATTGCTTTCACTTCTCTGGCTGAATTTGATCAGTTCTTAACCTCCTAGCCTCAATATGCTCTGGGAAGTCGAGAGGATTAAACAGCATCATGTAGGGAAATTACCTAGCAAAGGTGTCTGGCACATCTTGGTAGCTGGGAGCTACCATTATTCCTTCTAGTAGATCTCACAAAAACCTTTGGAAGTAAGCTGGGTGCTGATTATTGTGCCCATTTTACAGACTACAGAAGCAAAGTTGTTCAGTAGCCCTGAGTGAAGGGCCCATGGTAATTCCATTAATGGCCCTAGGGAGACTTGAACCCAGGACCACCAGGGCTTTCCCTACTCTATACAACATATCAGCGTGAACAGATCTTCATCACTGAGATCCACGTTTGGAGGCTTTTGTTAATGGAACTATGATGGGATTTGCTCAGCCATCCATCCACACTCTCACTCACTCCCCTAGGAGTACCTGGCATTTGTGAAATGGCTATCGTAGCTAAGGAACCATGATCTTCAGGTCAGAGTTAACTGACCCATGAAAGAAAGACCTTGGCTTCAGTATCAGACTTAATCCAACCAGACACATATTATGAGAAAGTTTTGCAATTCTTTGTGTATTAGGCACTGGGTGAATTTTTTTTTTTTAAGTGACTAATGGAGCCGGTCCCCAGGGGTGGCTTAGTGACGCCTGGACACGGTGGACTACAGGGCTGTCTACATACTCTAACAGCCCTGTTCACCCCAGGCCCATGGACCTTCTCTAGGAAACCTACTCTAAGGACTGAGAAGAGAGCAAATGGTTAACAAAAACTAGTTTACGGGATTGATTCAGTGCTCACGGGGCTATCACTCCCAAAATAACAGCCATCGATAGCATAATATCACATTGCATGTTTACAGCTCTGAGCTTTTCCCAAACACTGATATGATCTCAGGATCACAGCTATCTCATTCCCCCACTTTCCAGCACCTCCTCCATCTTCCAAGAAAACCCTGAAGTTTTCCAAATCTGTAGGAACAAATAATCCAAAAAACAACCCACACTGCAGGATGCAGCAGGTTTTCCTTCTTATTTCATTACTTTGAAAGCACCCCAAGATCAGGACTTAGAAGGACCTGAAAGCCAGATTTTCAGGATGTGTGTGAAACAGTGGATTGACACTGAGTGGCTCTAACACAGAAACAGAAAAACCACTCTCCTCCTCCACACCTCCCAAAAGTCACTACCGAGACAGCCCCAAGAAGCACCCATTTAGCTGATGCCAGGGACTCATCACCTCCTATAAGTGGCAACTATGCCCTCAATTCACTGCTTAGCAATTGGTGACCTGCCAGGAAAAAAAAAACACACACACAAAAAAACAAAACAAAAACCCAGTAGCTATGTATGATGATGGATATTAACTACATTTATTGTGGCAATCACTTTGCGATACATACACAAACCAAATCATTGTGTTGTACACCTGAAACTAATATAATGGTACATGGCAATTATATCTCAGTTAAAACAAAAACAAAAACAAAAACAAAAAACCTTGTCCCAGCAAGTCTAGTTTTAAGAATATGTTCAAGCAAACAATCCAGAATGTGAGCAAAATTTTAATTATGATGTTATTCCAGCAATGTATATAATAATAAAACAAATTTAATTAATAAAAGAAAGAAATCAGTAACCTGCCGATGGATGTTAGTTACCTCAATGGTGGGAATCCTTTCGCCATGTATCCACCAGATCATCACATTGGACACTTTAAACATATCACAATTTTATTTGTTAATTCCACCTCAACAAAGCTGGGGGGAAAGATAACAACAGAAAAAACTGGTGACCTCCAATGTACCTTCATCTGCCTCCGACTCATTGTGATTGTGAATCCTGCACTGGAATGTGTCACCAGTGTTAGTCACCAGCAACACCGGGACCTGCACTTGGACGAAACAAAACAGATGCTGTGGGCAGTCAGACTGCTGTGCAGACGACCCACTTAAAACAGCAGCAGAAAAGACATGAATGGAGCGAAAAGAGGCAGTGCCACAGTCCTGATATCAACCCCCCCCCCCCCTCCGCCCAACAAGGGATCTGAGCGAAGAAATGGCATCTCTTGGGACCAGGAAACAGGTTTCAGGGGGTATGAGGAGTTAGGACTGGGGAGAAAAAAAGGACACAAAAAAAGGACATTTGCAGCTTGGCGCCCACTAAGTGGGAAGAATGGGCATATTCCTGCACTCTCGCTCCGGGCAAGGGTGACAGGCTTGCCCCCCTCTGCAAAGCTCTGTGACAGAATGAACAAGGACTGACAGGAGGGCAGTGCCTTTTCTGCCCTGCGGTGCCCTGCCCTTCTCAGCAAGACTTGTGGCCGGGGTTGGCCAGTCCAGAGATCCATCCAGGCCCTGCTGGAAGGAGCTGCTCTCTCTTACCTGTCTGGCGGTGGGCAGTGCCGCCGGGAAGGTGTGGCTGGCCCCGGCCCCAGCTGGGCATGGCTCGGTGAGGCCCTGAGTGACAGAGTCAGCCACCTCCTGGTACATGGGAGAGGGTGGCAGAGGGACACGGCCCACCTCACCTCTGCGCCCCTGGCAGAGCTGCTGCAACGTGCGGCTCCTGCTCCCGCTCCGCTCTGCTCACCCGCCCGCCAGGGCTTTGCATCTCATGAACAGGGAAAGAGCTGGCAGCAAGGGAAGGGGGTGGGGAGGCGGAGGGAGGGAGAGGGGCACTCTGACAGATGATGCGCACTGCCACGCCGAGTTGGGGGAGGACTGAAGACTGAAGCAGGATGCCACTGCCTGTGTTGTGTGGCTCTCCCGCTGACAGCTCATCACTGAGGGGCCGGCTGCTCTGGAGAATTCAGGGAGAGGCAGAGAGCAGGGGGGTGGCAGAAGGAGGGGGAGGAGGGAGGAGGGAGGAGATCCCCTGAGTTGCACAGAGGGGAAGGAGGTGAACTCGGGTAACTGGCATGGGGGAGAGAGGAGGCACTGCCTTGGCTCAAAGACGGACCAGGCTGGAAACATCACTTGACTAGGTGGTGTGGGGGGAAAGATGAAGCACCATATTCCTAGCCTGCTGTCAAGGTTGTCTCCATCTCCTTCCATGACCAACTGGCAAGGCCACTCTGCCTTAGAAATTTGGAATAGCTAGACACTTTAGACCAAGCACAGCTCCAACTTTCTCAAAGAGAAGGGAAAAGCTGGCAAGAAAGACTATAATGCATGAAACGTTTGGTGTCACACATCACTCTACACTGCAGGCAAGTCTGAGTGCCCCTCTGCCACCTGCCCAACCTGTGACCAGGAGGTTGCCGTGGCAAGAACAGGAGCAAAAGGGAGCACCCATCCAGAGGGGATGGAGCATGTCACATGACGCTTCTGTCTGTAAAGTTCCATTTGGATGGTCAGGAGCAAAATCTGCTGGGCAGCTTGGGCCAGTGCCTGGAGAAGCTTCTTAGCCTGAGGGCTAACCCGCAGCATCTGATGCTAGAGTCTACCTGACCTGCCACTGACATGGGGCAGGTTCACTGCACAGGCCCCGGAGCTGACAGTCATCAGCTCTATTTACAACCACAGCAGAGGAAGAGGCTGACAGGAAAGAAAATAAACAAACAGTGGAAGCCGGAGAAGGACCAAAGGAAGCTGCAGCTGGGGAACACTCAGCAAGCTCAGCTAATGAGGGGAAGAGAGATCTCAAATAAGGGCCTTCTCCGGAGGGAGGGGACGGGATGCTGCAAATTTCCAGGGACTTGTCCATCCCTGGTGCAAGCTAGTGCTCTTCTTCAGGTCTGTCTCCAGAGTCCTGCCAAGCACTGCCCCAGATGACCCCTCGGGTATGGCGGATGGTCAGCACACTGCCTCTACAGATGGCCACAGTCACCATCTCACTGCTGCGTAAAAACATCACACCAATTCAACAAGATCAGGTCAATTCAGCCAGCCGTCATTGGAGCCTACTGTGTGTTGGGGGGATGCAAAGATGACTAAGACAACCTAGTTCTGTCTCACAGGGTCCAGAAGGGAGACAGATTTAAATAAGTGACTCCAATGCATGGACATAAGTAAGCTCAAGACTCAGTGCCACCTCAACACTGAGGGAGGGGACAGCCACCTGACAAATCACATACGTCCTCCCAGAGGAGGCCTCATCTGACCTGCACTTTGAAGATGACCTGTGGATTTTGACAAGCTTGAGTTCAATGGGGGAGAACTCAAGGCAGAGGAACAGCCTGGGCAAAGGCAGAGTCTAAAGGTGCCTGGTGTGTTTGGAGCAGAAAGTGAAGCGGGATAGGAGGCCACCATGGAGGATGTGATTTAAGGGGCACATTGTGACCAGATAGGAAAAAAAAAAGCTTTAAATAAAAGAGTGTCATTTTCATGATCAGACCTGTGCTTTGAGAAGACACATTTGAGTGATGAGGGACTGGGAGAGAGGGAATCCAATCAAGGTTATGTTGTAAATCCCTAGGCGAGAGGATGAGAACCAAAATGAAACAGTGCACCTGAGAGGAAAGAACAAAGTACAGAGATTTGGGAAGGCTGGATTGGCAGGGCTTGATCTGATGTGAGGGACTAAGGGGGGGTGTTCAGAACAGGAGAGGGTGGGAAGGAGTTGAGAATGGACCTACAATCAGTTTGCTAGGGGACCTCAGTCCTACAACTGCAAGGAACTGAATGCAGCTAAAAAACCCAAATGAGTGAGGAAACAGGTCCTTCCCTAGAGCCTCCAGAAAGGAACGCAGCCCTGTCAACACCTTGGTTTTTATCCCAGTGAGGCCCATGTCAGATTTCCTGGCTACAAGACCATTGGGATATAGTTTGTGATCATTTGTTATGACGACAGCAGAAAATAATATACAGAGGCTGTCCTTGGTTGTAGTTAGGACATTTCTTGCATAATGTAGACGTACAGAAACAGTTGAAGAACCAAAATCAGAAATTAGATAACCTCTGCTTTTGGACATCTGGGTGGCTCAGTTGCTTAAGCATCTGGCTCTTGATTTCTGCTCAGGTCATGGTCTTGTGGTTCATGAGTTTGAGCCCCACATCAGGCTCTGCACTGATAGCTCAGAGCTTGCTTGGGATTCTCTCTCTGTCTCTCAATCTCTCTCTCTCTCTTTCTTTTTTTTTTTTTTTTTTTTTAATTTTTTTTTTAACGTTTATTTATTTTTCAGACAGAGAGAGACACAGCATGAACAGGGGAGGGGCAGAAAGAGAGGGAAACACAGAATCGGAAGCAGGCTCCAGGCTCTGAGCCATCAGCCCAGAGCCTGACGCGGGGCTCGAACCCGCGGACCGCGAGATCGTGACCTGAGCCGAAGTCGGATGCTTAACCGACTGAGCCACCCAGGCGCCCCTCTCTCTCTCTCTTTCTGTCCCTTCCCCCACTTATGCACTCTCGCGTGTGCAAAATAAATAAATAAACTTTAAAACAAAACAAACCTCTGCCTTTCACTGAAGTGTAAGTTCTAAATATCTCCCTTAGAGTATATCACTCTCACACATACACGCACACACACATATGCATGCACGCACACACACATCCCATAAATGAATGTCTGAGCTCAGTCTTAAATGATTTGTTAGCCCCCCTCCCTTTTTCAGGCATATTCTACTTCCAGCAAAAGTGGCTGTGTCTCTCTGATTGATTAGCCATTGTTGAGGAAGGCTTCCTTTGCTCTCTCATATAGTATCACCTGTCATAGGGAACCTAGTCAATGCTTAAGGTTTAAGAGAAGGAAAGGAGGGAGGGGGCCACCTCCTTTGTCAGCAGAAGGGAACCTCTGGCAATGAGAAAGCAGAACCTGACAACCTGAAGAAAAAAAAAAAAAGGAAACAAAAACAGGAAGAAAATCCAAATAACCCAGTCCCAGGGTAGGAAGGAGATTCCAAATAGAAAGAAAATAGAATAGATGAATGGACAGATAGATACAGTTAATTAAAGGAACAAAGAAAGCTGAACCCTACCATATGGACCAATTTATATATCTATCTGTTAGAGTTCAATCCTCTCTATACGTGGGTGCATGTGGGCACAGGCCTGCGTGTGTTCATGTGCAAACACACACATGAGCATCACTCACAGAGATTGAAACTTGCAAGTATCCAAAGGCTATTTACAGAGAATAGAACTTATACCTATCCAGGAATTCAGCTCGGAACTTATTAACTCGGAAGTTATTCTGTAGGAAGTCTGAATGATCCTTCAATTATACCCACTTCTCCCCTATCCCCATTTCCATAGGCAGCAAATGGAAATGGTCAAGAACATGGATTGTGGCAAGCTAAGAACAGGTACTCTGTACACAAATTCCAATTCTGCCACTTACCAGTTTTGTGACCTCAAGCACATCACTTAACCTTTCTGTGATCCAACTTTTCTTTTTTCTGTAAAACAGGGATACCCATAGCACCTGCCTTATAGGGATGTTATGAACATTAATGAGTTTATATGTAAGCAGCCTAGACTACTAATGGATATCCCATCTACCCACTCAGGATCAATGTCCCCCTTGATTCCTCATAACATCCTATACTTACCCGTGCTTATGTGTTTCATTATCTGGTTTCTCATCTGTGTATTCCCATTAGACTATAAACTCCATGAAGGCAGAAACTATATCTTGTTTCACTTTGCTTTCCTCACCTCATCCCATGTGCTCAAAAAATCAAAGATGAAATGGAGCTTTCTTTCTTACCTAAGATTAAATTCCCAGGGTACAGGCATAGGTGTTTCAAATATTTATCAGTGCCCAACTCCTGCAGCCTCTGTGGAGATGTGAGGAAATCTCCACAAGCTTACTGGATGAATAGAAACATGTGATCTAGTCACCACTATGGTACCAATCGACAACCAGTCAACTGCCAGACTTGTGAGTGAGCTCATACTAGATAACCCAGGCAACAGTCAATCCACCAGCTGACTCTGGACACATGAACAACATTAGCAAAGCCAACCCAATCAGGATTGTCCAAATAACCTACATCATTAGGACCTTAATATATGTTTGTTGTTTTAAGCCAAGAAGTTTTAGAATGTTTTGTTACACAGCAAAAGCTCAGATACATCATTGAGTAGCCCAGATTTTGAAGCCCATTCTGGGTACTTCTAGCTCCACTCCCTGAACACCATTTTCATCGTAACTGCCCAACTTTATTTCTGACATTAAAGAGCAAAACTGACATAGGTAAATCAATGAAACCCAGGCTTTATGAGAAAGTCAAGTTGTGTTTGTTTCTTCTGAAACCTTGGACAACCTTTCTTTGTCTCAGGATGGTAAATATTTTTTCAGGGTCGTTAAATTGTTCTTGTATATAACAGGTATGTTCATCTACCCACCTATAATGGCACAATCCACTTATCAAACACAGCTTTGAAAGTTAACTTCGTGCAGGCTATTTTGCCTAAGTGTCTAATTTTCCTACAGGAATTGCTTACTCTTGGAGAGCAAAGAGTCATTCCTTTTTACCCTTCACAGTGCCTCGTGTAGCATTTCAGTGATTTCCAGACCTATACATCATGGCCCAGTTAAATTTATAAAATTCCCAAATGGCAACCACAGGGTCATCAAACTTTTATTTTTCCAAATAAGAACATTAAAAAGAGTTATCTACCATTGCCATAATTTTATACAATAAAGATAAATTTTTAATGTTTATTTTTGAGAGAGAGAGAGACAGAGTGTGAACAGGGGAGAGGCAGAGAGACAGGCAGACACAGAATCTGAAGCAGGCTCCAGGCTCTGAGCTGTCAGCACAGAGCCTGATGTGGGGCTCAAACTCACAAACTGTGAGATCATGACCTGATCTGAAGTCGGATGCTTAACCAATTGAGCCACCCAAGCACCTTAAAATAAAGATAATTTTGGGGCGCCTGGGTGGCGCAGTCGGTTAAGCGTCCGACTTCAGCCAGGTCACGATCTCACGGTCCGTGAGTTCGAGCCCCGCGTCAGGCTCTGGGCTGATGGCTCAGAGCCTGGAGCCTGTTTCCGATTCTGTGTCTCCCTCTCTCTCTGTCCCTCCCCCGTTCATGCTCTGTCTCTCTCTGTCCCAAAAATAAATAAAAAAAAAAATAAATAAAATAAAATAAAATAAAGATAATTTTGATGCCAAAAACATACAAAGGACATAATCTCAGAATAAAGGATAATTCCTCCCATGAAAGCACAGCTAGCAACCCTGCACCCACATTTAGGTACATAAAATTAATATAAATATTTAAACACGTACACATTCATATGCACATGTATGTGTGCATATGTGTACATACGTGTGTGTGTGCGCGCACACACACACACACACACACACACACACACACTGCATTGTGTTATTTTTTTCTTCCATTTTTCTGTGACCAGTGATGACTTTATCTTTGGCACCAATAGATGAACTTGATTTGGGAACCACTGGCCTACAACATTGCATGTACAAAACAATTACTTGGTGGAACAGCTAGGGGATATCTTAGCATTCACAACTTCTGCTAAAGAGGTTAGTCTTTCTTCAGACCGACCTGGAAGCTGACACTAGAGCAAGTACTGACCTCCCACCACTGCAGCAGATATAAGTGAGATAAATTTTCAGCACCATGAAAATGGACGTATTGTAACAAAAAGCTGCCAACTCACATTTTCCCAGAACACTTTGAGGGAAAACAATCTTCTTCCATTTCAGCACACTCAGAATTGTGCAGCTAATGGAGCTCAGGAATCCTACTGAGGGGACTCTGCAAACCAATTCTGAATTTTGAGAAACTGCACACTGCCTACAGTCACTCTTAAACAGGCATTTAAGAAAGCATCGCCTCTGACACTAGTATCTAACATGAATGGCCCAGTACACAGAACTGGTCAACGGACACTGCAGAAGCAAATGAAAGAATAAGAGAGTTCCTGCCTGAACTGAAGAGACATTTCCCAGTCTACGTCGAGTCTTTAGATATGAGAGATGGGACATAAATAGCAGAACACACTACAGTCCAATGTACATGTGCGCAAGCTTAAGATAAGTGTTTAGTAAACTGCTTGTATATATCCTGTGTCTCATAGATGTGGAATTTCAAAACTTCCATAGAATCAAGCACCTACATCTACCCACTTAAGAGCATCTATATAAATATATGGTGCTCAATATAAAATTTGATGAAAAGATGAATGAACAAATGAACTTCTACAAGAGAGACGATTTATTTATTAACTTAAGCAACATATGTTTATTTAATGCCTCTTATGGGCCAGGCACTGTGCTAAGGCTACCTACCATTGCTAGGAATACTCCCATGAACAAAACAATCTTGGTTTTTTGTCTAGCTTTCATTCTCTCTACTCTGCTTCTTGTCCCTTCGTCAAAGTCCATCTAATTTAAGAATCCACCAGCTAGTCCTGAAGATAGCTCATAGACATCCCAAGGCCATTCTCAACGATGACCTAAGAAGCCCATCTTTTGTTTTTCAACCACTGTTGGCTCCAAATCTAGTCTGTTATTCTAAGCCCTTAGGTCTGAATTGACTGCTAGAGTTTGAATCTCTTCACTTGCCCTGGTGGATCTCAAACCTGGCTCACTTCCCTTGAGGTTTTCAATCCTTCTGCCGTAGGTAGGAATCTTCACGCAATTTCCAGCCCATTAGGGGGCAGCCACTGAAGACAGCTCCTTCCTAACAAGAAAGAAGCTCTGACCCTTCTATGAGTCATTCCCTTATTCTTAAGTAATCCTTCTCTTGTCTTGAAAAAGAGCAACCCTTCAGCTATTGTTAAAAATAGATATCTGAACCAGGCTGAACTCCAGCTGACAACTGTAATCAAAATTCTGATACCCAGAGAGGGCAGACCATGTATGAAGAACCCTTATAAAATACTACCTTAACAAGGCTTATTCCTTGTTGAAAGATGGAAATAAAATACTACATTTTCTCAATTCTAAGACACATTTTTTTCTCACATTTTAACATTTCTGTGGCCAAGATGTTTTACAATCAGCATATACTTATAATGTGGTAAGGTTGGTGACCCCGATCCGCATCAATGCCCCTCAAAAAATAACGCTGTATTAAAAACATAACTCATCTTTCATTTGATGGAATCTTGTAATTGGGAAAATGTAGTGGGCCACAACTCTTCATTGCCAAAGGCCAGGCGAGTGCTTATTAAAATGATTCAAATTGAAGTAGAAGAAAAGAAAGGCCATGAGAAAGGGTAGGATTTCCAAAATCTTTAATGCATTAATAATGTCTCCAATTCAGGGAACCAGAGGCAATACTAGGAAGGAGGACACAAATAATCACTTTCCTCACTTGACAGTTACTAGAATGGCTGATGATCATGTAAAGTGAAGGATTTTGAGTTCCTCTGTTTCTCCCTTCCCCTGCTACCCTCTGCTAGAATGGTGAACAATATAAAATCAGGGAGAAGGAAGAAGCCAAAGCCATGAAAATTCAACAAACTAGTTGACAGCCTTTGATAAGGAGCTGACACCATCTGGGTCATTGTATGGTTTATTTCTTCGTTTAGATTTTTGTTTTATTGTATTCATCATAGGACTTAAGAGGGCAGGTTCTGGAACCATAAGACTTAAGAGGGCAGGTTCTGGAACCAAACTGTCTAGGTTTGAATCCTGACTCCACCACTTAAAAGCTGTGTGACTTTAGGCAAATGATTCAATCCTGCTGTGCCTCAGTTTTCATATCTGTAAAACAGGGATCATAAATAAGTTGATACCTGTACACTTACAGAAATGTCTGCCACATAGAAGCACTCAGTAAGGTCATTTATTATTAATACTTGAAATTTCCTTGAAGAAAAATAATCCCTTCTCTCTGGAAAGCCAAAAAAGAATTCCATAAAGCCCTAGAAGAAACTTACATCTTTCCCTGATGCAGAATTATTTCCCCTCTAAGATTAAAGTCACATAAACCTTTCCCCAGGACTTTTCCTTTTTGTGGATGAAAAAACAACATCAGCAATCTTATCTAGGTGAAGGTGAATTTGCTGCCGAGCAAAACCCTCTTTCAAGTGTTGAAAATTTCACCAGTCCTGAATAAGAAAAGGGTAGAGTGGTCCCAGCTGGAGTCAGATGCTTATCATGATTTTGTTTGACTCTGAAATAAGTCTTACCTCATAAACACAGAATTTCCTGAGGAGACTGGAACAAGAGGAATTAGCAACTGTGTGCACACATCTCTGTAATGAACGCGTAGTTCCATATGTCACCACGTCCATGTAAGTGCTCAGAGACTTACTGTATGTCTGCAAAAAAAAAAAAAAAAAAAAAGCACCCAGAGAAACATCAAGTATTTATTTGGGTTAGACTGTTTTTTATAATCCTGCAAAAAGTTACACACAGAAGATGGGTTATTGCATACAGGGAGCTAGGACTCAGGCATCCTGATTCATCCTCTCATATTAAAGGCAGCCTCTCCTTTGTTGCAAATGACATATCAGATAAAGAGTATCTAAAATATATTTTAAAAATGTATACAACTCAACACCCCCAAAACAAATAACCCGATTAAAAGTGGGCACAAGATGGGGCGCCTGGGTGGCTCAGTCGGTTAAGCGTCCAACTCTAGGTTTTGGCTCAAGTCATAATCTCACAGTTTGTGGGATTGAGCCCCGAGTCAGGCTCTGCGCTGACTGATAGAATGGAGCCAGCTTGGGATTCTCTCTCTCTGCCCCTTCCCCCACTCTCCCTATCCATCTCTCTCTCTCTCTCGTTCTCAAAATAAATAAGGATTAACACAAATGGGGACAAGACATGAACACACGTTTCTCCAAAGACATAAAGATGGCCAACAGATACATGAAAAGATTCTCAATATCACTCATCATCAGGGAAATATAAATCAAAACTATAATGAGATATCACCTCACACCTGTGAAAATGGCTAAAACCAAAAACACAAAAAAACACAAATATTGGCAAGGTTGTGGAGAAAAAAGAACTCTCATGCACTATTGGTGGGAATGCAAACTGGTGCAGCTACTGTGGAAGTCAGTACGGAGGATCCTCAAAAAATTAAGAAAAGAGGGGCGCCTGGGTGGCTCAGTCGGTTAAGCAGCCGACTTCGGCTCAGGTCATGATCTCGCGGTCCGTGAGTTCGAGCCCCGCATCGGGCTCTGTGCTGACAGCTCAGAGCCTGGAGCCTGTTTCAGATTCTGTGTCTCCCTCTCTCTGACCCTCCCCCGTTCATGCTCTGTCTCTCTCTGTCTCAAAAATAAATAAACGTTAAAAAAAATTAAAAAAAAAAAATTAAGAATTAAGAACTACCCTATGATCCAGTAATCACACTACTAGGTATGTATATGAAGATTACAAAAATATCCCATGTTTATTGCAGTTTTTTTAATAATACCAAAATTATGGAAGTAGCCCAGGTACTGAATGATAGATGAATGGATAAAGAAGATGTGGTATATATACGATGGGAATATTGTTCAGCCATGAAAAATGAAATCTTACCATTTGCAACAACATGGATGGATCCAGAGAGTACAATGCTAGGGGGATTAAGTTAGTCAGAGAAAGACAGATACCACTCATATGTGGAATTTAAGAAACAAAATAAATAAACAAAGGAAAAAAAGAGAGAGAGACAAACCAAGAAACAGACTGTTAACTATAGAGAACAAACTGTGGTCACTAGAGGGGAGGAGGGTGGGGGGATGGGTGAAATAGGTGATGAGGACAAGAGAACACGTACCGTGATGAGCACTGAGTAATGTCGAGAATTGTTGAATCACCGTAGTGTACATCTGGCACTAATACAATGTTGTATGTTAACTATATTGGAATTGAAAGTAAAAAGTCAATTTAAAAAAAGCACCTTCTCCTCCTGCTGCACTTCCATCATCCTGAGCTCCTCCACCTCTGGGGCAGAGGGTTTTTCGTATCATGACAGAGACAGGCCCTCATTCATTTCATCTATTTCATCTGATGTAAAAGATATTGAAAGGGGAGCTATGGCTGAGTGGGTGTTTTTTTTTTTTAATATTTATGTATTTATTGGGGGGTGGGGGTAGGGGAAGAGAGAGAGGAAGAGAGAGAATCCCAAGCAGGTTCTGTGCTGTCAGCTTAGAACCTGATGCGGGGCTTGATCCCACCACCATGAGATCATGACCTGAGTCAAAATCAAGAGTGCGACGCTTAATGAGCTGAGCCACACAGGCGCCCCTGCTGAGTGGGTGTTTCTGTCTGCAAAGCCTGGTATGGGAAACACCAGAGGAGTTCGCTGGGTGTGTGGGGGTAGAGGAGTGGAGGGAGGATGGGGGCTTCTGCAGACAGACAACTTCTCCAGACACCTCCCAGGGAACAAAGATTAGCTTGGACACCCAGCCCTCAATGGCAGGAGGACAAAGGAAGCAGGCCTGAGAACTTCCCTAACCTCAGCCTCTGGAAACTGACGCTTGCCACAGGGAACGTAGAAAATATTTTACAAAAGAGGCTAGACGCACGCCATATGGCTGTGTCCGGAAAACTCCCATACACATCCTTGTTGGAGGCTCTTCTCCCTGTGCAGTGGCTCCCAAAAGTCAGCTTCATTGCCGTGGGGACTTAAGGAATCCGAAGGGACTCCAGGAACCACGGGGATTGCAATGAGGATGCAGGGAAGAAAAGTCTCCTGAGTGGGCTGCAACACGCTTCAGACTTGGGGACTTCCCGGCAGAACGGATATCTCTATTCCAGGAGCCAGGGGTCTGAAATCTAGAGAAAGGGATCCCTCGGGGACCATAATGAATGCTGTGCTCCGGCAGTGCCGGCATGGTTCAGCTGTTTGATTAATGCCACACGAGAAGGCAAATTTAATAGAGAGCAAACCCTTCTAGGGTGCCTGCACTGCATAAGATCCTGCACCTCACACCCAGTGAAGAGGACCACAGAGGGATTTGCGAGACTCCTTCCGGAGCTCTGGGCCGAGGGCAGAAGTGTGTAAAGAGTGTGCCTCTGTCTCAGCTTCTGAGTCCTGAATGCATAACAATGTGCCCTGAGAGCCAGCCAAGGGGAGAAGGGTTTCCATCTGCTCCTTCCCCATTCTCTGCTCCAGCGAAGGGGAGGGGGTGTCCTTCAGCTGTTAGGCCGGTCCTGTATGGCTATTGGCTGACACATTTTCAAAGCCACTCTCAAAGGCTTTGATTAGCCGGCTGTTGCTGGGCAGCAGCTGAAGCCATTTGCCCTGGAAAATGGAAGGAAGCAGGTGTAACCACTCACCCCAACCTGACCCCCCAAAACACACCCCCTCCCACCCCGCATACACTTTACAACCGACTGGGTTACTTTGTCCCTATACATTTTAATGAGTGCACCCCCTTAGCATCCCTTCCCTAAAATGTAACCAAGGGCAACACTGTTCTTGACTTCTCTCTCAAGAGAAAGGAAGTGCCAGGGGTGCCTGGGTAGCTCAGTCCGTTAAGCATTCGACTCTTCATTTCAGCTCAGGTCATGATCTCACAGTTCGTGAGATTGAGCCCCGTGTTGGGCTTTGCACTGACCATGGAGCCTGCTTGGGATTCTTTCTCTCCCTCTCTTGCTGCCCCTCCCCCACTCGCGTTGTCTCTGTCTCTCTCTCTCTCAAAATAAATGAATAAACTTAAAAAAAAAAAAAAAAAAAAAAAGGAAGTACCAGCCCAGGGTGATACCTGGGTGAGGCTCCAGGTTCTCCTCAGGCTGACTCTGGCTACAGAGGGTTCAGGACAGCTCTCCCATGGTCTGATTTCCATAGCCTTCAGGAATAGCAGAGTGACTGGAAGCCATAGGCATACTGGGAAGACCGAATACTTTTTTATTACATTCTCATTTTATTAAGTACACCCCTCCCCACCAAAACAACACTATACTTAAGAATTAATGCAATCTCAGGGCGCCTGGGTGGCTCAGTCGGTTAAGTGGCCGACTTCGGCTCAGGTCATGATCTCGCGGTCTGTGAGTTCGAGCCCTGCGTCGGGCTCTGTGCTGACAGCCCAGAGCCTGGAGCCTGTTTCAGATTCTGTGTCTCCCTCTCTCTGACCCTTCCCCGTTCATGCTCTGTCTCAAAAAATAAATAAACGTTAAAAAAAATTTAAAAAAAAGAATGCAATCTCTAATTTTTATTCACTAAATGAGATTTTGTACTTGAAAGTGCTTTGAATTTAAAATTTAATATCTGAAAGGACTCTTGCGCAATCCTCTAATCTGATCACCTTAACAATCCAGTAGGCTAAATACCTTTGGGGAAATTGAGACACCAGAAGAAAACCAAATTACCTAAGGATTTATAATAGTAATATAGAAGAACTGGCTTCATATTCAAGTTTTCCTAATCCCAGCTGAATAGCCTCTCCTACCATCCCAATTTTAATAAATAAATTGCATATATTGTGAATCATTATTGAAAAACTGTCATATATGTTTACCCAACATGCTTGTTGTGCTTTCTTGCAAGCCCGTTAAATGGGTCCCACATGACTTTTAGCCTGCTTCTTCCTCTACCTGCAGCTCTATCTCAAGTGAGGCAAAGAAGTGAAATTGGTGGCAGAATAAGAGTGGGAGTTCAAGCTGATGGACAACAGACAGCATCGCTGAGCAGGACTGTGACGCAACAGCAGCATTTCAGGAAACTTTATCTGGTAGCAAAGTACTAGCCTCAGAAGAAGAGGCAGATGGGAGTTATCACTTCTCTTGGACCATATCCATGCCCGATCTTCCTTGGGGACAAATGGAACTTTCTGCCCCTCAAAGTGTACCATGCCCCTCAAAGTACCTTCAGTGCTTGCATCACAGGGAGCTGCTGCTCCTGGGATGAGCTAAGATTACAGAGATGACCCCAAGATTAGTCTTTAGATGCATCCATCATATCTGGCAGCCTAGAAGACTGAATGCTACTTACAAAGGATTTCAATTTCCAGCTGGTGATGGTGCAGAGCCTGGATCAAACTGGAAAGCAGGTTCTTCTGTCTAAATAGGCAGAGGCAAGGGGTGCCTGGGTGGTCCCAGGGGTTAAGCGTCTGACTCTTGATCTCAGCTCAGATCATGATCTCACATAAGACTGAGCCCAGCGTCAGGCTTCAGGCTGGGTGTGGAGCCTGCTCAAGATTCTCTTTCTCCCTCTTCCTCTGCCCCTCTCCTGCTCATGCTCTTGGGCTCTCTCTCCCTCTCTCAAAAATAAAAACTATTTTAAATAAATAAATAGGTAGAGGCAAAAGTTCCAATCAGTCTTTGAGCTGAAATCCTTGAGGGGTTACGTGTGCTCTGATCTTTCCTCCCACTGACTCTTGGTTTTAAAGGACTTGCCTTGTATCTCACATACTCATTAACAAAGGACTCAACCAGCTAACTTGGGAGAGGGGTAAAGGTCTTAAGTAAAATACCAACATTATCTATGATGTTCTAAATAAGCACATATTACATTTTTCTGTGACTTCCTAAAGAAATCCAATTCTTTAACTTTGCTATCTGACCCCTAAGTGATAATAATGATGGGAATTTTAGACCAGGTCAAAGGCACAGGTCACCAGGGGATGACCCAATACTTCCAGAGACATAAAAACTTTTGTCATGACTGACACCAAACAGATGCCCATCTAACGTACTTCTATCACAGTTATCTAACTGCAGGTACGTGGCTCAGTAAGTCACCTCTAAATGGGAGTGCAGTGGGTCATTGGAAAGTGTAGGCAAATGACAAAAGGGCAGGAACAAACTTGACTGTTTGCAGCCAGCGGTTTCATGTGCTCATCCACTCATTCACTGGAGGGCCTGTTTTGTGCCCTGCACTCTGCAATGTTGAATGAGATAGAGGGGTTCCGAATGGTCCAGACTGAACATACAATTCCAAGTCAGAGCCCTGACATAAATTTTGCAAAGATTCCACCTCTAAGCTTCCACCTCTCCAAACTCCCAGCGCCTCTGCTCTGAAGAGGAAGGATCACTTTCTCCTGCAACCCAAATTTCTGGGACAGATGCCTACGTGGTAGCAAAAGCTATGACCCAGAACTGTTCCCTGGGGACTGGGGAAGTGGTGGCATCTGATGTGAATGGCAAACTTCTCTGGTCTCACAAATCCTACCTACCACCCACAGCCCAATCCTGAACAACCTAAAGAGAGAGCAAATTGAACTTGTCCAGGGGTGGTCTAAAGGTCAATTCAACATAGAATTCAGCTAAGAAAAATACCACCCTTTTGTCTTGTGTCTTCAGCTCACCACGACTTTGTTTTCTCCTAAGCCGTGCTCACAGCATCCTCCTGTCTTTTCCCTCTGTTCTAAAGTAGAAATGCAGAACCAATATCAACTATAACCTGATTATCTGCAAGAATTGGGCCAGCACAGGGTCATGGATAATAACCACAGACAATTCTGAGAAATCATTTAAATTTGCCTTTGGCCTACATTTGTTTATATGTGTGCATTTCCAAATAGATTTACCTTCCTAATTGGGTTTTGTTTGCATTCCCTCGGCACACACTGACTAGGATGTCAGGGAGGGGACAGGGGGTGGGCTGAGTGTTGAGAAAAGCTGGGTTGAGATAAAAATTTGTAGGAGTGAAACTTCTAGTTGCATCGTTCACTTAACAAATATTTATTGAACAGCAACAAATGGCATAGCACGGCACTTGGTTTTACAGGAGATGCACAGTAGGGATGAGATACAGTCTCTGCCCTAAAGAAGTTTTCCATCTTGTCAAAGGGAGTACATGAAGACTTTACATTTATACAGTTGAGATTTAACTATAGCCTTAAATGTGAGCCGAAATAGCGCTGTTTTTAACTCAAACATCCGCTTTTGATCTAATGGGACTCAGATAAATAGCGATTCCTCCAGTTCCCATACTTCAGGTTTCTGTGTTTCTCTGCTTGTATAAAATGCAAGTTTCTCAGCTTATATAAAACAGCACAGGAATCATTTCCCAGAGTACGCGAGCGTTGGCGATAATGGGTTGGAGGGGTTTCCCCTTGAGACTCCATGTCTGAATTTACTGACGAGTTAATCACTGAGGAAGCAAATACTCAATGTTTTACATTGTCCTCAGTTCAACAATTTCCAGGCAAGCCCCACCACCCCTTTCTCTTTGGTGTATATTCCCATGCCTAGAATCTGCTACACTCCCCCTCAAAAGGCAGAAGCTCTCCCCAGTTCAGTTGTCCACTGAAAACATGCCAATTTTGGAAAAGCAAGTAAGGGGCAAGGGCTGTCTTGTCTTGGACCTGTATGGAAAGTGGGACAAAAGTGTAGCACTACACCTCACCCAGATTCTCCCCACTAAAACCGGTTCCTTCCCACTTTCTCTGTCATTTCCGCTACACCAAAAGGAATTAGTGATGTGGATTATGTGTGTGTCTCTCGTTGGACTAGGGAATCCCAGATCTACTCTTACTACCCCCATTTCCAGGAGACCACCTCAGACTCAAGACATCCTTGGTAGACTGCTGGGAGGAAAAAGTGGCCTCAGGCTAGGAATGAGTGATGAATTTACAAAAGGCACCGCCAGCCAGATTACCAAAGGCCAACATTATCAGCACCATCATCAGAGGCACTCATGCCACACATGACCATTTATGTACATGCAAGCCAGGTGCAAACATGAGCCCTGGCCCCCTGACTGCAAGTGACCTATGAAATCAATTTCAGACATCAAATGACACTTTTTTACGCACAGTGAAGGGAACTGTTGTTATGTGAAATGACATACGTCAAATATATTCTTATTTTGTATCATAGTTTTTAAAAAATGCTGTACAGTATACAGCATTAATATAGGTGAGCATGAAGCAAAGAGCCTTAGGAACAATCCTATAATATTTACTGAATCAATGCTAAAGTAAGAGTAAATATTTGTACATGTACAAGGAAATGACAACCTAAATTAAAGGATACGGAATGTGGAGGGTGAAGTTCCTTTTAAAACAAGGCTGTGTATAGAACTGTTGACCCTTCCCAATTCTTGGAAGGCATTCAAGTTCCCAGAAATGCCTCTCATTCCCCTGACTCAGCAAGGAAAAAGGAGCCATCTATTTTAATAGCTTCTTCTGTAACTGAAGGGGTTTAGGAACAAGTCAGGGAGAGACGGTGCGATTCATGCCTCAGAATCCCCAATAAACTTTTTAGAAATACACTCTGTAAATCAGGATAGCAATTTGGCTCTCCTGTTCAGCTGGTGCTAATCATGCCACCTGCTAAAGTTGAGCCACAGAGGAGAAATTTGAAGACCAAGATAGAGCAGGTAACTAACCACCTAAGTAGGAAGACCTGATGTTCCCAGAATGCCTTCCCTACTCTTAAAATTAGTATGAGAGTATGTTATTTTACATGAAAATCTTGGGGCACCTGGGTGGCTCAGTCGGTTAAGCATCTGACTCCTGATTTCAGCTCAGGTCATGATCTCACAGTTTGTGAGACTGAGCCCAACATCAGGCTCTGCACTCTCAGTGCAGAGCCTTTTTGGGACTCTCTCTATTCCTCTCTCTCTCTCTCTCTCTCTCTCTCTGCCCCTGCTTGCACTCTATTTCTCAAAATAAATACATAAACTTTTTTTTAATCCAAATTCCCCTGAAGAAGTAACACTTTCAACTGTCAGTCATTTACATTTCAGTGTAAATTTGTTTCAGATCATTTTCTAAAACACGGTATTGAATGGAACTAGAAAAGATTGTGAAGACCCCCCACACACATGCCTTGGAGGATACTACTATTATAAAAGGGGCACCGAGGAAGACAGCTGGAGAGGCAATGACAGCCTTTCGACTCTGCCTTACTCAGAGCTGGCCCAGCTGAGGAACATGGCCTCCTGCCCACTAAGAACACTGGAACAACTGTGAACATTGGCCATTTGAGCTTGGCTTTAAACCTAGAAGTCCAGCTTTCTAAGAACATTGGCTTTGAACCTAGAAGTCCAAATCCAAATATAAAGCAGGGTAGGGTGTGCCCAGAAGCATCAAAAATTTGATTTTAGTATTTGTGAAACCATCTTTATTCTTTTTCCTATTCCTACCCCCACCTGCCATCAAGAGAATCATTCCAATAACCCCCTAACTTGGGAACAGATGATCTCCATGCTGTGGCCAGAAAAAGTTCAAGGGGCATAGGCATCTAAGACAGCTGTGTGGTCATCATCATCAATAAATAGCAAGTATTAGATACTTTCTATATGTCAGCATGGTGCTAAATTTTTTCTGTGGATCATTTCTTTTGCTCATCACAACAACCCATGAGATAAGGTTATCATTGTGCAATAATAACACCGAGACTTAGAGAGGCTAAGCCAAGGTTACATGGCTTGTAAGTAGTGCAGCTGAAAGTTAACCAAGGCAGTCTAACTCCAAACTCATAACCAATAGATTAAGCAGCAGCAACTCTTGGGAAGAAGTGCTAGTTGTTGAATAGTCAACCAGAAAAGTCAGCTTCCTTCTGTGTGTCTTCCACTCAGACCTCATGTCTTCACAATATGACCTGATAAAAGAATTTCTGCTCACTGTACCTCCCAGGTCATAGTGGGGAGGAAACCCTGGCCTGGGCCCTATGGTGTCCTTCAAGGAAGATGCATGAAGGAGAGACAGGACCTGGCTTACAGCCACTGTCAGCCCTGTGCTGAAAAAGCAGCCCTCTCTATGGAGGCGTGCCTGGGCTCCCCCACCCCTGAGGTGAAATAATGGCTCAGACAAGGGGTTTGAAGGCATCAATGGACTGACAGCATAATACCCATGACTTTCACAGCATGTGTCTTTCAGCTGCAGAAATAAGGGCAGGATAATTTTAGCTCTGCGTGTCTTAACACAGCTCCACCTCTCCTGCCACCAGGCTGGCTCCAGACAGGGGCCCATTGTGTCCTTCAGCACTGAAGCTCCCAGACCCTGCTAAGAACTACTGACTGCAAAGTCTGGGGAGTAAGTTTGGGCCTCAGTGGGCAACAGGGCTCTGGGCTACCACAGCTCTCGCCCCAGGCTCCAGAGCTGTGCGTCAGCAGGAAACCACTTCCTCTCTGACCACAGGCCTGAGGTGGTGACCTCTGAATATCCAAGGAGACACCGCTGCCCCAACATCTGCTCACTGACACACAGCTCCCCTCAGCAGCTCTACACAGGCAGAGGACAGGGAAAGGAAAGGATCGCCTGTGCTGAATGCTG
The DNA here is from genome assembly GCF_046562875.1 of Panthera onca. Lineage (NCBI taxonomy): Eukaryota > Metazoa > Chordata > Mammalia > Carnivora > Felidae > Panthera > Panthera onca. The sequence goes on along the minus strand of NC_138355.1, from coordinate 28,214,187 downwards.
GACAGCCGACATCCTCTGACCTAGAAAGAGTGACCTGACTGAAGTGCCTTTTCTCATTGTCCACATACCTTCTTCTCCTGATTTCTTTCTTTGGTTGTAGTGGCTCTTCCTTTTCCTGATTTTCCTCCTACTTCTTCAGCTATGGTTTTATGTATGTGTAGGGTTGTGTGTGTGTGTGTGTGTGTGTGTGTGTGTGTGTGTGTGTGTTTATCCTACATAGGAGATTGTATACCTCTCTTGTGAAATCCCCATTTTATGGGTCTTATTTCTTAGTGGGGAAAACCTAGGGTCTCATCATCTACACTCTGGCCAATTTTGCTCTCCTCAGCCCATTTCCCTTTGCTCATCCAAGGCCAGGCATAAGTGCTTACTGAGGGAAAAGACACAGGAATCTCTGAGCCTTGAAGTATACACACGTACTCCTCCCACCCAGCCACAATATGCTTGGCTCAAACTTAACAGAGCCCTTTGAAAAGATGACCTTTCTCTTTTATGGTCTAATTATGTCTCTGTATCAATGTGGCACCTCACACCTAATTGCCTTTAGAACCCAGGACTAAGCTTCCATAGCTCCTGGTGAACTGTCAGTTACTCCACAGGGCCAAAGGCTGGATGGGCACTTACCACAGGGCATACGAGCCATTGCCACTGCACGACCCCATAATGACACCATATCTCATTGGCACTTCCCTACGTAGTTGGAATTTAAAGTTCTGACAAGCTATCTCTAGTTTCTGTCTTTAAGAGGAAGATATGAAGTTGCAAACTATTGTCAAGCTAACTCTTGTGTTTTTTTTTTTTTTTCAAATATCACTACTGCCCTTTACTTCCTTTGTGATCTCAGGAAGTCTTCACAATCTCCTTGCCTCAGTTTCTTCATCTTTAAAATAGGGATAATAAAAACCGCCTATCCCTTAGGGCTATTGGGTCAAATAAATGTGAAACGCTACAGTTCTTGGTTGCAAGCAACAGAATCCAAATCTGGACAACTGAACCAATGAGACAGCTCCCAAACTCAAGAGGAAAAAACTGAACGCTCTCATCCCAGAAAAGGCAGGGTCCAGGGAAACACCAAGATTCTTGGTTACAGAAATGAACGATTTCCCCAGGGCAGCTCTATTTGGACTAATCAGCTCTATTCATTTTTCCCACTTTGTTTCATCCAACTCAAGTTTCGTATTTCCAAGAGAGAGACCCTGACTGGTGTAGAATAGGTCACACACCCATCCTCATTACCAGAGGAGGGCACAGAACTTGGATACACAGATGTGGTATAAGGCTTAAAATTAAGATCCAATATCATGTGTGCCTTGACATCTGGGGAAAACAGGGAGGACCTCAAGTGGCCTGACCATAAATTCTCCTCCCCCTCTGCTCCTGCAAATAAGGTCCTCTAGCCAAAGACCCTTTGTATCAAAAGACCAAAGGCAATACCTATTTGCCCTGGAGGAGCTGGTTTCACTGCCGACTCATGGAATTATTCAAACAACCCAATCACATCCTTGTGTGAGAACCAAGGGCCTACAAAGTCTGCCTCCCAGAGCCCCTGCTGGTTTACTCTACTGCCAAGTACGATCTCCACATGGCTCTGTGTGACATGTGGTCTTCTCCTCCCCCAGTGAGTGTATATGGCTAATAAACTGCTGTCAACCCACCTGTCTGCATCAGGTATCATGCGTCCAGCCATCCCTATCACCCTCACCAATGGGGTGAAGAAGTGGTGAATAAAACAGGTCCCCCAAGATGGCACACACCAGGGGACGGGTGGGTCCTAAGAGAAAAATCCAGGTGCTATTACCAGAAGTTGAGGAGGAAAGCAGGACAAGCACAAACAACGGGTGTTCAAGACATCATGAAAACTGTTCAACACAGAGCCTGAAAACCAGAAAGTGAACCCAAAAATGTAGGTAGTAGAAATACTATTTCCACATTGTCATGGAAATCAACAGTCCCTGGAAAGAATCTCCCAGTGTAGCACTTGCCATGTTTATAGAGTACTTTCTGCCCTCTTCCCTGGCACTTCTTCCCAGCACCTTCACGGCAGTGCAGAGCAACAGGCATCGGGAAGTCAGAGGGAACACCCCCGTGCGTGACACCCCCTTGCGTGGGATTCCTGCCTTGAGCAGATGGATGAGGCACCAGGGGTACATCACACAAGCACCTTGCTCTGCAATTAAACTCACTGTCAGCCCAAAATGCATCAGGCTGGAAGTGAACAGGTGATAAGCCAGTCACTCCCTTCACTGAAGCACTCCCCTGATTATCTCCCTCCTCCAGGTAAGAGTTAAAAACACTATTTCTGGCAAGTACTGGCCTTCAAGGCAGAAAGCATGGCCACTGGATGACGTATAATCACAAATGCTAGACAGAGCCCCCGGACCTCAAACATCAACCTGTTGCCTATCATTCTGTCATTAAAATGTAATTCTTCCAGTGTCTGAGAGTCCTTTTCAAAATAACACAGGTCCCACCTCGTTGGCAAATACCTTTCCAGAGGGTTGCTCTCTTTATGCTGAAAACCAAAATAGGACACAGACTGGGTACCTGACTGGAAGCAGAACACCTGACTAGGACAAGACCCAGGAGGAAGGAAAGGAGGACTGAGAAGTGGCTGGGGACACACACCAGTGACAAATATCAAGACAGCTACTCAGTGGGCTGGGGTCAACCAGCACTGGCCCCTTCTGCTGTAGGACCAGCCAACTTAGTGATGTGGCCACAGTCAGGCATCACCTTAACACCTCTGTCTGCCAAACACTTGGCATCTGCATTGACAGCCAGGAATATGCTGGCTCCAGATATTGGCTAAGTTCCAAACATTTTCAGATGCTGCATAGAGCCTGGGATCTCAGCTCCTTGAGCACCAGGAAACCCTAACTTGGGCTTCCCACCATGTCAGCCCCTATTTTCCTCCTTGGCTTCCCATCATCCTAGCGCTTCACATTTGTGTTATGTTTAGAAATAAAAATTCTTGAGTAGCTGCATACACAGCTCTCTGCAGCTTAAAAGTGCATATAATAACAGTATAGGCAACAATTAAACTAAAGACTTTCTTAAATGCCAGGGACTTTATAAATATTATCCTATTTATTTCCCTACAATAATCCTGAAGGTGGGCTTTGTTACTCCTGTTTAACAGGTGAGAAAATCTAAGTCTAGATGTCAACGGACTTGTTCAAAGCCACACAGATAGTAAGCAGTTTAGCTAGGACTCAAATCTAACTGCAAGGCCTCTAATATACTCATTGCCCCTTGAAAAAAGGTGCTGACTTATCATCATGGCCTAATCATGTTGGGAAGGTTTGCCATATACCCATGCAGGATGCATGAAAACATGACAGTTTTTCCTGGAGTTTTTACTCAGGTGTTCAGGATGTAAACTCATCCAACCACTTGGACGTCAATCCATGGCCACATTTGACCTTATTACCCAGGTCTCGGAGAGCCCAGACCCTGCCCTAGAAGTTGAATAAATAAGCATATCTTGCCACTTCTGAATTCTACCCTGAATCTTTTAGTCTCTTTCTAGAGTCCTTATTGATACATCTTCTCAATGTGTTCACATTATCACCCACGACTAGAACATAAAAACATCCCTGGCTTGGAGCACCATATGAACAGCATTTATACCTTTTTAAAATGTGGGCATCCTTTAAAATATCCACATTTTACAATAAACAATGCCATTTAGGATGTGCCGAGACAGAAGTATTCTTTTCCTTCTGTTCTTCTATTGTAGTCATGGAGACCTCAAATTTGGTTGAAATGAGCAGACAAAATTAAAACCTGCACAGAAAGTTGGTATCAGGGAAAATAATGACAGTTTATATTTCAGTGGTATTTGTGTGTGAGGCAATCAATCATTCTACAGACGTTACCTCATTCTGATCTTTCACTAAGGTAGGAAAAGGACAGGTGCTTTTCATCCTCCTAAAATCCACACTGGATAAATGGTGAAGACCATGAAAAGGAGAGACTAAGTCTACACTACATGAAACTACACGGCTGAGACAAAAAAAAAAAATGCACCCACCCAGTTGTTTGGCCTGAGACTGGTCTTAAATTAATCATTTGAAGTTAATGTTTTAATCACTCAACTGAGATGCACTGGTCCACACAGACAGGAATCACCAAATTTACCAATAAGCCATCAAGAGCAGCTGAGGTCTCTCCACTGAATGTGCCACTTAAAAAAAAAATACATTGCCCTACCCTATGATGCTCACCTTAATGACTGCCACTGTCCCGTATATCTCCACACCATCATCATGGGGGGGAGGGGGGTTCTAAAATACAGATCTGATCACCTTACTCCATATTGACCACAGATGGACTTGAAACTCTTCCTGACCAGACCTCTTGCCTACTTTCCTGTTCTATCTCTCAACCCCTCCCCCACTGCCATGTTGTAGTCCTAAGAAGACATTCAAATACAGTAACTAGCAGTAATTTAAACACTACAAGCTGTTGCCTAGCAAGACTACCTCCCCCCACCCAACCCCACCCTACCCGGCCACCACATACACCTAAACCTTGACCCTCTCATTGCCTATCTGAAAACACCCATTTTTTTCTCCTTCTTTTTAGGATTACTTTTTAAACATTATTATTATTATTTTACTATTATAATCATCAGCATCATTATTATTACAGAAAAGTACACCAAAGATATAATAAATAAAAACAGAAAAAAGAAAATTAAAAAATATACATAATCCCATTACCCAGAGATAAAACCCTGTTAGCATTCTGGAATATTCCTTACAGTCTTCTCTATGTGCACATATAGAGACATTTTCCACCACACCAGTTTGACTTCTGAGACTTGACTCTAGTGCCACTTCCTGTAAGAAGATGCTTCTAACCTTTCCTCCCCCTCCTCCCCCAAACTTAATCATGTTCGCTCCCACTCACCCTTCAGGTCGCCACTTAAATGTCACATCCTCAGACAGTCCTTTCCTGAACACCCAAAGCAAATGACATCACCCCAATTACTCTCTCTGGTAGCACAGTTCTTTTCTCTCATTGGATTATCTGAATTTATAACTGTATGTGTGTTTATACATTCATGTCTTTCCCACTAGACTGTAAGCCTCATGAGACTAGAGACCAGAGCTGGTAATGCTGATCACTGTACCCCCAAGCCTAAAACAGCATCTGTGTCATCAAACCCACAAGAAGTATGAAAAGCTAAGTAAATGGCAGCTCCCTTCTCCACACCCCCACAAACACCTTACCAATCTCTAACACAGAATTTATTCCATCCTACCAGTTGCTCTACCACTAAACTATTTGCTCCTGGAAGACAAAGGCTATCTTTCCTCCTAGGACGTATATTTACAACTGAAGTCATAACTACCCCCCCATAACACAATACCAGGCCTGCACACGGCAGATTTCAGTTCTTCTGAATGATTGAAAAAGTGAATGAAGCAAGAGCCGTATGGGCAGGGCACCTGGTCAGCAATGCTCTTGGGTGACCCCATCTCTTACATAAATCTTTATTCTTGGCTTTTCTTAATAATGGTCTCCGTATGATGCCAAAATATAGCTGAAAAGTGAAACCATTGCTTCATGCTCCAGATGTCTCGTTTTCAGAAGCCGAACATCCAGATGACTGGACACATGTGAACAACTCAGTATCTCTTCACCAAGCTGTCTGACATCTTGGCTCATTCAGAGTCTAGAGAGAAAACAAAATGAATGCTTTGCTTCTCCATCACCAATAAAACTAAATAAATATAACTAATTTTAATGGAAACTAAAATAAATAATTACTGTGATTAAAGCCCACATTTTCAGTGCACCATAATCTTTCTACACTCCAAAGAGCACTGGCTTGCATAAGAGACAACTGTTATGTGGGAATATCAGAGAGTGCAAATAAGAAAACCCAACGAAGAGTAGCTTACGTATCAATAATTTTATTATAGCACATAAGGGGGAAGTCTAGAGGTTGGCTAACTCAGCAGTTCAGCAGCGTTAACAAAGACCCGGTTCTTTCTACCTTTCTGCTCTGCCTTTCTTAAAAAATCATCTTCCTCCTAGTTTCAGAGTGGCATGAATAATTCCAGGTATCCCATACACCACAAATAGCATCTTGCAGAGAAGAATGCACCTCTTTAAAGGAGCAAAGAAAACTTTAGCACACTTCCCCTCCCCAGCTGACTCCTTCTCAGGCCCTACAGACCAAGACTGGGCCATATGTCCATGCTTAACCCAATTATTGGAAAGGGCAATAATATGATCACAGCTGCTTCAGATCAGTGGTTTTTAAACTTTAACAGAGTCACCGAGAGGGTTTGTGAAAACACAGATTGCTGAGCTCTCCTCCCAGGGTTTTGGATTCCATAGATCTTTCTCGGTTGGGGCCTGAGAATATGCGTTTTTAACAAGGCCCCCAGTGATATCTATACTGCCCATCCTAGAACCACATTTTGAGAACTTCTGGCTTAGACCAATCATGATTTACCTACCAGGGATGGGGAGAGGGTCAAGCCTGTCAGGTATTATAGCTGCTTGAGAACTGTAGAGAATTGTGATTTTCTTTGCAAAGAAGCGGGTGGGTGGCTGTAGACTGGTCATATTGGAGTCCACCACAGTGAAATAGAATGATAATGGCTAGAATGTACTGAGAATTCACATGCATCAAAAACTGCCCTAAAAACAACATACATTATTTAATTCCCCCAAATAATCCTTTAAGGTAGGATTCACATCAGAAAACTGAGAGTCAGAAAGGCTGCATAAATTGTCCACAGTTATGCTGCTAATAAGTTCTACGGCCTGGATTTAAACGGAGATCTGTGTGACCCCCACCATGGCCCATGCTCTTAGATACGATGCAATTTAGGGACCCGAGTTTGAATTCTGGACCTGCCGCTCTTCCATGCCTCAGATCATAGAGGTTCTGGGGTCAAATATAAATGCCAGATTTCACTGTACAAATGATCATAGTTTGGTGGCAAATGAATGGTGTTTGGTGTCAGGCAGAAAATTAGGCCCAGTACTTGTGTGAGTTGACAGTCTTCATCTCTCCAACCTCAACTTCTTTCGACACACAATAAGCGTGCTTAATGCTTGTCTCCTAGGAAAACTGGAGCAGATATGTGGTAAAACACCTTAGCTGTCCTGGCACATAGTAGGCAATCACTCTGAGTAGCTCTCATTACTATTACTAACCTCTGACCTAGAACATTCATCTGTACAGAGTAGTTAGGAAGACCATATAAGCTCTGAGAAAATGCCTTGCGCATTTGTGTATTTTAATAACCTGCTGCATTATAGTTGCACACCGTTAAATGAGGGCCACACTATGTCCTGGTACAAGAAGGTGAAAATTATGCTGAGGTTGGGGCAGGCAGAGGGAGGGGAGAGGGGCAGAAAAGGCTACTGGAAACCTCAATAACTTCTGTATGGAAAATGTCAGGCCCATTTTTCCTCCTGAAATGAACAGCGTCTCCTTCTCTTTACATGCCAATGACTCTGAACTGAAATTGTTGAAACAGGATGACACCTCTAACCTCAGCACATGGATATAATCACCTCCCCAGCTCATTTCATCAACAACACCCAGAAGTAACCTGCAACACCCAGAACACCTGCAAGTAAAAGGTTTAAAAGTCTGTTGTTTCAGAGGTTCTGAAAGGCCTGCCCTGATGGACCACCCTAAATCAAAGAATGTCTCCCTACACCCGCACCCACTGTCACTCTTGATTCCCTTTCTGGTTGTATGTCTTCAGAGAATTTATCACTATCTGAAACCACCATGTTGGTTTACTTGTTAATTGTCTGCCTCTCCCGTGGGAAGGTGAACTCCAAGAAGGGAAAAAAATTGTCTGTCTTGTCACTGGTATGTTCTCAACCCTAGAACAGTCCCTGGTGTATAATACTTACTAATTAAATATGTGTTGAACGAATCATGATGGTGGCCATGATGTCAAAGACATCATCTAGGCTGACTAGAAAAGAGAAAATTGGTGGAACCAGATCGTAGCTGAGAGGATTAGTTCATGAGTACATGTTAAGCAGCACGGAATCTGGAACCCCAGAACAGTATGAGAAATTTGAGAGGGCTAAAGAAGAAAAACACTGCTTTATAGATGTTGTCATGACCCTATTTTACAGAAAGTCTTCTTTTTATAGTTTTAATCGCCATAGAATGGTATATTTTTTTTAAAGTAACCCAAATAAAACTGGGCCATCTTCTCCTCTCACCTTGAATCCAATCTCAACACTCTGATAAATCAAAAAACACTTGCATATTCACAAATCTGATCGTAAGATCAACAAATGTAAATGGGATGTTTTTATGGGAATCTGTAAGGGATTCAGTGGCGGGTGTGATGCTTTTTATCCCCAATCAAAACTTCCTTAAAATTGCTTATACAAATGGTTTGTCCCCACCACCAACTCCCTCCAGTAGTTGCTGAGATCTTCCCACACTCCTTCAGGTTATTTCTTGTTTCCACAGCTCCTTAGTCCCTATCAATCCCAGATGTCTCATTATATCCAGCCACGTCCTCACCATGTCTGTTGCCTTCTGCACTCATCACCATAAGGGCCAGGAGCTGAGCAGCACCAAGTAGACTTCGAATCATTTTTCCCTCTATCACAGAAAGCAAAACCAGAAGATAGAATTTTAAGTGAGAAGAGAGTAAAAAGTTAAACGCTTTCTAATAATGTACTTATTAAATAATAAATGCATTTTCACAAGTGATATCACAAAAAGAAGAAGAAAACTAATGTAAATTCAGGAGACGGAGCAAGATACCTTGAAACCAGAAATATAAAATTTCTGAAATTTTCTACATCAAAAGGAAAAAACTTTTTTTATTTATATAGATTGGTAAAGGAAGAAACAAATAACATGCTGCAGAATAATCAAAATAAGTTCACTACATTTGCACAATTTATGGTCCTTTTGTTAGTTGAGGGTATAAAATATGTCACATACTCTAACTGGATTGCTCACAAAATTGTTCTTTTCCTCCATGCTCCCAGTCTAATTTGACCACACCCTATTTTTTCCAGTCTGATTTATGTCACTTACCCTAGGTTCCAATCAGAGTATGCTAAATTGGTCTTAGTTTCTACGCTATTCATGTAATTTCTGCTTCTTCAGATGCTTCTCTTTTAAGTCATCTGATGGTTTTATCATTGCTGAAAATTTATCTAAAATATATTACTCATCGTTTTGAATTTTTCCAAAAGATAAAATGAACCTGAAGAGAAAAAAGGCTTCTCTTCATTTTTCTTGTTTTTTCTTTCCTTTACTTCCTTTTGGGCCTTTGTGTTTCTATTTCAGAGTGCCAAAAGTTGCAAATAGGTTTTTGTGTAAATGACTGAACCTAAGCCCAGATTATCACAGGAAAATAACTAGTCATAAAATAGCAGTGGCCTACATGGTGTAATCTGAGACTACTAAAAGTTCTTTCACAAAAATCTTCACTGACCTGCTTTATGACCTTAAATCTCTATTACGTAAAAGTATATCCTTTTAGGTAGAAGCTTTGCGTTTTCTGTTAAAATGAAACTACCCATAGGAGGGATAATAGCTCACTTCTCTGCTTGAAAATCATCCACTGATTTCCCCATTGGCCAACAAATAAATTTCAAGTTCTTCAGCTGGTCATCCAAAGCTCTCAGAGATGAGCTACCCGCCTTCTGAACATCACCCCCACACCCCCCAACTCAATACCCAACAGGACCCCTGCACTCACAGGCTCTGAGCATGCCCAGTGTATTCCTTTCTCTAGACCTTAGCTTATAATGTGCCCCAAGCGTGCTGCCTGATTAGCCCAAATGTATGCTTATCAATAGCCTACCTTTAGCATTCAGTCTATATTCTACCTTGATTATAACTAATTTTTTTTTAATATTCCTGATTTAGTAAGGCCTTCTCTGGTTTAAAGAAATCCAATTTATTCATTCATTTAACAAATATTTATTTAGGGCTTGTCATGTCCCAAATTCTAGGGGTTGAGGATACAACAGAGAAAAAATAAGGAAAAGACAAACAGTTCCAGCTCAGTTAAGCAAAAACAGGGGAGTCTGGAAAGTCTTGGCTCATGTCACTGAAAAAACTAAATTTGGTTTCAGTCACAACTGGGTCTATGGATGTCATCAGAAAAAAATCTCTCTCTATCCCTCTGTCTCTGTCTCTTTATTTCCCCACCCCACCCCACCCCCAAACACTTATCTTAATTCTGCTTTCCTTGGATAGGCTTCACTCTCTGGCAGGATTTCTTCACAGAGATATAGAAATGGCCATGGCAGCCTTATGCTTGCATCATCCTTGAGGCAATAACGCCAAAGAAAAGAGACTGCTTCGTTCCCAGGGAAAGGGTATTTTGGGGATCTGCTAAGACGAAGTTGAGCCAGGGACACATTTAGTTTGAGCTTATCTATGTGTCTATCAGTCACTTTCCTGTATATTTCAAGTCATTTCTAGCCACCCTGGTGTAGGAATGGTTTCTAGGAGGACTCTTATCACCCACTGTGCTAACTCATTCAGCTTTACAACACAAAGATGCAAGGCTAGAGTTCATATCATGACGTGAAACTGAGCAACACTGGAAGTATGTGGGAGTAGAGAAGCCATGTTTGAAGCTTACGAAGTCATAGTTAGTCTATGGAAAACTCTTATATTCACATACATATAAAATTGTAAGCAGAGAATTTGGTTTCGTTGATGTCTAGTCAAAATGTGCACTCCCTAACACACTGCATGTAATTATAAAATACCTTCCCCACCCTTTGATAGAGATGGGCCAAATCAAACATATCAGAATTGCTGTGGATAGGGCACAAGCTTATGCCAGCACCACAGGTTTTGTGTATGAAGGTGCATGCTTTAAGCATCCCAATGTGCCATGTCTTAACACGTCTGTACCCCTCTTGCCCTGATCGAGAAAGTAAATCCAGGTAAAATGTTGCAAAATTGCCAAAAACACAGAAAAACGGCCCAAAGAAGTAAGTGTCTTTTCTACATACTTATTCATTGAAAAAGCAAATATAGCATAAGAGTAATTTGGTTACATAATTGTATCTGTTATCCCTTGCTGCTTCACAGACTAACCTGCATTGGGTTGCTAGGGCTGCCATAACAAATTACCACAAACCAGGTGGGTTAAAACAACGAAAATGTATTCTCTCATAGCCCTGAAGGTCCTCAGGCCTCAGTTCCTTACCAAGCAGGCTTGGTTCCATAGCCGCCTCAGTTTCTTCATGACATGGAAGCTGGCTTCCTCCAGAGTAATGAGTGCCCTAGACAGGGAGAATATGAGCAAGGGAGGAAGAGAGAACCCAAGACAGAAACTGCAATCTTTTATAATCTAACGTCAAAAGTGACACATCATTACTTGTGCTACATGCTTTTGGTCCCACAGACCAACTCTGGAACAAGGTGGGAGAATACTACACAAAAGTGTGAAAACCAAGGGGCTGGGGTCCTCGAGGGCATCTTGGAGGCTGTCTCCCATAATAACAGTGCAGCTCAGTATATCAGGATGACAATTTTTAAATGTATCTAAATTGTTCCACTGTATGCCTTCATTTCAGATTAATTTTTGCATTTTATTCAGAATTGATGATTCTCAATTGTAAAAGTATTATAGAAGTGTGCCATAAGGTTAATTACTAAAACAGACGCCCAAATATAGCAGATGTTCACCATACCCCCCAGCAGGACTGCTGCTAACTTCTGTAGACTCAGGCTGGATGTGTCCTAACACTTCTTTGTACACTTCCTAGACCAAAAAGAGCATTTGAACCTTTACAGTTTCAAAACTAGAGAGACCAACCTGTCAGCCAGCATAGCCATGAGAAGGAACACACACAAGGGGGACATGGTGATAGGAATTAGGGTGGGTGATAGGACAGGGATCCAAGAGCCACCTCCTATGAGGAGGAGGAGTAAGTGCTGGGGTAGCTGTGGGATCCCCAGAGCGCTGGAAATGGGGAGAAGGACCCAAAAGTGAAACTTGGTAATATGTGCCACCATTGAATAGGACTGACTTTGTAAGGCTGGTGTTCTTGGTTCTAGAGGTAGTGTGTTTTCTACTCAATTCTATGTCTTGAAATCCAGTAGGTTCAGCTACACAGTGGTGCCGGAGGTTAAGGTAATGTGACTTAATTACCAGACATTCCCCACTCACAGGCAAAAAAAGAAATATCAGAGGAGCTTTAAAAATAAAATGTAACCCCATCAAAGCAGCAAAACATGAATGTTAACAACTCATGAGTAACATATGTGTGCATTTTAAAGGTTGCACGTAAAGAAGATAGTTAATAAATTATGAACACCTAGACACAAGTAAACCAGCTGTCTCAGCTTCCACCACTCTATTAGCACTGCTTCCATTTCCTCTGGATCTTTAACATCTGGGCCCAAAACTCCTATCACTGGCTTCTCAGTAGCTTGCAGCTTGATGTTCTTAGTTAATTACAGTAAACTGGCAATGATTGCCCTTAGGAAAGAATTTCATTTGTGCCTATGTAGCGCTAATCCCAGAAAAGTCCTTAGGTTTCCAAACCTTCTCTGTTTTCAAGAAAACAGCTTTGAGTTCTACTAAGCTTTCTCTGCAGAATGCTTACAAGTATCCTCTGAGCAACCCCAGGTAACCCTCTTTTCATCTAGGGGAAGAGCTAGTTCTACGAAGCCCCCCAAACCCAATGCTGTGCTAACGTATCACTCCACTGAAATCTCCATTCCACCATAACCCTCCCTAGCAGCACTGGAAAGTAGTGCACCCAATGTTGAAGAAACTTTCATGTTGCCGCCACTTCTGTGGTTACTCTTCCAAAGCGAGAAGGAAGCTGGTGGTGGAGCCCAGCCACAGCAGCCTGTGAGTTGTACCAGGTCCCTGGTCCCCAGGAACCCGACAGCCAGGCTTGAGGTTTTTGATGGAGGCTTTTGTTATCTTAGACCCTCCTAGCTGAAGCTGGCTTCTTGGCTTCCTGGGGCCATGTGCCCCCACCCCTGCATCCCCAACTTCCAGAGACTGGGGGAGTAAAAGGTGAACAACCCATCAGCTCCTCCCTCTCTCTCATTCCAGCACTCCCCACTCCATGCCAACAACTGATGATAAGAGCTAAGCATTTTTTTGGATGCTTACTTCATGTCAGGAACTCCATTTAAGCATTTTTCAGGTATCTCTTATGTAAGAGATGACACCTTGGTAAAGAGCACAGACTTGAGTCAGGATTGCCTGAGTTCAAGTCCTGCTCTCCCACTTCCTATCTGTGTGACCTTGGAAAAATTGCTTAATGTGAGTCTTAGCTTCTTCATCTGTAGGATGAGCTAATAAGACCCATAACTTAAGGGCTCACTAAGAGCATAATGTGAGTTAATATACAGAGAGAGTAGTAGAACAGTACAATTGAAGTATTGGCTACCAATAATATGTCTGGATTGAAGACATTTATGATAAATTGAGATTTTCATGATTTGGAGTTTTTCTCTTCATGGCATTTCAAGGAAGTAAAATTGACATTCTGCTTTTTACTTATTCTCCTAAAATGTGAAGAATTTCCAAACAGAACCTTTCCTTGAGAGACTCATGACCCAAATGGAATTAAATAACTAAAAACTAAATATAGTTTTATAGGCTATTTTGTTTGGTGTTATGAATTTTAGAACATCAAATAATTCTACAAAGATTAGAATTCTGATATTGTCTATTCCACATTTCTCTACTTTGTGTTATAATTAATCTTATAAATATTTGCAGACTCAGAAAGCATATGGGTCTATCTAAAGTAACCTAGCTAATGTATTCTTTTATTATGCATATTAACTGACATTCTTTCCCTATTTATTTATCTGAAATTTCTTATTAACTATTTTTATATTTATATATTATATACATTATATATTATATACTTATATAATATATCTCACAATCATATTAACTATTGCAGAATTTTACTCTTGCAAAAATAACGTTTATACTTCATCTAAGAGACTTAACTAAATAAAGAATATAAAGACTTTTCACTCCAAATTACATTTAGAAGAAAACTTATCCAATATTTGAATGTTCCAGTATCCCAATACCCCAATATTGACAACAAATCCAAAAAACATGAAGTGTTCATTTTACAGGTATTGTTACACTTATATTTGATGATGGTAAATAAGCAATTACACAATCACTTCTCACACTCAACTTCAGAGATGTGAGAAATGATATTGTACTTAGTAGATATTCATCTATTAGGGTTTCAAAGACTAAGCCCAAACTAATGATGAATAGCATGTTCTGGCTAAATACCAAAGCCAAAGCCAAGCTTCAGTGTGTCTAATATATTAGAATAGTCTGCAGCCATGACAAGTGATAGTTTAAAAAATAAAGATATGGGGAAATGCTCAAGATAGCACTAAGTACATAAGAAAATGGGACACAGAATTATATAAATAATATGTCTCAAATCATTTCCATATGGACTCTTCAAATCCTGAAGACTAGAGACCCGCTCTAGATAGCACAGGTAAAAGAAGTTTGACATAAGGATAGACACTGTATGTTATGGATGATGTCAATGAAATCCAAGAGCCAAGACTTAATGGAACTAATAAAGAGGGAAAAAAATAGAGGAAGGATAAGTGTGCTAAATTCTTCGTCTAACATACTGGGTTATCAATGTCTAAAGTTGATTGAACAAGAAATGGAGATTTGAGGAAAATTTTTTTAAAGACTGAAAACAGGAAACCAACAGAACAAACAATTGCATTAAAAATTAGAAGGGGAATGGGGCGCCTGGGCAGCTCAATTGGTTAAGTGTTCAACTTGGGCTCAGGTCATGATCTCGTGGTTCATGGGTTCAAGCCCCATGTCAGGCTCTGTGCTGACAGCTCAGAGCCTAGAGCCTGCTTTGGATTCTGTGTCTCCCTCTCTCTCTGCCCCTCCCCAACTCACGTTCTGCCTCTGTCTCTGTCTGTCTCTCTCTCAAAAATAAATAAACACTTACAGCAGCACTATCAACAATAGCCAAAGTATGGAAAGAGCCCAAATGTCCATCGCTGGATGAATGGATAAAGAAGATGTGGTATATATATACAATGGAGTATTACTTGGCAATCAAAAAGAATGAAATCTTGCCATTTGCAACTATGTGGATGGAACTAGAGGGTATTACGCTAAGCAAAATTAGTCAGAGAAAGACAAATACCATATGACTTCACTCATATGAGGACTTTAAGATACAAAACAGATGAACATAAGGGAAGCAAAAATAATATAAAAACAGGGAGGGGGACAAAACATAGGAGACGCTTAAATATGGAGAACAAACAGAGGGTTATTGGAGGGATTGTGGGAGGGGGGATGGGCTAAATGGGTAAGGGGCATTAAGGAATCTACTCCTGAAACCACTGTGGCACTATATGCTAACTAACTTGGATGTAAATTTTAAAAAGTTAACTAAAGGGGTTCCTGGGTGGCTCAGTCGGTTTGGCATCCAACTTTGGCTTAGGTCATGATCTCGCTGTCTGTGGGTTCTAGCCCCGCGTTGGGCTCTATGCTGACAGCTCGGAGCCTGGAGCCTGTTTCAAATTCTGTGTCTCCCTCTCTCTCTGCTCCTCCCCCACTCATGCTCTCTCTCTCTCTCCCTCTGTCAAAAATAAAAAAAATAAACATTAAAAAATAGAAGGGGAAGAGGAAAATAGTGCAATACTCATGTCTGATGGGGCAATCAATAGATCTATCTTAAAATAATCAAACAAAAATTACGCAGGACAGGGGTGTCTGGGTTGCTGAGTAGGTTGAGTATCTGACTCTTGATCTCGGCTCAGATCATGAACTTATGGTTCCTGAGTTTGAGCCCCACGTTGGGCTCCATGCTGGAGGTGCAGAGCCCACTTGGGATTCTCTCTCTTCTCTCTCAAAAATAAATAAACATTTTTAAAACATTACACAGGACAAGTATACTACTTAGAAATGAAGGTAACTACCAAAAACACTAAAAACAAAACCACTTAAAGATGGTTGCCTCTGGTGAGTGGGTATGTGGTAAAGCAGATACTATTGCTTCTTTTAAATGCTCTCTACGTGATCTTTTTCAATTCAAGGTTCGTGTATTACCTGAATAAACATTTTTTAATGAAATGGCAGACTGTTTAGAGACATTATCTCCCTAGAATGTGTACACCTGCATGGATGATGAAGATGTTGGCTTGTATGCAACTTCTTCCGGAATACCTGGAGGTGAAAGAGAGTGGCCTGGGTTGGTGAAGTCCTGACAGAGGTTTCTTCCATATCCATCCATTATGCTCCCTTCTACCGGCTCTGTCAGTTCTGATCATTGGCAAAAGTGGGAAACTTCCATTTTTATTCAAAAATCACATCCTTTCCTTACGCCAAAGACAGCACAGTGAAATTGTTTCTAATTTACATTTTGAAACTCCCTCACATAATAATTCATTATCCTATGAAAATGTGCATTATTCTGTAAATGTGAACGGCTTCAAAAGGCAAAGCATTAGTAAAAAAAAAAAAAATGTAATGTCCTTCCTTGCCACCTAAGCCAAATCCTGATAAAGCTACATTAGCCTACTGATTAGTAATTTTTGCACATTAAAAATTTTATATAGATTTGATAAGATTTTCAACTTTTGTTTAATGAATATTTAATTCAGAAAGCCACGAAATAATAGGTAATTATAGCTCTACAAGAACACATATTGACATGTAGTTTAAGAGACTGTGAAAGGTTCCTTGTGCTTGCAGTGAGTTTATAATTTAAACACAAAGAAAAATTTTAAGGTTGCCAATCAAATATTCATCAGCAGAAAGAATGCACGGAGGATCTCACTTCCTCAGGGCACGTATGCAAAGGAGATACTAAAAATAACATAGGTACAGGTTTGGCAGACCTTGTTTAGGCAAAATTCCAAACACATCCAAAAAGAGCTGATGACAAAAGTTTCCCTAGCTTGGAAGCAGAGGCAATGGCATATAAGGGTCAGGTTTGGAAAAGATGGTGGAGGGAATAAGCAAAGGGCCTTAGAGGCAGAAACAAATGGGCAAGCCCAAGAATTTTATTTGAATTTTATTTCCCCACCATTTCTTTTAATCTTTTTCTTAAACCTTTTTTTTTTTTAATGTTTATTTACTTTTTGAAGGAGAGAGAGAGAGAGAGAGAGAGAGAGAGAGAGAGAGAGCATGAGCAGGGGAGGGGCAGAGAGAGAGGGAGACACAGAATCCAAAGCAGGTTCCAGGCTTTGAGATGTCAGCAAAGAGACCGATGTGGAGCTCGAACTCACAAGCTGTGAGATAATGACCTGAGCTGAAGTCGGGCACTTAACTGACTGAGCCACCCAGGTGCCCCACTTTCAATCTTTTTCTTAACGTGAGCTATCCTCTAATATCTTTAGTCCTGACTCACAATGAGACTCAGGTCCCTCTTGCTGTCCCTAAGAAACTCAGTGATTCTAATGCATAGGGACTTAATGGGTTCTCTCTCCTGGGGCTTGGTGGGGGGGGGGGGGGGAATTACATTTTAAGGGCCCACACAAGTTTAAAACACATATGCCTTATCATTCTAACAGATGATCACCTTTTCTTGCAAAGATTTGCCAGGTTTAAAAAAAAGAAAATTTTAGGGGCACCTGAGTGGCTCAGTCAGTTAAGCATCCAATTCTTGATTTCAACTCAGGTCATTATATCACAGTTCATGAGATCAAGCCTTGCATCAAGCTCACAGCATGGAGCCTGCTTGGAATTCTCTCTCTCCCTCTCTCTGCTCCTCCCCCACTTGCTCACACAAACTCTCTGTCTCCAAATAAATAAGCATTTAAAAATTTTTAAAAAGAAAATTTTAGAGTCCTTCTAGCAACTCACCTCCTACCTTGTAGAGAAAGTCCCTAGGCCAGTAGACCTCAAATTCTAACACACTTAAGAATTTTCTGGAATACTCCAACTGACTGGTCTCATTCCCTGATATTCTGAGATTCTGAGTCAGCCCCAGAAAGCTATATTTTTAACCAGCATTACAAACCATCCCCTGGCCCACATTTAAAATGTGTGCATTGCACTAGAAGACTGCAGGGTTACAGAAATCTTCACTTCCCTCTGTTGCAGGGAAATCCACCAGGGCAGGTTTTCTGAGAATTTTCTCCAACCTGCATTCTATATTCTTGTCCTCACCCATGACTTGCTTCTGAAAATTATCAAGAATCCTTAATTGTCCTTCCTTCCCAAGCATGGACATGGGCACTAATCTGCCTGCTACCTGGTAGCTCCTACAACGCTCACTCAGAAGCATCTGCAGCCCCTGAAGATTTAGGCAGAAACTAGCTCAGTAATCCTGCACCTTCAGCCCTCACAAACCTAGCCGTGCAAAGAGACCTGCTCCACTCTGGTATTTTTAATTTCTCCAATTAACTGCCTGTTGGTTGACTGACTGGCAGTTGGATTCCTTCCTGTTTCTTGTTTACCTGATACTATAAAATAATTCCTCTTTGCCTATTCCGCAAGCTTTGTGTCACCCATGTGAGTCCATCCTGCCCCCAAGGAAATAGGATAAACCCTCCAACTATAGTTAAAACATTTCCTTAGAGCTACAAAAGTTGGGAAAGTCTTTTTCCAAATCAAGATTCTTGCAATCACTGCTGAAAAAAATGTCTCAATCTGCTTTTTTTTTCAAAAGCCAATCCCAATTAAAGCAACATTACTCAGCCTCAACATTACAATGAGCACAAACACAACAACTGAAACCATGCTGCAGTCCTCAGCAAGGAAAGGGTCACTCTGGTGTTCTAACATAATCTCGAGGTTGAGGGGTTATGGTTTAAATGAAAATAAAATTCAAAAACCCTCACAGAGTACTTGGGAATGTCCTTAGACCTCCAGGGTTCTACAGATCACAGTTTGAAAAACACTAGTATAATAGAAAGAATTCTTGTCCCTGCCACTTGTTACCTATGTGACCTTGTTTGTGGTACCTAATCTCTCTGAGTCTCACTTAAAACTAAAGAATGCTCAGGAAAAGGCTACAGTATGGAGGATGGATTGCACTGGGAGAGACTGAAGTCTCCAAGACCAGATGGAAAGTTATTGCAATGGCCCAGGTATGGCAGGTAACGAATGGGACTAGGGTACTTGCAGTGGGAATGAAAGGGGTATTTACAACTTTAGAAAGGCTAATTTCGAAAGAACCAATATCAGTGACCAACTGGGTATTTTCCCCAACTATGCTCCCAAGATGTTGTTTGGTGTTCTGTGAAAACTATGATTCTATCTTCCAAGAAAATATGGGAAACTTTGCTATAAGGTAAGCAGAACAATCCTCACATATCTTATTCCAGAATAATATTTGCTAGATCCACAACTACTAACCCAATGAAATTAGAAATGAAAGTCTGTTTTAGTGTCCTCTCTAAGGGAACTCTCCCTTTCTCTCCTTCTCTCTCTCCCTCCTCCTTCTTTTCCCCTACACACACACACACACTCTCTCTCTGAATGCCTCAATCAGAACCTGTCCAAAAACAGGTATTAAATGAATAAATGAACAATGAGCATATAAGGAAACAACTAGATAGATGAATTTTAAGAGCCTGGAAAGTATGTATAACATTCACTCCAAATCCTCTTCCCTGATAGTTAATGTTAAAATTTCAACATTAGAATTTAAATCCTAGGGTGCCTGGGTGGCTCAGTCCATTAAGCATCAGACTATGGCTCAGGTCATGATCTTATGGTTTGTGAGCTTGAGCCCCGCATTGGGCTCTGTGCTGACAGCTCAGTACCTGGAGCCTGCTTCGGATTCTGTGTCTCCCTCTCCCTTTGTTCCTCCCCTGCTCGTGCTCTGTTTCTCTGTGTCTCTCAAAAATTAATAAACATTAAAAAAAAAATAAAAAGTTTAAATCCTTTGGCCAAAATCTCTCAGGAGAAGATACAGCTTCAGCAAAAGATTTTTCAGACTTATGAAGATGGCAGAGAACTTAAGAGTGGATGATGGTCATTGTAAAGCACTTGGGCTAGAAATAGTTTTGTTATTAGGAACTGAATGTTATATGTTGGTAATGATTGACTAATAGGAACGTGCTATTATGGAATAAGGAATGGCTGATTGAGTAGAAGCTCCTGGAAGATTCTTCCAAGGCAAAAGTAAGATAGCGGCCATAGTAAAAAGAATCAAGAGTCCTTCACCCTGGCAACTCCAAAGATGATTTCTTGTGGCACATGCCTCAGGTAGAGTCCTGGCTACAAAGAAAATGTTATTGTGGCTTCACAGAAATCACAAAGTGAAGCCATCACAGCTTAATACAACCAAGTTGAAAAGTCACTTTAGGAAATTAAAATATCCAATGAATGAAACATATAGGAAACCTGAACACAGAAGCAAATGTATCTCATGGTTCCATAGCCTGCTCTGACAAAGGATTTCAATGTCAAAAGTGTGAGTGAGGTGAATCAATTTCACAACAGAGGATATAAGGATATCTGAATGCTATATTTATAGGTAGTGACTCCTCATAGTACCTGATACATGTGTTATACAGGGTTTTCTGTTAATTAAATCTCAATGCAATTTTGTGGCAATTTTATTTGTTCTTTGTTTTAGATACTCCCAAGTGTGTTGGGTAAGAAGTGATATGCCATGCTCAAGGGGTGCCTGGCTGGTTCAATTCGTAGAACATGTGACTCCTGATCTTGGGGTTGTGAGTTTAAGCCCCATGTTGGGTATAGATATTGTTTTAAAAAAATGAAGTCTTGGAAGGAAGGAAGGAAGGGAGGAAGGAAGGAAGGAAGGAAGGAAGGAAGGAAAAAGAAAAGAACCATGCTCAAAATTCCAGGAAATTAATTACCTAGGAGAATTCATGAAAGATTGCAGAAGTATGATGCTGCATTTTTTTAAGTTTATCTACTTTGAGAAAGAGAGCAAGCAGAGGGAGCAGAGAGACAGGGGAGAGAGTGAATCCCAAGCAGGCTCTGCAGGTCAGCACAGAGCCCGATGTGGGGCTGGAACCCACAAACCATGAGATCATGACCTGAGCTGAAATCAAGAGTCAGACGCTTAACCGACTGAGCCACCCAGGTGCCCCTATGATGCTGCATTTTTATATCCATTTGCTATATATTTATTGACTTTGATGAGTGTTAGAACTTGCAAGCTGACACAGGGCATCAGGTATCAAAATCCTTAGGAATTTTGGCAGGGTAGGATAAATGGAGCCAGCCGGTAGGAGCTAAGCTAGAACTGGGATTTGGACCCAGATGCAAGTATGGCCAGGACAGGACTGGGACAGTACACTGGAGTGACTCACCCATTTCTCAAATCTCAAGCCACACTGGAGCACAAGGAGACAGGGACAGCTTGAGGATTGAGGAGGCAAAGCAAATACAGCTAAGGACCAGGGTTCAAGGTAAAAAAAAAAAAAAAAAAGTAATGAAGAAAGATTCAGGCATATCCACCTCCAGTACCAAGTGCTCATCTATACTGTCTAATAAAATTAGGAATATATGTAGACACAACATCAACAGACTAAACAGAGGCTCTTGACGTCAGTATTCTGTTTAATGGCATGGCCAAAACAAAAGACACAGCTTGGATGCCAAAATTATTTATTTCGGCTTCCGATCTGGGTAAACAAGAAGCAGGTCAGTCACAATATGATCTAACACTCCACATTCATAGATGGGCGATGACTGACTGGAAGCTGAATAACTCAATTATAATGATGATGGTTACGATTCTCAGAGCCGAGTGTTATGAGATCTGCAGCAAAAAGAGCTTTATGAAGTCCAATCATCCCACTTGAGAAGAGGATAATACTCGCCAGATAAAAAGATTAGAAGATTCGCATCAATAAGCCAAAGAAAAAAATAACTGAAGGAATCTTGGGCTTGTTACAAACATATTTTCAATATCCTGATACTCCTTTATTCTTCTTTGACTTTGTAATTGATCCAAATACTTTTCTATGCATTTTTATGTTGTTTCATTATAAGGTATGGTTTTGTAAGAATTAGGCTTGACCAAGATGATCTTTCCATAATAGAATCTACTAATATTAACTAAGGAGGTAAGGGAATTGACCTAAATACCCAAGTTAGGAACCAAAGAGCCAGAATTTTGTACTGTCAGCACTGAGAGGATGTTGGGAAATCCAGAGCACATGACCATTTAGTGTCAAGTCAACAAAAAGTTGTGATTTACTGCAAGTTGAACTTAGTATTTTCTAAGGCAACTGTGTCCATGGAAATATGTGAACCACTAATATGCTAATATGAGTAGCACTAATATGCTAATATGTAAATTTAAATTTTCAAGTAGCCATATTAAAACAGGTAAAAAGAAACAGGTGAAATTAATTTGTATAGTATATTTTAATGCAATAGAGCCAACGGTATTATCATTTCAACATATACTCAATATTTTAAAATTATTAATAGTATACATCCTCTTTTGTTACACTAAGTGTTGAAATTCGATGTATATTTTACACTAACAACACATTTCAATTCAGACTAGCTCCATTTCAAGTGCTCAACAGCCCCATGTGGCTAGTGGCTACTACCCAGGGCAACAGATCCTAAGAGATCCTAAGATCCTAACATCTCATATGGGTAGTGAAATTCAAATAGGCAAAAGCACTTACTGAATATATCATCTGATGAATCAAATTCCCCAAAACATCAAACTGTTCTAACATATATGTATTACATTATTTATAGAACATTATAATCATCTGTAACTAAAGAAAAGTCACTGCTATATATTTTTTAAAAGAAAATAAAGTGGGTTTTTTTTCATCTCCAATAAAATTTATTTATCAGTTAATTTTTGAGGTAAAATGCTTCAACCCAACAGAATTTGAAAACAAATGCTTTGGGATAACAGGGGTCATTTACAATTCTGAAAAAAAAATCTCAGCAAAATTTTATGAGCTCAGGGTGAAAGAGAAGGAAGAGGGAAAGAGAAGGAAGGAGGGGACAGGAGGGCACTATGCCACTGACAGAGGACCCAGTTGGGGGGAGGTGGGAGGGCGCTTTGTCTCCACTGCATTTTTACCAAGAACCAGTCCTGATATTGAATAAATTTATGCCTCTATACAGCTCCACTGCACCAGTATGCAACTACTTATTCCTCTGGTTCTCTCTTTTCTACATTCATAAGACACACCTTGTAAGGGCGTGGCTCACCTATTCACTCTGACCAGCTTCATGACTGATACTGACCACCAGCACCTCCCCGACATAAAGGAATCAGCAGTGACCTACAAAGGGCCTTTCTGCCCTCAAAATACCTCCTTCAGTTCCCACTGTGATGCCTGAAATCTACAAAGAGCTTTCCCTTGGGTTAGGAGAGTGTTTCCCAAAGTTCAATCATTTGATTATGTCTGTCATATCATTATTTATTATATTTTCCTTAAATCTATATTTTTTATTTGTATATTAATATATAATATTATATATTATATTTTCTTTAAATTAACTTTTTTTTATAAAAATACATTCATTGAAGAAACTCTATCACTCCCAAAAAAGTAAAACCTATACAATTTGCCATAAATACTCTAAAGATAACTAAACGACTATTAACATTTTAAGTGGTCATACACGTAACAACTGAAATTCTTTTGCCTCTCACCAGTGGTAAAATTATCACTAATTAAGAACTACTGAGTTAAATATTTCCAAATACTTAAAAAGGCGACTGTGAAAACACAAATATCATAGAACAGGTGTGTCGCATTCACAAACAGCTACGAAAACTGCTTGAGGTGGGAAAAGGGTTTAGGTTAGCGTTCTCATCTTTATTGTGCATAGGAATCACCTGGGAAGCTTATTAAAAATATAGGTTTCTGGGTCCCACACCAGATTTCATAGATTTAGCAAAACTGGGTTGGGCCTAAATATCTGCATTTTCCTCAAGCTCTTCAGGTGATTAGGATTTAGCTGGTCAGCAAATGATGCTTCAAGAAGCCTAGCACAGAGCACTATGACCCAGTAAGAGATGTGAAGCTATGTCATGGATTATAACGCCCTGGGATAGTAGCAGGACGCCAGTACAGAAGAGATGCATGGAGAGAGAGGAGGGATCTGAACATCAGCTCCATCAATTCCACTGTTTTGTGGAAGGTATCCTTCCAGAGGAACAGAGCTAAATGCAAACAGTCTACCTGCTTCAGCATAAACCCAGCAACAAAACTGCTTCCATATATCAAAAGTACTTGTATATATCAGTCCTACACAGAATCTTTCTATGGATGTCTCGTTTTTCTCCTCTTTCAGAAAAGATAAAGGTCATGTGTTTATTATGCTTAGAGTACTGGGAATCCGTATAAAACTTCCAGTTGATCTTGAAAGTCTATATGAAAGATACGAGATTTTAGGTTGGTGTAAAAAAAAGAGGGGTAGAGATTATGTGATCGGACTCTTCCCAGCAAAGCAGGGTGAATCAAAATGGATTCTACAGGAAATTATGTCATTCCTAACAAGAGCTCTCCAGGTAAACGCCGTCGCAGCAAACGAACGAAGTGAGAAGCAGAAAAACACTCAGCAGAGGCCTGTCTGCAATTTGAGATGCTTTCTGGTTTCCCCCTTATCTCACACCAAATACTGTACAGCTTGCTGTGTGGGAAGCTTCTGAGACGGCCCCCAGTGATCCCTGCCTCCTGGTATTCATGCCCTCCTATAATCCCCTCCCCTGCTGTGTGGGCTGAACCTTAGTAGTTTGCTTCTTATTTGTAAAATATAGCAGAGGTGTTGGGATAGTATACTTGTGTTTCAGTTCTACAGCCATGACTTCCTTCTTGCTCACACTCTGTCTTGCTTGCCGTGTCTGATGAAACAAACTACCATGCTGTGGACGCCCTGTGAGGAGGCCCATATGGCAAGGGGCTGAGGACAGTATATTAGTTCCTGTGGCTGCTGTAACAGCTTACCACGGACTTGGTGGCTTCAAACAACAGAAATGTGTTCTCTCAGTTCTGGAGGCCAGAAGTCTGGGATATGATCAAGGGTCAGCGAGGCTGTGCTTCCTCTGGAGACTCTAGAGGAGAATCTGTTCCCGCCTCTTCCAACTTCTGGTGGCCACCAGCATCCCTTGATTTGGGCCTCTGTCATTCCAGTCACTGGCTCTGTGGTCACACTACCTCTTCCTCTTCTGTGTCTAATCTCCCTCTGTGTCTCTCTAATACTTCTGATGGCAGTTAGGGCCCACCCAGATAGTCCAGGATAATCTCCTCATCTCAGAAGCCTGAATCTCATCATGTAAAGCTTTACCATAAGGTAAATCTTATGCTATGTGTATTTTACCACAATTAAAAATTGTTTTTTAATTTTTAAGGTAATGTTCCCAGATTCCAGAGATTAGGACCTCATAACATTGGGGGCCACCAGTCAGCCCACTATAGGTTGTCCCTAGCCAACAACCAGGAGGGAACTGAGGCCCAGATCAACAGCAAGCAAGGAACTCTGTCCTGGTAACAAACACATGAGCGAGCTCAGAAGCCAGTCCTTCTCCGGTTGAGTCTTGAGATGACTACCCAGCTGAAGCCCTGAGTAGAGCCTGTGAGAGACCCTGAGCCAAAGAACATGGCCATGCATAGATTCCTGACTTAACTGTGAGATAAATACTTTTGTAAGCAACTGTGTTCAGGAGTTATTTGCTACCCGGCAGTAGATAACCAACAGTTGCTTTGTCAAGGCTCATAAAATGGCAATTTATTACATTGTATTCACATCTATTTAAGATGACAAGCCAAAACTATTTTATTAATGGAGGCAAACTGATATTGTGACAAGAGCAAAAGCCATAGATTTAGAAAAAGCCCACTTACTGCATGACCTTGAACTTCCCTGGGACTTTGTTTCCACTTGAGGTAGGTGGTGATAACAATACTTTCCTAATGGTGTTGCTGATAATGTTTAATGACATATGTAAAGCATCTATTTCAGGATCTGGCACATAGTAAGTGCTCAACAAGTAGTAGCTTATACTACTTCTATATGCCTTAAGAAAAAAATTTTTTTTTCAAAATAAAAATAAATATATTTTAGACTTCTCATCCTAGATTCTTTAATGAAATTATAGTTTCTCAAGGCCAGTTATTTAGCGTTACTTGAAAAAAGAAAAAAAGAATCTAACATCTCCTGTGATGGACTCACCCAATTCCATGGGCCATGGGCCAGCTATACTATGGGCACCCTTTTTATGGCCAATCCTTTTTGAAACATCAAAAGAAGTTAATATAAAGGACACCTGGGTAGCTTAGTTGGTTAAGTGTCCAACTCTCATCTCATGGTTCATGAGATCAAGCCCTGCATCTGGCTCTGCCTCACAGCACGGAGCCTGCTTGGGATTCTCTCTCTCCCTCTCTCTCTGCCTCTCCCCCACTCATTTTCCCTCTCTCTCTCAAAATAAATAAATAAACAGTTTTTAAAAAGTAGTTAATATAAAATATGGAATCAAGAAATGAGGGAATAAAGAAATCAAGATGAAATTCTTTTGCTGGAGTCAGTGAACATTTATTGACAGAAAGAGGGGGAGAGATGATGCAAGCACTCAAGAGTAAATAAAAGACCTTGAAACCAAGGATGAGTCTGGGAAACCAGTTCAGGGATGGATGGCCATTCAATTCAGGCAGCTGAGGCAGAATGAAGAGGCTGTAATATCACTTGGAGAGCCAGGGAGACAGTTTTAGAAGCATTTTGCTGGGCAAGAGGCTGAAGGTTAATGGCAAGGACACTAAAAGATGTGAAAGCTGGAGAATTAAGAGAACATTCTCTGTCTTTCATGGAAGGTTTGATCTGGAGTCTCATCCCTGAACCTGATAAACACTTAACCTCTGGTCTTTCCTCATCCCTGAAATCGGGGATCATCCTGGATCGTCTCCCAGGTCCCTTCTAGCTGACACTCATGGCTTCTGCCCGGGTGAAAATGGATTATTCTGCCACATGTGTGCTGGACAATACTCAGCTTTCAGGTGAACAATGAAATATGCTGGTCAGAGTCAGCTGCTGTTTTGCTTCTCTATCTGCTCTCTCTCTCGTGTCAGTATGTTATTCCTCTTTAGGAAGAGAACCAGTGCTTAATACACAAGAGTAAAGCACCTGAAAGATGGCTTTCCAAGGGGGTTCTGCATAGTCTGGTAAGACAATTTATCTTCTCCCTGTGCTGACAGAAATAGTCACTGGGGCAGCTGACATTGAGTACTGAGATGAAGGAACTGATGTGCTTTGGATGGGGGTATTAAGTCACTGGCAATCATACATACACATACATTTTCTTGGAATTTATGAAGAATTAGGTTTCCTTTTAAAGAAGAAAAGAAAAAAAAAACAAAAAGGACAAGCTAAACTGTTTTTTCCTTTTCCAAGGTATTTTATATTTACTGGCTTTTTATTGCGCCAGAGATTACTATGAATGGGAAAAGGCGGTGCTGAGAATTTCTTTATTATTTCTAAGTGTTCAGGCCTCCCCTTCTTCCATAAGCCTGGTGGGGATCTCCGAGGCACTGATGCCTCTGGTATGTGTAGAGGTATATGCGTAGAGGCACTGATGCTTCCTTTCCTTTTGGCCTTGACCTCTGACTCCTTGCACCTTCCTCCCAGCCACCCAGCCAGCGGGCAGCCAAGCACAGCCCACTCCTCCAGAAGCCCTTGCAGGTGCCAGCCAGTTACCTGGCAACAGAGACAATCATACAGGAGACAAAACAGCAGTGAAGACCAGAGAGGAGCTTCCTCCACAATCTAAAAGATGGAAGAGGCAGGGAAGCAAATGACCCTTTTTATCAATAGCCTTTCATCCGTGCCCACATTGTTCTCCTGAATCTCTAACCCCCAATTTCCATCACTGCCTGGTAAGAATGGCCTCCAATTGGAGAATTCAATCACAGCCACAGAATTCATATGAAATAGTGTACTTGGGGGGACTCAGTAATCACCAACCCCTAACCCCGGTGTAATGTTCAGGAGTTAATCAACCCGAATTTCCATCTGTGCACATGTTGTGTTCCATCCGATCCAAGGATGTATTCTGACCATCCTTTCATAACAGCATCCTAACTGTCCTTTCATAACAGCATCCTAAACTCTATGTCCTGAGAAGCACCGACAAGTGATTACCTCACTTCTTGCCTTCCTAGCCATCATTCTACAGTGAGTGGTACCAGAGAGGGAGGCATACGCAGGCTAGCTACTAATAGCTGACATTTACTGAATGCTTCCTCCATTCTAGGCACTTCCCTGAGCACCACACGGGCACATTTAACTTTCAAAACAGCCCTATGAAATCAAAAGTATTATCATCTCCATTTTACAGATGAAAAAACTGGGACTTAGGAACAGATGGTCAAAGAGTGTGCATCTACGAAGAACAGGGTCAACACTGGAACTCACTTCAGGATTTCAGCTTATGTTCCCAACCACTTTGTTACGCAGATAAAAGGTGAGAAATGGTAGGTTTGCCAAGAGGGAGTCTGGCTAGTATGGCAGAGATGAAAATTACCAAACTGTAAGAGTCAGTGGATAAAAATGAATTATGCTAAAGTCACCTAACAGAATATGCTAAGGAAACTTTACTTCCTCAGGTAAGGTGGGACTGTGTAATAATAAGAGAGTCTAACCAATGCCTTTTAGCAGAGTCCTGTGAAACTGCATATACACCCACAGGCTGTAAATGCCAAAGAAGACTCCTGAAGACCCTGTCACCCTCATCATCCTTTGATTTGAAAAGAAAAGTAATATGGCCCATTTGAGTCAATGCAAACAGAATGGGATGTGGAGTTAGATGTCCAGAATGTAAGTTCTGGCTTGGTTGTCCACTCACTTTGAGATCTCAAAGAAGTCAGGTCCATAAATATTTACTACTCCTATGTTTTACACCAAGTGCTGATTTAGGAGAGGAGGATATAAGAATTACCAGACATAGGCCAAGTTCTGAAGTGAGAACATGGGCTCATGGAGCAGGGAGAATTATGGACAATTTCCTACATTTTTCTTTTTTAAAAAATTTTTGGATTTTTAAAGTTTTTAAATTCTAGTTAACATACAGTGTAATATTATTTCAGGTGTACAATTTAGTGATTCAACACTTGCATACAACAGCCATTGTTCATCACAAGTCCCACATTTTTCTTATCTATAGACTGAGATGGCTAGTCGCAACTTCTGTGGTAAGCATCAAACAAGATGGCGACTGTGAAAAGCACTTATGGATGGCATAATACATCATGCAAAGTTAACAGTGATTTTTAGTGCTAAGATGCAGTGGGTATAAAATTCACAGATATTACCATGATTATTACCTACATGATCTGACTCCTGCCAACCTCTCTAACTTTCTTTCCCACTACCTCCCTGTCCCTCTTCTTGGTGGTACAGTCCATGATACTCCTGCCTTAGAGTCTCTGCACTGCCTGAGATATACTTATCTCACTTATCTGGATGGCTTACATTTTCATTTCATTCAGATCTCTGCTCAAAGTGATATTCCCCAGGATATTTCACCCTGTCTAAAATAGAGAACACGTGTGTACTCACACACATACATACACACAGAGATACACACGCAGTGCACACATTAGAACACAGGCACACAACACGCACATGTGTATACAGATATGTTATACACTCAGATACATACACACATATACACATACACATAAGTATACAAACACAAATCACTCTCTATTTCCTTATCCTGCTTTTTTTTTTTAATCCGTAGTACTACTTCTTCCTAAAATTATGTTTTTACATGTTTGCTTACATGTTTATTGTCTGACTCCCCCACTGGAATGCAAGCTCCATGAGGGCGGGGACTCAGTGTCGTTCAATATTCTATTTCTTTTTTTTCTTAAAGGTTTATTTTGAGAGAGAGAACAAGCAGGGGAGGGGCAGAGAGAGAGGGAGAGAGAGAATCCCAAGCAGTCTGTGCTGTCAGTGTGGAGCTCCACTCAGGGCTCAATCTTGTGACCTCAAGATCATGAGTTGAGCCGATATCAAGAGTCAGACGCTTGACCAACTGAGCCACCCAGGTGCCCCAAGATTCTATTTCTAGTGCCCAGAGCACTAGCTTATAATCCAGCTCCATAATTATTCAGCAATAGTTCCCATACCATACAATTCCCCTATTTAAACCATAAAATTCAATGTTTTTAATATATTCACAGAGTTGTACAATCGCCACAATCAATATCAGAACATTTTCACTGCCTCCGAAAGAAACCC
The DNA here is from genome assembly GCF_046562875.1 of Panthera onca. NCBI lineage: Eukaryota > Metazoa > Chordata > Mammalia > Carnivora > Felidae > Panthera > Panthera onca. The sequence continues at coordinate 28,184,005 of NC_138355.1, read as the reverse complement.
AATACCCATTAGCAGCCACTCTCCATTCCCCTCTAAAGTCCCCACCACACTCCACCCCGGGCCTACTAACCTACTTTGTGTTTCTACAGATGTGCCCATTCTGGACATTTCATATAAATACAATCATATAATATGTGGTCTTTCAAACATTAAATATTGAGGAATGAATGGGGAAAAAAAGTTAAATCCAATTTCTTGCCACACCCTGTAGATATTAACAGCCCCTCAGAAAGTTTCCCTCTTACTGAGCAGTCTATTATCCAATCTAGAAAATGAAGAATTCATCCAGAAAAAATATGGCAAAAATATCATTTATGGTACATTTCTATTTGTTTTTAATTGTGATGTTTGACAGGAGTTTATCAGAAACTTCCCCTTGAATTATCAACAGAAAGGAGGAAGGGCTGACAACAAACAAATACTTGACATGAAATTCTGAGGGGTCTATTTATTTCCTTAAGAGACCAACTGTTTTCAAACACTCCGAATTACAAACGATTTAATTCTAATCTAAGCAGAGACCAGCAAGCCTGGTGCTCTGATATGCTGATTACAAATCATTCTCTATTCATTAAAGCAGAATCTTGATCAGGCAACTTGGGTAGACATAACTCCATGCACCCATGGACTTGGAAGTTATAAAATGGCCTTTTATTATTTATAAGCATTTCATAATTGGCTTCATCAACCAAACTGTCTTTCCCCTTCAATTATTTTAAATCAGTGAGGTTTTAGTGCATAAATATGCTCTTCCCCAACATACATTGTTAAGCCATTTCTCATATTTGATTCACATACGAGCAAATGACATCAGCATCTGACTCAAACCATGAGCGAAGTTCTTAGAACTGGAATGGAACTTAAGGTCATCGGGTATAACCTCTCACCCGATGCTGGAATCCATGCCATCACTTCCCTAGCTTGAATGTGTCCCAGGGATCTGGAGCACATCATTGCTCAGGGCATCCCCCACTCCCACCCCCACGCCACCCCTGCATCATTGCAAACAGCCTCAACTGTTGTTCCTTATAATAAATTCCCCTAAGTATCCTAATTTAAAGATTTCTCCCACATATACATGACTGTCCCCCTGCATCTACCTTCTTTTAGTCCAAGTTCTACCCCCATGGTAAGAGGGGAGCAGCCTATTTCTTTCTACCCAGGGCAAGTGAGTCCCTCAAATATCTGAAGACAGCTTGCCTCCCTGGGGATTCCTCCCTGAACTAAACATCCCCTAGCCCATCTTACAACTTGGTTTTAGACCCTCTCGCTGCTGCACTCCCACACCACTGTCCCCCACCCGCCAGGTTTCTGATCACACACCACTGAAACAATTCATTGTTGTCCTTCAGTACAAATCAACAATATGGGTATTTAATCATAAAGCTGCCCAATGGACAAGGGGCCACACATGTCTCCTGTTGTTTGCTAATATAACCTGTTAAGTGCAAACACAATGATATGAATTGTTGAGACTGTATCAATGAAATAATCCATATTTACAGACTTCTGTGGGCGTTTCACATTCACTTGCGGGCCAAAGACTGCTTTGAAAAGCTAAAGTGAGCAGATTCCCTTTAAGCAAAGGACGATATCCATTCAGGAGGTCTGACCTGCACATCCTATCTTCAGACACATGTAATTTCAGCTGCAGTTATCATGAATTGAACCAGGAGAGCCAGAACTATTTCAGCAACCATGAGAAACAAAAGCAATAATACCAAGCTACTTATTTCCTTTTAATTTGGAGCTTTCCCAAGCAGAAAGAAGTAAATTTCAGTGTGCTTCCCATTGAAAGATATCATACAATGAACACTGTGTGGTTTCACAAGTCCCTTCCAGTGGCTCATCAGCGCTTTAAGGGGAAGAACTGCCAGCCTATTTTTGAAAGGGCCACAGAGACACTACCTCAGTGAGAATACTGCATCTCCTGCCACAACAGTCTGGGCTGGATCACCTAATCAGACATTCTTGAGGGATTACCTTTCATCCTGGGCAACTGTAGGATGTGCATCGATCTCTCCTGCTCAGGGATGGCCAATGATCCCAAGCCTTGACATAGAACATCCACAGGTGGTTCCTCTCGGGAACAGCCCTTCCTGGTGTAGGCAGCCTGTAGCTTCTGGGGATGCTCAGGCAGGCGAGACAGTGGCAGCTCTGTCTCCTTCATTAGAATTTCCTCCCATTGTGCACCTCCAGGAGGGGAACTGACTGTGCGGTGGTGACTCCAGAATGATGCTAAAGTTGGAACTGGGCATAATCCAAGTTGGCTGCCGCTGAATCATGAGGAGATTGTATGCTGCCACTTGATCTTCCATCAAGCTCCAGTGACTCAGTTGTTTAAATCTTGTGGCAAGACACCTGGAAGCTATTTATCTTTTTTACTAAGGATTCATTCACAGAGTAAAAATGTAATATAATGTTCATTTACCATCACTCCATTACCCTGAGAACCAGATTGCTGCTAATTCAATGTGGAGCTGATTCAGTCATCACATCACTGAGGCAACATTCTCCTGCCATAGCTATTTATGTCCTAGGACCATCTGAAATCCTTTCTGAAATGTTCAAGTCCCAAGAGAGGCTGCCTGAGCTGATGAGAACGGCACCGAATGTGGGTCCAAGGGGAGCACGTGTGAAGGTCAGCCAACCACCCTGGAGTCATGCCGGCCCCCAGCTCCAGGGACACCTCCCCCTTATCCTCAAACTTGTGTCAGGACAAACTTCCTCAGATTCAGAGAGTCACAGCCCACCTCCACTCTGGAGCAGTCTCCTGCTCACTGAAGGCAGGAAGAAGGTGGAGAAACGTGTTGGTAGCTGAACATTTGATAACATTTGCTTCAGACTCACCAGTGGTCTGGCATGAGAACTTGGTCATCCTGCCCGGCTTCTCTGTGCCTCAAATTCCCCATCCAGAAATGAGGATATTTACCTCCCATTGAAGGAAGGCAAATAAATGATGGGATGAGGGTAATTACACACTAATGAGTGGTTGGACACCCAATGTGAAGCCAGGAGAGGGGCAATATTTGAGCCTATTTATGCAGTGAGGAAATCCTTGGGTTTGTTTCCCCATCCTCTCAGAGGGCCTGAGGTCTCAGCTAAAAGAGTGATCATCAGGAAGAAAACAAGCCAATGCTGTCCTTGCTTCCTCCCTCTTTTCCAGGCACCCAGGTGAGAGCAGTTGATAACATGCTCGTGGAGGACCTTAAATTCCTGAGAGACCGGTGCTATATGACTAGAAAGTGTTCTTATACCACAAAACACCGGAGAATGGCTTCCCCGGAAGTCATCACGCACCAGAGGACAGATGGAATAATTTATTTTCCTTTCTTCTGGTCTCTGGCTAACAGCTTGTCAGTCATTTAAGGAGGATTTAATCCACTAGTGGACTGTCCCCAATTGAGGACAGCAGGGCTAAAGTTAGTACTGACCTGAACACAACAACCACAAGGGGGAAGAGACCACAGTTTCTCTCTACTGCTGCAAACTAGTCACCAGCCAGTTTGCACACCTGTTGCTTCCCCGGAGTTTGGGGGGACAAAGTGTTCCACCACAGTCTCTCTCCTTTGGAATGCCTTTAAGCCACAGCAGGCTGAAAAAACACCCCTCTGGCCCTTCTCTCATCCCTGATTTTCACTGCTTTTCTTCAAGGGGCCTACTCCTCACTGGTATAGGGCCTCGCTCTCAGCTGCTAATCATTACTCCAGTTATATTGTGGTCCCTCTAAAGACCCTCCTGTAACCACAACCGATTTTAAAGCTCTGAGGAAGAGTCTTCCTAGGGGCTAAGGAAGAAATTGTGAGAGTAGGAGGCCCATTCTTTTCCCTTTAAATTCCTCCATAAAAGTAGCTTTCAATTCCAGCCTTCATATTGGTCCTTTTCTGAAGGTCCAGAGAGGACCAAAGAAGAAGCAGACACACACAGCATGAAAATTAACAGGTAGAACTGGAGGTGTTTCACTTAGAAAAGGAGTCGCTCAAGGAGATGCATAGGTGTTTTCAAATATGTGAATGTATGTTATTGTAGTTTGGCTTTTATAATAATAAACTACAGGGGCGCCTGGGTGGCTCAGTTGGTTAAGCGTCTGACTTTGGCTCAGGTCATGATCTTGCAGTTCGTGAGTTTGAGCCCCGCGTCAGGCACTGTGCTGACAGCTCAGAGCCTGGAGCCTGTTTCGGATTCTGTGTCTCCCTCTCTCTCTCTCTCTGCCCGACCCCCACTTGCACTCTGTCTCTTTCAAAAATAAAATAAACATTTAAAAAAATTATAATAATAAACTACAAAAACCCATTCAAGCTAGCTCAAGTAAAATGGGATAGTTAGAGGACTTTTAAGGGGACTCCCAGGGAAACCCAAAAGATGGAGCCATAATAGGCCTGGGCCTCCTGGAGAAATGGGTGGGAGTGGATTTGAACTTAAGGTGGTCTAAACACGACAGTAGCAGAAGCTCAAGTGCTTTTTTTAGAAAAGTCACCTTTCACATGACTCATCTACAGGCCACCCATCTGCTTCTCCCTCCAACAACTAGCAAATTCTTTTCAAGTTTCTTCATTTAAATACCATTGAGTGAGAATCCCAGTGGCTTGGCTTTCTTTTTTTTTTTTTTTTTTTTTTAAGAACTTCATGTTTTTAGAGCAGTTGTAGGTTCACAGCAAAATTGAGAGAAAGGTACAGAAATTTTCCATATACTCTTGCCCTCACATGTACACAGGCTCTGACATTATCAACATCTCTCACCACAGTGGTACATTTGCTACATTGATGAACTTGCACTGACACATCATAATCACCCCAACTCCACAGTTTATGTTAGGGTTCACTCTTGGTATTGTACATTCTGTGAGTTGGACGAATGTATAACGACATGTATCCTTCACTGTAGTATCATATGGGCTAATTTCACTGCCTAAAGAAATTAACCCACTATTCATCTCTTGTGCTCTGCCTATTCATCTCTTCTCCCTTGCCTCCAACCCCTGGCAACCACTGATTTTTTTTTACTGTCTCCATAGTTTTGCCTTTTCCAGAATATTGTATCATACGGTATGTGACCTTTTCAAATTGACTTATTTCACCTACAAATACGCTTTTAAGGTTCCTCTTCATCTTTTCATGGCTTGATAGTTCATTTCTTTTTAGCACCGAATAATACAATGGATTACAATAATACAATAATACAATGGAATATTGTCCGGATGTACCACAGTTTATTTATTCATTCACCTACTGAAGGAAATCTTGGTTGCTTCCAAGTTTTGGTAATTATGAATAAAGCTGCTATTAGTATCCATGCACAGGTTTTTGTGTGGACATCAGTTTTCAACTCCTTTGGAAAAATACCAAGAAGCAAGATTACTGGACCACATGGTAAGAATATACTTAAAGTTGTAAGAAACCACCATACTGTCTTCCAATGTAGCTGTGCCATTTTGCATTCCCACCAGCAATGAATGAGAGTTCCTGTTGCTTCACATCCTCATCAGCATCTGGTATTGCCAATGTTTCAGATTTTGGCCATTCTAATAGGTGTATAGTGGTACTTCCTTGCTGTTTTAATTTGCATGTCCACGATGTCATATGATGTGGAGCATCTTTTCATATGCTTATTTTATTTTTTTAAATATTTTTTAATGTTTTTATTTAATTTTGAGAGAGAGAGCAGGGGAGGGGCAGAGAGAGGGAGACACAGAATCCGAAGCTGGCTCCAGGCTCTGAGCTGTCAGCACAGAGCCCGACAGGGGGCTCAAACTCATGAACCGCTAGATCATGACCTGAGCCAAAGTTGGATGCTCAACTGACTGAGCCACCCAGGCATCCCTCATATGCTTATTTTCTATCTGTATATATCTTCTTTGATGGGGTGTCCATTAATGTCTTTAGCCCTTTTTTCAATCAAGCTATCTTCTTGTTATTGAATTTTAGAATTCTTTGCATATTTTGGAAACAGTCCTTTATCAAATGTGTCTTTTGCAAATATTTTCTCCCAGTCTATGTCTTGTCTTCTCATTAGCTCATTATGGTATTCCCAGAGCAGAAGTTTTTAATTTTAATGAAGTCCAGCTTACCAACTACTTTTTAGCAGATCACCCAAATAATAAGTTGCAGTCTACCTATGGATGGCCTAGCATGGATCAGGGATCCACCTCTCTTTCAGTCAGCCTTAGCAAGAGGGTAGAGTTAAATAGTATATTAAAAAAAAAAAATTGTTCCTGCCATGGCAATCTGGTCTGGGGGCAAGGCAGCAGCAACTTCTCAAAAGAAGCGCAAAAGGATGAGCAAACTAACATGGAGGTAAAGGGCATCGATCCTGGAATTACACTATCTGGTTTGATTTTGTGCACACTGGATAAATTCATCTTCTCTGTGCCTCAATTTGTTTAACTGTGAAATGGGAAAATAAGTAAGATTGTTAAAAAAGTTAATCAAGCAATCCACATAAAGCACTTAAAATAGTGCCCAGCATAAAGAGGTGCTCAATAAATATCTGCTGTTGTTACTCTCTCCAATACAGTGCCTCTCCAACTTTAATGTGAATATGAATACTTGAGGAGCTTTTAAATGCAGATTCTGACTGAGTAGATACAGAATGAAACTGGAGATTCTACATGTCTAGTCAGCCTCCAGGTGATGTCAAGGCATTTGGTATATGGCTCACACTTTGAATAGCCAGGCTCTAGTCCATAGGACATGGAGCAGAGGGATTAGACTATCACTAGGGAAAAGAACTACTATAAAAGTCTTTAAATTAAAAAAAAAAAAAAGCGGGGTGCCCAGGTGGCTCAGTCGGTTGAACGTCTGAGCTCAGGTCATGATCTCACAGTTCATGGGTTTGAGCCCCGCGTCGGGCTCTGTGCTGACAGCTCAGAACCTGGAGCCTGCTTCAGATTCTGTGTGTGTGTGTGTGTGTGTGTGTGTGTGTGTCTGCCCCTCCTCCACTCCTCGGGCTCTGTCTCTCTCTTTCAAAAATAAATAAGTGTTAAAAAAATAAATTAAAAAAAAGCAACTTCAACTCAAAGTAAGAAGTTTCTATAAAATGAAATTATCCTTAAATAGAATATATGAGCTGCTTTGTAAGATAGTCAGTATCCCCTTCTGGAAGCAGGCCCAATGTCTCCTTTAGGTACAGGAGGCAAGCGCCTAGGGCCCATGATTCTTTTAAGGACCACAAAATGCTTTAATTTCTTTCAAAATCATAGGAAAAATGAATATATAACCATGAATCCAGCCTGGATTATAGTTGGTTGTACCAAGAGAGTCATAAAATACAATTTTAAGTATTTTTTATGGAACAAGAGGCCTACAAAAGCAAATGTACCTCAGACCTATGAAATTCATAATGTGGCTCTGGCAGGGTGTTTTCCCAGGGATTTGAGCTTGATATAAAGGATGGAGATGAAGGAACTCTAAGGTTCCTTCCAACTTTGAAAGTCAATGCTTCTTTAAGTTCTATGACTTTGCTCTAGGTCAGCTACCTCAAACCTCACATCTGCAAAAGTTCACTTCCTGCTTGTTCCACATTCTTACACATAGACTAACATTGCTTACCCATTGTAATGAATTAGCACTTTACAAGCCACCCCTGCAATTTATAATCCACCTCTGCCTTCTCCTAGTTTGCTTCCAAAATAAAAGTATGATTTTTATTCTTACAGAAGACATTTGATTCCAGAAGCATTTTGCAGATATTTCCTCATATAAACCGCTTTATCGAAGAAGGTGAAGTTTTGCTTTGTTTCCACTTTTTTAAAAAAATTTTTTGTGTTTATTTATTTTTCAGAGAGAGAGACACACAGAGCATGAGCGGGGGAGGGTCAGAGAGAGAAGAATACAAAGAAGGCTCCAGGCTCCAAGCTTTCAGCACAGAGCCGGACGCGGGACTCAAACTCAGGAACCGTGAGATGGTGACCTGAGCCAAAGTTGGACGCTTAACTGACTGAGCCACCCAGGCACCCTGCTTCGTTTCCACTTTTGAAGTGAAAAATGAAGCCAATAAAAGATGAGAGGTATGCTTTCAAACTCAGAGAAAGAGAAAAAAAATGCCTAAGGTGATGCCTATTATTATTATTATTATTATTATTATTATTATTATTATTATTATTATAGTTATGGGTGTGAAGCATATTAAGCACTCAGAAATCACTTAGGAAGTGACTCTCAACCATTGGTACAAATTACAATTACCTATGTAGCTTGGACCCCATGGCAAACCTCCCTAAGACCCAGAGAGCAAAGCCCCAGATCTGTGTTTTGAAAAATCTCCCTAAGTGAGTTACCATTATAAGGGTTTAAAAACCACTATGTCAAATCCAGAGAGAAGGACACAGCAGAAGCCTTGGAAGGATAAAGTTCCAAGCAGGGAATGGTTTGGAGTTTGAGGATGCACAAAGATGAAACAATATGGAGATGGAAAAAGGTACTTTGAATTTGGGGGAACATTAGTGACTTTGGTGAAAATAGTGACCTTGGGCCATGACGACAAAAACCAGATTACAAAAGTTTGCTTACGCTAATAAACAGTGCAGATACAAATATCTGCAGTCAGCAGATACAAATATCTGCAGTCAGCAGATACAAATATCTGCAGTCAGCAGATATTTGGAGAATCATAAACCTGAGATATGAATGGAAGATAATAAAGTAGGTAGGGAGTACAGGGTTTTTAACCTGGGGTTCCTATATCCACCCCCCCGCCCCGCCTCCAAAGGATCAAGGGATCCATGAATAGAATTCAAGGAGTTGATGAACTTGGAGTGGAAAAATACTGCATCTTGATTTTCACTCCCCTCTGAAATGTCGTCTTTCCTTCTATTATAAATATAGGCCTCACTGTTCATTAATGCCAAATCATGGCTATTTTATTTTTTATTGAAGTACAATTGACAATGTTATATTAGTTTCAGGTGTACAACATAGTGATTCAACTTCTCCATACATTACGCTGTGCTCCCCACACATATAGCTACCATCTGTCACCATACAAGCTATTACGTTATCATTGACTATATTCCTTATGCTGTACCTTTGATCTCTGTGAATTATTCATTCCATAACTGGAAGCCTGTACCTCCCACTCCCCTTCATCCATTTTGCCCATCCTCCCACTCCTTTCCCTCTGGCAACCACCAGTTTGTTCTCTGTTTTTATGGGTCTATTTCTGTCGCTTTTGTTTGTTCATTTGTTTTTTTTCTTTTTTTTAATGTTTATTTATTTTGAAAGAGAGAGAGCAAGAGTGCAAGCGGGGCTGGACGAGAGAGAAAGGAAGAGAGATAAAGAATTCCAAGCAGGCTCCATGCTGCCAGCACAAAGCCCAACATGGGGCTTGAACCCACAAACTGTGAGATCATGACCTAAGGTGAAACCATGAGTTGGACACTTAACCAACTGAGCACCCGTTTTCTTTCTCAGATTCCACATATGAATGAAATCATATGGTATTTGTTTTTCTCTGTCTGACTTATTTCACTTAGCATAGTACCCTCTAGGTCCATCCATGTTGTCACAAATAGAAAGATCTTTTTTATGGCTGAGTAGCATTCTGGTGTGTGTGTGTGTGTGTGTATACGTACATATGTACCTCATCTTCTTTATCCATTCATCTATTGATGGACACTTGGATTGTTTACACATCTTGGCTATTATAAATAATGTTGAAATAAACACAGGGGTGCCTATGTCTTTTCAAATTAGTGGGTTTTTTTTTTCATTTTCTTTGGGTAAATACCAAGTAGTAGAATTAGTGGATCACATGGTAATTCTATTTCTAACTTTTTGAGGAACCTCCCTACTGTTTTCTACAGTGGCTACACCAATTTACACTCCCACCAAAAGTGTGAAAGGGTTCTTTATTTTCCACATCCTCACCAGCAATGGTTATTTCCTGTCTTTTTTGATACTAGCCATACTGACAGATGTAAGGTGATTATCTCATTGTGGTTTTGATTTGCATTTTCCTGATGAATAGTGATGTTGGACATATTTTCATGTATCTGTTGGCCATCAGCATGTCTTCTTTGGAAAAATGTCTATTCAGGTTCTCTACCCATATTTTTTTCAATTTTAGTTTCACTATAGTTAACATGCAGTGTTATGTTAGATTCACATGTGCAACATAGTAATTCGGCTATTCTATACATTACTCAGTGCTCATTGTGTTAAGTGTTCTCTTAATCCCCTTCACCTATTTCACCCATCCCCCCATCCACCACCCTTCTGGTAACCACCAATTTGTTCTCTATAGTTAACAGTTTGGTTTTTTGGTTTGTCTCTTTTTGTCTTGGTTCATTAGTTTTGATTCTTAAATTACACATATGAGTGGAAGCATACGGTATTTGTCTTTTTCTTATCAACTTATTTCACTTAGCATTATATTCTCTAAATCCATCCATGTTGTTGCAAATGGCAAGATTTCATTCTTTTTTATGTCTGAGTAACATTCCATTATACACACACATTTTCTTTATCCATCCATCTAACAGTGCACACTTGGGTCGTTCCACATATTGCTATTGTAAATAATGCTCTAGAGGGGTGTTTTGTTTTGTTTTGTTTTTCCTTTGGGTAAATACCCAGTAGTAGACTTACTGGATCATATGGCAGTTCTATTTTTTTTTTTTTTTTTTTTTTGAGGAACCTCTATACTGTGTTCCACAGTGTCTACACCAGTTTGCATTCCTACCAATAGTGCATAAAGGCTCCTTTTTCTCCATATCCTAACACTTGTTGTTTCTTGTGTTTTTTACTTTAGCCATTCTGAAAGGTATAAAGTGATATCTTATTTTAGTTTTGATTTGCATTTCCCTGATGATGAGTGACACTGAGCATCTTTTCAAGTCTCTGTTGGACATCTGTACGTCTTTTTTTGAGAAAAGTCATGTTCGTGTCTTCTGCCCATTTTTAATAGGATTACTTGGGTTTTTTGGTATTGAGTTGTATAAATTCTTTCTATATTTTAGAGACTAAGTCTTCATTGGATATGTCATTTGCAAAATATCTGCTCCTATTCAGTAGATTGTCTTTTAGTTTTAATATTTCCTTTGCTATGCAGAAGTTTTTTATTTTGATGTAGTTCTAATAGTTTATTTGCTTTTGTTTCCCTTGTCTCAGGAGACATATCTAAAAAAACGTTTCTAAGGCTGATGTCAGAGAAATTACTTGTCTTCTCTTCTGCGGGTTTTATGGTTTCAGGTCTCACAATTAAGTCTTTAATCCATTTTAAGTTTATTTTTTGTATGGCGTAAGAAAGTGGTCCAGTTTTCCCAGCACCATTTATTGAAGAGACTATCTTTCTCCCCATTGTATATTGTTGCCTCCTTTGTCGTAGATTAACTGACTATATAAGAGTGCGTTTACTTCTGGGTTGTCTATTCTGATCTATTGATCTATGGGTCTATTTTTTTATTAGTTCCATAGTGTTTTGATTACTATAGCTTTTTATCTTGAAATCTGAGATTGTGATACCTCCAGTTTTAGTCTTTTTCAAGATTGTTTTGGTTATTTGGGGTCTTATGTGGTTCCACACAAATTTTAGGATTGTTTGTTCTAGTTCTGTGAAAAATACTATTGGTATTTTGATAGGGATTGCATTACACTATAGATTGCTTTGGGCAGTATGGACATTTTAACAGTATTAATTCTTCCAATCCATGAGCATAGTACATATTTCCATCTGTTTGTGTTGTCTTCAATTTCTTTCATCAAAGTTTTACAGTTTTCAGAGTAAAGGTCTTTCACCTCCTTGGTAAGTTTATTCCCAGGTATTTCACTATTTGTGGTATAATTGTAAATGAAAATGTTTTCTTAATTTCTCTTTCTGTTACTTTGTTATTAGTGTATAGGAGTTCAACAAATTTCCATATGTCATGGCGGTTTTAATGTCATATTACAGTTGATATAATGTTGTAAAATATTATTTACAATCATCCCTCCTTGGACATTACAGGAGTTACCACACCCACTTCAAGATCTGGTTATTTAATGCATTAATAAAAGACACACAAAAATAAAATAAATATACTCTGTGCCAGGATGAGTGCCTAACTTAACTCACAGAATCTTTCTCCCGGAACACTCTATCCTGAGCCCTGAGACACAAAACAGGTGGCATTCCATTCCTACACTACCCAAATGATGATTTGCATTTAGTCTTCTGTCAACTCTTCCATATCTCTTAAAAGTGAAGGCTAAAGAACAGAGGAGCAGAAGAGGAACCGGGAAGGTTTTTGTTCTTGTTTTTTTTTTTTTTTTTTAAGGACAATAGCAGTAAATACAGGCAAAAGGCAGTGAACAAGGATCTACAGAGTTAGTAACAAGAAGAATCAAAAGTAACCCATAAATCCTAAGAGCTGATAACCTAAACAATGCTCAATATTGTAATTCTCCTCACCCTCCTCCAATCCTGTTCTATCTCATTGTGTACTATTCCCTTCTCTGCTCACATACTTTTGTCAAGTTGAATAAAGTCACCGGACAACAGAGGAAGAATACACCATAATGCAGAGTTCCCCAAATGCCAGGCCCCAGAAGGGGACTGTTCTGGGAAGAGCTTTTACAAGGCCCCAGTGAACTGTGAAAATTAATGACGAGGTACTGAGTATGCTACAAACTAATATATTCAATTTCAAAGACTGTTTTTTATTCTGAGATTATAGCTTTTTAATATTTTTTATATTGAAATGCTGTTTTATCAAATAGTACTGATATTAGATTTGTTTTGTATTTTAATATTCTTACTTGGCATTATAAAGTTTTATAAGCCCTGTGTCTATTTTGCAATTTTTAAAATGATTTTTATTGCTCTGTGAAATCCACAAGGCTGGGAAGTACTATCTTATGCCTTTTGTTTTATTTACTCCTCTCTTTTTAGAGATGAATTCCAAACAAGGCAATGTGACTTCCACTCCAGAATGTAGGTTTAGAAGCACAAGCTTCAGAGCCTGGTTTTGAGACCTGGGTTTGACCCCTGGTCTGCCTTTCTCCACTTGTGTTACCTTGGGCAAGGAACTTGATCTCCTCAAGCCTGTTTCCTCATCCGTAAAGTAAGAATAATTTTTACATCATGAGATAGTTAAAGGATAAAATGAGATAATGAATGTAAAAGTACTTTGCATATTACCAAATAAAGTCATTATTATTACTATCATTACCATCATTTTACTAACTCAATATCCCATGGTTAAATGGCAGAACGTGGCTTCCACATTGGGCTGACTCCCTAACCTTCAAACTATCACTTAGTGAATCTATGTTGGATTGTGTTTTCAGTTTAGCTCAAGAAACATTAACATCACTTATTTAGTATTCCTGCCAAAATTGCATAATCTGACTCTAATCATGAGGGAACATCAGACAAACCCAATTTTAGGGACATTCTAAAAAATAATTGGGGCGCCTGGGTGGCGCAGTCGGTTAAGCGTCCGACTTCAGCCAGGTCACGATCTTGCGGTCCGTGAGTCCGTGAGTTCGAGCCCCGCGTCAGGCTCTGGGCTGATGGCTCGGAGCCTGGAGCCTGTTTCCGATTCTGTGTCTCCCTCTCTCTCTGCCCCTCCCCCGCTCATGCTGTGTCTCTCTCTGTCCCCAAAATAAATAAAAAACGTTGAAAAAAAAAATTAAAAAAAAAAAATAAATAAAAATAAAAAATAACTGCCGTAAATTCATCAAATTTATCAGTCATGAAAATCAAAGAAAGTCCACAAAATTATTCCAGATGTATGATTCTGAATTGGATCCTGGACCAGAAAAAAAAATCATTGCTATAAAAAAACCATTATGGGAACAATTAGCAAAATTTAAGACCTGTAATTACATAATAGTATGTCATTGTTAAATATCCTGAGTGAACATTCTTCTTAGAAAATATATACTGAAGTATTTAGGGACAAAGGGGCATGATTTCAGAAACTTGCTGTCAAATAGTTCAGAAAAACTTATATATATATATATATATATATATATATATATACATACATATAATCATATGTAACATATGTGTGGTGTAGTTTCTAATTAATTCCCTACTCGGAACTCTCTTCTATGAAAAATCTATGATTTCTTATTGTCCTTTATTAAATGAGGGCTAGCACAGAAACTGGTAATTTTTTTATATTCTCCTTGTCAGACACCAGTAAAAACACAATGTGCATTATATGTGTTGTAAATGAATTACACAACTTACAATTATCCTTATTAAGTTTATCCCTATTAAAGTTTATGTTTATATATGGAAAGAAGGGGAAAACCAGAGAGAAAGAAAAAAGGAGAGAAAAAGAGAGATGGACAATAATAAAACAAATTTGGCAAATGGTAAGTGCACCCATTCAATGTAAGGCATTGTGATAATAATGTTATGATTTGTTATGCTACAATGATATGTTATGATAATAACACCAGATATGATGCAGGACTTTACAGTTTACAACATACTTTCATATGACTTCCCATTTGATTTGATTCTCATTGAATTCTAAGTGAAGTACAATGAAACCACGTCTTCTGGGGGTGGGAAGGGGAAGAGGGAGTCTAAAATTTCAACTAGGAAGGCAAAAACTCATAAACAGTTTTAAAATATTATCCCCCTAGAACAGTCTTCAAGTTTACTATTTATCTTGTAAACACAAATGGTTTGGTCTTGTATCTGGGACCAGACTGTCACAATGAACAATTCTTCAATCACTCTGCTCACTTATTCAGAGTATACAGACTGAGCACAGCAAGATTCTCCAACTATGAGAGGTACACCAAGGAAACAGAGAGACTGCATCTCCTATCACACATTCATGCCAGATCTGAGGTTCCCTCCTTGAATAGAGCGTTCAACACAATTGCTCAGCATATTTAAATCTCCCTTTCTCCCTCAATGAACTGATTTGGTTATGCTGAGTGCATATTGTTGAACTGGAGACAGTTCGACATGCATATAATAGGACTCAGGTAGGGCAGTGTGCAGGATTTGATTAATTGTGGCTCAGAATCTGTTCTCACCTATATCCAAGGGCTTTCCAATGTGACAGAGGCTGGAACTACACCTTCCAGATTCTACTTAGGGGTCTGCAGCCATCTTTCTGCTACCTTTTCTGTTTTCTGTGGACAGAGAAGATGTCAGCGTTGTCTGTCTCCATTCCCTGCCTTGTGGATACTGAAAGCTGCTTGGGCAACGGAGATCACCAGATTCCACATTCCACCGTCTAGATAATTTGCAGAAGCAGCAGCAGTAGCTGCTTCTTAATGCTATCTTTCTGATCTCTAGATGTATGCCACTGTGTTGTGAAAGTCAATGGTTATAGCCTCTGGCTGCCTTTCCTAACAGGGGCCAGAGGTTCTCATTTCTCTTGTGGGTCAGTTCTGCAATGTCCTAGGAGTCTTTGTGAAGGTTCCGCCTAGCACACACTCCTCCTATCTCTTCCAATAATTTTGGAAGTACCCAGTCTCCTACATTAACCCCCTTTCTGTTTAAAATACCTAGGGTAGTTTTACTTCCAGAACTGAACACTAACTGATGTTTCCCTGTCTCCCAGATGTGAGAGGTTACAGTGGTCGGGTGCTTGAATGAAGTTCTCATACAATCAAGTACAGTAGCTAGGATTTAGTGCATCTGGTCCATAAACACAACACTGAGTTTGGACCCCTAGACTCTTTCTCTCTTAGATGACATGCTCCTAAAACAGAGATTGCAACTCTGCACAAACTATGTAAGGGTGCCTAGCATTGACCAGGCTCAGAAAATAGTAAGTATTCTAATTATTATTCTAGAGTTTTTCTTCAGGAAGTTAAAGCAAACTTCCCTTTGTTATCTGTTCATTTTTCACTTCCTAAGGCAAGAGAAGGAGTGGAGGCGCACCTAGTTGGCTCAGTTGTTTGAGTGTCTGCTCTTGATTTCAGCTCAGGTCATGATCTCAGGGATCAAGCCCTGCTTCGGGCTCTGCACTCAGCATGGAGCCTATTTGAGATTCTCTCTCTGCCCCTCTCCCCCATTTGTGCTCTCTCTCTCTAAAAATAAAATAAATCTTTAAAAAAATAAAAAGAGGAGAGTGCTCCGGACAGAAATGAATACAGGTGATGTTAACTCTCCAGATTCAATGGTGATGAGTAGGGACAGAAAACACTCAGCAGGAAATTTCATCAGGAGCAGAGGCTCAAAACCAAAGTATCCATAAACAAATACAGTCTCTATCTTACCTCTGAAAAGATAAAAGCAGAAAAGATAGGTGGATAATGGAAAGAGTTAACAATTAACTAACATAAAAAGCTCTTAGTCAATTTTCACAGCAAACTTAAGAGGCAAATACATTATTATCACCATTTCCTGGGCGAGGGGACTGAGGCTCAGGTGAAATAATCACT
Source organism: Panthera onca (assembly GCF_046562875.1). Taxonomy (NCBI): domain Eukaryota; kingdom Metazoa; phylum Chordata; class Mammalia; order Carnivora; family Felidae; genus Panthera; species Panthera onca. The sequence continues at coordinate 28,167,667 of NC_138355.1, read as the reverse complement.
CAAGGTCACACAGCTATTAAACATCCTAACTCAGGTGGTGGCACATGTAACCTAGCCCAGGCTCCCGTAATGCCAAAGTCTAGTCCTTTAACCACTGGCAAAATAATGCAGCCTCTCCACAAGGTGAATGATTGCCAATATTTTTTCCACTCCCCAAAATAGTGTTTTCTAAGCTGAAATAGACAACCATTGATTAAACCCAGCAGCCCTCATTAATCAGTTTCTTGAGTGAAAATAAAACAGTAGGTTCCAGCATTTTTATTCTTAGCTCTCTTACTGGAGGAAGGAGAGGAAAAAGGAAGGAAATTAGAATCAAGACCCAAGATGACTGAATCAAATCTATCCTTCTGCCTCCCGAGCCAGCAGCCCCTGGATTCCCTCCTATGTGTCCCTCCCCCCAGTTCTACACCAGGACGTCTGTGCCTCACCCCTGAATCCATGCAAGATTTCCATTCCCTATAACCACTTCTTCCTCCATAGTGAGTAAAAATTTTGTTTCTCTAATATTAATAGTGAGTTTCGCACAACAGCGACTGGCTAAAATTCTCAGGTTAGAATGAGAATGGATCTGCCATGAGAGCCCTCTTACCGCCTCGCTTTCCCCTTCTGTCCAGGTAGTTCCTGCGGCTCTTGATTACAGTGCCAAGGTTCAGACACTCCTCCCGCCATCACACAAATGGCCAGTGATCCATTCATAACTGTCACCCAAGCCTTCACCGCTCACTGTTGCAAAAAGAATTTTTGAATCTCTGGGATTTGTAACCGTCCCCATTTTTCTTTTTTGCTGACAAATTCTGGAGAGCAGTAGGGATAGCAGTTAAGACATCCATCATCTTGTGGGGTTTACAAGCAGCTGGCGTGGCATACTCAGCCAATATGACTGCAAGCTGACTTTAATCATGGTCTGTTGATCTCAGCTTCCAGGAATATTGCCTTGATACATCATTCCATTCCTTCTCTAAATGCTCAGAGGAAGGCGTTCTGAGTCTCACCATCTAAGCCCCAGGGAGGAGGGTGGAGGGAATGCATAGAACTGTTTCTGCATTTGCAAAGGTAACTGGAAAACAGCTGGATTTTAAAAGTCCATAGACCTTGAAAGAAGACCATTAAAGCTAAAATCTGAGGACATGAAAGTATTTGCAAATGTTAGCAAAGTCGGTGCCAAACAAATGTTCCATCTTGCTGAATTTCACTGATTTCTTCCAATAAGTTTCACTGAGTATTTCCACATTTTCCAAGTTGACCCTTGGATTACCAATAAGGCCAGTTGCTTTTATATAATTAATGGCAATCTGAATTTGAGTCTTCCCCAAAATTTCACTTTCTGCAAAAATAAAACTCAGCTGATTTAAACATCATTCCAGGCTCATTACAACTTTTGATTATATGAGGGGATGGCTGAGAAATGGTAAGCTGCTGTCCCCTGCATCTGACAGGATAAGACAACTTGCCCTGACATTTGCATCTGGCAAGTGCTATGACCAGTGGCCTCCAAATATTTTGCACATGCACCTCAATAAAAAATGTGAAGCATGCTGCCTGTGTTAAGCAGAAATAACAAAGAGACCGAGATGTGTGTGATGGCTCAAATACACAAGTTTATTTCTTGGTCCTATAACAGCCTAAGGTGCACGTTCTTGGTAAATGAGTGGTTCCCCTCCCAGTAATGTTTCAGGGACGCAAGTTCCTCCCATCTCAGACCTCTATCATCCCCAGGACCGGGGCATTTTCTGCATCTAAGCCAGCAGAAGAGGTAAGAGTACAAAGCAGGCTTGCTTCTCAAAAGCTTTGGTCCAGAACTAACAGGTATCACTTCTACTCACCTCCCATTGGGGAGAACTGGTAACTGCTACTTACAGAGGGTCTGAGAAAGTTGCCTCTGACTGGGCAGCAACTACCACTACTCACAGCTACAACTGTATAATCTGCAACCAAGGACAGATTTTGGTGAACAATCAACTATCTGCCATGACTCTTAGTTTATTCTCTCTTTTATTTAATCATTTTTATTTATTCACAAGTCATATACAAATGTATATACATAAAACACATAGTGCTAATATGCATATTATAAAGCATATTTATGCACACTCAAAGGATGAGAAGAAAAAACAAGTTTAAACAGCAATTTTAAATGTTCTTCCTGCAGCCCATTGGATCATCTTGTGCCTCCCCTGGTCAAGATTCACACCCAAAATTCATCGCTCAAGGTTCTGGAAGGTCCAGGGAGTTAGCAAGTGCTCTTCTAGGGTAGAGTTTTAAGAAATGAAGGTTATCACATTAACAACTCAGGCAACAACAGATGTTGGTGAGGATGTGGAGAAAGAGGATCTCTTTTGCACTGCTGGTGGGAATGCAAACTGGTGCAGCCACTCTGGAAAACAGTATGGAGGGTCCGCAAAAAATTAAAAATAGAACTACCTTATGACCCAGCAATTGCACTACTAGGTATTTATCCAAGAGATACAGGTATGCTGTTTCAAAGGAACACATGCACCCCCATGTTTAGAGCAGCACTATCAACAATAGCCAAAGTATGGAAAGAGCCCAAATGTCTTATCAATGGATGAATGGATAAAGAAGATGTGGTGTGTGTGTGTTTGTGTGTGCGTGTGTGTATACACACACACACACAAACACACACACATACACATACAATGGAGTATTACTCAGCAATCAACAAGAATGAAATCTTGCCATTTGCAACTACATGGATGGAACAAGAGGGTATTATGCTAAGCAAAATTAGTCACTCAAAGAAAGACAAATATCATATGACTTCACTCATATGAGGACTTTAAGACACAGAACAGATTAACATAAGGGAAGGGAAGCAAAAATAATATAAAAACAGAGATGGGGACAAAACACAGGAGACTCTTAAATATGGAGAACAAACAGAGGGTTACTGGAGGAGTTGTGGGAGGGGGGATGGGCTAAATGGGTAAGGGGCGTTAAGGAATCTACTCCAGAAATCATTGTTGTACTATATGCTAACTAATTTGGATGTAAATTTAAAAATAAAATAAAATAAAATAAAATAAAAAGAAATGAAGGCTATCACCCTCCCCTAGTCTTTCCTATTTTTAGATCACTCCCCCCCCCCCCCGACACACACACACATAGCTACTCAAGCCCAAACCTAGAAATCATCTTCAATTCTTCACTGCCCTCTACCTCCATATCCAGTACCTAGCTAGGCCTGTCCACTTACCTTCCCAAACAGACCCGGAATCCCTACTTACCTCTCTCTCCACCTCCACGACTGCCAACCTATCCTAGACACTATCATCTCTTATCTGGACCTCTACAACATGTCTTATCCTGCAAATCCACTCTCCATGGGACAGCTGGTGCAATCTTTAAAACATGTAAAAAAGATTGGTGACTGCCCTACAGAGACTCTCCAATGGGCGGACCCTTCAAATAAAATCTAACCTCCTTAACCTCCTCACTCAAGCTTACAAGGCACAGCAAGAACTCAAATATCTCTTAAATATTGTTAAATCTTGTCTGCATAGTAAAAAAAAAATCTGAAAAAAATATATACCATGCTAAACACTAAAGATAACTATAGTGTTAATTTGCTGAACAGCACCTTTTATAATCAAAAACAAAGTTATTTGCATTTTGTAAAGAAGAAGATAGAGGAGAATAAAAAGAAGAAATGAAGAATATCTGTTTCCAGATAAATTCTACTCTAATGACTAGATACTATTATTTTTATTACTATTTTCCCCTTCTAATTCAAGCAGATTCTAGCTCACATGCCTTGCAGGTGGTTAGCAGCAAGAACAAACAGAAAAGATACTTCACTTCCTGGCTTGCTTTTTTTTTTCCCTCCCAAGAGCAAACCCCACAGAGGATAATCAGAGTTTGGTGAGGGGAAAAGGACATCAGAAAGAAAGTGGGGAGGGATTTCCCTCTGAGAAAAAGATCTGGCCTGGTTTAGGGAGAAGAGAGACTGATTGAAGAGATCTCAGAGGAAAAGGCCTGATGCCCCTTGGGGAAGCTGGGAGGCTGTGTTGTCATCTGGGGTTCTGTTTTAGGACCTCAAGGGCCAGAGGGATCCTGGGGCCAAAGACGGCAGCCATTTCCACGGAACCAGTAGAGATAATTGTTCTGCAAAACGTTGGCCCTGCATAAGACACTAGAATCTTGACACAAGCTCACTGGAAATAACAGGGATTAGTTCAGAATGACAGAGGCTAAATTTCCTGCCAGTCCAAAAGGCTGGGTGTCCAGAGCCAAAATTAAGGTGATTTACAGAAACAAAGGAAATGTCCTATTTCTTGGATACTTTTCTTTTCACCATGAGATTTATTCCCACTCTCTTCCTGTATGAAAATATGCACAGGATTTATCACCTTCATAAATTACTTCTGATTCAATGCCATTACTATAATAATGTCACTCTTACTCATATGCATTCTAAAATGCTTTTCTGGGGCAGGAGGGTGGGGTGAAAGGGGAAAGGAATGGAATTATGCACAATGCTGGTCCTGTCCCAGAGAATGTAGCTCATGCCATGCCTACCGGGGGCATACATTTTGGGGAGCCAAGGGCTGATACCCAGAGTTCTACGCCTGTCTCAGTCTGACTTGATTACAGTTTCTTGTTTGCATCCCTAGCCATGTCTGCTATAGAACCTTGGACATAGGGGATGACATAGCACAGTAGGTTCTGGACTCAGACTCTCTGAGATGAAAAGCTCTGCCAGCTCAATAAGCTATGTCATATAGAGCAAGTTTCCTAATCCTTCCATTTTCTCATCTGGGGATAATGATATTCTTACTTCACAGGGATATTGTTAAGACGAAATGTGATCATTTTTTTTAAGTTTATTTATTTTGAGAGAGAGAGCACAAGTAGGGGAGGGGCAGAGAAAGAAGGAGAGACAGAATCCCAAGCAGGCTCTGCACTGACAGTGCACAACCTGATGTGGGGCTCGAACCCACGAACTGTGAGATCACGACCTGAGCTGAGATCAAGAGTCGGATGCTTAACAGACTGCGCCACCCAGGCACCCCTAAATGTGATAATTTTAAGGTGCTTAGCACAGTGCCTGCCACGTGGTAAGCTCTCTTAATGTTAATTGTTATTATCAGCTTTTATTAGAGTAGGCATGTAAAAATGCTGGATGAATAAATGAAGGATGTATCTCAGGGTATTGAGAGCAGAAAATTACCAAAGAAAAATGGAACTGGTGAGGTTATCTCCCACTTAGGTGTTGTTCTGGGCCAAATACGGCCACACTTTGCTTTTGTGACTGAAGTACATATATTTGGGCACACATCACAATCCTGAGGAGGTGGTCAAATACTGCATGGAGCACACTGTCTCACCTGGTGACCCGTGGCTGACACTGGCAAGAACTTGGGCCACAATGAAGAATACACTTTGTGGTTATGCCAAAGAATCTTCTTCTTCTTTTTTTTAAGTTTTCTTTTAATGTTTATTTATTTTTGAGAGAGCAAGACAGGGTGTGAATGGGGTAGAGGCAGGGAGAGAGGGAGACACAGACTCCAAAGCAAGGCTCCAGGCTCTGAGCTGTCAGCACAGAGCCCGACCTGAGCCGAAGTCGGATGTCTAACCAACTGAACCACCCAGGTGCCCCTGCCAAAGAATCTTCTTCCAGAAATGCTAACTGCCTTCTATGGGAATCCATTTGCAATTCTGGCCTCAAGTAGCATTAGAATAAATCAGTTTCAGGAATAATGGGAAATCAGGAAATGTGTATCCTTCTGAGGTTGTATTTAAAACACCCCTCAGCCAACAACTCAGCAGAGTGAACAGTTGGACAGTAGCCATTTAAAAACACTCACATTTTAAGAAATGGTGTTGATACATTCCTTTCCAAATATCCTCTAGGAAAACTTCTGCAATGAAATAAAAATGATGCATGTATGTTCAATAGCTCTATGTTGCTTTCCCACCAAATTTCAAAGCAAGAATCACAAACATGTCATATTTTCTCACATCTTTGGGCCTTTGCCCATGCTGTTTCCTCAGCCTGGAACATCCTCCAATACCCACCGTCATGCTATCCTAACCACCCCGCTAATGTCAGCAAATCCCAGCAGTATAGTGCAGAGGTTAGTGGCACGGGTTCAAATCCCATCTCTACATTTCCCCAGCTAGGTATCATTGGGCAAGTTACTTAACTTATCTGTGAGTCAGCTTCCTATGGGGATGATAAAATAGAGTTTGGGAGAAATTAAACAGGTTAATATATGGAAGATGCTTAGAACAGGACAGTTCGTGGAACAGAGTAATCACTAGATAATTGGTGTCATTCTTGTCCTTCACATCCTAGCTCCAGCTCCAAACCCCTGGGAAGGTTTCTTTCATTCCCCTGGGCAGAGTTACATACTTCTTTCCCCATGCTTGTGTTCTCTCTACTTAGTATGTATCACACTCAATTACAACCACTGGTGTGCATGTCTGCCTTGCCACGATGCACAAATATGAGGAATGCAAACACCAACACTTTACCTGGGGAGTCTCCAGGCCTTACCACAGAGCCATGAACATGACAGATGCACAATAAATATAAGGTGAATATATGAATGCATTAATTAAATGTTACGTAAGCTTTTGAGTTCCCCAAGCCATGTGTTCCCCTCCTTGCATGAAACTGTTGAGTGATCACTGTTGCTGTGCATGCTTCTAAAGCCAAAAGAGGCAAGGCTCTGAGCTACCTCAGAGTTTGTGCACTAATCACTGACATCATAAAAATTCGTCATTAGCACCATTAACAGAGTGGCTCGCTGTTATCACTGAGACGGCAGAATGACTCGGCCCAGCACGTTATCGCTCGAGATGAGACTTAGCATTTCCCCCAGCAGCTCTCAAGCACTGCGTTCCTCCAGCACTGCCCGGGACAAGGGACAGGTCACCCTTCTGAGGGGTGATGTGGGAGTGCTTAGTCACAGTCTATCTGCAAGCAGAGAAAGGCTTTGGCAGGAATGTGATCCGAGGAGACACTGAAAATAGCAAGTCCACTGAAGGCCAAGGGAACTTCCTCTTGTGAAAGTGGGAAGAAGGGCTTGATGAAATAAGCTGCTTCCTGGCGGAGGAAAGAAAACATCCTGTCTGAACTGGACTGAGAGAGAGAGAGAGAGAGAGGGGGGAACCAAGGAAAGTTCTGGAGGCCTTGGGAAAGCAGGGAAAGCATCAGATTTGGAATCAAAACAATCAAATCTTAATCCTTCCATTTGGTAAGCTTTCTCCACTTCAAAACAGAGAATCAAATGAAGGCCACCAAAAAGCACCAGATAAACACAAGACGTGATTCAATATGGTTGGAAAAAGCCCCTTCACAAGGGAACTCACAGAAGGGGCTCCACCCAGAACAGAGGCCTCTCCTTCTTCACTCCAGGGTAGAAAGAGATGTCTCTGCCTCCTTTTCATTTAAATTAGCAAGTTTTATTTTTTAATTTTTTTAAACATTTATTTATTTTTGAGAGACAGAGCGCAAGTAGGGGAGGGGCAGAGATAGAGGAAGACACAGAATCCGAAGCAGCTCCAGGCTCTGAGCTGTCAGCACAGAGCCCTACGTGGAGCTTGAACCTACAAACTGTGGGATCATGACCCGAGCTGAATTTGGACGCTCACACAGGTGCCTCTAAATTAGCAAGTTTTAAAGAAGTTTCAAAGGACAATAAGTTTCAAGGTTTCCTTGGAATAAAACACTTTATTAGGAATCTGCCTTTGCTTTATTTTTTGGGTTTTGGCCAGTGTAGCTTTAACATATATGAAACCATGCTGCGTGATTTATGGCCTACGTGGAGTTTTCTTACCTTTCGAGCAAACATTTACCACGCAAGCAGTGGTGTGCTCTGGGAGCTGTCAGCAGCCAGCAAGGACTGATTTTGCACATGTCCTCCCAATTCCATGTTTTGTGGCACCGCATCCATAGCTTGAAATTAACCATGGTGGGAGTATTTCACCCTGGCAACTGACAAATGCTATAAATTAGGTTTTTTTTTTCCCTCTCCCAAAGTTGGCTTGCCAGCACACCACTGACTGAGCCCAAAAGGATTCAAGAGTCCCCCAGCCATCCCTCTCCACTCCAAATGCCACAAAAAGGCAACTGAAACCACATACACAAATATTGGATGGGAAACATTACAGAGATACATCAAATCTATGCAGACAGAAACACAAAAACAAACTGAAAAACTGTGGTAAATTATCTGTACATTCCTACCACACAAGGTTCTGGCAATGAGGTGTTGATATTTTTTTTTAACTAACAGTAAATGTAATATGGCCAGAGAATTTTGAATCAGCCTTATCTGGAGCCACAAATGAATATACTCAAAAGACATACATATTACTGCTGGAATCCAAATATCTCAATTGCACACTGAGGGCAATATAATGATGGAATAACTGACTTGTCAGAGTAGGTGATCTGTCATTTATCCCAGTAAGCAAATGTAGTGGTGCATTTTTAGTCTTGTAATGGCCAATGAATAATAATGGTTAAATGAATTAACAGTCTTTGTTTCCTCTTATACGTTTTATCTATTCTCTTAATGTTTAAATGGATTGGTCCTTTTTGTCTGGAACTCTAAACATTATGCTATGTTCCCAAGGCTGGCAATTGTGATAGGGGAAGTACATATAAGATGCTGGATGGTTCTCAGAGGACTTTTTTATATGCAATTCCTGATTAATGCTTACACACACCCTCCAAAGTAAGGTGCACCCATTTTGAGAGAAGGAAAAAGATGTTCGTCAGGGTAAGAGCTGTGGACTCTGCACCCTATTGTGATTATTGCTACTGAACATTGGAAGATGGCTATCATAGCCATCAACACCATGGCCATAAGAATGACTACCAAACTGCCCCTGCTTCTTTCTGTCACTCTCACTGTCAGGAAGCTCAGGACAAGAGCTTGTCTCGTGTCTACACACTAAGTCTCAGGTCAAAATTTTAAGTGAGCCAATATCTTGTCTTTTTTTCCTTTCTGCTGTAGGATGAAGATCCTCCACCTAGCAAGACTCTCAAAATGGCAGATGCCCCACACAGAAAGGAGTTCAAATTCTGGACGTATATTATCACTATCATTATTTTTATTATTATTATTGGCATCTATCTTATTCATGGCAGCTTATCTTTTTTGAGACTCCTTTCTAAATTTAGGGAAATATTCAAATCATGAGTCATTACCACTCCAACACAGGAGTCAGAACACACTCTGCAATCTGAGGATTCGGGCACATGAATTAGTTCCTGCCAGTTAGGGACACTACCACAAGATACTGATTCAGAATTAAGCAACAAAAGGAAAGAGGTGCTCCATGGGCCTTCCATCTTTGCATCTTCGCTGGTGAGGCAGAGGCAGAGGTGTCTGGTTTTGTAGTGACTGTTCTCCAGGGACTGAAATAGTACTTTTCTCATGTAGAAGCAGCAACTGTATAGAAGTAGGAGCTTGGTTTGGGGTACTGTACCCCAAGACTTATCCTCAAGCCATTTTCCAGTCCACTCAACAGTTCTGTGATCCACCTGGTAATTTTTTTTAAGTTTATTTATTTATTTTAAGAGAGGGAGTACCAAGCAGGCTCTGCACTGTCAGCACAGAACCCAATGTGGGGCTTGATCTCACAGACCATGACATCATGACCTGAGCTGAAATCAAGAGTCAGACGCTTAACCACCTGAGCCACCCAGGTGCCACCACCCAATATCTTTTAAAATAAAATGCTTTTTCATTTATTCAGCAAGAGTCAGCTTCTATTTTTTAGAGAACTCTGACTAATACAAGAACTCTAATACAATTATTTTCCCTATTTCTCAGATATGGAAACAGAGCTTTAATTGGTTAAATTGCTTACAATCACAAAGTCAGTCAATGAGAGAGCGAGAATTTCAACTAGGACTATCATAATCCAAAACCCACCTCTAAACCAGAAAGATTATACCACAAGGCCATAAAACTAATGAATCAGAGTTGAGTCACTGCTGTTTTTTAATATATAGTCTCACCTGAAGTTCTGAAAACTAAAGTGTCATAGAAGAGGACACAACACAAGTCTTCTTACCTGATGTGCTTTCCATGGTACCTCTCATCCTCATAATCCTGCCATTTTTTTTTTTTTTTTGCTTTATATGTTTTGAGATGAGTTTTTAAGTGTAAATGAGTTTAAGAATATTGTACAGGAAGGAGGGGACCAATTGTTTCTTGCATCCCACACTTTCCTTCTGTGTTGTGTCCATCTTACCAAAATACATTCCTTGGTAGTTCTTTCAGCAGGAGTCTATTTTTAAATTATTTACCAGAAAATGCCTTTATTTTTTTCCTCTTTTTTTTTTTTTTTTTTTTTTTGGAGAGAGAGAGAGAGAGAGAGAGAGAGAGCAAGCAGGGGAGGGGCAGAGAGAAAGGGAGAGAGAGAATCTTAAGCAGGTTCCATGGCCAGCATGGAGCTTGATCTCACAACTGTGAGGTAATGACTTGAGCTGAAATCAAGAGTCAGATGCTTAACCGATTGAGTCACCCAGCTGTCCCAAGTTTTTCCTTATTCTTGAATGACAGTTCAGTTGGATATTTCTAGGTTATTTTTCACCAACACTTTGAAGATATTATTTCATTGTTTTCTAGTATTGAAGCTGATAAAAAGTTTACTATTGATCTGCATTTGTGATTAATGTTTTTCTAGTTGTTTTTAATGTCTTACTTTTCTTTAATAGTCTACAATATCAGCCCACTGTGAGGTTTGTTCTTAGTTATCTTGCTTGGGACATGCTCAGATTTTCATTCTTAGGACTGTTATCTTTCAACAATTCTGGAAAACTCCCAGTCATGACCTCTTCTAGCATTGCCTCACCTCTGCGGGATAAACTGCCAGGATCTATAGGATCTACTTCTATTTCCTTTGGGAAAAGAATTACCACTTTTTTTATTTTCTGGGAACACAGCTCTCCCTGCCTCCCTAATGGGTTTGTGATATGAGAAGTGACATGTGCATCTTCTAGATAGTGCCTTTAAAAGACATGGGCAAACATGATCCTTTTCCCTTCTCTGCGACCCCGACCCTGCCACCGCCACTGCTGCTTAGGATGCAGACTCCAGGACTAGAGCTAAAGAAGCCACAGATTAAAATAACAGAGCCACTCACCAGCCCTTAGTATCTGTTATATGGGAGAAAAATAAATCCCTATCTTCTTCAGGCTTCTATATTTTAGGTCTTTTTTAAAAAAAAAACAACTTCTATTATACCTTAACAATTGTACCTCTGTTCTGTCTACTCTCTCCCTTATGCCTTCCTTACTGCGTGTGTACCTGTCTGCATATGCGTTCCCGCGCACGCACACATGCACACGTGTCTCTCCTTCTTTTATTTCTCTTATTTTCTTTTCTCTTATTCATATTCATATTTTCTACCTCGTTATTTCTCCACATTGCTTTTGAGGTGAATGTCTTTAGATCTTTCTTACACTTCACTTGTTCTCTTCAGATGTCTAATGTGCTATTTAACACATCCCTTTGAATTTCTAAAGTCAACAAATATGTTTTTAATTTCTATACTTTCTATTTGGTTCTTTTGCAAATAAACCTGTTCTTTTTACATAATAAATTATTTCATTCTACTCCTTCCTTTATGTCTCTGATATTTAAAACATACCTATTTCATAACCTCTCTCAGATATTTGAAGTTAGCTCAGTTTTGGGGTAACTAACTTTCCTCTTTATTTTATCTCCAGATTCAGGGTGACTTATTTCCTCATTCAGTTTGTAATTTTTTTTAAGTTTATTTATTTATGTTTGAGAGCAGGGAAGGGCAATGAGAGAGGGGGAAAGAGAGAACCCCAACCAGGTTCTGTGCTATCAGCACAGAGCCAGATGTGGAGCTTGATTTCATGAACCATGAGATCATGACCTGAGCCAAAATCAAGAGTCAAGATGCTTAAGTGACTGAACCACTCAGGGGTCCTGGTTTGTAATTTTTAATTAAGACTTCATCTTCAGCAGGACCATTTATCCCAGTGGATATCTGTGTGATAAGTTGTAGAAATACCCCTAACACAGCAGTTTATTTGTCCCTGGTGAAATTCTGAGTTTCAAAGGTCCTAGGCCAGCTTTTATAATTTCTCAGATTAACATTTCTATACCCATAGATAATATAAACTTGAAATCTATATCTACACATGGTAAGGCCTGGGGAACACTTACATTTTCCCACTAACAGCCCCAGACCAATTAAAGCTTCCTTTCTGCTTCTCCACAACAGTTGTGCATGTTTCTCTAAGGTAGTTACACCCAGGTGGTTACACAATCCCTTCACAGATGAGGCACCCCTGCTGGCCTCCAGGATTTATTGAGAGAACTCTGCCACAGAATTGTCAGATAAGATACAGAATATCTGGTTAAATCTGAATGTCAGATAAACATTTTTTAGTATAAGTATGTCCCATTCAACTTTTGGAACATACTTATATTTTTAAAAGTATTCATTGTTTATCTGTAATTCAAGTTTAACTGGCATCCTGTACTTTTAAATGTTAAATCTAACAAGACTAGTCACAGTTCTCTGCCTAAACTTGGCCCTTGGGGCCATATATCCTGTCCCCACAAGGGCCTCAAAATGCCAGCCTCCAGATTCTGGGACCTTTATGTAGCTCCAGCAACATTAGCTACAGTTATCACACTGGCTCTGAATTCCTTTTTTATACAGAGAACTAGACTATTTTCCTTACTTTTTTCAAGACTAGTTGTATATAAATATTTGAAATTTCTGCCACATTTTATCTAGACTTTCTACGTGGCAGTCACGGGAAGGAAGGCTTGTCCATGTCAGCGCAGGCTGCCACTGTCACAAATACTTGAGTTGCGCACTGCACCATGCCACCCAATGGAAAGCCTGGAGCACAGAGGGGTTAATTCACCCAAATTAATTGGAAGATGAGGAAATGTGCAGGCACAAGTCCTCACAACTTGTGCTCCGGGGATGTTGCCCATTTTGGCAAAAGGAAGTTGTCCTATAGGATGGATTCTTCAAAGAGAAGCAAACACGTCTCAGTGTTAGCTAAGGTTTGACTTCTCAAGAACCTGGGTATCCAAGGATTTCCCCTATATTTGGAGGGCCCAGGAAACGCAGTAAAATTCTGACTTTACTGCACTTTATTTTCACTGGGCCAACTAAAAGATGAGAAGCTAGATGGGGAGGTAAAAATAGAAAATTATTAACTAAAAGGGGTTGAAACATGTATATTTTAAGACCTTAGTCAAAATCTAGAAAATGGAAGACACCAAGTCATCAGATGAGAAAATACAGTGCTTTTGTATTGCAATGTTTCGAGAAAAGCCCCTTTCAATATAGTTCTAAATGAAGTCCTCAGAATAGAAAAAGAGTATTTTGTTTTCATTTTAGACATGGAAAATCCCCTGGACCAAAAATTCCAAAATCTTTCCCAGATAGTTTCCGATTTTTTTCAATAATTCCACATCCCCCACATGGTTTCCAGGCAGAGCCTAATTTAGCCTAGACCCAAATATTCACCAAAGATCGCAAATCCAGGCTTTTAACATGTTCCCAAAATGATGAAATTTAACTTCCTGTTTTTGTATTCTCTGTGTTAAAGGTATTGATTTGTTCAAGATAAGCATTTTTAAAACACCACAAATTTTGAAACTCTGTTTTGGTACATCTATATATATATATATATATATATATATATATATATTTTTTTTTTTTTTTTTAGTATTCCGTAAGTCTAAAAAATTGATCCATGCTCTGGGCTTTCTGCCCCCTGCCAGGTTCTGCTGCTAAAAATTCATGTTATAAAAGCCTTAAAGAGTACGCATACCTCCCATTATCTCCTAGCTTGATGTGAGTCAATGAAAATAAACTACACATTCTGCTAAATAGGAATCATTTATAATTCAAAGAAAAATAGAATAATGCTTCTGAAGCTTGTCCCTTGGCCCCGAACTTCTTTGCTGCATGAAATCTGAAGCTCTAACCTACCTCCACCTCCAAGGTCTGTAGGAATCCCTTCCAGGACAGGTCTAGTCCACTCTAAGAAAACTCACTGGATGACAGTCCAAATTATGACTCTCCAAACTTTCAAAACAAATTAAATCAGAGAATCATAGGATTTTTTTAATGTTTATTCACCCAAATTAATTGGAGGATGAGGGAATGTGCAGGAACACATTTGAGAGAGAGAGAGAGAGAGAGAGAGAGAGAGAGAGAGAGAGAGAACAAGTGGGGGAGGGGTTAAGAGAAGGAGAAAGAAAGAGAATCCCAAGCAGGTCCCACACCGTCAGCACTGAGCCCACCACAAACCGTGAGATCATGACCTGAGCCAAAATCGAGTCAGATGCTTAACTGACTGAGCCACTCAAGGGCCCCAAGAACCACAGGATTTTAATAAATGTTTTCAGAGTAAACCATGTAGCTTAGAAAACATTTGGAAATTTCACAAAAGCATAAAGTGGAAATAATATATATCTTCATCATTCAGATACGCTTTTTTGCATAAAACATATGTTTAACAAAAATGGAATCATACTCTAGGAGTTGTAGAATTTTTTTTTGCTTATCTATATATTGTGAACATGTCCCACTACGTTAAATGGTTTTGCATGGTAGCATTTTAGTGACTACACATTCCATTTTTATAAATATGTTAATTTTTTATTGGTCCTCTATTTGGGGGCATTTAGATTGTCTCCAGTCCTGTGATAATTATCCTTGTAGAAGAGTTATTCTTGCAGCCAGCCATGATTACATCGTTAGGATAAATTCCCCAAGTAAAAATGATAGACTCCAGAATAGGCACATTTTCAAGGTTTGAGGTACCCACTGCCAAATTACCTTGCAAAAGGTTTATCAATCCTGCCAGTAGTATATGAGAGTTATCTATTTACCTACTTTAAGGAGTTTTATATAAACTAGTGATTATCTGTCATGCAAAAGTACTCTTCATTAATGAAAAGGATTTTCAGCATGATTTCTGTAAACACTGAACTCTCCTAGTACACTGTAGTACATTATTCAATTTAAAATATGATTTTAAGTTTCTGTGGAAATGTTCTGTAATGCAATTAATAAAGAAAATAAGGCATTTCTCTACTTGATTTTCATTTTAAACAGAGAATGCCACCTCTCAAAGAATTCTTTCCCTTTCTGCCCTCATCTAGGCTGAGAAGAGATAGCAAAGTACAGCACAGTTATTCTGCTCTTCATCCACCCTCTATTTCGTATTCAGTTTCCCATCATGCACCAGATAAACACGGCAGCCCTGACATGATGAGAAGCCTTCCCTGAAGACTACAGCCCACACTCATCCATCCCTTCACTGAACTCCTATTATACTTATTGTCTGTACCACACAATTAGCACTTTATTATATACTGTCTTGTTCTCTAATTGTCTGTACCACACAATTTAGCACTTTATTACATTCTGTCAGATTCTGTAATTGTGTCATGTATTTTTGCCTTGTCTCTCCACCTAGATTATAAGCACCAAAGTGGCAAGGGCCCTGTCTGGTGCTGCTTCGGCATTCCCCACAGTACCAAACACTGCCCTAGGAACAACAAAGTGGGCTTTCGACAAATACCAACTGCTTTATTGGTTGGTGCGTGGGTTGGGAGACTGGTAGATTGATTTTGTGATGGGCGGAGCTATGGAGAACTCAGAATGGGAGATAGGGAAGGTGCTGAGTGACAGGACACCCGGGTGCTCTGGTCATTCTAGCCACTCCTCTTCAGTAGGACCTGTTCTGTCACCTAACAAGTCATTGAGTTTCTGAGTTTTTCTATGTACAAAGAACAGGGAAACCAAAACATGTGACCAGACAACAGCATTTTTAAAATCACATGAAAATCACATGCTTTTCATCTGAAGATTTTCCATCGAACATTCTCCAACATGGGAGGCACTGCTATGCAGAGAAAGAGGTCACTCTTTAGAATTAGACAGACTTCTTACCACCTGTGTGACCTTCAACAAATTGTTTAACACCTCTCTCTCCCTAAAATTAAACCCTGGTTCGTCATCTCTGCAATTATTCCAATGACCGTGATTATATGTGATATCGCCACTGAGTATCCATAAGACTGCTGGAGTATTCTTATTTTTTCCAATTTGTGCAAATGCCATGCCTTGAAGTAAGTGTTAAACATTGTTATTATAATAAACATAATCAGTACCTCTTTTAGTCTCACACACTAGTTGAAGAGGATTGACCTTGCCTGTGATTCATGGGTTTGTTTCTCAGAAAATAAGCTCAGGTAGTTACACAATTTCTTGATCTTTCTCTGTTGGAGGGTCGTTTACACTCAGTGGTCTACCACATGACACCAGACCTCCTTCTAGTAAATTATAAGAGAA
Source organism: Panthera onca (assembly GCF_046562875.1). Lineage (NCBI taxonomy): Eukaryota > Metazoa > Chordata > Mammalia > Carnivora > Felidae > Panthera > Panthera onca. Next base: position 28,151,317 of record NC_138355.1, on the reverse strand, counting down.
GAAACACCCGATGTCCAGCATTAGCAGATCCAAGCCTCAGTCTGTCACTTTTACCTCCACTGTAAACATTTAGGTGACTGGAGCATTGAGTTAACCACGTTTCTCTGAATTTGGGATGATACAAATAAAATGTTCTGTTCCTGTATGTCATCTACCTTTTCCCTTTCCAGTCAATATGTTTTGCCATACTGTACCCTGTCATGTTTTTGTCCTTGTTTCTTCAATTGGCAGGTGCACAGTAAAATGTAACCAAACAGTTGTTCAACATGTTATTCTCTCAAAACAAGACCAATGGAAGCTCCCAGAAGTGCTGCTCTCACCCTGCTTCTTCTGCTCCCCTGAAGACACAAGGAGCCCAGAGAGCCTTGAATGGCTATTTTGTAGGGTAGGGGATGTCCCTTTACAAATAGCTCCCCTCCCTCTGTGCCTGTTGCCTGGATGTCCTTTGGTAAAGAGGAGAGGCTTCCTTTTGCATATCTAGGCGAAATGACTGTGATCGATTATTCTTCAAAAAAGTATTTATCAAGGTCTGCCCCATGAAAGCAAGGACTGGGTGCTGGCCAAAGATGCATTCCACACAGTTAGGAGCTCATACTTGAGGAACTTGGGGAAGGAGACATGCCAACATATAATTACCACACAGTGAGATAAGTGTAAAGAGAACATCTGTGGCCAGGGTGCCAGCCCGAGTCCAACTGTGCCTATCACAAAAGGTCAACTTTGATAAATCTAAGGGCACAGCTGACCTGGCTAGGAGTTGATTAGACTCAAGGAAGCTACTGCTGGAAGACAGTTTTGTGGCAGCCTCGGGTGGAGAAAGGGGGACAGGAAGGGTAGGCTTGGGGTGGGGAAGTGGGGTGGGTAGGAAGAAATGCCTGATCTCGGTCTTTAGTTCCCTGCCTTGGCTCCATGGACTCAGTGAACCTGAGGCCTGTGGAGCAGATCCTTCAGGTGGAGAGGAGGAGGCTCAGTAAGACACTCAAGTCTCACTTCAGCAAGTCATGCTGCTCTGGGACCTGGGTGACAGAATGTGGCAAAGCAGAAGAGAAAAGCTTCTCTGCACAATTTTAGGCACCAGAAGACAGCAACCCTGGCTTAAGAGTGGCTGGGACTGTAGCTGAGACCAGACACTGCTCCCTAGTAGCTGCACAGCAGAGGACACCAACAAGGAGCTCAAAGCAGAAGAGGAAAGGATGGAAGAGGGCACAATGGAAGGTCCACCCTGCCTCCCAGGCAAACCAGGGGACACATGGAGTCTGGGGCGGTTCTGCACCAGGCAGGTGGATGCCCAAACCAATGCAACATGAGTTCTTACCATGGTTATGACAACCACTGCCATTCGTGCTGATGCTCAAACAAAACTTAGGGAAGCACAGGTTCTCCAACACAGAAAAAATAGAAAGAACACATATTTTCTGCTCACAAGATTAAGCACAGTAATGTCTATCCTAGTTGGTAATGGAACTGAGGTCTGGTAAGGTGGAGAGACAAGAGGTGCAGGATAAGTAACAGAAGGAGATTCAGACAGTAACGCTGAGGACTGGGCGGAGGCGGGGGGGTTGGTGCTGGTGAAAGGGGGTCAGCGAGGTGAGCAGAGGGGTGTAAGCAAAGCTCTGGGTGGAGGAGCTGCCTGCAAGATGGAACAAAAGAGAATAGCCCTGAGTCTGTAGGCAGACTGGAGTCGGATGACTAGACAGAAATGTCCAGAACCAAATTCTAAAAATAAGACTTCTCCCCTGAGCCAAACAAAATTAAATTCAATTTCCAAGTACGTGATTGAATAGAATTCAAACAACAACAAAGCATTTCAAACAGTGCTAAAGGGCACGCTGAATACTAAGTCCGTCCTCCTCAAATCCCCGCTCCCAGGAGGACCCATGGATAGCTGCTGGGGAACACCAGGACAACCACATGTTGTTAAACTGCTTAAAGGTTCTCTACAGACTAGTAAACAGCTGCTGCTTCAAGCCACTGGAATGCTGCCCCCTCCCCCCCAGAACTTCAATCAGTCATTACAGGGTTAAAGCTTAGATATTAGAAGATCCCCAGCACGCTTCCAGATCTCAAGCCAGCAGCCATCCCTGTTCCCAGAACCGACCCAGTTGTTAAATATTTGACTATCACTGTTATCCTTCCAGATAACATACCTTCACATACAGGTACGCCCCTACACGCACCTTGTTTTCCTTTAATACAAATGGCAGAATTGAATACCGTTCTGTATTTTGCTTTGCTTATTTTTTTAACCTACTTGGCCCACCTTTAAATGTATGGCCAAATATAGATTGGAGGCATTTCTTTCAGAGCTGAGATAATTTAGCCGTAACTAAGATACCTAGCCTGCAAAATGGAGCACAGGAATAGAGTGAGGCCTGGAAGAACCTCATCAATGGGGGCCATGGAAATAACACTGGAAGCTGGGGCCAGCAATGCACGATGGCTTGAGCAGAGGAATGAGGAGGGGCAGGATCAACAAAATTTCCCGGAATACCCCTCAGGAGGCCATCTGAGCTCCCACCCCCTTCACCAGCTGACAGAAGGGGCCTAAACTTCCCCAAGTCCAGACCATTAGTGCCGAGTTCAGCTGTTACCCAGAACTGAAGCAGTCTTAGGTGGAAGCAAATGAAATTTCAAGTTGCACTTACCTCACCGAACACTTTCCAGGGAGTCTTCCTTTTGCTCAAAGAGGACATAAAACGAAACTTCTTCATAAATGAGCTAAAATACATTCCTCCTAAGAGCTCCATCTTCACCTCAAATGCTGAAAGGAAGCATAGAGTGATTTATATTCCTGAGGGAGAAAATACTTATAAACTAAACTTGAACCAGATTTTTAAATATCCTCTCCCTATAAAAAGTCAAGGGGCTCTAGGGTGGCAGTTCGTTGAGCATCTGACTCTGGATTTCGGCTCAAGTCATGATCTCATGGTTCATGAGTCTGAGCCCCACATTGGGCTTTGCACTGACTGCTTGGGATTCTTGGTCTTCCTTTCTCTATCTCTCCCCCACTCACAATGTCTCTTCCTCTCCTCTCTCTCTCTCTCTCTCTCTAAATAAATAAACTTGAAGAAAAAAAAAAAAGCCAAGGGACACTTGGGTAGCTCAGTTAGTGAAGCATCCAACTTTGGCTCAGGTCATGATCTCACAGTTTGTGGGTTCAAGCCCTGTGTCAAGCTCTGTGCTGACAGTTCAAAGCCTGGAGCCTGCTTCAGATTCTGTCTCCCTCTCTCTCTCTGCCCCTCCCCTGCTCCCAGTCTCTGTCTCTGTCTCTCTCTCTCAAAACTAAATAAACATTAAAAAAAAAAAAAAGCCAAGACCACTGAGTGTACTCTTTTTATAGCCATATTTATCTTCAAAACCCAAAGAAGTAGTATGGGAGGGGAAACTTAATTTTCTGTGTCTGATTTCTGTGTCTCCATACATCATTTTTTCATTACTTTAATATTAAGGAAAGAGAGATTAAAGAAGAATGTTTGCCATTGAAGATGTCAGCTCCATAGATTTTTGGGAAAGGGAGGATAGGGAAATGGGATCGGAAAAAGATTACCTAATATTTTTATTTTTACTGATATTCCCAGAAACTTGCAGTTGGGGAAAGAGTCATTAAATGAGAAAGCAATTTCTGCTGACAGACTGTCACCTAGTGGTGAGTCCTTACCTAATTCATAATATGAGCAGCTATTGAGCTTTGGGAAGCTTTTGGAAGACGTGTTTATTACTCTTTAGATCCCCGGGGAACCTTACAGAGTACTGTTACAAGTAGACCAGACTCACTTGCATGCGTCCCAACAGCCTCATGTTCATCAGGCAATACCTAACACAGGCCGAACATCCTTCAAAGGAAGTTTAACTCTGTACTTTTCTGAGTATTGTCAAAGAAACCTGGCCAAGCAAAATTAATATTAACTTCCTTTTCTGTTTTCAGACTATGGCCCCCTCATACTTTCCCCCTTGCTAGTCATCAAACTAGGCCCACATTTTCAAAGGGTTTTCCAACTATTAGGGGATGATAAATCAATGTGGGTAACCCATTGGCACATTGGTCCATACATACAATTCAGAAAGAGGTCTCAAAGTCAGCAACAAGGCAACATCGTCCAGATTTAATATACATCAGGAATCCCTCCCTTCATGCTCTCAGAGAGACACTACAGTCCTCTTTATCTGGATCCAGTGTCCTCAATGCTCCCTAGTTCTTGTTCTCTGTGTTCTTACCACCCTTCTCGGCCACAGGGGTCCTTACTCTTATATCAATACCAGTCAACAAGGGGGTAACCCTCCTCCCATCAGTGCAAAAGGCTATGTTCTGGCAACAGAGCTAGGATACCTCTCTCTGTTACCAACAGTCATTCTGCATTGCATAGTATTTCAACTACTTATTGAGTGCCTATGATGTAGCAGGCACTAGATGTGTCCCAAGGAACAGAACAGACAGACCACTGCCCTCACAAAGCTTACCAACTAACGGGGAGAACTAAACACACTAATAAGTTGTGACAGGAATGGAAAGAACACAGTGCTAGGAGGAGGGTCTGCACAAGTCAGCTTCTCAGGAGGGTTACACCTGAGCCATGATCTGAAGGATGAGTAGCAGTCAGACTGAAGAAGGGCCGCCCAGGCAGGTGTAAAAGCCCTGATCTTGGTAAGGACTTGGGGCTTCTGAAAAACCAAACAGAAGCCAGAATGCTATAAACGAACTCCACTGGAAAAAAGATGCTGACAATATTCCAGGAGGTCTAAAATCCACAATCACAATAATAGCATTATTCATAATAGCCAAAAACTGGAAAGAACTCAAATGTCCACCAACCAATGGATGAATAAAATGTTGTATATCCATACAATGGAATATTGTGTGGGTATAAAAAGGGATGAAGCAGATTCCTGCTACAATATGGATGAACCTTGAAAATACTACACTAAGGAAAAGAAGCCAGACACAAAGGACTACATGATGCATAATTCCATTTATATGAAATGTCCATAACAGGCAAATCTATAAAAATGGAAAGACTAATGGTTGTTTAGAGCTGGGGGCCAGGAGGAGGAAGGGAACGGGGCGTGACTGCTAACACATATGGGTTATTGGGCGGGGTGGGGGGGGTCATGAAAATGTTCTAAAATTGTAGCAATGATTGCACAACTCTGTGACATAATAAAGAATATTGAACTACCATATGCTTAAAATAGGTGAATTGCATAGTATTGAATAGCATCTCAATAAAGATTAGTATTATTAAAAGATTATTGCTATTAAAAATCCGGAGTCACAGAGTCCAAGTTAAGAATGCCAATATGGAGTTACATCTCTGTTCATTTTTTTCCTTTGAGCTGGAAACCAATATGCATTCACCAAAGGGCTGAGCCAGGAGACAACTGAGCACAACTACTCTCAAAACTGTCCCTTCCTGTTACCCAAGGGGTTCTCTGAAACGCAGCTTATGCATAGGACTTTTCTCTCCTCAAGAGACATCCTTCTACTAGTAGGCACTTAGTCTCAGAAATTAACCTATAAAAGGGAAGAGTCTTTGTCATGGGGACTAGCAATCTGTCCAACTTCTAGTCATGGCCTGCTTCCTTCTCTGAAGATCTATGGACTTTGATGCAAAAATAAACTTGTGCTTTTCTACCAGCCCCACCGACATACCCACACAACCAGAATTTCCAGCAGTGATTCTCATACCTATAACTTGGTTGTATTCCTTTACATGGGATGCAAAGGACTGTTCTTCCTCACCATGGAGAGAACTTTCTCAGGCCCACGATGGAGAGCAATGCTTCAAGACCCAAATTCCATTCTCCTTCCTTCATGAACGTTCCCCAATGTAGCAGTATTCTGGCTGTCTACAATCCATTTCCTCTTTCCTGGTAAGGACAACTGTAACATTGTCATTTATAATAAAAACTATAAATTTGGTCTTCCATTTCTGGCACAGAGCTCCTAAAACTCTTGACATTTCCGAAGAGATGAGAGCAATGAATGTCTTTTGTTATGTTAATGAGGTGACTAGCTTTTCAAAAGCATCTTAGGATAGGGGCTGGTTGCCAAGAGAATCAATCATGTGATTAGAAGGTTGAAACTTTCGGTTCCATCCCCAACCTTCTCCAAAATTGAATCAATTACCAATGGCCAGTGATTTGATCAATACTGCCTATGTAGGGGCACCTGGGTGGCTCAGTCGGTTAAGTGTCCAATCTGCTCAGGTCATGATCTCACAATTCGTGGGTTCGAGCCCCATGTCAAGCTCTGTGCTGACAGCTCAGAGCCTGGAGCCTGCTTTGGATTCTGTGTCTCCCTCTCTCTCTGCCCCTCCCCCACTCACACTCTGTCTCTCTGTCTCTCTCTCAAAAATAAACATTAAAAAAAAAATACTGCCTATGTAATGAAGCCTCCATAAAACCCCAAAAAAGGAGGGCGGGCAGAGGGTTTCCAGCTGGTAAATATGGAGATTTGGGGAGAGCATACACTTGTGCTCAGAAAGGACATGGAAATTATGAGCCCTTTCCCCATCCCATGCCCTATGCATCTTTTCCACCTGGTTGTTCCCAAGTTATAGCTTTTTATAATAAGCCAGTGATCTAGTAAGTAAAATGTTTCTTTGAGTTCTATAAGCTGTTGTAGCAAATTAATCAAATCCAAGGAGGGGGTCAAAGGAACCTCTGGTTTATAGCCAATGGGTCAGAAGCACAGGTAATAGCCTGGATCTGATGTAACATCTGAAGTGGGGGTGGGGCAGGGAGGGCAGACTTCTATGACTGAACCCTTAACCTGTGAAATTTGATGCTATCTCTGGGGAGATAGTGTCTGTCGGAATTGAGTTAAACTGTAGGACACCCAGCTGGCATCAGAGAACTATTCCTTCTTAGTGAGGGGAACACCTCCCACACAGTGGAATTGGTACTAGAACATTTCAGCACCATGACAAGAAGGTAAGGGGAACCTTTCTGGGAAGGTTTCTCCAAGTCCACTCAGGAACCTGTGATAAGGCTCCACTGTCAGCACCAAGGATAGAACGTGTGGCCAGTCTGATCAATTACAGTGTACTATATCCCCCCAAGCTCTTTTCTCCACATCACTGAGTTTCAAACTTGAATTGTAGTGAACACAATACGATGAGGAACCCCAACATATATATTTTTTTAAACAAAGCAGAGTTGAAGGGAGTAAACATCTCCAAATCCAACCCTCTTTGCCTGCAGGTAGATAAGCACTGAGCTCTGCGCTGTGGGAAAAACAAAGAAATAGGACAAACAAAGAAATAGGACAAGGTACCTGCCTTGAGCACCTCGCAGTGGAATGAGGGGGCAAGAAAGAAAAGCATAAAAAGTAATGATGATTAAAGAACACTGTACAACAATAAAAGAAAGGCCACAGAGCCCTTGCCACTTATCAGACAAGTGTTAGAGGACTTCGGGCCAGCAGTGAACCTTGGCTGTCTCTCCCTTCTTCTAAGGCCTCCTCCTTGTCTAAGACTGCTCAAGTGTCAACCTCCCCCAGGAAGACTTTTCAGAAATGCTCTCCTGCCTCATCATGCCCACACACTCACCCCTCTGCCCAGATCAGAGTCTTTCCCTCCCTCAGTGTTTCATACCTTTGTACCAGCATACGTATTTTTAAAGGTAAATGTCTTCCCCACAATTCATTGGAGAGGCTGTGAGTTTCTTAAGGGCATGTAGTGGAGGCTATGATGCTCCCCCTCCACCATTCCAGCGAGACTCTTCCCCACCCCCTTTCTTTCCATAGCTTCTACCACAGGTGTCAGCCCTGTATGACCATCAAGGCTCTCCCTGCCTTCTCCCTGGGTCCCTCCCCAAGTATATTTCCTGCACCTCAAATCCAGTTTTAGCATCTGTTTCTTAGCAAACCCTAACACACTATTATAAGCCATTGCTTTGTACTACTACATATATTTAAACAGTAGTTTATTCATTTAACATGTTGGTTTATTGGTTGACAATATTAAGCCTGATGTTCTATAACTTTTGGGTACTGAAATACTTAATTTTGCATGTATTAAAGTATGACTTTGAAAAAACTTACTAACGTCCCATTGGGATATATTCTTGTTGACATTCTTAGACAGACATAACTAGGACTTTTCCCTTCCTTTTTTGCAGGAAAACATAGAGTAGTGGTTAAAAGTATCATCTCCCGCACTACTTGAGACCAAATCACAGCTCAACTACTCATGGGCACTGTGGCCTTTGGCAAATTACTCAAACTCATTAAAATACTTTTTTTTTTTTTTTTCTGATCTTTAGAATGGGATGGTGCTGAGGCACCTGGATGGCTCAGTTGGTTAAGCGTGGTACTTAGGCTTAAACAGGACTTCAGCTGAGGTCATGATCTCACCATTTGTGAGTTCCAGCCCCGCATTGGGCTCTGCACTGACAGCGTGGAGCCTGCTTGGGATTCTCTCTCTCTTCCTCTCTCTCTGCCCCTCCTCCACTTGCACTCCCTCCCTCTCAAAATAAATAAACTTAAAAAAATAGAATGGGATGATGGTTCCTCAACTGTAAAATAGGACTTTAAAAAATAGTACTCACGACAAAGGATTGTTTTATGAATTGATTAATGAATTAATTTCTGGAGCCACATGCAATGAAAGTACTTCTACAATGGGTTTAAAAGCATTTAAAATGCAAACTAGAAAGCCCTAAGGGAAATTTATTTTCCCTAAATGAATTAAGCATAGGCCATTGTCTTTTATGCAAAATTGAGGATAATTCACATTAACAAGAGAAACCTGAGGACTTGTCTATGTTTCTGATGTATTGGCACAGCATGTGACACTAGAAAGTAAACTCTTTACATTCCTACAAGTAGAGATATTTTGTTTAAAAATAATTATCCCGTTCAAAACTCTTTCAGTTGTTCTCCAGAATACGCAGGAAAGCTACCGCTTTAGAAACGAATCCAATTTTAATATCCGTTCATCACCTTTGAACATGAGGGCATGTGGGGTTGGGGCAGCAGCACCAGCCTGAAAAGCACAGACGGGATCCCCGACTGGCAGGCAGGGTTCTCAGCACGCTTCGGAACCGGCAGCCCAAATTTCAAAGCCCACAACCACGAAGTACCTGTTGCTGCCGAGCCCTGGACAGAAGTTAAAGCGAACAGGAGCCCAGGAGGCATCCGCAAGCGGTACGACCCGCGCAGCAGAAGGTGAAGGGAGAGTTTGCCCCGCGGAATCTGGGCGCGCGTAAACACGCGCCGCGGCTCGGGAGGCGCAAGCTCGGAAGCTCGCAGTCCCGGCGCCTCGCCCACACCCCCAGGTAACGCGGAGGGAGGCTAAACTGCACATGTGCTCAGCGTCCGGGGCGTGCGGGGCGCGCGGCTCTGCGCGGGCGCGTAGGCACGTGGTGCGGGGCCGCGCGGCAGCGGAGGAGAGAAAGGCCACGGCGGGGGCGCGGGGCGGCGTGCAGCACTGCGGCGAGCGGCAGCAGCGGCGGCGGCCCACCCGCGACCGAGGCGGACCCGGGCTTATCCGGTGAGCGCGGCCCGCGCGGGGCGGATGGGCGGACGGAAACCTGCAGCCCACCCGGGGATGGGGGCAGGGGGGCAGGGGGGTAGAGGGGCGGGGGGACGGGGATGGCCCGGAGGAGAGGGGAAGGCAGAAAAGCTGGGACGTGGGGCTAGAGGAAGTGCGAAAGCGACACGCTGCAGTCCTGGGGCAGGGGTCTGCACAGAGGGACCACTCCCCTGGATTCTTTCCGGACCGCATAGCCTTCTCCAAGGACCCTTCAGTGAGCTGAGTCAGCTGTGGAGTGGAACAGACTTTATCATTGCATTTGACCCAATGCCTTCATTTTATGGGAACTTGGTTATGTTTCTGCGTTTTGGTTTTGTTTCTTTCGTTTCTCCATTTCTTTTCTTCTTTTGCGCGTATTTCTTGAGTCATTCACCATGCCCAGAGTTGCATCCTCCGTCTCGCCCAGAGATTTTTTTTTTTTTAACTTTGCCCTTTTCCGAGGATTTGACTTGAATTCTTTGTACTAAGTGTTGGTGGATAGAGATACGAGATTTCAAGAGTAATAGCCTCTCCCCAGCATCTCTATTAACATTCTAAATTCGCATTGAGCCCTAGGGTGGAGAACATTCTAACCACTTGCTTTTGATACAAGCTACAAAGAATCCCAAAGCTTGACGTTAACAAGTTTATTTAAAATTTGAATGTACAAAATATCAATCATTACCTATTACAGTTTTTGTGATCTTTTGCCCCCATCTCTTCCTGGAAATTCAGCATTCACAAAGTCAGCAAATTTTGGTCTTTTCGTGTACTGCTCTGTGCAGAGACAAATTTTTTTGAAGCTGTTCCTGCTCCCTGGTGGCTGACGCTGTAGAAGAGGAGCCAAAACCACCCTGCTAATAACATGTAACATTTTTAAGGAAAAGCAAGTGTTTGAGGGAATTTTGAGGAGTAAGAAGTTGTCTTCTTCTTGGGAGATCAGGGAATGTTCTTTAACTTGTACAGTGAGTTTTAAAAGTTGTCTAGACTCAAGGGGCTGAAGTGGGAGATAGTCATTCCAGATGGGAGAACCTAAGGAAGCAGGCCAGATGGGAGAAGGCGGTTAGGAGCAACAGGGAACACTTGAGCTAGTGCCCTTCAGGCATGAAGAGATTTATACAGAGCCCTGGACCAGGAAGTTTGGCATTTCTCCTACTGAAGCCAGGGGAAGTCATTAGCATTTTCTGAGCTGGGCCAAGGCAGGCTTAGAAATGTCTGTGCTTCCAGGAGATTAACCTGGAAGCCTATGTGGATTGGAGGAGGAGAGTGGGGATTAAGGTAGGAATTCCTGACTCTGACCCCACATCCCTACAGGTTCTATGTTTTTGAGATTTTGTAACCAAATTGCATTTACATGCACTTAATTTTGTTTCTTTCAATCAAAGCCATATATAAAACTACCCATCCAAGCTTCTGATGATCCTAAGAGTATCTGTAACTGCCCTAAGTGTGAAATAAATGTAACTAAAAGCTCAGAATACAGAAGTCTAGTGTGAACAGCCTAGCACTGTTTGAATTAGACTTTTGGTGCTGACCCTAGCTCTTGAGACTGTTATCATTTGAGCCTTCTTGAGTCCCTTTGGGCCTCTTAGACCTGGGGTTGTGCCCGTTGGTCTAGATAAGAGGTAATAAAGGGTAAGTTATGAGAGAGGCAGTAAGGGGGCAGGGAAGGAAGATGAGAGGCAAGAATACTTGCTAATGTCCTGTAGCCATCTGGTGCGACTTCATACTGTACTTGCTGTGTGCCGGGCACCGTTGTTAATCACTCTACAAGAATTCATTTAATTCTCAACAACATATGAAATATGACTACTGTTATTGACAGGAGTGAACACCGAAGCACAGAGAAGGTAAATAACACTTCCAGGCTCACCCCACTGGGAACTGGTGGAGCCAGGATGCAGACCCATGGTGTCTGACTCCAGAGCTAATGCTCCACCTCCTCCACTGTAAGGACTAAAGGAAGCAATCATAGGGGACAGGTGGCAGGTTCAGTCTGAAGTGTCCTGAGTTCAATGCTTGCAGGAGTGCCCGGTGGAGATACGCAGCAGGCATAGCGTCCATCTCCTTTAATGCACAGACATTCCTCTGGGATAGATGGGCCTATGTTATTGGCCTTGTGTTTTCCCCATGGGCCAGGTGATTACATTTGTCTCAAACCGCCCAACAGGATTTTGGTCTCATCTTCAAACTAGGACAGGGCAGAAAAATCCTAGTATCCCGTATATCACGTAAGGTTCCCCTTTATTGCCCTTCAATACAGAGCAAAACTACCTGAAGGATTTGGGCTTAATTTCAGGAGCAAGTCTTGCTAGGGACGTATCTGTAAGGGGGGGGGATCACGTTGGCTTCCTATAAAAGCAGTAAATTTTGCCACAGTGTGCCCTTTCATGTCTTTGTCTTTGTTTTGTCCTGTTTCTGGCTTGAAGGGCTCACCTGAGCCAGAACTCTTGGAGGAGACAGAAAAAGTAAAAGATATGATCTTTGTAATCTGTAAAGTTTATGCTCCTATTTGGGGAAATGAGGTTAACAGTTATAAAGAGCAAGCAAAATGAAACAGTTGATAATTGTTACGTTGTTGTGGGTCAACTTTAAGTATAGTGGACACTGGGCTTTTTAATGTGCCAGTGACCTCAGACCTGTAATATACCCCAACTTGTCCATTACCTATAGACATCACCGTGTTTGCTCTAAGCCAACCATGTTTTGTCTAATTGTCACCAAATACTATTTGGTTATATTTTATTTTCTTCTTCAATTTTTAAGACTTTGCATTCATGGCTTTGCATTTTTGTGTCTTACAGTTCAAAAAATAATAACAGTTCTGTAACTAGGTAAGTGGAAAAGCTGAGAGTTGAGCCAGGCAGTCAGCCTATGGAATCCAAGCTATTAACCACGATACTCTCTTGCCTCTCATTGGCTGTTTTCGACAGCCTCTTGGCTTTTTTTTTTTTTTTTTTTTAAATTTTTTTTTCAACGTTTTTTATTTATTTTTGGGACAGAGAGAGACAGAGCATGAACGGGGGAGGGGCAGAGAGAGAGGGAGACACAGAATCCGAAACAGGCTCCAGGCTCCGAGCCATCAGCCCAGAGCCCGACGCGGGGCTCGAACTCACGGACCGCGAGATCGTGACCTGGCTGAAGTCGGACGCTTAACCGACTGCGCCACCCAGGTGCCCCCCTCTTGGCTTTTTTACACTGGTGCAGACAGGTGTATTCTCTGCCAGATGGGGAGGGATCCTTTTGCCCCACATAAGTGGGGTCAGGTTGATTTTCTCAGCCATGATCACCCTGTCTGTGGAAGTCATTATCCAGCTACAATTTGAACACCTCATTCAATTACCTACATATTCATCCCTTTTTAATTGAACACAAGATGTCTTACCAGGTAACTCAGTGCAGGAAAAGCAAAGGCAAATGAAATGTATTCCCTGTCCTAGGGAGCTTGGTCTAGTGGGGGAGAGATGAATAAACAATTATGATACAGTGTACATGGTCTACTAGAGCTAGGAAAACAGGGCAAAACTAGTCAAAATTAGAATTTTCAAACATAGGTAAATCTGAAGATTGTTAAGTAGATCACACAGAAGCCTTAAGACTGTAAGTGCTGGTTTTAGGTGAGCTTCTCCTTAAAAGAATGAAGATATGGAAAAACAAAAGAATGTCTCTTTTCTCCTGGCCATATTTCAATTTAAGTAATAGTATTTATGTATATATAATATTTATATTATATATATTATATATCATTGTATATATTATGTATTATAATTATATATGATATATTATCATATATATTACATATATTATAACTATGTATTATATATTATATGGTATATAGTTATAATTATTATTTATATAATTGTGTATTATATAATTACATATATAAGTTATAGATTATATTAAATATATAATATATAATATATATTATAATTATATATTACATATGTTATATATTTTATATATATAATGTATTATATATAAAATGTATATGTTATATATAATACGTAATATATATAAATATATATAATATATATAAAAATATATATTGTATATTATATATAATACGTTATGTATATAATATATAGGATAATATATATAATTTTATACATATGTTTTATGTTATATATGTATAAAATTACTATTAATTAAATTGAAATATGGTCAGGAGAAAGATATATATATATATATATACACATATATATATATATATATATATATATATGTATATATATGATCTCCTTGAGTTAAATTGATGTTCTTTCTTGGGCCTGCTGTCATGTACCCCCTCTCTGTGAGGTTTCAGGCTGCCTGAATCACCTGTATAGACAAAGTGGGAGGCCTTTCTGATAGTATTTTCCTGGAACACTTGTCACCCCCCCCCCCCCCCCGCTCCTGTCTTTAAAAATAATCTCCTTGTCTGCAAAATTAAGCTCTACATTTTACATTCTCTTCATTTGCTCTGTGTGTTTGTGTACTTGTAAGCATTTTTCACAATTTTAAACTGGGAATGGACTTTGCCTGGGAGTTTGATCATTAATTGGCATTCCTTGAAGAAGGAGAGGAATTATATTGTATGTTTTGCAGACATTTTTCAGCAGCTCAATGGCCTCCCAAAAGAAGAAACTTCAAGGTCTTGTTGCTGCAACCATCACGCCAATGACGGAGCATGGGTAACTATCACTTGGGACCTAAGGGGATCTGTTCTCATTCCAGCAACATGGACAGAAATCCTCTACACTAGCAGTCACTTAGACTGTGCACCTCTGTGGTACTGTTGCCAAATGGCAGCTTCTGTCAGTTATCCCCCCCCTGCATGGTCTCTGACCCCAAGTCAGAGAAGAGGTCTCTGTGTCACAGACTGAACAGGAAGAGAGAAGGTACAATGTGGCATCTTGCCTTTCTCCCAGCATCTGTAGCTCCAGAAAGTAAATTCTCTTTGAATTTCATCAGAGCCCTGGCTTTCCCAAATAAGGCCAGTGGAACTGGATGAGGAGAATCTCATTTTAGCAGGATTTGCTATTAGCACTGACCTGGCCCCTCTAGATCCTGTCCCTGGAAAGCTGCATGATTCCACCCCAGGCTATTCGTAGATGTGATTAAAATGCCCTCCCTTGAGGAAAGTGGGGAAGTTAGCTGCAAGGTGGACCCCTTAGTATGTTTGTAATCACATTTCAGCATTGGTTAAATGTTGGCAGCCTGCAGGAATTCGAGGTAACAACAGATGATTGCTGAGAACTCCTTACCCAAACAAGTATTTTAGCTCCTAGATGAATGTTATGGCAGGCCCTTTGCTCGGTCCTAGCAGATAACGGTCACGTGCCGTAGGTGTCCACATGCAACGTGTAACTCCTCCCCGGACATTGGCATTAACCAAAAAGGGATTTATCCACCTGGATCTAAATGCTTTTGACCTGTTAGAGGGGTCAGTCTGCCAAAAACAGTCAAAATTCTGGATTCTTAAAGCTTCTCCTTTCTTTCTCTATAAAATGCAATGGTAATTCACCTGCATGGTGGACTTACAGGTGTTCAAGTGAGGTCATCCATATGATGGTGCTCAGCACAGGGTCACTATGCACTTAGGTCAATAAGTTTGTTTGAACCACTGTTGTGGCATCAGATGGGGATGAAAAGATGATGGGACATTTAAGATATCTTTATGCATGGCATTTTATTTTTTTGGTCTTATGTTGCTGAATTTGTAAACCTTGACCCTTCCCCTTTAAAAAAGGTGAAATTTCTTAGGATTTTGTATTCTCATTCAGAGCTGGCCATATCACAGTTTTCCCTCAGATCATTGGAGTTCAAAACCTCCATCTTCTCAGTTTCCTGAAAAATCTTGTCTTTAACTAGGTCTAAATCGAATTCTTGCTGAGATGGCATTTAGATTACTCAGTGATTCCTAGCAGTTTTTTTCTGTTGCTTCTCCATTTCCACAAGTTCGAAGAAAGACTGAAGTCAGCTCTTTGTGTGTTAGCCACTGTTGGCCCCATAAAACAGATAAATCATGTGACTGCATGAGCAGGCAGGATTCACTTCCTGTTATTGACTAGGATCCTGTTTGCAAGCTCAGAACACGACTACTGGTTGATGCTGCTTTAACCTTTTTAATCAGACCCCTCAGCCTAGAAGGGACCTCTTGAACAGTCTCATTTGTTCCTTTGGGACTCACTGAGAGTGTCAATGTGTTCTTCCTCCCCATTCCACTGTTTTCCCAGGACACCAAGCCCCATGTATTAGAGATAAAGGACTCTGCTTTTTTGGATCCTTCTCCACTCCCCAGTATCTCTGGCCCTGCTGTCTCCACTTCTCTATTTCTTCCTCTTCTTCAATTCTTTTCCTTTTCTAGAACCTTCACTTTCCTGATGTGTGAAATTGGGGGTGCCTGGGTGGCTCACTCAGTTAGGTGTCCAGCTCTTGGTTTCAGCCCAGGTTGTAAACTCACAGTTTGTGAAATTGAGCCCTACATCAGGCTTTGTTCTGACAGTGTAGAGCCTACTTGGGATTCTTTCTCTCCCTCTGCCCTTCCCTGCTTGCTTACATGTGCATGCTCTCCCTCTCAAAAAAATAAACTAAAAACAAAAAAAATTTTTAAGAATTAAGTTAAATTAAGGAGAGCATGGGTGGCTTAGTTGGTTAAGTTCCGACTCTTGATTTTGGCTCAGGTAATGACCTCAGGGTTCGTGAGTTCGAGCCTCGTGTGGGACTCTGGGCTGATAGCTCTGAACCTGCTTGGGATTCTGTCTCTCCCTGTCTTTCTGCCCCTCCCCCTGCTTGTGCTCACTCTCACTCTCTCCCTCAAAATAAATACATAAACTTAAAAAAAAATTAAAATGTATGTCAGGGCATAGCACATAGTAAGCATATAAGTTATATTAGTTCCACTGTCTTCTTCTGCCTGCCCCATCCAAGCTTTCCTGTAGGTACAAGGCAAGATTGGAGCACCCACCGAGGACAGGTGGGCATTTGCCTACTTGCCTACAGGGGAATGTGAACTTCTGACATGTTTCCAGGAGATAAAAAAAGGGTCATGTGGAATCAAATACCTGGAAATTCTGCCTGGTGACCTGACATCATGGGTGTTTCCCTAACCTGGCTCATAAAGTAAGCCACAGTCTCCATGAGTGAGAGTGGTTGAAAAAGAACTCTTCCCTGCATCCTTTTTTCTTCATAAGTCTAAGAAATACTCTGATTCAATGCTGAATGTAAGTTAAAGTTATGGAATGGGGAAGTTCTCAGAAAGAACATGGTTAGGTGAGTTTCAGTTAGAATGTCTGGGTTCTTGACCCCCACCCCCCCAGCTTTACCACCAACTAGCTGTCTGACCCCAAGGAGGTCTTGTCACGTGTTAAAAGTTCTCTTTCATATTCTGTAAAGAGAGGGAGTTCAGCCATATCCTCTCCAAAGCCCATTAAAATTCAAAGAGTCTTCTCTGGTGCTATGTCATGAGGGATACTGCAGTGGTCCCGTAAGAATGTGTAAAAGCACCTGTAACCCCAGTCCAGCCTGCACACTGTAGCACAGTGAGCTTCCTCATAAATAAATCTGATTACGTCCTCTTTAAGAATCTCTGCTGACTCCCTTTTGTCTAAGCCTTACTGCTTATCCACAGACTATTTGCTGTACATCACATGGGAACTTGCTAGGAATGCAGAATCTCAGGCCCTACTACATACCAACTGAATCAGGACAGGCATTTTAACTATCCCTGGATGATTCTTTAGCACATTAAAGTCCGAGATGAACTGATCTAAGTTCAAGCTCAGACTCTCTTGAATACCTCTCCTGCTACATTTCTGGTCCCCCAAACACCTCATAGTTTTTTCCCTCAGTGCCTTTACTCATTCTGTTTCCTCTGCCTTTTTCTACCACCATCCTCCCCTCCCTCTACTCCACGTGAGCACTTCTACTCATCCATCAAAACCATCCTCTGGTGCTTCTTCCCCATTTTCCGTAAAAAAGAATGATAGAGTCCTTCCCTTGGGATTCCACGTCAGCCTGTGTACATCTTTACACATTACATCAGCCTGTGCATGCCTTTTACGGTACTCATTACCTGTCTCTCCCTCCAGGCTTGCAGCTGCTTCACCTTATTCCACGGATATTTATTGAGTACCAGGCAATCCGCAAAGACTGAGCGTGTTTTTTATTCATCATTCTGTCTTCAGCCTGTAGCACAGTGAATAGTACATTTTGTTATTTCACTAGGAAAAGAAGCTAACACTGATGAGCTAAATACTAGGTGTCAGTCATCATGTCGGGCATTTTAATGTACATGTTCCAATTTTGTTTAATGTTTATTCTGGGGAAGAGAGAGCATGATCAGGGGAGGGGCAGAGAGAGAGAGAGAGAGAGAGAGAGAGAGAGAGAGAGAGAATCCCAAGCAGGCTTCACGCTTAGGAAAGAGCCCAGTGCAGGGCTCAATCATGACCTGAGCTGAAATCGAGTCAGACGCTCAGCCAACCAACTGAGCTACCCAGTGCCCTGTACATGTTCCAATTTAATCTGAGAGAGAACTACAATGTTGTTTGTAGAGTTGATGAGACCAAGATCCTAAAGGTTAACACACTGCCCCTAGCCATGTCACTGGAGAGAAAGATCTTTCTCTACCCACCTCAGTTCTCATCTTTTTCTACACAAGAGTAGAAGATGTTTGTTTTCCTTAGTTGTTTTGAGAAGTCACTCCTTCCCTTGGGCCAGTACAGTGTTTAGAACAGCAAGTCCATTTCAGATTGGCCAAAATGTCAAGAAAAAGACTATTTCCTCCCCAGAATGCCTTTGGCTTCATCACAGGAATCCTCATATCACCCTCTGGTAAAAACAGACCTGTTACCCCAGTCCGAAAGGGCCTGGACCGCTGGAGTTGGAATTGTGTAGAGTATTGTTTTCTTAACTGTGTTGAGAGACTACATGACCCAAATTCTCAGAACAGAATGTTTTCTGGCAAGGCAGGGCAATTATGGTCCCTGAATACTTCCCTGCTGAAGGAGTTTTGAAGTAGCCAAGTAATTATTTTGCCAAAAGTACACATAACTTTCATCTGGTTTTGAATACTGAGAGTTATATGTAAAAGGCCAAAAAAAAAAAAAAAAAGGGAATATCAGATATTCTGACAGGCATGCTCGTGACCTGCCCCTTTGATTCTGTATTCTCAAATAAAGGGAACCTTTCACTTAGTGTCATACACCAGGAGAGGAAGTGAACAGCAATAGAGATTTTTCTCTGAAAAGCCACTTCAAATGAATTCTGTTATCCTTCTCCCCTAAGAGAAGAGATACAGTCTACATATGGTCTCAAACTGCACCCACTCAGGGCCGTGACTGGTGGCAAAAATAATTGGATAAACATTCTGTCCTCTTACATAGTCTACAGGTGCACTAAATGTCCAAGGGTAGAGGATTAGCTAAATTAATTCTGTTCATTCATACAATGAAATGCTGCATAGCCAGTCTAGTAACAGAATATCTAAAGATGAGGGGAAATATTCGATTTGGCATGCTGAGTGAAAATATAGTACCATATTTGGTACATATTTATAGTACCAAATATGACCATATTTATTTAAGAAAATGCTTTATTATGTATTTGCAAATAGAAAAGTATCAAACTAATAAGAGTGATAACATCCAAAGAGATCCTGCATAGGTTCTTCTCTCCTTTTTTATGGTGTGTACTTTCAAATATAAATGACAGAGCTTCTACAGTATGAAGAAAGTTAAGCACTTTTATGAAAAGAAACTCATGAGCCCAAGGCAAAGAATCTGAACCCCTGGGAATTGAAATTAAGGTATTAAATTGGAGTTAAATCGGGGAGTGACTTCAACAAGCCTGGCATTTGGTTCTGGATCATACAACCCTGAGGTGGCCAGCAGTGAGATGTGTTCTTGGGGCTCATGAAGGAAGACACACACAATGGAAAGCCAGCCTTTGGAAGTGAACTGGCTTGTGCCACTTCTCACTTCCTTGAGCAACAGGCCCCAAATGGCCATCCAGTGGGGATAAGAATCATCCAGTCTTAGTGTTTCCATTACTGCTGGTGACTTCCTCCTAGCTGAGATGGTGCCTGCAGCAATTTACATAAACCCACACTTCACACAGAGAGAGAGTAGGGTGGGAAACCAGAGAAGGGAGTAAAGTTCCCAGAGAGGATTATCATCCTGTTCCCACCTTAGCCCTGCTGTTGGGATGCTTTTGTGACAAATATGGTAACAGCTCTGGGTAATTTCACTGGGTTCACTTGCGACTGGAGCCACTGAGCCAAGGGCTGCAGAGATCTGAAATCCCTGAGTTGGTCTGGGGTGGGGGGGGTTCTGTGCCTCCAAAGGGGACAGCCTCTGCTCTTCCCAGCCATTAATGCTGTTCAGAAATGCAGGCCTGGAGGCGCCTGGGTGGCTCAGTCGGTTAAGCGTCCAACTTCAGCTTAGGTCATGATCTCACAGTTCATGAGTTCAAGCCCCACGTTGGGCTCTGTGCTGACAGCTCAGAGCCTGGATCCCACTTCAGGTTCTGGGTCTCCCTGTCTCTGTCTCTCCCCCACTTGCACTCTGTCTCACTGTCTCTCTTTCAAAAATAAAGAATTTAAAAAAATGCAGGCCTGGCCTTATTAGATCTTCTGCCTTCTCAAAGTCATTTTTTTTTTAGTGTTTATTTTTTGAGAGAGAATCGGAAGCAGGCTCTAGGCTCTGAGTTGTCAGCACAGAGCCCCATGTGGGGCTCAAACTCATGAGCCCCATGAGATTATGACCTGAGCCAAAGTTGGTCACTTAACTGACTGAGCCACCCAGGCCCCCCTCAAAGTTATTTTTTTAAACAAGAAAATAAATGTTTAATGTTGTGAAGGTCAAAACACTTAAGAGCCATCTCTTTTCCACCTCTCTCTCTAAGAGGATTTTAGGAGCATTTTATGAAAAGCAACAAACTGCTTTCTTTCTTTCATTTTTTTAAGTTTATTTTGAGAGAGAGACAGAGAGAAAGAGCACATATGTGCAAATGGGAGGGGCATAGAGAGGCAGAGAATCCCAAGCAGCTCTGTGCAGTCATCTTGGAGCCCAATGTGGGGTTTGAACTCAGGAACCATGAGATCATGGCCTGAGCTGAAACCAAGAGCCGGATCCTTAACCAACTGAGCCACCCAGGCGCCCCAACAAACCGCTTTCTTGAGGGGCTAGAAAATGTATCACCCATAGCATCCCTAACCCTAGTATAATTGTGGCTCCCATCCAGCAAGGCCTAAAGGAGTAGTGAGAAGGGGGTCAGTGCAGATGGAAGCACTACCCACTGAAGCCCTAAAATAGTATGGAGTTCACTGAAAGAGGAGAGCAATCATGGGCTTCATGTACTGGCCTACATTTGTCAAAGGGTGCAGCCAACTCCCTGGAAAGAGAAGGGCCAAGGGAGGAAGGAGCGCAAGATTTCATCCTGTTTATTCCAGATCCGCCTCCTCCTCAAAGTCTCTGTTCCCAGCCTCCCTGATTAGAATAATTAGCCCCTCTTCTAAACCCCTGTATACTTAAAAAAACTTTTTTAATATTTTATTTATTTTTGAGAGAGACAGCGTGAGAGCAGGGAAGGAGCAGAGAGAGAAGGAGACACAGAATCTGAAGCAGGCTCCAGGCTCTGAGCTGGAGAGCTCCAGGCTCTGTCAGCACAGAGCCCAATGCGGGGCTCGAACCCACAAGCCGTGAGATCATGACCTGAGCCACCCGGGCACCCCATCCCATATACTTTTTGATTCAGTCATAGCCTTTATCATGTTTTCTCAATGGTCTAGTTATTTATATACTAGTTTCTCCTTTATTCAGTTAACGTTATAGGTTTAAATGTATCCTGCGGGTGTGGGGATAAGCTGCTTTTAAGACAGCGATCACGGGTGTTTCACCATCATTGAGTCTCTGCACTATGCCAGGCACAGACTAGGGATTGTGAGGTATAAAAGGCACAGGCCTGCCTTCTGGAAGTCCTTGCTCTAGCCTGCAGGGTGAGCATAAACAATTTACAAAATGATTCTTGGGGTGTTTGGGTGGCTCAGTCAGTTTGGCATCAGACTTCACCTCAGGTCATGATCTCTCTGTTGGTGAGTTTGAGGCCTGCATTGGGCTCTGTGCTGATAGCTCAGAGCCTGCAGCCTGCTTCAGACTCTGTGTCTCCCGGTTTCTCTGCCCCTCCCCAGTTTGCATTCTTGTCTGTCTGTCTCTCTGTCTCTCTTAAAAGTAAACATTTAAGTAGGGATGTGAACTTCGCTGAGGGTGTGAGGTGTTTCTGGGTTTTGTCATGAGGAGTAGTAACAGAAATAATGATTGAGCATTTCATTGGAGCCAGGTAGGGTGCTGAGCACATGTACTAGACTGGCCATTAGAGGCCCACTTGGCAGTGTGGGTCCCTGCTGAGTTTAGAGTCCATTCTGGGGACACACACACACACACACCCTAACAGACTAAATCAGTTTCTCTCCTTAAGTATTTCTGAAAATGGAAACAAGCTCTTCAGCCTCCCTTTCCAAATGAAGAAGCATTAGACTAAACCAAAAGAATGCACATCAAAGGACAGTACCTACCAGCCCCTGACAATCTGGAGCTCTATGGGCTCCTCCTTGGTGACAAAGCCAGGCCTGCTCTAGGTGGTCTTCAGTACGTGGCCGGGATGGGATTGGGGAGCTGTCAAGACCTCAGTGAAAGTGTACAGGAGCCACTGTGTTTGAGTCTGTGATTCCAACATGGACGGTTGCCCACCAGATTTCTTTCCAGCTTCCAGTCTGATTTGGAAGTTCCCTAGGTCTGCCAGAGCTATTTGCTGGTTGCTTGCATTGGTAGATGAGCACTACTGGTCAAAATCAGGGTTAGCCATGCACAGACAAAGCCGCTACTGATTTTCTTGCATCTCAGAGCTTATCCCAAGTGGCGGAGGGCTAATGGAAGCAGCCAGAAGCAGGTTCCAAGTGGCAGGAACATAGATATTCCCAGTTGAACAGGTCAAGCTGACCTAAATGAGGGTATTGAGATGGATTGTCTAGGCAGATAACTCACCCATTCTCCCTTTAGGTGAGAACAACCTAAATTTGTTCTTGTCCTGTATTGAGGGAGCTCCTCTGCTCAGCAAGACTGAGAGGCCAGGATTTGGTATTTGAGCAAGGGGGGCAGGGGCGGCAATGTTCTGAGGCTGTGCTCGTGAGCCATTATGCCATTATGCCATTATGCCATTATGGAGGGAGTCTGCTCCCCTCAGGGGGCCTTAGAACTGCTTTAAAGCACACTTTCCCAGTTGACTGGCTCTGATTAGTTGTCATTTGCATGTTGTGGATAGTGACTGCCTGTGCATTCTTTGCTGTTATCTCTAGTGTTTCTATTATCTTTAATAAATATCCTTTGATGTCTTTGTTTTCTTTATGCATCAGATTTTTTTTTGTTTTGTTTTTGTGTGGTAAGGAATACAATAAGCAAAGATGAAAAGGATGTTAACAAGGTTAAAATTAAACTGAGATTTTCTGGTCCCCATTGACAAAAATGTAAATGGAAGCCAACTAGCACTTTTTGTTCTTGGCTGTATAACCATGGGTTCTGTGGCATTTAACACCTGCTAGCCACAGCACAGTTTTCCTTTGAGTTTTCACTCTCTAGCCCCCATCATCCTCACCTGCACTTTGATTGAGAACAAGTCACTTTATATGATGTGTGTAAATCTGTTTCTAGATTTTAAAATCAGTATGATTTTTAAGGAAAAGAGCCCTTATTGCCTTAAGCATCAGATCCTTACAGGGTCATTGCTCTTCAGACTGCCCAGTGCATGCATGCAGATCACAAGGGAATCTTATTCCCATGAGGATTTTGACTGGGGAGGACTGTGTGAGGACTGGGACTCTGCATTTCTTACAGACCCCAGATGCCTGTGCTACTCTTCCACAGACCGTGCTTTGAGAGGCAGTGACAGCCAAGTTCCTCTCCGATGTTAATCCTGTTCGATGTAAAACTAGCAAATACAATTGAAGCTTAATTTGCTGTCACAAATATTAAGTGCTAAAATTCTTAAATATTAAGATCGAATTTTCCTACCTTGTAAGCCTAAAAGATGATTGCCTCTCACCAAATGGAATATGTTAAATTCTCATTTCACCACGGCTTCAACCATTGTTCTTCCCCAAAAGGGCAAAAGCTTACTAAGTAATTACTTTTTAAATCTTACTTGTGGGGATATTTAAATGTAAAGCCTTTGCTGATAAATAAGTGATGTGTTGCTCACGTAAGTGAAGCATATGTGAACAACTAGAGAAATCACTCAAAAAACAAGGAAAAACTCAGGCATTATTTAGAGCAGGCTAACAGTTTTACACACCAGCCTGGTGGACTTTTAATAACTAGTAACAAAAGGGAGCAGTTTATAGATTTAAGGGTTGGTTGAATAATATTCTAAAAAAGTCTTAATATGCATTTCTTCTTTTT
The DNA here is from genome assembly GCF_046562875.1 of Panthera onca. Taxonomy (NCBI): domain Eukaryota; kingdom Metazoa; phylum Chordata; class Mammalia; order Carnivora; family Felidae; genus Panthera; species Panthera onca. Next base: position 28,127,376 of record NC_138355.1, on the reverse strand, counting down.
TTTTTTTCCTGTGTCCTTTAGAGAAATCAACTTTTCAGTCATTGGTCAGTACGTGGACTATCTTGTGGAAGAACAGGGAGTGAAGAATATTTTTGGTGAGTCATCTTTAGAGATTTCTCTATACATCTCTAGCCAAATCCTTAGAGAGTAGCTCTTACCTGGTTACTAGTAGGTCACAGTGTCTTGTGCCATAGTTTACTGGCTAAGCTAAGTAAAATTTGTGAATCTGTGGACTCATCAGTTTTAGATGTGGAAGGCATCTCAAGAGATTATCTAATTTGGTGGTGTACCTTCAAAACAGATAAGGTATTATTTTTATCCCCACTTAAGGAGGAAAATCTATGACTCAGATATATTATTCAGGGTGCCTAACGCACTGAACCAAGAAATGGTAGAGTAACAGCAAAATCCAGACTTCTCTGTCTTAAGAATGGGCTTTATTCTGACCTCAACCAGACCTTTCATATGGTAAATGTAGAAAGACTCAACATGCAGCACACAAGGGAATCACAGGTCCAGCAGTTACCCTCATTTATTTCAGAGACGGTGGAAATTAAAAAGTCAGACCCTGAATATTTCAGGCCTGAGAACTATGCTTACCTCTGGTTGAGTTACCCCTTGTGTTGTGTTCTGGGTGCTTGACTCCATAGACTGGACACTACGTCTTTTTCCTGAGCTACTGCTCTACCAACAGGGGCCCCTTAAAAACTGGAAGCATAAGGTCAGAATCAAAGGAGGTTAAAACTTCTGTGAAAAGGTGTGCAGGCCACACATTAAAACCAGAGCCTGATTACAGAACCACTTGGTGTCCGCCCTACAGCTCCAAGCTGTAGTGAGGAAGACAGATTCTTACTCATCGAAAGGCCACAGATGTCCCCTGGGTGTAGGGAAAAACTAGGAACATCCCTACTAGTAGAGCATGTTTGAAATTTCTTAAGACCCCAAAGGAGTAGGAAAAACACTCTTTCCTACTCTCACTCCCCTTCTCTACCCCACCTGAGTGCTCAGTGTTTGGTGATCCGAAGTGCTGCCATATGCCTTAGGCTCCTGTAATGTATCCTAGTGCTGTTTGCATACTTTCTGTGGTCCATTAAGAGATTATTGTATTAGCAGGGCAGGTTTTGGAAACACACAGATCTGGATTCAAACTTAGATTACTTAGTGATTCAGAGCCTCATTTTTTCATCTGTAAATGAGAAAAATCATTTGTACTTTGCAGGGTTACTGTGAGAATAAGTGAATATGTAAGAGTGTTTATTCAAGAAATATTAATATCCTTGGTGTTTAATTATGAATTACCATTTAAAAATTGTCCTAGAGTGCTGCCATCATGTTAAACTGTAGACTGAGGTCGTTTTAGATACGCAGTATGCACCACTACCCTCATAAGTAACTCCCATGTGTGATGCCCTTGACATCCCAGCTCTGGATGGTGTTGATCTTCCTGCCATTCAAGCCCAAATAATAGAACTGGGTGGTTTTGCCCAAAATTTGCCTAAAATGAGGACAGTCTCCATTCAAATACTTGCTATCTGTTCCTGATAGCAAGAACAGATTTGTAATTACAAGTCATAAATTAGCCTTCCCGCTGCTTTGGCCAAGGTGAAGATAGAAAAAAGACAGAGTCTTAGATAAAAATGGAAACATAGCATTCCCCCTGCCAGATTCCATCCTCTGATCTTTCCCCATGTCCCTCCCTCGTAAGCAGGGAGTTCTGACCCTGCGTTTCCAGTGTTGCTGTTGGAGGAGCAAAAGGAATTGGTTGGCCCCACTGACTGACTCTCTGTTTGGAACAGTGAATGGCACAACGGGAGAAGGCCTGTCCCTGAGCGTCTCAGAGCGACGCCAGGTCGCAGAGGAATGGATGACAAAAGGGCGGAACAAGTGAGTGGTGTCACCAGGATAAAGGGTCTCTTGCAGAGAGCTGTGTGGAGTACTGCTCTTTTCTGATGACACAGTCTCCCACCTTCTGGTCAGAGGTCAGGCTTGAGGCATGGGGATCCGGGCACTTCAGCGAGGCACTGAGGTAGAGGAGTGCCCCTCCTTTCTAGGTGGAAGCAGGCAGACTGCAAGGCCCACCTGTCTCCCAGAGGATACATCTGGAAGCTGCCCCTTACTGTCTATAAGGGTTACCTGTCCTTGGACTGAGGGGATAAGAGGGAGTGGGGCTGGTGACAGACTCTGCTGTCCCCTGGCTCTTCTGAACAACTCCTCTCAGGATGGGTGCCTGATGCTTATATCAGCCCTGGCTTCCCTCCATCTTCTCTGTGCACGCGACTCAGCATGCTCTCTGTGGTGCTTCCTTTTGTAGTCTTAGGGAACTTTCTACATTTTCTAAACTTCAGTGTAATGATATATTTTTGTTCTAATGCTCCATTCATGCCATGGTAAGCAAATAGGACAGGATCCATTCAGTAAGCACACTCAGTTAACCAAGCTTTATTTGTCATGTGTGATGCACTGTGCTGGCACTTGGGAGATGAAACAGAGTCCCTGCCTTCAGGTTGCTTGTCATCCAATGGAGATGTCCAATCACGAAATTTAACACTGATCCTTGTGATGACCAGCATAAGCAGGGGTCAAAGAAGGCAATGGTTGATGTTGCCTTAGGTGGTGGCAAAGACTGGAGGTAAGTCCCAAGTGACCCTGGAGCAGAGGTTTTCAGAGTGAAGCCCATGACCTCCTTGGGGATCCTTAAGTGACTTCAGAACACCTTGAGTACTCTGATGCTACACGCCAAGTCTGAATGCGTGTCTGCATACACGTTTCCTGTTGACCCATCACCTTTCAGCTCATTTCCAGTCAGATTTGGGCCCAAATTCCAGCAGGCCCAAACAGATTAAAGACCATGGACACAAAAAAGAGGAAAGTTAAAGATCAATATTAAGAAAAGCACCAGAAATGGGGAGAAAGTGAAGGGGACAAAGACAGAAAGCCCTCAGAAGGGCAGGAGAGAGGTCAGGGGTGAATCCCGCCACTTAAGGAAGAATAGTTTCAGAGCATGCCAATGTAGCGCAATTATTAGGAGTGGGGACTGTGCAGCCAGACTGCCTGAGTTTGGGTCCTGGTTCTGTCTCTTACTAGCCTTCTGAACTCAAGTCCTTTAACCGCCCTGTGTTTCACCTATAAAATAGGAATAAAAGTACATGTCTTCTAAGGTGGTGGCGAGGATTGAGATGGTGGCTGGCACACAGTACCGAGTGTTACATAGGAATTCATTGTAATTCTTGGCAGTAGATGCTGTGTTATCACATTTGTTATAAATATTGGATGTTGTGAAAGTCAGTAGATGGAGGGCTGAGAAGACCGCTTGGTTTGCAGTGACTGTGACCAATGACCTCAGAGCAGAGCCAGTGGGGTTGTTGAAACAGAAGCAGACCGCAGTGAGCTGTAGAAGGCAGCAGGTGTGCAGAGGTGGGGGCCATGAGTGCAGCCCATTCTCCAAACGTTTTCTGGTGAAGGGAAGAAGAGATGGAGTAGTATCTTAGGGAGGAAGAAGCAAGATTAAAAGAAGGGTAATTAGTTATAAAGCAGGGTAGTTCTGAGCATGTTTCTCTGCCGAAAAGACACCGTTATGGGAGAAAAGATTAACAAAGACAGCTGCTACCTTTGATAGGAAGGTCTGGGGGCACGCGGGGCTTGAAATAAAACCAAAAGTAGATAATGTTAGAGGACAGCCACGAAGCTAGGAGGAAAGCATAGATGGGGAGGTAACTAAGTGTAGAGGCACAGAGAAGGAGAAGGGGGGCAGTCTGTGTATGAAACGTCTTTATTTCTGGTGTATTGGAAGTGAAGACATCTGCCAGGAACAAGGAGTTGGGCTGGAATATAGAGCTTGAGAGTAGTCCAGATTTGAAGTAGCCATTGCAGGGAATTGGAAGGGAAGTCCGTTGTGATGACCAGAAGGCTTTCTGGAGCCTCGTTCTCCTGAATTGGGAAATAACGAGTTGGTATCAAAGCCACAGGGTGGTTTTTTCTAGCAGCAACTAACAGCAGGATAGAAGGGAGGAAGGAATGTGTGACTTGTTTTAACCTAGGCCAGGAGAAGGGGTGTGAAAGGTTTGAGGAGGTCATGCGGACAAGCTACTGGTAAGAGTAGAGCACATCAGTCAGCCTTCCCTTCTTTTCGAGGGCTTTTCCTATAAAAATGCAAACCTGATCACATCACCTCTTTAGTGAGGCCCATTTCACCTGAGACCTAACAAGTCAAGAATCGCTGAGGACTCACTGATCGGGCCTAAACAAGAATGTGGTGTCTCCATCCCCTGAGGATGGCACATGAGTCATTCAGGGGCCCCTCAGAAGAGTCACTGGGATGACTGGCCTCACAGCTGAATTTTATTAACCCTCCCTGAGAACACCCGTCTCACTGTGGCCTCCGCCCACGGGGTCACATGGAGCACCTCCGAAGATGAATATTGGGGTCTCAGAGGAAACCTCTCTTATAAGAGGCCAAATTCTGAGGACTTACAAGACAGGGAAAAGCTTTATGCAGTGAATTCATTTCTCATATGGCTGGTTCCTGGCTGTACTCTTTGAAGAACCTCTTTATTTTTATCTCCAACCAAAAAATGTCTCGATTTTACACCTATCTCCAGGCACCTATCACCATCAAATACACCATCTAAAACAGCGCTTCATCAAAGATAGTATTCAAGTATCAATCGCTCTGGTCAGAGTGGCTAAAATGAACAAATCAGGAGACTATAGACGCTGGCGATGATGTGGAGAAATGGGAACCCTCTTGCACTGCTGGTGGGAGTGCAACTGGTGTAGCCTCTCTGGAAAACAGTGTGGAGGTTCCTCAAAAAATTAAAAATAGAACTACCCTATGACCCAGCAATAGCCCTGCTGCTCGGAATCTACCCAAAGGATGCAGGAGTGCTGATGCATAGGGGCACACGTACCCCAATGTTTATAGCAACACTTTCAACAATAGCCAAATTATGGAAAGAGCCTAAATGTCCATCTACTGACAAATGGATAAAGAAGACATGGTTTATATATACAATGGAATACTACTTGGCAATGAGAAAGAATGAAATCTGGCCATTTGCAGCAATGTGAATGGAACTGGAAGGCATTATGCTAAGTGAAATAAGCCAGGGAGAGAAAGATAACCATATATTTTCACTCATACGTGGATCTTGAGAAACTTAACAGAAGACCATGGGAGAGGCGAAGGGGGAAAAAAAGTTACAGAGAGTGAGGGAGGCAAACCATAATAGACTCTTAAGGACTGAGAACAAACTAAGGGTAGATAGGGGTGGGGGAGAGGGGAAAGAGGATGATGGGCAGGGAGGAGGGCACTTGTTGGGATGAGCACTGGGTGTTGTATGGTAACCAATTTGACAATAAATTATGTTTTAAAAAAATACCGATTAATCGGTTATTGGTTTCAAAATTCTGCTTGGTTGGACCTTAAATTTTATTTCCTGGACATTCTTTTTTTTTAATCCTTTATTAGATTAGTTTTAAATAGACCACTATAGAATTTAATGGTTTTGAGATTGAGATTAGTGAGGCATTAGCCGACTTCCAGGATTAGTGAGACAGCACAAAGCAGGATAGTGCAGCCCTTCTGTGTTACTCTAAACTCCCAAGTGATGCAGCATGTTTTCTCCTTTGCAGGCTTGATCAGGTAGTAATTCACGTAGGAGCACTGAGCTTGAAGGAGTCACAAGAACTGGTATGTATGGAGGTCTATCTGGGAGAGACCACTCTAGGGTCCTCCTTTTTCTCTTATTACTGGAGTACAGTTGACATGTACAATGTTATATTAATTTCAGTGAAATTCATATAGTGAGCTGATAATTGTATGCATTAGTCCGTATTCACCAGGGTAAGTGTGGTCACCAGCTGTCATCATACATGGTTATTACAATATTATTGTCTATATTCCCTATGCTGTGCTTTTCATCTCTGTGACTTGTTTTACAATTGGAAGTTTGTATCCCTTAATCCTCTTCATCTATTTTGCCCGTCCCCCCACTACCCTCTCCTCTGGCAACTACCAGTTGGTTCTCTTCATTTACGTATTATTGTATATCTCTCTTTCTATTTTTTTGTTTATTCATTTCTTTTGTTTTTTAGATTCCACATAAGGGAAGGAAGGGGCTCCTTTTTTATGCTGAGGTTAAACTCAATACAGTTTTTGCTGTATATTGGACGCTGTCATGGGGAGTATGAGATGAGGGACCTCAGAGAGCTCACCATCCAGAAGCAGGCAGAGAGCCATGATGAGAGTAGCCCGAGGTGATAACTCCTGTAGCAGAAGTCAGGGTGGGTATAGATGGAGCTAAGTTTGCGAGTCAGGAGAACTTGAGCGAACCTCAGCTTTTCCTCGGAAGCAAAGAGCAAAGCCATCTGCTGGGCATGAAGGAGATGGTAGATGGGGTTCAGGTGTAAAGAGCAGTTACCGCCTCAGAGAATGGGAGAGAGAACTGAAACACAGGAAGACTGTCCCACCCATGTTCGAATCAGCATTATCTATAATGTAAAGAGGCAGAAGCAGCCCAAATGCCCATCAGTGGATAAATAGATAAAATGTGGTATAGGCATACTATTAAAGGACAAAAAGGCAGCTGAGTAATTTAAAAGATCCAGTTGGCTTTGAGTGATTCATGAATCCAGCAGCATCCAATCTAGCAAATAGAAGGGAGCTCTGGGGGGCCTGGGTGGCTCAGTTGGTTAAGCATCTGACTCTTGATTTTGGCTCAGATCATGTCGTGGTTCATGAGATCGAGCCCCACGTCAGGCTCTGTGCTGACACTGTGGAGCCTGTTTGGGATTCTTTCTCTCTCCTTCTCTCTCTCTCTGCCCCTCCCCCACTCTCCCACTCTCTCAAAATAAGTACAGTTTAAAAAAAAAAAAGAAGGAAGTTTTTTGAAGCCTGGAAAAGGAAAGGTTTTTAAAGACAGAGAGGGAGTGAAGAAAAGAAAATTATTAGCAAAGAACACATTGTTTTAAGCAAGGTCATCCTCCTAAGGGGAATGGAAGGGGTCTGGCAATAAATTTCCTCATGCTGACCAGGAAGTTCCATGTTGACAGTTTAAAGGTTACATTCCTGGGAAGATTGAAACTGCAGTCAGGTTATGTATTAAGTCTTGGTTTGCTGATGTGGGGCCTTAACATAAGTGACTCCATCTGGGTCCTGTGATTTTCTTTTTAACAATACAGTGGAATATTATTCAACCTTAAAAAGGAAGGAAATCTATCCTGTCACATGCTGTAATGTAGGTGAACCTCCTTGAGGACATTATGTTAAATAAGCCAGTCACTAGAAAACAAATACTATATGATTCTTCTTAAATGAGGTATCTAAAGTAGTCAAATTCATAAAAACAAAGTAGAATGGTGGATATCAGGGGCTAGAGGGAGAGAAAAAGAAGAATTGTTTAATGGGTATAGAGTTTCAGATCTGGAAGATGAAAAGTTGTAGAGGGGCGCCTGGGTGGCTTAGTCCTTTGAGCGTCCCACTTCAGCTTAGGTCATGATCTCAAGGTTCACGGGTTTGAGCCCAGCGTCAGGTTCTGTGCTGACAGCTCAGAGCCTGGAGCCTGCTTGGGACTCTGTGTCTCCCTCTCTCTCTGCCCCTCCCCTGCTCATACTCTGTATCTCTGTCTCAAAAATTAATAAAATATTTTTAAAAATTTTTTAAATTAATAAAATTAAAAGAAAAGTTGTAGAGATATGTTTCATAACTGCTGAACTGTACACTTAAAAATGATTAAAGTGGTAAATTTTATGTGATTTTGTCACAAAAAAAAATTTTTTTTAAGTAACTTATATGCCCCACATTTGGCAGACTTGAACTCAAAACCCTGAGATTAGGAGTCAGTCACATGCTCTTCTGACTGAGCCAGCCAGGTACCCCTAATTAGTCAAATTTTTAAAAAGGATTGCCCAGTGGTGCTGAAAACCAACTGAAGCTGAGTCATAAATTTCTCATACCACCATTCAACTAGGTTATGGAAATTTCTTCCTAGGTACAGTCTTCAACCAGAACATAGGTTCAAGAACACAAACAATTGCATTGCTCTGGGTTTGAAGATTAGCAGATTAGATGGAGCAAAGGGTAGGAGTAGGAGTCAAAGTTGCTGGCAGAAAAGTACATGACCTGGTGGTTCCAGGACTTTGTGAATTGGGTAAAAAAAGAAAGCTCAACAATGTTGCAGTGTTTACCAGGAGGCCTAGTACCTGGACCACTGCTAAATTAACCATGTTTTCAGAATTTATATATTCTAATTCCAAAGATTCCAATGACTTGACCTGGCCTCAACATCTTCTTGATGCGTTTTGTTTTTCCTATTACTGAATTTAGAAATGGAATGCATTATACATATTTGCAAAATTGCAGTTCAACACTCTTAGGCAAGCCACACAGGAAGACATATTGCTAGTTGGTTGCTTAATAAGCCTAAAATCAGAAGTTGGAGACTTGATTTATCCTTCTTATTCTTGATAGGTCTTTCAGTTTAGGTAGTATCATGTAGGAAACCTTTTTTTTCCCCATCTCTTTTCAATTGCTTTCTTTCCCTATGTGTGATACAAATTTTAAAGTATTGTCATGTCATGACATGAAAACTGTCCTCTATTGGGCTAACCACCAGAAGAGTATAATCTTAGTATAGAAATAATCCCCTGCTATAGGGATAATCCCCTGCTATAGGGATAATCCCCTACTATGGGGATAATCTTACCAATGAGATGATAATTTTGTATCTGCTTAGCCATAACTCCATTGGATGGGGTTTGAATGGGCACTGCCATCAACTGTCTTTAGCTGTTTCCTTTTTCCTTATTTGCAGCTAAGGTTACCCTTCTACTTCTTGCCCTAAACAGAGTGCTAAAACAAATTATTCAAATACATTACATTCCAACCCCATGTTAATGAAATTACACCCAATGTCACAATTGGTCTTTGGACTATATCCCGTTCTTCTTTTTGGCTCTCCTACTTCTGCAGAAAGCTAATCACATCTATTAGGTATAGATATTAAAGTCTCAAAGGGAAGCGTGTTTCCATTTTAGGTAGTGGGACATGTTCTGAAGCAATCCGCAAGTCCCTGCTATGTGCTCAGCACCATGATTAACTAACTGTACACAAGAGTAAAATCTGACCCCTGCCCTCAGGAAACTCATTCTATTTGAAAACAGTCACTGTACACAACTCTCTTGCCATGTAGTAGACTTTAGGTACTCTACTTGAAATAGATAAGGATGTTTGAGGGCCCAGCAGAAGGAAATGTTATTTTTCCTGGAGAAATCTGAGAAAACCTCAGAATAGTGGTACAGTGTATCTTCCTTTATGTGCATAATCTTTTTCTTCTCAACCATCCTCAACTTCATTCCCAATCCATAAATTAAAATTTTTAAATAAATTTAGAATAAATTTTAAAATGTGACTATTAAAGCACTGGACAGGAAAGATAGCGTCATCCAATGGATCCAATGGGCTGAACACTAGAAGAGAAATTACACCTGCAAGCTTCTCTTTAATGAACCACTCATGTCTTCTTTAGCAAGGTTTTTTTGTACTGACAGAGTCTGAAGAAGAATCAGATTAAATGCACAGGCCACCTCCAACAGCGGTCTCTACTTTGCAATTTGGGATTTTCCTGGTAATGACATTTATCATTAAATTTGGCTTATTTTCCGTTCTCTAGTGGTGCATCAGTTGCATCACTTCAAGTGCTACTGTCAGTAGTTTGTTGCTACTCTCATTATCTAACTGAAGGTGCATATAATAAGTCACTTATTCCAAGTGATATTGTAATTTATAATAAATATGTATTTGGTCTTTGCTCAGCTTCTGGCACAGAGTTCCTAACACTCTTGGAATTCTCTGTGATGAGAGCAATAAAGGTGTCTCTGGTTATGTGAATGAGGTGGCTTTTAGAATGCAACGTAATCGAGGGGCGCCTGGGTGGCTCTGTGGGTTAAGCGTCCAACTTTGGCTCAGGTCATGATCTCATGCTCTGTGAGTTCGACCCCACATCAGGCTCTGTGCTGACAGCTCAGAGCCTGGAGACTGCTTCAGATTCTGTGTCTCCCTCTCTCTCTGCCTCTCTCTCTCTCTCTCTCTCTCTCAAAAACAAGTAAACATTTAAAAAATTAAAAAGAATGCAACTAAGGATGAGGGCTGGTTGCCAGGAGAACCAACCACATGATTAGAGGGTTGGAACTTTCAGTCCTACTCGACCTCCACCCCTGGAGAGGGAGGAAGAACTGGAGGTTGAATCAGTCACCAGAGGTCAGTGATTTAATGAATGGTGCCTCTACGGGGAAGCCTCTATTAAAACCCAAAAAGGCAGGTTTCAGAGAGCTTCCATGTTGGTGAACGTGTGGCAATCTGGGGAGAGTGGTGCCCCGGTGCTGGGAGAAGATGTGGAAACCATAAGCCCTGTCTCTGTCCCTGATGCTATGCATCTCTTCCACCTGGCTGTTCCTGAGTAATATACTCTTACAATAAACTGGTGATCTAGTGAATAAATAGTTTCTCTGAGTTCTGTGAGCTGCTCTAGCAGATTAATCAACCCAAGGAGGGAATCATTGGAACCCCCAGCCTGTAGCCAGTGAGCCAGAAACACAGGTGACAACCTGGGCTTCTGACTGGCATCTAAAGTTGGAGGAGGTGGAGTAGTCTTATAGGACTGAGCCCTTAACCTGTGGAATCTGATTCTGTCTCCAGGTAGATAGCATCAGAGTTGAGTAGAATTGTGGGACACACAGCTGGTATCAGAGAATTGCTTGCTGATGTGGGGAAACCCCCACACCCACATATCAGAATTGTGCCTAGACCCACAATGGTCTTACTTCTTCTTTTAAAGGCCCGACATGCAGCAGAAATAGGAGCCGATGGCATCGCTGTCATTGCGCCTTTCTTTCTCAAGCCATGGAACAAAGGTAAGTAGACGGTCCAAACACATGGTGCCTCACACGGGCCGCTTCTTTTTGCCTTCATTCAAAATGGTTACACTGAACTCGTGAAAGTAAAGTTTTATGGACTGACAGTGTGCAGTTGCAGTAGTACACAGCAGTGGTCCAGGATATTTGGCCTCCCTGGATCCATGTGAGAAAATACTCCTTTGAGAAGGGCTTCAACTCCTTTGCCAAACAATCTGATTGGGTCATCATCCACCAAGCCCCAGGTCAGCCTATAGGTGCCTGTTTGAGTCAGGTGTTCACTCCTAGTCCAGCCGGTTTTGCAGTGTCAGAGTAACATGGCAAAACATGGGACCGGTTTTCTCAAAACAGAGGAATATAAGTGATGGGCATCTTGAGAATACACGTTCTATTCAAGATTGAATGAGTAATGAATTTGAGGGAGATTTCACAGAAACATCCATTGTCTCCCAAAATAACAAGTTAATTGCTTTCTCCTTCTCTGCTTTCTCTATGGAAACTACTTGTGGTTTCCAAGTATACTGAGTCTTTTTCATCCTCCTGATTAACAAACAAAGAAATGCAAATTTTGAAAAGATTGAAAACAGACAATCCATGATTGAATGCATGATTAATAAATACACAGCTAGGGAAGCCTGGGTGGCTCAGTCGGTTAAGCATCCGACTTAGGCTCAGGTCATGATCTCGCAGTTGGTGAGTTGGAGCCCCCACTTGGGCTCTGTGCTGACAGCTCAGAGCCTGGAGCCTGCTTCAGATTCTGTCTCCCTCTCTCTGCCCCTCCCCTGCTTGTGCTCTATCTCTCTCTCTCTCTCTCAAAAATAAATAAATGTTAAAAAAAATTTTTCTTTAAATATCTCTCCCACTAGCCAAAGTGCAAGCAAGTCTGCTAGATTTATTTATCATCTGTAGTAATGTTGCAGTTGAAGCTCACAGTGGATGATGTAGGAAATCGCAACTTCTCAGTAAAGTAGAGTGAGTTCTCTTCTGCCATATCTGGATTTCTCCCCAAACAGGGAAAGAACCAGCCTCTGGTTGAATTATTGTGAGATATGCCTCTATTCTTATAACTTCCCTCTTTAAGCAAATGTTGTTTACCTCTTTGTTGTAGAATTTTCTCAGTTAAAACTTGATGATTCTGATCCTAATGCAGATTCCTTGTTGTTCCCTGACCACGTTTAACCCTTGTGGGAAAAGAGCATAAAAGTCTTCTTGATGGGCTTCTGGCTTTTATGAGAGTATTTCATGATCTTCTCTTAATATCTGGGAGGGTTTGCACCAGTTTTTTAATAGTATTTTAGTATGGTACGAAAGTGATCATCTTATTTTGGCCTTTCTCCAGAAAGGAAAATAAAACTTTGAATGGAACAAGCTGCAATGACATTGCCGTAACAATCTCAGGGATGGTAAGAGTGATCAAGAATTTTCAGCTGCTGAGAGGGATGGTTGCATTTCATTAGATGGTTCTTTTTTTTTGTTTTTTTTTTTTAGCAGGGAAAGCCAGTGTTTTATATGCTTGTTCACACCACGGCTTTTCCTGCTCTTCTTTCAGATGTCTTGATTAATTTCCTAAAGGAGGTGGCTGCTGCGGCCCCAGCATTGCCATTTTATTACTATCACATCCCTGCCTTGACAGGGGTAAAGAGTAAGTGTGGCTTCTTTCAATGTTTCTGTCCCTCCATCCCATATCTTACCGTTTCACTAAGAAAACTCCACCCCACATCATCAAAGCATAATATTGTTGACCAGACAGTTCCAGTTGATCCACAATAAGTCAGTGTTATCCATCGTTGACCCTTCCTTATAATGGAAGTTTTTAAGTGTGAAAGACGAGCTGACACGTAGGCACTTCTAGCAGATATGTTGTGTCTATCACACACACCCCTGCTTCTTATATGAGAAGACACAAGCCTGTAAGACCCTCAAGGAGAAAGACTGTGTCTGCCATGTCCTCTACCGTATTCTCAGTGCGGTAGGTACTGAGGTACCCTGAGCCCTCCTCACTTCTCTTCTGGCTTTTCTTTTGTCGTTACTATGCTTCTCCAACAAGGAGATCGTTACAATTAGATGACATTTCTTAGGGGCTTATTTTTTAGATTTCATTCCTTTCTACTTCCTTAAAAGAAAAAAGTAGAAGTTGCGCCTTGGAAACATGCACGTGTTGTCTTCAAAGAACAGAAGGTTTGGGGCTGTAATTTGACAAGTGTACAGGAACTACTAGGTGAGGGTGCGTGACGTCCAGCTGAGAACAGGTTCTGGCACTCTGTGCCGATGCAGGGGGACCTACAAGACGCGGTTTGGCATCTTCTGGAGTGTGCAGATTAGTGAGGCATTGACTGTTTTGAGCAGTTCGTGCTGAGGAATTGCTGGATGGGATTCAGGAGAAGATCCCCACCTTCCAAGGGCTGAAGTTCAGTGACACAGATCTCTTAGACTTCGGGCAATGTGTTGATCAGAATCGCGAGCGGCAGTTTGCTTTCCTTTTTGGGGTGGATGAGGTAAGTCGCTCACTTGTCAGGTTAGTTGCCCTCTGGAACCATTTATAAAGCTATAGAGCAGCAGCCTCTCGCTTTCTCTTGTTCATAAAAGCGAATACTCTGTGTCTGTTTTTGACTAGCAACTGCTGAGTGCTCTGGTGATGGGAGCGACGGGAGCGGTGGGCAGGTAAGCATGACGCATTTTTCCCAACAGTTATAAATGTCAAGTCCCCCAGGGAGAGGTAGTCACCACCTAATTCGTTATACTTCTTGCACAAACACCGTTTTTAATACAAATTGCCTTTCTTTCCCCCAGTCTTTCAGTACAAAGGAATTAAGTAGGGCATAGCAGTTTGTTAGCAACCCAATCATTGTCCCTACAAGCCTCTGCTGCAATCAGAGGTAAGGCACCAGAACCAAGAGCATGCACAGAACCCATCAGAAATTATTTACTTACTAGTAACAGAAACCCATTCAAAGGAGCTAATGTAGACAAAGATAAGGTATAAACTACTGGAAAATTACATAAAACTCAAGAGGAGGAAGTGCAGCCAGGCCTCAGAGAAGATGAGAACCCAGAACTGCAAATCTCTCAGCAGCCACAGCAGAGCACTCTCCTGTCTGTGGCCCTCTGGAGACTCTCGCCCCTGTGTCTCTCTGCGCACCCCTCTATTTCCCCTCTGGCTCTCCACGTGGGCTTGCTGTGCGTCAGCGTGTGCACATGGCCAATCGTGGCTGCCCAAGCATGGCACCTCAGGGTGTCACCAGATCGCACCTCCTGTTCAGTTTGCCTGAAGTCCAGTCACCTGCAGCCAAGAAAGTAGAATTATGTGGCCTGATGCCTACTTAGACAGGCTAGGGAAGGCAGGAAATTCGATTAGCATGTCCACTGCACATGGTAACCTAATTTATTAGAAAAGTGCCTACAAGGGATTGATTGAAATAATTTGTATTCACTGAAAGGACATTTCCTCCCTATAGGAAAAGTGTAGGGAGAAGCAAAGTAATATTGATAACATGTCTTGGTGAGTGCGGCTTTGATGAAGAATAATTAAGTTGGGAGCTCCTGGGTGGCTCAGTCGTTTAAGCATCCGACTCTTGATTTCAGCTCAGGTCATGATCTCATGGTTTTATGAGTTTGAGCCCCATGACAGGCTCTGTGCTGACAGTGCAGATCCTGCTTAGGATTCTCTGTCTCCCTCTCTCTCTGCCCCTACCCCACTTGCGATGTCTGTCTGTCTGTCTCTCTCTCTCTCAAATAAATAAATAAATAAATAAATAAATAACTTAAAAATTTATTTAAAAGAAAAGAATAATTAAGTTGGATAATTTAATGGCTTATTCACCAAGTCAGGATGGCCGGAAATATCCATTGTCACTACAGGGACATTTCTGCCAAGGAGACCTGAATGCCTGGATATGCTGGCTGTGAAATTCTTACTTTTTTTCCCCTGTAAATTCTTACTTTTTTGACTTTTGTTTTTTTGGCCCCCATTTGGCATTTTTAATTCTGTCAACATTCTGGAGGCAAAGTACATTTGGTTAGACTTTATTTCTTCTTCACTGTAATCACATTCTCTCTAACCAAATATGCCTAAGACCCCTGGGATTTGAATTTTAGTATTCTGAAACTCCTCTGACGTTCACATACATATCGTGACCTAGAAGTGTTCCACATCTATAAGTGACTTATCTCAGCTATTATGTTTTATTTTTCCTTACTTTATGACCAGAAGGTAATGTGGAACTTCACATTCTTGGAATCCCTTGCTGCTCATTCCAGGGTCTACATATATGAAGTACCAACAACATTCTGTTCTTCATATACCAAGATAAATATATTTTTCTGATATTGACTTAACTCTATGAGAAGTCGCTCGACACTGGGGAAGCATCCTTGTTAAGAATTTCTGTAAACATCTACCTTGCCAATTTCTCTAAGAATTCAGTGATTAGTCTAAGATATTTGTCTTTATTGGTAGCTAGAGACTTTTTTTTTTTTTCCAGCCTACACTCTATCAGATCAAAGGACTTATTCTCACTTTTATGTTTGCTGAATTGTAATAGATGGTGGTGTGAGGTGGTGAAAGCCTTTGCCACAACTCTGTAGCCTTCTTTAAGCTGGAGTTTTTTCACAGTGAAACAGAAGCCAGGCTTACCCTGCAGGGCTTTGAGAGGATTAGACATGATTTATGTCATGCACCTGGAACACAATAGACAGTAAATGATCTGTTTTATTATTATCTTTATTAAAATTATTATTAGAAACTAGCTTCTAGATAATACATGAATTAAGCGTATATATTACAGGTAGCGTATAAACTGGGCAGAGAATTTAGACAATCTGCTGGGATTTGCCCCATTCACCCAGTTCTTCAGCATAAGACTTCAAGGCCTCAGCTCAGATGCTATATTTTATCCACAGCTCTTGGCTAGCATTGTGCCTGCACATGTGCCCTGAGGCAGGTGTTGGCCTCATTTACTCCCTACCAAATACACTAACTCCATCTCCTGCTTTTTTCCCTTTTCTTCTAACTTTATCATTTTCCATTTTTCTTCCTTTTCTTTATCCCCTTTGGTGTTCTGTGCCTCCTCTTGGCACTGCTTAGTGTTGCTACAAAACTCAGAACTGAAGACACCTGATCTCTAATAGATTAGGGCCAAAAAATACACTTCTGGAAGGCCTGGTATATTTTTCCCTTTTAAGCATCAAAGGGATTAGAAGAATCTCTCCCGCTGAGTTATTGATCTTGCAGTGTATACTGTTTTCTTTCTAGTACCTATAACTACCTGGGAAAAAAGACAAACCAGATGTTGGAGGCTTTTGAACGAAAGGACTTCTCTTCAGCCCTGAACCATCAGGTTAACTTGATTTTCCCTTCACATAAATCACAGCCACTTTTCTTTCCACTGGATAATTCTTATTCTTTCTCATCAGCACTCCTACCTTACCTGCCCTTGTTAAATTGCCCAGCTGCCTCTCTCTTCATTTTCCTTCTGCTTCTTACCTGTTCTTGTTTAAAACCAAACCTGTCCCCATTGTCTGTGTTCCCTGCAAGCTAATCAGGACCGGCCCTGTACGGGAATGATCTCTCTCTGTTCCTCCTACAAACGATCTTTTACTCTATGTTCAAAGTATTTTTGTGAGTATGAAATAACAGTGATAGATTTCTGGGAAAAATGTGACCAAATGCTGTCCCCTTGAGGACCTGACACCCAAGTCTCCAGAGTTTATGAAGAAGCTGTGAAGCTGGTAACCCCAAATGGGAAGACTTGAGCTGAAGTCAGAGCCAGTCAGTCACCTTCACTTGCAGTGTGCTGAGAACTGGTGGAAGCATCCACCAGGCAGAAACAAGAGGCTAGTGAGTGATCTAAAAGGAGACACTGGCTTTGAACTAAGAAGAGAAAAGCAGCAGGAGACGATGCTTTACAGGGAGGACCTGGGGGGGATAGTGGCCACTGTTAATGCTACATGGAGGACAGGCCAGCTGTCCAGAGAATGAAGAGACTCCTGAAGGGCAGAACCAATCTCGCAGCTGGGTAATATGTGTACTCGACACAAGTGGAACGGGATGGAAAGAAAGAGCGTAGGCACAAGAGAAGGACTTGGCCTCCGAAATAGTAAATAATCAAAGTGACTGAGTAGAGTATAATAATCAAAGTGACGGAGTAGAGTATCCCAAGAAAATAAGCTGAATGAAAGGCATAGGCAAGATCAGAGCAGGTGCTCAGTCCCAATAAGATTCAGATAAGGAATCTTTTTTAACAAGACAGGCTGCCTTTAGGGAAATTAGAGATTATAGAGCAGAAGTGCAGAACATCCTGGAGGTTAGAGGGAGAGGGGGTGACCTGAGCTCCAAGTCAGAGAGAATGTGAGGTAGCAGTTGCCAGGAATGATTAATTCCCCACCTTTTAGACCTGAACATTGAGCGATCCTAAATCTACTTCCTATTTCAAGTTTAAATAGCTGATTTAATAGTTGCCTTTGTTCAGCCTCAGATCACGTGAAGCTGAGAACAAGAACAGGGTAGGGACTTAGGAAGCTTTGCCAACTAAACCAAACATTGACAAGACTTTGGTTTAAATTAAGATAAGTCTGTCTGAATTGTGCAGACTTTGCCTTTTTTTTTTTTTTTTTTTTTTTTTTGCACCGATGGTTATTTTCTTTTTCCTTAGTTTCCCAGTGAAAGTTATTTCTGAAAATTCCAATCTGTTCTAAGCTGAATGACAGGGAAACCATATGATGGAGTAGACAGTAAAACAGCTGTGATAGGAGCCCTTCCATTTAGTGGTTTCTTTCATTGACTGGTCCGGTTTCCATCTCTTTCTTTTCCCCCATTAGTCCCACTCAAAATAGTATTGGTAAGGAATTTAGTTTACCACATTCTCTGTTTTATCCTTATAGAAGGCTAGTGTGAGTGGGTCTCATTTACTCATTTATTTATATGCCAAGGGCTGGGCCAAGTGCATAACTTCATTAATACTGGTCTCTGCTCTAAGGGAATATACAATCAAGTGAAGAAGCAAAAAGTTAGGGCAGAATTTATTCATTCTAATGGACTTAAATGCCATCTGTTATATTTACATAAGTGAAATGACACACGTACAGAGATGTTCCGTACAACCTTGTTTATAATACCAAAAGATGGAAACAACCCAAATATCCACCCATAAGGAAATGGTTAAATGCATTGTGTTTGAGTTACGCAATGGAATTCTATGCAGCCCTTAAAAGGGTGAATTCTATGTACAGGCCTGGAAATATTCCATGATATATTAAATGTAAAAAAGCAGCAGGGTATAGAGTCATGAATGTGATGTGCTACAGTTTGTGTGAGAGGGAGAAAAGAACATAAATACATACATGTTTGTAAGGTTCTGGGTGTTAGAATTTCATTCTGCACAGAATTTTCTGTTACTAGACTGTATACAGTTGATGAAAACAACGTAAGAGTAAAATGTTACTGAAAAGGCATCTCTTCATGAGACGGATGGAGTCTTTTTCTTATGAATTAGTTCACAAATTCTTGGATGAATATTACTTAATGCTAGCATGAGTTTAATTTCAGCATCGATATTATTTCTGGTTTTGGTTTTTAGAGAAATGAGTGCTGCGAAACCCTGTAGGAATGGAAGAAATTTTGTTACAGCAAAGTCACTCAATTCTTTGAACAGTTTTTGAGTCATGTTAAAAATCACAGAATGCTTTAGTGATTTTCAGCTAACAGCCTGGGTAGCAACATTGAAAATAATGTTGAAAGCAAGAAGTTGAAAGCCCTATGGTTTTTTAGAGGACTCGTTACCCATTAATTAGAGGAGTCGCTTTGTCACTTTGTCAGTGCCCATACCAGTATTTTGATCTGCTCCTTTATTTGGTTCCCAGAGGTGTCCCAAGGCAGTGATATGGGAGGTATGTCTTTATTTTTTTCAAAAGTGGGAGAAAAAGGACTATGAAAAGGAAATACAAAAGGACAACCTGTAGCTGTATTACATGCGAATTCTTCCCCTCATCAGTTTTAGAAAATAGCATTTATGGATGTTGAGGATCTAGAAATTATTTATCCCCATAAATCTTAGCCTTGGCTAAGTGTCCCTTAGGTATCTTGGAAAGAAAGTGCCCCAGAGGTTAGTGTACCCCTGTTTGAGAACAGCCACAATAGCTGATAGTTTAGCTATGCAAGCTAGATGAATAAAGGGTGCCTGCCCCCATCTTAGCTCTAGCTTACAATTCTATCTTTGGCGCTTGTTTTCTGCAAGAGCCCTTTTAATAAAGCTTATGTATGTGAAAAGATCCTACCTTCTCCTGGGTGGATCTCAACCCCAACCTCACTTGGCTGTTTTTTTCCACTCTGACAGGCCTTCAGACAACTAGGGTGTGTGGGCTTTTTAGTTTGGGGTTTCTGTCCTTTGACTTCCAAAATTTCTAAATTGTTATCACAGCTTAGTAATACTGACTATAGATTTGTGTTTTTCTTTTTCCTTTCCAGTTTTGCATTCAGAGATTTATCAACTTTGTGCTCAAACTTGGTAAGTTTTCTGCTTTGCCTGCTATGAGTATAAAGGAAATGGAACACCATCACTGTGAGGGTTCAACAAGGACACCAAAAAAAAAATTTTTTTGATGTTTATTTTTGAGAGAGAGCAGGGGAGGGGCAGAGAGAAAGGGAGAGAGGATCTGAAGCAGGCTCTGTGCTGTTGGTGCAAAACCCAATGTAGGGCTCGAACCCACCAAATGTTGGATCGTGACCTATGCTGAAGTCGGACATTCAGTCAGCTGAGCCACCCAGGCTCCCCCAACAAGGACACTTCTTCCTGTTCCGTTGCAAGCAGAGTTTTATTTCCAATACTAGCTTTAAGGCCAACCCTATAAAATGGTGAAGTAAACCTATTTGGAGGGTCTTTGGCACCCTTCCACAAATCTCAACCCTCCATTTTATCACTTTGTTTGCCTCCCCCGCCTCTGCACACCATTTTTTTTATCCTTTTCTCCCACCATCCTGCCCTTGCTCATTAAAATTCTACCACACAGATTTCAGCCTGAGGGCTTGGTGGGGGAAGGCAGTCTGAACACAGACCTTACTAAATTGTGAATGACTGGCAGCTCTCCCAAGAGTATTTGCAATGTAAAGAGAGTTTATTAACATAAGTAAGCTCAGATGATGGAGGTTTGGATAATAGGACAGAGTAGAATTTGAGGGAAATACAGTAAATTTGCATAGAGAAACCTCCTCACAATCTCCTAAATCTTACCCCGTGACAAATGCCACCATTTAGTCCACCTCTTGAGGAGGTTGGCCCTTTCTGAGAACTTGGGTCGAGTCCAGGAAAGGTTTTAGGTTTGTTCTTGGCAGACCTCCCACCTCCCTTTCAGAGCCTTTTGTCTTCTGGCAACTCCTCCCGAGCTCCAAGCACCTATCATATGGAGCACCTCATTCCTGCAAGGTCCTCCACTAGCTCTCTTAATCCTTTGAAGACGCTGTTTCCCATTCGCTCTTCCACTTCCATGATTGTTGTCCTATTTATGTGCCACAAGTACTATATTATTCCCTTGTCCTACCTAAGCCATACTTTTCACAAAATTGTGGGTTTGGTGTGGTAGGTGTGTATGTTCCTAAGGTACATTTAAATAAATATTAAACTATTAAAACTAGAGCTAAAAGTGTGCTTGTGTACATATAAGATCGTCTAGCAGTGACACTGCAACATTTCTGCCACATAGAGCTCTAACATACTAGCTGATACTCTTGCCAGAATATTTGCATTTTTTTTTTAAGTTTATTTATTTCATAAGAGAGAGAGAGAGAAGGGGAAAGAGAGAATCCCAAGCAGGCTCCATGCCGTTAGCAGAGAGCCCGTTGTGGGGCTTGAACTCACAAACTGTGAGATCCTGACCTGAACTGAAATCGAGTCAAACACTTGATGGACTGAGCCACCCAGGTGCCCCCAGAATATTTGCGTTTTGAATGTGGACTCTTGAAGATAATTTTTATGATTTAAGAGAACACATCTTTAAAGAAATCGTTTCAGACTTCCTTGGCAGGTTGGAGCTTTCGTGATTTAGTCAAGGAGAGACTATCTTAATAAATTTGTAGTCTACAGGGCACCTGGGTGACTCAGTTGGTTGAGCATCCGCTTCAGCTCAGGTCATGATCTCGTGGTTTCTGAGTTCAAGCCCCACATCGGGCTTGCTGCTACTATATGTGCAGAGCCTGCTTCAGATTCTGTCCCCCTCTCTCTGCTCCTCCCCCACTTGCACTCTCAAAAAATAAATGCTTAAAATAAATAAATAAATAAACTTGTAGTCTTACTATGAGGGTAGCTCCCTATTCCACCATTTGTAATAAGCCTGGGAGGGCCATTTTGCATTCATCAAACTATACTGTATCTTTGGTCATGTTAGTATTTTCCTTCCCAATGTTCAATTAGTTAACTTAGCAAAAGAAAGTTACGTTTCATACCCTAGATCTAAAAACCATAGCTGATTAAAACAAATATCTGGCTGTGCTGTATTGTTTCCTTAGATCCGCCTTCAAAATCCCTAATTCTATGTTTAGCTCTGTTTTCTACTATTTCATTTCACTGAATGTAAATTTTTCATTTCTAGTATTTCTTTTTGTTTTTTCCCCCAGATATTTCTGTATCATCAATTCTCAGGATGTGAGATTTGTCCGTTAAGCATCTGCTAGATCTTGTGTGACTTCTTTTTCTCATGTGTTTTGTAAATTTTAATTCTGAATTTGTCTTCAGAGACTTGTTTTCTTGTGCTCTAGTTTATAAGGTGTCCTAACAAGTGGTTTTACATTTGCCTCTGTTGGAGCTTTCACCAATTCTAACCAGTTTTTAGGTTAATTTCTTAATCCAGTTCTTACACCAAGTACCTAATGCAAATGTGGACCCAGTGTTCATATATGGCAGAAGCTTAGGGTTTCTTTCATATGATCTTCTTCCATCCACAACCCTGGTGGAAATGAAGCTTCCTTGCCTCTCTATGCCCAGGCTGGCAGGCTGGCTCCCAGTTTCACACAGGGAGTTTAATTCAACCCCCTCTATGCACAGACCCAAGGCTTCCTCTTGGATTCCTGACCAGCTTTATAACACCAGCTCTAAAACAGCAGCATCTTAAATAGTGCGTTTCTCAGGGACTTCTTAGATTTACTTGAACTAAATTCTGTCTTAGCGATGAAGTCCTATCATTCGATCCATGGCAGTATATCCCTGAATCAGATTATCCTCCTGGACCAGTTGGCTTCAGCAACTCCTCACCACACTGACTTCTCTCTTCCCGATACCTTTGGT
The DNA here is from genome assembly GCF_046562875.1 of Panthera onca. Taxonomy (NCBI): domain Eukaryota; kingdom Metazoa; phylum Chordata; class Mammalia; order Carnivora; family Felidae; genus Panthera; species Panthera onca. Next base: position 28,105,198 of record NC_138355.1, on the reverse strand, counting down.
CCCTCCTTGTTTCTGAGGTTGACTTTGAGTCTTCCTTTGTTTTGTTTTACTGTTTGTCAAGTTGTTTAAAATATTCCATCTTTTCTATGTGTTTGAGACAGGAAGAGGAATTTCCTGTGTCTGCTCAGTCTGCCATAGTGACCGGAAATGTTCCCCTCTTTTATTCCCACCTTATCCTGTCATAGAAGTCACTGTAAGAATGTGATCTCGCTTTGAGATGTTTGTGGCAAAGTGGACAGTCCCAGTCACATTTCATCATTTGTTTTTCTTGTCTAGGTTTTGGAGTGTCGCAGACGAAAGCCATCATGACTCTGGTTTCTGGGATTCCAATGGGCCCACCCCGGCCTCCGCTGCAGAGAGCTTCCAGAGAGTTTATTGATGAAGCCAAAGCTAGGCTGGAGAGCCTGGATTTCCTTTCTTCCACTGATTTAAAGGATAGAAACTTGGAATCCTGTAGCTAAGGCCTTTCTATCAAATCAGAGTGTGTACCTTGAATACTGCATTCATTTCTCAAGGGCTTTTTAAATGAACTTGAACTAAACACTTTTCTAACAAATGAAATCTCACCTCAATCGACAAGTATTTAAGTACATTCTATGATCCTAAAATGTTTAATTTTTGTGAAGGGGCAAAAACCCTAAATGGGGTCATGAACCCTAAGTCATTCAATATTTCACAACATTTTTGTGGAGAAATTTCTGCTTATATGGATGAAACGGAATCAAGAGGAAAATTATAAGTGATTCATTCCACTTGCCTTTAGGAGCTCCCATTATCTTGATTTCTGATTCTTAATCCTATTTTAAAATTTTCTAATTTTAAACCCGTATAATGTACTTTCATTTTAATAAATATTCATTTGGAATCTAGGACAGCTCTGAGCTACTGCATTTAGGCGGGTACACTTTACAACATGACTCAACTTTACACAACTATTAACACACCAGCTCACTTTGCTGCTCAGTCTAACTCTAGACTATCTGCTTTCAGATTAACTGTGATGTCACAGTTTTCCCCCCAAACATTGGGTTATGTGGAAACTTGCTTGACCACTAAAGGGCCCATGAGAGTGCTTTTCGCAGAACCAAGAAAAGGCCCTCCCCAAAGATGAACTCAGGTCTCCACTTCTTGCTATGCAGAGAACTTGTCACAGCTCAAAATCTCAAAGAACCAAAGGTCTCTCCCCTGGGCACCACACACTTCCCCTTTCCCCATTGAGAAGAAAGTGTCTCGTCTACGGCCATACCACCCTGAACGCGCCCGATCTCGTCTGATCTCGGAAGCTAAGCAGGGTCGGGCCTGGTTAGTACTTGGATGAGAGAAGAAAGTGTCTCCCCAACAGGTCCCTGAATTACTGGAAGTGAAGGCCAATGTCCCTTCTACAGTTAGCCCAGGGGCCCCTGTTATTTCTAGGTCATACTTTCAAGCACATTTCTTCAGTGAAGGAAGATTTGAGGAGGACCCAAAGATTTTATCTCAGTCTAGCTTTCCTTACACACCTTCTTTACTCTTTCCTTTCTACGTACTATATCCCTGGCTGTTTAATCTCTTTTCCAGCAAACCCTTGTGAGCACTTCCTAGTAACAAAATATACTGCCAGTCAACCCTTGATGATTTTATTTATTTAAAAAAAAAAAATTTTTTTTAATATTTATTTACTTTTGAAACAGAGAGAGAGAGAGAGAGAGAGCATGAACAGGGGAGGGTCAGAGAAAAAGGGAGACAACAGAATCTGAAACAGGCTCCAGGCTTTGAGCTGTCAGCCCAGAGCCCGACACGGGGCTCGAACCCACGGACCGCGAGATCATGACCTGAGCCAAAGTCGGACGCTTAACCAACTGAGCCACCCAGGCACCCCAACCCTTAATGATTTTAAACCTGACTATCCAGTCTGTCACTTATCTAAGATTTTGTTTTTGTTTCTTTTGTAATGAGTCTACTCATTGGCAAAGGGCAAGTACTTGAAATTCATGTCAGGTATACTTTTTATTTATTTATTTTTTAATGTTTATCTTAGCATGAGTTGGGGAGGGGCAGAGAGAGGGAGACAGAGGATCTGAAGTGGGCTCTGCGCTGACAGCAGGGAGCCTGATGCAGGCTCTAAATCATGAATGGTGAGATCATGACCTGAGCCAAAGTAGGACACTCAACCGACTGAGGCACTCAGGTGTTATTGTTTTTGCTGTGTCTGGCATCTATCAGGCTCTGTCGTCATTGTCTCCAACTCTATTGCTTGGTTAGGTAGTGACCATGCACAGTCTCACTCAGCAGCACACCTCTCAGGGTCTACTGCATTAAGTTTGAATTTAATGTTAGATCAAATCCTCCCTGGCTTTTGAGCCATGGGTTACTGTGGCAACACATTTAAAACTAAACTTAGAAGAATAAAATACTGTGACTTACTATTTTGTAAACAAAACCAAGCCTATGGGCAAAATGTACATCCTTACTGGGATATTCTGGGCTGGTACATTTTGTCCCTAAGAGGTGACACATCACTTTTTGTGCTCTGGGACATACTGATCACTGCAGCTTACCCTGGATTCCTTATTTATATACCTCTTGCCATTCTTGCTCTAGGTGGGGTCTCGTCTTTCCAACCACACATAGGTGCCGTGAACACAAGGTAATTTTCAGATGCTTGTTTGTTTGTTTTTGTTTTCAAAGAGAAAAACAAGTTTTAAATATGGTATATGCCAAGTCCTGAATCTCGTATGCTTATTTATCTATTCTTTATAGTTACTTTTGAGGTAGGTTAATGATGTTTCATCGAATTTCTAAGATGCTCTTCATTGTAAGATATCATTTGATATACCTCTGAGGAAGAAAAAAACGCTGATAAAGTAGGACATGCCATCCCATTCTAGAGGTATCAAAATGCTTTTCAAAGTGTATTTTAGAACTGATACAACAGAGCATCATCCCTTTTTTAAAATGAGGTAGCTATGGCAAAGAGAAGTTTAATATCTTGAGGTCACACATGGTCTGTGGCAGAGCCAGAACAGGAATCTTAACTGGGTGGAAACCAGACTATATTCCACACTGAGAGTCTTAAACACGTATGTCTACTTTTAACAATACCTCTTAGCTAGTGTTATCCCTAAGATTCAAGCCCAAGGGCCTACTGATATAGTGGAGAGTTGGGTTCAACATAGTATGAAATGACAGACGGTATGGCATGGTTGTATGAAAGGCAGGGTCACCTCATGGTGAGGAGTATGTGCTCAGGTCCAGGCTGTGTGGGTTCAAGTCCCGGCTCCACCACTCTCTGTGTATGACCTACAACATTTCATTTAGTTTCTCAGTCTTTCAGTTATCGATAACATGAGAATTATAATATGTATTACCTGTCTCCTGGTTATTATGAGGATTACGCCAAATAATACATATAAAGTTCTTAATGAATATTGAATAGTGTCTGGCACAGCATTCACACAGTGAAGTACTAATTTTTGTAGCTATCCAAGGCATTCATATATACTCTTTATACAACAGAGAAATATTACATTACTGCTAAACCTTTTAATGAATAGCTGGCAAAATAAAGTTGAAAATGAGACTAAACCCAAGGCAAGAACTGCAACAGAAATCTGCATTTATTATTAATGAAGCCCAGATTATAGTGCCACTCTCAGGTTTTTTCCTGGGTTGGGAAGTTTTTACTGTGTTTCCATCCAACCATAGAGGGTAGGAAATGAAAGGTATCTGTGGGCTTTTCCACAATGAGATACCACCTCACACCTGTCAGAATGGCTAACATTAACAGCTCAGGCAACAACAGGTGTTGGCAAGGATGCAGAGAAGGGATCTCTTTTGCACTGCTGGTGAGAATGAAAACTGATGCAGCCACTCTGGAAAACAGTATGGAGGTTCCTCACAAAACTAAAAATAGAACTACCCTACAACCCAGCAATTGCACTACTAGGTATTTATCCAAGGGATACAAGTGTGCTGTTTTGAAGGGTCACATGCACCCCGATGTTTATTAGCAGCACTATCCACAATAGCCAAAGTATGGAAAGAGCCCAAATGTCCATCGATGGGTGAATGGATAAAGAAGATGTGGTATATATATACAATGGAGTATTACTCAGCAATCAAAAAGAATGAAATCTTGCCATTTGCAACTGCATGGATGGAACTAGAGGGTATTATGCATGGATGGAACTAGAGGGTATTATGCTAAGTGAAATTAGAGAAAGACAGATATCATATGACTTCACTCACATGAGGACTTTAAGACACAGAACAGATGAACATAGGGAAGGGAAGCAAAAATAATATAAAAACAGGGAGGGGGACAAAATAGAAGAGACTCATAAATATGGAGAACAAATTGAGGGTTGCTGGAGTGGTTGTGGGAGGGAGGATGGGCTAAATGGGTAAGGGGCATTAAGGAATCTCCTCCTGAAATCACTATATGCTAAGTTGGATGTAAATTTAAAAAATTAATTTAAAAAATATATCTGGGGGTGCCTGGGTGGCCCCGTCAGTTAAGCGTCTGACTTCAGCTCAGGTCATGATCTTGCGGTTCGTGAGTTCGAGCTCCGCATCGGGTTCTGTGCTGACAGCTCAGAGCCTGGAGCTGCTTTGGACTCTGTGTGTCTCTCTCTCTCTCTGCCCCTCCCTGTTCATGCTCTGCCTCTCTTCCTCAAAAGTAAATATTAAAACATTTAAAAATTTTTTTAAAAATCGTGCAAAAAATATGTCTGTGGGTTTTTGAATGAGCTGCGTGTGACTATTTGGAACAGGGACTAACAATTAGAGAATGCCTTGTGCTAAGTGATTTGAGAACAAGCAGGTCAAAGAAGCATGGGTAAGAAAAGGGAAAACAATGAGTCATCATTATTGAAAAATATGTGTATAGGATAGGGAGGTATGTGACATGACTTTGTATTAAAAATGTCACTCTTGAGACAATATGATGAGTAGATTGGAAGACAGAGACCAGGAACAGGTAAACCATTTGTTGGCCTATTGCAACTGGCACCCAATGGTGAAGCCCTAAACTAAGGAAGTGGCAGAAAGGAATGAAAGAATAGAATCTGAATATAGAAGATATTTGTATTTGTTATATATTCTTTGTAACAAATCACCCCAAAACTTAGCAGCTCAAAACTGCAAACATTAATTAACTCACATAGTTTTTGAGGGTTGAGAATCCAGGAGCAGTTTAACTGGGTGGTTCTGCCTCAAGTTTCTTTTACAACCTTGTAAATAGCAGTCAAGCTATTGACCAGAGCTTCACTCATGTCAAGGTTCAACTGGAGCTGGAGAATCTGATTCTAGGTTCACTTAAAAAGTAGTGGGCAGGCCTCAGTTCCTTCCTGGCTGTTGACCAGAGGCTTCAGCTTACTTCCTCTGGAAAGAGAGAGAAAGAATGGGCCAAGAGCCCAAAAGAGAAATAATGGTCTTTTAAAGAAATCTCAGAAGTGACCTACCATCCCTTTCTGTATGCTATTAGTCATACAGAAGACCAATTCTGGTACAATGTAGGATGGAACTAACAGGGTATGAATTCCAGGAGGCAAGGACCATTGTTGGCCATCTTGGAAGGTTGTCTACCACAATAGTGAAGGAATCAGAATTGACACCCAAGAATCAGAGCCTGTGGGACATGATATAGAGAGGTCCACCAAGCATGTATATATGCTAATCTGAAGCTCAAAAGAAGGTTTGGTTAGGAGATAGAGGTTGAGGAAATATCAACATAGAGATGGTAGTTGAAGCGATGAGAAGAATAAGATTATCCAAACAGAGTATACATAGAGGGCTAAGAAGAGAACCTAGGCATGACTGGCATTTGGAGTGCCTATAGAGGAGGTGGCATAGGAGTCTGAGATGGAATGATCAGAGATATGGGAGCACAGCTGTGCTCAAAGGAACTCCAAATCCTCAAATATGACGGGTGGTAATGTTCAGAACATTTGCTTGGAGAAGAACATAGAGTTCAAAGGAAAATAGTTAGCAAGGTAACAGCCTCAAAGGACCAGAGCCTCCCAACCACCACCGAAGGCCTCTTTGAAGTGTAGGTAGTCCTGGAAGCTCAGCAGTTGGGTACTGCACGAGGTACCACTCTCAACCACCCCATCACAGGCTGAGCCCCAGGCTTAAGGTAGCTCAGAAGCAGCACAACTCACCATCAGGCTTCACAGGCTGCAGGGAAGAAGACTGGAGCTGGAAGACCAGCAGCCACCCAACTCCTGACTCAAGGGAAGGAAAGACTCAACCCAAAACAGCTGAAGGACCTGCCCAGACCAGGGCCACTGGTAAGTGGACAAGTGGTCAGCAACTGGCTCTGGCAGAGCATGGGGTTGGGGGGAAAAGGCCCAGATTTGTCACATTTGCCAATTTCTGTGGTCTAAATATTCCCACCATGGTGATATCAAATTACAACATGACATCAACTGGCTTGCAGACTTCTTGGAGATGGAACAATTGGCTCTCGGGAGCATGACTCTAATACTTTATATATTACTGTTTTAAGTTTTTTACTACTATATTTACATATGCATTATTAATTTTATAAATTATATGTGACCAGTTAAATATAATTCAAAAAATTATATAAGTAAGTTATTTTTTATATAAAACATTAGCCAACCAATCATACCCTAGAACCCAAATGACTCTCCCTAGAGAACATGACTCTCCCATAGGATTCATCTGGACCAATATGTATGACCACACTGTTCTGTTCAATAGCAGATACCCGTGGTCTCATACCGCAAGCCTGGGGTTCGATTCCCGATGAAGCACAACTCCTGGGCACTCAAACAGTGCTACTTGCCACATTCCAGGAAGTAGGCCCATCGACAAACCACTCTCAGGAATCAGAGCCTATCTCCTAATTCCTTCCTGCAAGTTTCTTCCATGCATTCCCGCCTGTCGTAGACTCTGGGTCTGGAGTTCCTTCTTGTCCAGCAAGAAAGCGGGACGTAGGATTAAAAATGTGAGAGAGGCTGATGTCCGGGGAAGACAAGAGCCCCAATTAAGGGTCCTTGCTCCGTTTTTATTAGGATCAGAAGGCTTACAAACGTGGTGTTGTACGTGCACAAAGAGACAATGAAACTGTGAACATTAACTCATGGGCATGAGGGAATGGGGGTTTTGAAAATAAGTGGTGTTAGGGGTTTGGTTTAATACAAAACAAAATCCTAGCGCCCTTCGGGGAAGATTGTTTACAGTTGTTTACAGCAGACATGAGTCTGTTTACCCAGACTGTTCTAGGGGACAAGAAAGAGCATGCTACCTCAAGGTCAACAAGGCATCTTTCTTTTGCTAATTAGCTCAGCTTTGGGCAACTTCGCCCTGCAGAGGTCTATAGCTCTATTTACCTGTTTACCTAATTTGGTCCTTCCTTCCTGCGAAAGCAGCTTTCTGCTATAGAACCAAGTTTGGGGTGGGGGGGGGGGCTTCCACCCTGAATACCTAATCTTGTTTACCTCATATTTGAATGTTTTCATCCTGAGATTCCCTATTTCTATGCATTTGTCCTATACAGGGACCTTTGCCCCACTTTACCTATTCTTGATTTACCTAATCTTGTGTACCCAAACTTTGGTGTGTACATCCTATGGCTTTCTAATTCTTTATGCCTTGTTAACCCATCAGTGCAGGCTCAGGAAATTCCTAAGCTTATTCCCCACACCTGCCCACGCCCTTGTTAGCCTTCCAATAGGAAAACCATCATTTGCTCTCTGATTATGGACCATTGACCAGCCACTTAAAACTCTTCAAGCTTAGCATCATAAAATTTGTTTACTCTTCCTAAGAGCAAATAGGACCACAGTCTTTTTAATGTTCTACCAAGAATGTGACCACAGAAATGTGAGATAATAACCAAATGTTGAGTTAAGCCACTAAGTTTATACTAATGTGTTACGTAGCAATAGAAAACTAAACTTTAAGACAGTTTTGTGGAAATGGTACATTCGATATATATTCTTTTTTCCTTTAGCCTCTGAATTTCTTCTTTAAAAAAGTTGTCTGTCTTTTATGTTCTTTTAAATCATGATCAGAAGACTCAACTATTTCTAAGCCCTCATTATTGATGATAGTTGGATTAAAGGCTACAGGGCTGGGGCCACATTTAAATATTAAATATTGCTTTGATGGAATTCTAATACTGCAAGCAGTTCAAAGGGCTGTGGTTTCCCCTGTTGCAAACTAAAATTAAAACTAAACACAGAGAAGCCAAAGACTTAATCAGGAATGTCCATAGCAACTCTATTCACATTAGCCAAAACTAGAAATTACTCAAATGCCCATCGTCAGGAGAGTGGATAAACAAATTGTGGAATGTTAATAGAACAGAGTACAAACAGTAATAAAAAGTACTGCTAGATCTAACAACATGGATGAATCTCAAAAGTATTATGTTGAGTGAAATAAGCCAGATCCAGAACGGAACATGATGCCACTTTTATGAAGTTGAAGAACAAGTAACATTATTGTCATAAAAGTGAGAATGATAGTTACCACTGAGAAAGGACACAAGATAACTGTCTGGATGATAGAAATGGTCAGTATCTGGATTTGGGTGGTAGTTCTATTGGTGTACACATAGGTTAAAAAAAAAAAAAGAAAGGCTGTCCATTTAAGGGTTTATAATCTTTACATATGTAAATACCTCAATTAAAAGATAGGGACCACAATTAACTGAATTAATTATGCATGAAAATTTGGGGGGAGTTCTTTCAGTGTAGTCTGTATATAATTGAAAGCATGGTGATCTGGGGGCGCCCGGGTGGCTCAGTCGGTTGAGCCTCCGACTTCAGCTCAGGTCACGATCTCACGGTCTGTGAGTTCGAGCCCCGCGTCGGGCTCTGGGCTGATGGCTCAGAGCCTGGAGCCTGCTTCCGATTCTGTGTCTCCCTCTCTCTCTGCCCCTCCCCCATTCATGCTCTGTCTCTCTCTGTCTCAAAAATAAATAAACGTTAAAAAAAAAAATTAAAAAAAAAAAAAGAAAGAAAGAAAGCATGGTGATCTGTACACCCCCTTGAGAGAGTTCGGAAAAGACCATGCTTGTGGCCCACAGGAGAATCACAGACTTTTCTTACAGGGGATTGACTAAAAATGGATCAGAAGGAATGAAATAAAATGCAAAAATTATGGCCACTAGGTCTGCTTCCAAGGGAGGAATTAGGATCATGTGAGGAAATAAAGCCATTTATTCCCCCAACATCCTCTCCTTCAAAATATCCAGTTATCTGTACCACAGACCTTACCTACTAAGAGCTTAGGCCTTTACCATAATTTGCCTTGGCCTGTGGTAGAGTTTCTCCTCTGAGATGTCTTGTCTTAAACCCATAATCTTTGGACCTTCTCGGCTAGGAAGATATGGGTTCAAGGCACTTTGAGAATAGAGACACTGTACTGTTTTAAACGTTATCCCACCCTACATGACTTGTTACCTCTTTTCCTCCTTACAGGGAGATATAAGAGTCTGTAATGCTCTTCTCCTCATTCTTACATGACTGTCTTCTTGTCTGCCATTCAGACGTTAGCTTAAATACTACCTTCTTGGAAATGATATTTTTAACCATCCAAGTTTAAAATAGCCACCCAAATTCTATCTCAGCATTATATTTAATTCTCTGCATAGCATTTGTTACCAGTGAATATTTTATTTGCATTCATGTTAATTGTCTCTCTGCTAAAATGCAAGCTTCCTTGAAGCTGTGGCTTTATGTCTTCATTGGTGTTAGGGATGTTTCACTTCAGACATTGCATTTTCTCCATGCTATCTCTCTTCTACTTTTGAAACTTTAATTATGTGTACAATAGAACTTTTCACCACGTTCCACTCATCTTTTAGGTTCTTTCATGTATTTATCGTTTGTTTTTCTCTGCAAGGTCAATGTGGATATCTTCTATTGATCTATTTCCAATTGATGAATTCTCTTTCCTGCTATGTACAATCTATTACCTCATTGAGTTCTGAATTTCGGTGATTTCTATTTTCACTTCTAAAATTTCTATTTGATACTTCTCACTTACTCCAGCTCTCTGTAAATCATCTTCAATGTTTTCATCTATTTTTCCTTTTTTAAAAAGTTTATTTATTTATTCATTCATTTATTTATTTATTTATTTACAGACAGAGACAGCATGAGCAGGGGAGGGGCAGAGAGAGAGGGAGAAGAGAGAGAATCCCTGGCAGGCTCTGCATTGTCTGCACAGAGCCCAACGTGGGGCTCAAACTCACAAAACTGTGAGATCATGACTTGAGCCAACACCTAGAGTCCACGCTTAACCGACTGAGCCACTCAGGCTCATCTATTTTCTTGAGCATATTAATCACAATTTTTATAAAGTCTCTGATGATTTCAGTGTCTGGATCATTTATGGGAGTGTTTCTCATTTTTTCTCTTTTTTAAAAGTTTAAAAAAAATTTTTAAGTCTATTCACTCATCCATTCTGAGAGAAACAGAGAGTGAGTAGGAGAGGAGCAGAGAGAGAGGGCAGAGAGAATCCCAAGCCCCATGTGGGGCTCAAACTCATGAACCGTGAGATCATGACCTGAGCTGAAACCAAGAGTTGGATGCTTAACCGACTGAACCACCCAGGCACCCCATCTTATTTTTTTCCTCTTGATTTTCAGTCATTTGGCCTGTCTCCTGGCTTGCCTGGAGACTTTTTTTTCTTTATTGAATTTGGGAGATTCTATAAAAAATTTTACAAGTTACAGGTCATTCTGCCAGAAGAGGAGGACAGAGCACTTTGGTCCAATGAGAAAGTACGATGATTCAAGGCTGGTTCTCATTCCCCTGAGTTTGTCCTTCCTTCTAGAATGTACTTCTGCAGGGGGTATCAGATGAAAGCCTGGCCTCTCTTCCTTGGTCCAGGTTTTGTCTCTCTAGTATCATTAGGCTCCAGAAAGCTCTACCTAGTTTTTCAGCCTCATAGCCTCTGTTTTCTATTTGGCTTCTTGATCTCTTGCCCTAGGCAGGTTAGTTAGGAATCAGCAAATGCATCAAAGTGCAAAGTGATTCAAAAGCTCTGCTCTTCCCTCTTCCCCAGGATTTTAACTCCTCAGATATTAGCTGCCTTACTTCTAATGCTTCAAACAGCAGTCTTGTTTGGATTTTTTTTTTTTTCCCTTCAGATTTTGGAGTTGTTATTGGCAGGAGAGTCGGTCTGATAAAACTACTGTATCATACTACACAGAAGTCATCTCTAAATGCAAGCTCTATGAGAAAAGGATGTCATCTGTCTTATTTATGGCCATTTCCTCCAGAACAGTGCCTAGTAAAAAAAAATTTTTTTTAAGCCCTCCATAAACATTTATTTTAATTAATATAAGTAAGAATTAGACCCTATATCTGTCCTTGACATCTGTATCATTTACAGTCTTGCATATCTATCCAAGGGATTCTAGAAGGGTAGATGTTTTCCTTTGAAAATAATTCCTCACCCACATTCCCTCCCAATACAATAGACATCCGTTCTACTGTGTTTAATGCGTAACTTTTAAAAACATTTTTTTGCAAAACATCTAGTATCATTTTTTTTGAAGTTTTTAAATTTATTTTGAGGGTGGAGGAGGGCAGAAAGAGGGAGAGACAGAATCCCAAGCAGGCTCTGTGCTGTCAGCCCAACACAGGGTTTGAATCCACCAGCTGTGAGACCATGACTTGAGCTGAGATCAAGAGACAGATGCTCAACTGACTGAGCCACCCAGGTGCCCCTAGTGTCATTTTAAATTGACATAGATAATTTATTTTGTTCCTTTTTTTTTTTTTTTTCCACTAACCCTACACCCTTAAGTTCTGTGTATATCCAATTCATTTCTTCTGACCATTGCATTAGATTCCATGGTTAACATCCACTGGATTTTACCTGTCTAGGGAAGAACATCAAATTGCCTCTAACTCCCTGCCAACGTGAATAATGCTGTAATAAACATATCTTAAATGTTCTCTTTTGGACTTATGTAAAACTTTCATATATATCTATATATCTATAAATCTATACATATATAAATATATATAATCTATGTAAAACTTATGTAAAAACTTATATAGATATATATATCTTATCATATGTGTGTGTATATACATGTATACATACATATACACATATATATGTGTATACACACACACACACACACACACACACACACACACACGAGCAGACTTGTTTGATTTTACCCATACAGATTGTTTGAGTAAGTAGTACCTGATTTCTCCCCAGGATGGCTGTATCAGTCTGCTTTTTTACAAGCTGGGCATGGTGAACCTTATATCCCAACATCATCACCAACATTTGACAGTATTCACTTTTCTAATGTTTGCTGATCTAATGGGCATGTGGTAATATCTGATTATTGTTTTAATTGCATTTCTCCTGGTACTAACACTTTTGAGCATCTTGAATATGCTTAGTGACCTTTTGGTTTTCCTTTTCCGACATTGCTTCTTGTCCCCTGCCCATTTTTCTGTCAGGATTGCTACATTTTTCTTGTTGGTTTGAAGGAGTTTCCTGAATAGTTCAGAATAGTTAATCATCTCTTGACAGCCTTAAACATCTCTTGACAACCTTGAACATCATGAATATCTTCCCCAACTCTGTCAACTATGCAATAACTTCATTCATGGTGTCCTTTTTGAGCAAATATCCTTAATTTTAATATAACCAATGCCTTTTGTTTTTTTCCTGTGGTTCGTACTTTTGAACTTTTCCTTAAAGGGACTTTTTTTTTTTTTTAAGTTCACTTGTTGGGGTGCCTGAATGGCTCAGTTAGTTAAGTGTCCAACTTCTGCTCAGGTCATGATCTCCTGGTCCATGAGTTCGAGCCCTGCATTGCAATCTGTGCTGACAGCTCAGAGCCTGGAGCCTGCTTTAGCTTCTGTGTCTCCCTCTCGCTCTGTCCCTCCCCTACTCATGCTTTGCCTCTCTCTCAAAAATAAACAAACATAAAAAAAAATTGTTTTAACTTCATTTATTTTGAGAGAGAGAGAGGGCATGCACAAGTAGGGGGAGAGGCAAAGAGACAAGGAGACAGTGAATGAATCCTAAGCAGTCTCTGTGCAGTGCAGAGCCTAACATGGAGCTTGACCCCACAAACCATGAGATCATGACCTGAGCCGAGATCAAAAGTCAGACACTCAACCAACTGAGCCACCCAGGTGCCTGTAAAGGAATTATTTTTTATATATCTTTCCCTGAAACTAACATCCAGATTCTGTGGATGCACTTGTGAGGGTGGCAGACGAATTTGGCCCACAGGATAACTTGGATTGTATACCCTCCCGGAATGCAGAGAGCACCCAACTTGTCTTCCTCCTTGGGTTTTGCCTTTCTATCCGTCACTTTCACTTCTTTTACCCTTTTATATGTTCTTAATGTAAACCTACCAACTTTAACATAATTTATTCTGGTTTTAGAAGTGAAAAGGGTGTAAACAATTCTCGGAAGACCCTGAATACAAGGACCCTAGCCTATTCAGCATTATAGGCCACTTCCCAAGACTCTCAAGTCAAGTTACCCCATCTATCAGGAAGTCTCTAACAGAACAAAACAAACAAAAAAACTTCCTGTCTGAATGCAACATTGTATATGGTAGTAGTACAGGAGTGTTGAAGGTCACAAGTGTGATTGATGTTCACAAGTTATGAGTGTGTTCACACTTTACCAACACTGACTTCCTCAAGACATCATAACTCTGCTTAAATTCTAGTTCTGGTCCCTGGCATTCTTCTTCCATTCCCCCATCCCCAACCTTCTGCTTATTTGAGGAACAGAGGAAGAGTGATGAACCAAAACATTCTCCCTCATTTCTCATCATCCATTTCAACTATAGGTGTTGGTAATAACTGTCTCATTCTCCCTGGAAGAAACTTTGCCTCAGTCCATTGGGTTGGCAGAAATAACAAATGACATGAGAAACTTTGCTGTGTTTTTTTCCCCCATACACTCTTCAGATTGACTTTAATACATATCTTTAGAATCTTTATCTTCTACCAAACTCAGGAACCAAGTCAACTCTTTCAGAAGTTATTTCTAGGGGCGCCTGGGTGGCTCGGTCGGTTAGGCATCTGACTTCGGCCTAGGTCACGATCTTGTGATTCGTGAGTTCAAGCCCCATGTCAGGCTCAGTGCTGACAGCTCAGAGCCTGGTTCCAGATTCTGTGTCTCTCTCTCTGCCCCTCCCCTGCTCATGATCTGTCTTTCTCTCTGTCTCTCAAAAATAAATAAATGTTAAAAAAAATTTTAAAAAAGTTATTTCTAGGTAATAACTTAAAAACTTGAAAATAACTTAAAAACTTAAAAAAAATAAGAATAACTTTAAAAAGGTAAATGTGAAATGTTAAGTGGTCCAGTCACACTGCTCTATCCTGCTTTGCCAACCTCTGTAGTCTTCTAGATAGTCCTATACTGGAAACATCTAGTTGTTATACTGAAATCTGACCACACTCTACTACAGGTTTCAAAGCTTCGTTTACAAATGTTAAGATGTTGGAGGGTGATAGTTGCCAACAGCAACCTACAAAGGTAATGCTAGTTATGGTCACCAATCCACTGGGGACTCTAGGTCTCAGGAGGAGAGCAAGGCCCAAATTAAGAACCAACTTAATAACAAAATTCTTCATAATTCTTGGAAGCTAAAGATACACCTGTGAAAATTTTATTTATACTTGACATGTTGTCATTTTTGCTGTATTTGTTATCTAGTACAAAACATTTGCAATCCACGTGTGCTCCTTGAGTTTCCTTTATCATAAATAACTGTCAGGCACCCGCTGCTTTAAGCACCCTGAAAGGTACAAAGAAATAAAAGATGAAGATCTTTCTCTGAATGATTTTACTCTTAATTGAAGAGAGCAAACACATGAAGAAAAGAAAAGAAAAAATAAATGCTAAACTTATTCTAACTGTAGGAGCAACAGGGTTTTAGAGGAATTGATCGCTATTAGCTAGAAGAATTAAGAAAAAAAGCAAGAGGGGTGCCTGGGTGGCTCAGTCAGTTAGGCCTCAGACTTCGGCTCAAGTCATGACATTGCAGTTCATGAGTTCAAGCTCTGCATTGGACTCTGTGCTGACAGCTTGGAGCCTGGGGCCTGCTTTGGATTCTGTGCCTGTCTCTCTCTGTCCTTCCCCCGCTGGCACGCTCTCTCTCTCTTTCTCAAAAATACATAAACGTTAAAAAAAAAGAAAAAAAGCAATAAAAGGTGAAAAGTGAGGATGGATAAGATATGATGGGCCCATACGATTGTTTAGTCTGGAGTCTCTGGAACAACCCAACTTGAAATATTTTTTTTTTTATTGTTGCCTTCACGGGAAACACTAGAGTTCAAAAAGGTAACAATGACTACTACAATATTTAAGAATACAAATTAGTCCAAAGACTCTGAGGACAAGTATTTTTTTTGTATTGCCTTCATGGGAAGCACTAGAGTTCAAAAATGTAACAACGACTGCTACAATATTTAAGAATACAAATTAGTCCAAAGACTCTGAAGACAAAAGATTATCCAATTTAAGCAAAAACAACCTTGCAGGTTTTATCCACTCATTAAGCTGGGTTTTACTGAGCGCTTAGGATTTGCCCCACACAGCAGTGAGTGGCCTCAACTAGCCAGGCTAGTTTCCTCCCTTCACAGCTACTGAACACATACTATGTCCGAGGGACTGAGCTAAACCCCTTTCATGTATATGCCATCTAATTTAATTATAAAGGTAGCACCTAAGATTCGAGGGAGACATCCACCTATCTTCTACCATTTATCTGTCATCTACTGAAGGTCCTATGATAGAGGCTATGAAACATTTTGCTACATCAAAATGCTACAGATCCCCAACTCTCAAAAACGTTAAAAGTGGGTAGCACAGTACGGGAACAATTGTGGCTGGGGCGCAGGAGGCCCAGCGCTGCAGGCCCAAAGCAGCAGATCAGATCTCCCTGGCGACGGGACGCTACCCGGGGCGAGGGAGCTGCAGCCCCGCCCCTCCCCCCGGGCGCCCTCGGTCCCAAGCTTGCTTCCTGCGCACGCGTACGCGCGCTGGCCCCGCCCCACTGGCGACGCTGTCGGAGCCATTTCGCCGCCGCCTCCGAGCGAGCTGCGGTGTTTGCCCCGGATCTCTCTGAGGAAGGCCGCGGTCGCGGACGGTCTTAAGAGGGCTGTGTTTTCTGGCACCAGGAAGAGAACGCGGTAGGGAAGAGATGTCCTTGCCACCCGTTGGGGGCGTGGGGCCCCGCGCTCCTGCAGCCGGGCTTTGTTGCGAAGCGCGGGCGGCTGTGGGGGATGGGGGAAGGGGCGAGGCGCCCGCCGGGTTCCCGGATTGCGGGTTGCACGCGGCTTGCCGCACCACGCCTGCGCTGTCCGGGTCCGCTTTGTGGACCCGTCTTTCCCCCAGCGATTGCCAGTCTGGTGTCCGTAGCGTTCAAACCCTTCTTCCTCCTCCGGTCTGCGCGTGGCGGTGGCGCTGTTGCAGCCTATTGAAAGGGGGGAGGGAATCACGGGGTGGTGAGCCCGCCATGATGCCGCCACACACACTTAGGGCCCTCCATTCATTGTGGCAGCAAATACCGGGCGCTGTCCTGCGGGCTGGGTGGTAGAGCCATAAACACGTGGGGCACAGTCCCTACCCCTCCCCCCGCAAGAAGGTTTCTGTCGTAGTGGGAGGCAACGGGGAAAAAAAGCGTCTGCGGGTTTCAGTAAAAAAGATCGAGGAAATGGGAGGTGGTGTCAAGGGAGCTACTTTCATTAGGGTGGTAAGAGAAAGCGTTTCGGAGGAGGTAGACTTTTGAGCTGGTATCTCGGCCCTTAGGTTGAGAATGCGTCAGCTATAAAGATGGGGAGGAAAAGAATCGCAGAGGTAGAAGGAATTAGCGCTTGAGAGCAGAGATTGGGAAGAAACAAAGACGGCCATGTTACTGGGGTATGGTGGGAAGGAATTAAGAATAGATTTTAGGGTGGCCAGAGTGGAAGCAGGAATCTAGAGCTATGAGATCTAAGACGTTGTTGCAGCACTCCAGGTGTGCGGTAGTGATGGCGGGCGACGGAGAGAATCGAATGGATTGCAAACATGTTTTGGAGGCAGAAATTGCGTAGTAGATCAGGAGGCAGACTACCTGGCTTGGAATTCTGGGTCTCCCGGTTAGGGGCTTTGTCTTCTCTGTGGCAAGGTATTCTTTGTCTCTGTTTATTCTTCCCTAAAGGAAGATAATAATAATAGTCTTATCTGTACAATTATCCTAAGGGTTAAGGAAGATAGTTCTTGTAGATGACCCTCTAAGGTTACTGCCTGGCGCATGCTGAGGTCTCTCAACGGATACCTATGGAGGATCTTAAAGGGAGTGTATGACTCCCAAGTTGTGAGAGGAGTAACTTGGTAGATAGCGGTGCCATTTTGGGACATGAAAACACTTGGACCTAGGGAAGGAGGAACAGATTTGGGGAGGAAACTTAAATTCTGATTTGACTGGGACGTCAAGTTAACATATGCACATTAGTGCGCCTGTTGGATGAACTTGATTTTGGAGCTTAAAAGAAAAGACTAAATTTTCAGTGTATATTTGGGCATCATTACAATACAGTTAATATTGACTATAATGGCGTCAGATGAGACTGCTGGGGAGGAAGGAATTTGATAGTGTAGTCCTTCATATTTCATGTTACTCATTCACCGTGAGGGCTTGTTTTTTTAAATTAATTATTCAGGGGTGGAATTTACAGATAGACCTCTTGAGCTTTCCACAGCTTTTCAGTCAATAGGATTTCCCCAGGGTTCGTTTGTGGCTACAGAATAAACAAGTTTATACTAGGGTCCAGTTTTATGACATTAGATTTAGGTGCTAATAAAATGCACTTAACGTTAACAGAAGACAGATGTGTAATGCTAGTAATAGGGTTTCTTCTCGCAGCAAACTAACTTTATTTGCATATTTTCTCTAGATCTAAATTTGGTCCCAGGTACTGTATCTTATTTTTAATTTAGAATCAGATTTTAGACTCACAGGCACGTATCTTTTGCTGTCTTTATAAACTGGACTTAGGGAGAGTGCCAACATGTATGGTATGTTGCACTTCAAGAAAACTTAATGTCCTCAAATTTTAATGAATAACAAGGCCTAAAGGAGAAATTTGGTGTTTAAGTTAATAGATTACTGTTTTCAGATCAAGTACTGAATTCTTGGTGTAATATATAGTGTACAACTTGGAGGATAGTCTGCTAGGAGACATACTTCAGAATGACAGTAAACTGATGTATACACAAACTGATGACCATTTCTTAATATAGTAGTTCGAGTTTGAATTTATGCCTCCACAGTGGGTGACTTGGAAAAGTTACCTAAACTTTCTATGCCCTCCCTGGTTTTCTTCCTCTGTAGAAAGTGTTTAGTATATAATTTTATCTGTCACTGAGGATTAAGTGAGTTAAAATGTAAAACATAGGCCTTTCATCAAATGTTTTTTAGGAAAAGGTCAAAATCACTTGTGGTCACCCAAAAATAACCATTTTGAGGGATATTTCTTTTTCAGACTTGATTTATGCATATATACTTTTATATAGTTCAAATCATGTAGTTTTGTATCCTGCTTTTTCACATAGCATGTCATAGACCTTCCACTTTTGTCGTTAAAAGTTTTGTCATGCAGTTTTAATAGTAGCATGCTAGAATATCCTGTATTTAACCTAGATTTTGAGTTAATTCCAGTTATTGGATATTTCTAATGTTTGCTCTTACAAATAATGCAATTTAATTTCTGTTTTCTTAGGTCTGAAGAAGACTCTTGAATCATGGGTGATGTTAAGAATTTTCTGTATGCCTGGTGTGGCAAAAGGAAGATGACCCCATCCTATGAAATTAGAGCAGTGGGGAACAAAAACAGGCAAAAATTCATGTGTGAGGTACTACAGAATACAGTTTACATTTACGTGAAGTTTTGTTTTTATTTTAGAGAGCACACGCGTAAGCCAGGGAGAGGGACAGAGGGGGAGGTAGGGAGAGAGAGAATCTTTTTTTTTTTTTTTTTAATGTTTATTTCAGAGACAGAGACGGGTGGGGAAGGGGAGAGAGAAAGGGAGACACAATCCAAAGCAGGCTCCGGGCTCTGAGCTGTCAGCACAGAGCCTGACATGGGGCTCAAACCCAGGAATCATGGGAACATGATCTGAGCTGAAGTCAGACGCTTAACTGACTGAGCCACCCAGGCATCCTGAGAGAGTTTTTTTTTTGTTTTGTTTTGTTTTTTTTTTTTTTGGTTTATTTATTTTTGAGACAATGTGAGAGACAGTGCAAGCAGCAGACAGAATCTGAAGTGGGCTCCAGGCTCTGAGCTGTTGGCCCAGAGCCCAGTGTGGGGCTCGAACTCACGAACTGTGAGATCATGACCTGAGCCAAAGTCGGGTGCTTAACCGACTGAGCCACTCAGGTGCCCGCCCCCCGGGAATCTTAAGCAGCTTCCACACTCAGCACAAAGCTGGATGCAGAGCTTGATCCCATGACCCTGGGTTTATGACCTGAACCAAAATCAAAAGTCAGACGCTCAATCAACTGAACCACCCAGGTGCCCCCATTATGTGTTTTTTTTCCGGCTTGTTGTTAAGAGAACATTGTTTTCTGTTTGGGAATGATAATGTGTTGCACATTCTTTATTGTCACTTGCCTGCTATTCTGTTTTATTATAAGTCATTTTCAAGGGAGCATTACTTTTAAAACAATCTGATAGGTAAATTCTAGTGAGAAGATGTGTCTTCCTTAACTTCCACAGTACCAGTAGTGCAGGTTAGAAAAGTCATATCAGCTGTTTGTGGTTTTACTAATTTCTGTAGAAAGTAGAGCAATTCTTGATTGCTTCAGGTCAAATCAGTTAAAATAAATGCAAATGGAGAACTTGTTCTTGGGTTTTAAAAATCAGATTTTAACGTGGAACATTCTGTTACATGAGAAGAGAATATCTGAGCCACATAAATTATAGTTTTTAGATTAGTTTATCACTGGAAAACACAAAGCTTTTTTATAAGTCAGCCTATGAATTCCCTGGATGTTATTTTCAGTGTTTTTATAGAGTATATCTTCAACATTTAACTGTTATCCCTTAATTCATAATTGAATTACGAGTTTTTTAAATCCCAGAATTACCCAGGTCAATCTCTTTTAATACATTTTTTTTTCTGACCATTAAAGGTTCGGGTGGAAGGTTATAATTACACTGGCATGGGCAATTCCACCAATAAAAAAGATGCACAAAGCAATGCTGCCAGAGATTTTGTTAACTATTTGGTTCGGATAAATGAAGTAAAGAGTGAAGAAGTCCCAGCTGTTGGGGTAAGTACTCATGGCCCAGCACTTGAAATGTATGTTACAAGGTCATGCCTTGTATATATTGTACGACTAGATAATTGCCAAATTTTTTATTACTTGCCATATGGAGACATGGGATGATGATTTTTCAGTGTTGTTTTCAAATGTATTAACGTGTTCCTTAGCGAACCTCAGAATCTTGTTCTCTTAGAGCACTTTCCTAAGATTGGGATTTCATTCTCATTATGTACCTGACTTGTGAGTTTGAAAAATTCCTTTAATCTTTGTATTTGTGGTTTTATATATTTCATTCATTCATAAACTAATTTTCAGAGCCTGTTGTGCTTTGTATACTTCTAAAGATAACATTTCAAACAGAATGTAAAAATCAGTAACACTTTAAGACACAGTGTTTACTCCCAGTGGCAGTTCCTTATTACAGCAGAGAGAAAATTTTGTTTCATGCAATGGCATAATCATTCATAATCATTTTGATACCATGATAATTTAAATTATATTATGTAAATATGCAACATAGACTCCTGTCTAGTACTGATTTTAAGAAATAAACTTTATCTAATTAAAAAATGGAAATTTGAATTTTTATATGATCTTAAATTTTAAATCTATATGATCTTAAATCTTACATGATTTAAGATAAATACCTAAGGTAATTTAAATGAAATACTCAGTTTTTATAAAACTTACAGGAATAATATCTACATCAATTTCAACAACTTATTGTCACTGTGTTTATATTTTGTGTTGTTGTAAAGGTTAATATACATGTTTTATTCCCTTTCATTGTTTTGACCCAGAAGTTAGGAGACTTACTTTCTAGTATATTGTACCACTAGATAATTGCAGAATTTTTTATTACATTGGTTGGTCAATCTGCAAAATGAAGGGATTAGAGGAGATTATCTTGAAGATTCTTTCCACCTATGAAAAGAATGTTGCAAATATCTTATAATTTGAAACACTGGCATCTGCTCTATCTGTTATGACCTATTCTGTATCTTTTAACCTCTTCCTCTCAAAGTGTAAGTCTGCTTGTGGTGGATTCTTAATTTTCTTTCTTTCTTTCTTTCTTTCTTTCTTTCTTTCTTTCTTTCTTTCTTTCTTTCCTTTTTAAATGTTTATTTATTTTTGAGAGAGAGGGAGACAGAGGATCTGAAGCAGCCTCCATGCTATCAACAGAGCCCAGTGCGGGGCTCAAACCCATGAACTGCGAGATCACTTAACCCACTGAGCCATCTAGGAACCCCTTAGTTTTCTTTTGTATGAAAATGTTTTTATTTTACAGTCTCTCACATATTTTCACTGAATGTATAATTCTGCAGTACCACTTTCAGCACTTTCAAGTTGCATTGTTTCCTTCCACTGTTTGATGATAAGTCAGTAATAATCAAATCATTTCTCCTTATATGTAATGTGTTATTTTCTTTGTATTTATTTATTTATTTGGTTCCCAGCAGTTTGACTATGATGTCATATATGACTACATATGGTTTTCTTTGTACTTAATCCTGCTTGGAATTTGCTGAGATTCTTAAATCTATAAATTTATCTTTTACCAAACTTGGGGAATCTGGCTATTATTTCTTCAAATTTTTTTTATGCCTCATTTTTTCTCTGCTCCTTTTGGGACTCCTGTGTTAAACTTTTTTTATATTATCCCATAGGTCCCTGAGGCTTTTTCTTTTCTTCCCTTTTTTCTGTTCTTCAGATTCAATGACTTTTAACCGATTATCTTCAAGTTCATGGATTGTTTTCTCTGTCAACTCCATTTTGCTGTTATCAGTCCATTCAGTGAGTTTTTATTTCATACATTGTCTTATTTCTAGAATTATCAGGTGGTTAATTTTTTTTAACAGATTTTATTTCTGTGGTGGCATTTCTTCCTGTTTCTTTGGTGATAGCATGTGTTCATAATATGAATGTAAATTTCCTTTATGTCATTGAGCATAGTTACAATAGCTGCTTTAAAATCTTGACTACAAATTTTAACATCTGGGCCTGGTTGGGCTCTGTTGATTTTATTTTCTCTTGAGATTGGTTCACCTTTTTCATTCTGTATGTCAAGTAATTTTGGATTTATCGTGGGCATTGTGATAATTATGTTGCAGATACTGTAAGTTATATTTTTTTAAATATTATTGATTTTGTTGTTGTGCTGTCAGTTTGGTTGGAACTCAAACTACAAACCCTGTCTTTTGGGTAACTGCTCACATCTATCTCCCTTGAGTTTTCTGATCTTTGGTAGGCAGCTTAGAGTCTGTCCTGCACATGTGTTGTTCAGGGGTTAGCCAGTGTTTTGGGCGAGTTTGTACAAAGAATTCCTTCTTTCCCTTTTAGGATTGTCTCCTCACTTTCTAGCAGTGTTTGTTTCCCCAGGCTCATATTCTCTGATTCTTCAGGCCAGAAAGACTGGGGAGTTTTAGCTGCTTCACATGGTCTTCCTCAGGCTAAAAGCCATAATAAACAGGAATTACAGCCTTTGCTTATCCTTGATTTCTCATTTCAAGTCACCTCCAGAATCTACCAGCTTTTGTTCACTTTTTAACACCTGCATATAATTGTTAGGGTCTTTGGGGTTTGAGGGCGGGGTTTCTTTCCGCCCTTGGATTTCTCGTTATCTGCAGGAAGGTCAGTCTAGTCTATGCATTTGCCACTTTCTCCCTGACTTCCTCTTTTCCAGCTACGCTGGCTTTCTTGCCATTCCTCAATCTTCCAGCACCTTTCTACCTCAAGACTTTTGTGTTTCTTATTCTCTTTCATTGTTTCATTTT
Organism: Panthera onca; assembly: GCF_046562875.1. Lineage (NCBI taxonomy): Eukaryota > Metazoa > Chordata > Mammalia > Carnivora > Felidae > Panthera > Panthera onca. Next base: position 28,082,149 of record NC_138355.1, on the reverse strand, counting down.
TCTCAATAGCACTTAACTAATTTCAACCCATTGTTTGTCAGCTGAAGGCGATGTTGTCCCCTAGGGATATTTGGCAATGTGTGGAGTCATTTTAGTTGTTACAACTGGAAGGGGGTGTCAGCAATACTGACATATAGTAAATAGAGGCCAGGGATGCTACCAAACATCCTACAATACACAAGATAGCCTCCTACAACAAAGAATTTCCAGCATAAAATGTCAGTTGTACATAGTATAAGAAATTCTCTTCTAACCTAATTTTCCCCAGACCTTCATATGAGAACAAAAGGTCATACGAGCAGGATTTTTATCTGCTTTTTAGTTCATTACTGTGTCTGTAGCATTAGAATGGTTCTGGTCTGTACAGCAGGCACTTGAAGTTTTTTGATTGAATGAATGAATGATCAATGGGTGAATTTGAAAAAAGGTCATACAACAAGCCCAATTTCTACTTCTAGCTACCATCTTTATCTCACCTCTTCATCCTTGCCAAATCCTGTTCATGTCACTTCATCTAGCATTTGCCCTTTCATTGCACAAATTGCTCTTGCCAAAAGTGGCCTGTTTCTAAATGCAAAGGATATTTTTAAATTTTGAAGGAGGGGGAGAAATTTCAAATGTGTAGAGAAGTAAGAATAATATTACAAATCCACGTTGTCAAAATCCAATTGCAGTATTTCTCAAAAGGGCTTCTCTACTTTCAGATTATTTTAAAGCAAATTCCAGACATCCTATATTTTATCTGTTACTATTTCACTTTGTATCTCTAAAAGATAATCCTCTTAAAAACATAATAATTCCATCATTGTACCTTAAAATATTTGTTTATTTTTTTATTTATTTTCTATTTTCGGGAGAGAAAAACCTGTTTAGGGTAGAAGGGCGAAGTGGGGAGAGAGAATCCTGAGCAGGCTCCACGCTCTGTGAGGAGCCTGGTGCAAGGCTCCATCCCAGGACCCTGGGATCATGATCTGATCAAAATCAAGAGTCAGACACTTAACTGACTGAGACACCCAGGCACCCCCAAACCTAAAAAATTTTAAGAATTGTTTCTTAATGTCCTCAGACATCCAGTTATATTCAGATTTTCTTGATTGTTTCATAAATCCATTTTTTACAGTTTGTTTAAATCATGCTCCTAATGATGTCCTTATACAGCAAGTGATTGATACTTCTTTTAATCAGTAAATTCTCTCACCCTCTTTCTTACTTTTCTTTGCAATTTGTTGAAGAAAGCACATCATTTATTCTTTAGTCTCATAAAACATTTCTCTGCCCCTCTGTTTCCCATAATTGGTAGTTAGATCTAGAGACTTGATTAGACTGAGACTTGATTAGAGTGAAAGAGCAAGAACAAGAAAACTCCAAAAGTAATATTCTACACTTCTATCAGGAGGAGGTACATAATTGTGATATTAGCAGGGGTGAATTATAGCTGCGTAGATTTATTATTTCATTATCAATTTCCTTTGATTTTTAGCTGGAATACTTACATAAAAGGAAATTTCTCATCAATAATCACACCAAGTTAGAATTTAGACAGGGAAATGAGATAAATGTTTGATTCTTTTCCTTTATTTAAAAATATTTTGTAAATTTCTGTTAAGTCCTTCTGTTCTAACAAGTCATTTATTTAAATCCAATGTTTCCTTACTGATTTCTGTCTGGATGATTATCCACTGATGTAACTGGGGTATTAAAGTTCCTTACTATAATTGTAGTATTAACTCTTTTTGTCTTACATCTGTTAATACTTGCTTTATATATTTTGGTGCTTCTACGTTGGGTGCCGAAATATTTATAAATACTATATCCTCTTGCTGGATTGACTCTTTTATCATTTTGTAACACGCTTCTTTGTCTCTTATTACACTCTGTTTCAAAGTCTATTTTGTCAGTTTGATACCCCAGACAAATGAAAATGTTTGTTTCCAGTGCATGGGATATCTTTTTCTGCCCTTCACTTTCATTCTGTGTGTGTACTTAATCTAAAGTGTATCTCTTGGATCACTTCTGACCTTCCTCTAGCTGCCATCTTGCTTCTCCCCCGTGTGTGCCCCTAATCTCAGCTTATTCCCTGGAGACCCTCTGAGCACCAACCCTAGTCCCCCCACCGTGGTCCCATTTCTGCTCCAGCAAGATGAAAGAAGCTGTCATGAACCAGGAGAAACTCACCAGACTGCAAGCACAAGTGCACATTAGTGGGAAAGGAACTGCTTATCGAAAGAAAGTGGTTCATAGAACGTCTCCAGTAGATGATAAAAATACTTCAGTACTCCTTAAAGAAGTTAGGGGTAAACAACATCTCTGTTATTGAAGAAGTGAATATGTTCACAAACCAATGAACAGTCATTCATTTTAACAACCCTGAAGTTTAGGCATCCTTGGCAGTGAACACTGACCATTACAGGCCACGCTGAGACAAACTAGCTGACAAAAAATAAAGTTCCTTGCCTAGTCAAAAATTAAATAAAAATAACATAACACAAAATATTGTATCTCTTATAGACAACTATAAACAGTTCGTGCTCTTATATCCATTCAGCCACTCTTTTTTGATTGGAGAATTTAGTCCATTTACATTGAAAGTAATTATGGATAGGTGTGTGTTTATTGCCATTCTGTTAATTGTTTTCTAGCTGTTTCTCTAGTTTCTGTTCCTTCTCTTACTCTTTGTGGTTTGAAGATTTTCTTTAATGGTATGCTCCTATTCCTTTCTCTTTATCCTCTATTTCACATTTTTGCTTTGATCACCTTTATGCTTACATGTAACAACACATACCTACAATCTGTCTTAAGTCAGTAATTTAAGTTCTAAAGCTCAACATTTTTACTCCCTTCACCACATTTTAGATTTTTAAAAAAAAATTTTTTGTGTTTATTCATTTTTGAGAGACAGGACAGAGTGTGAGTGGGGGAGGGGCAGAGAGAGAGGGAGACAGAATCTGAAGCAGGCTCCAGGCTCTGAGCTGTCAGCACAGCCCAACGTGGGCCTCGAACCCACGAACTGTGAGATTATGACCTGAGCTGAAGTTGAAACTCAACTGACTGAGCCACCCAGGCGCCCTGCACATTTCATATTTTTGATGATAACATTTTATATCTCTTTATTTTGTGTATCATTTAACCAATTGTAATTATAGTTATTTTTACTACTTTTGTCGATAACCATCTTACTGGCTTTACGTATAAAAGATATTTATTCTTTCATAATTTGTTCTTACCAATAAGTGCCCTTTCTTTACAGCTTAAAGAAGTCCCTTTAACATTTCTTGTAAGGCCGGTTTAGTGGTCATGAACACTTCAAGCTTTTGTTTTCCTGGGAAACAATTTCTCTCTCCTTTAATTCTGAATGATGACTTTGGCAGGTAGTGTATTTTTGGTTGGAATTTTTTTTCCCCCCCAGCACTTTGAATATATCTTTGTCTTTCTCCAGGTTAGGAACATTTTCAACCATTATTTTTTCAAATAAGATTTCTGCCCCTTTCTCTCTCTCTCCTTGAAGCCCAATGATACAGCTCTTAGTCCATTTCATGTTTTCCTGAAGTCCCTTAGGCTATCTTTACATTTTTTCACTTTTTTTTCCTTTTTGCTGCTCTCATTGGGTGAATTCCACTGCCTTGGTTTTGAGTTCACTGATTCTTTCTTCTTTTTCATCTGGTCTGCTGTTAAACACCTCTCCTGTATTTTTCAGTTCAGTTATTGTATTTCTTAGTTCCGTGACTTACCTAATTCGTACTTTCATTTTCCATCTCTTAGTTGAAGTTTTGTGTTCATTCCTCTCCCTAGTTTGAAGAGTGTTTTTATAACCATTATTTTAAAGATTTTATCAGGTAAATTACATAGTTCCATTTCATTAAGGTTTCATCTTGTTCTTTTGGCAGGTATTACTGTTTCTTCATTTTGCCTCACTATGTTGGTTCCTATACAATAGATGAAACAACTTCTCCCAAGTCTTGAAGGAGTGGCCTTGTGTAGGAGATGAACTTTTTCATTCAGCCCTGCCCCAGCTCTTGGTTGTTTCTCAAACCTCTGTGCTTGACCAAGCAGCCTGTTATATTTTTAATAGCTCCTAGTAGTTAGGATATGCTGAGACCTCTCAGTGTCCAGAGGGTAGGATCTCAGCACCTAGATTCGCAGACTAGAAGCCAGACCCTTGGGCAGCAGCTTCTAAAAGTAATGCAGATATGTATAGTTCTGAGGTGCCCAAAAGCATAAGCCCTGCTGACCACCAGGGCCAGATAATCTGGAGGTGTTCCCTGGGCTGCATTTGCAAATTTGGGGGCTTCAGTCAAGTGTATAGTCTCCTTTCTGGGAGATACCAACAAGCTGAAGCAAGAAGAGGGAGAGCACGAAGATGGCTTCCATAGCATACATTCCTTCAGAGCAGCTCCATAGCCAGTGAGTGCCCAACCTGAAGCCTGCCCCTCTGTCTGGAGCTTCAGGACAAGCAAAGTGACCTTCACAGAAAGACGGGGGGTGTGCCTTAGTCCACTGTCTGTACAGTGCCTTGAGGATTGTAACCTGCCCAGAACCGCTGCTCTGATTGACACCCTCCTAGGGGACCCCAAGAATGCAAAGCTCCTCTGGTCACCAGAGCAGGGCAATCAGAAGGCATCCCTGGGTGTTAGCTGCAAAAAGCGCTCAATGTAAAGCTTCCCTTCAGTAGACACTGGCATTCTAGAACACAACAGAACATAAAGATAGCACCTTCTCTCAGAAGTCTCTGGAAAGGATTACAGTTAGCCCCTTTCATTTCTAATGAAAGAGATGCTTCTTTTATTAGAAGCCTCTTCCTTGGGCCACAGTCATGATTAGCTAGTAGGCCTCCTTTACAGACAGACTCAGCTCCTGGGTCTGTTGCCTCTTTTTGTGGTATGGGTGCAGTAGCTGTTCAAGAATTGTCTCCAGCAAGCTTATCTAGTCATTATGTTGTATACCTGAAACTAATACAACATTGTGTGTCAACTCTACTCAAAAAAAATTAGAACTTTTTCTATGGGTTACAGACTTGTGAGACGCAGGAGCATAAGCTGCACGGGGCACCTGAGTGAGTCAGGCAAAGTCGAGGTGTCCTCTGGCAGCAGTCATGAAATTTGGGGCCACAGGTTTTTGAGCTCCTTTCTGGGTAATGCTCATTATTACAGTCGTATGTGACCAGGAACACAAGCTTCCCTGGCCTCCAGAGCCAGGTGATCAAGAGGCATCCCCTGTGCAGCAGCAACAAAAATTAAGGCACCAGGCACGTGTAAAGGTTCTTTTCTGGGAGGTACTGGTGTTCTGAAGCATGCAAAGACAGCACCCACTGGTCTCCATTCCTGGGTACAGCTTTCTAGATGTGTGTGTTAAATTAGATACCTGCCCCTCGGGCCAAGGTTTTAATATAAGCAAGTGCCTTGCCTCCTTTCACTTTAACTCGGTGCAATTGGCTACTTCTGAGTTGAGCCTTGGGGCAGGTGAGTCCAAGCACACAAGCCCTTTAAGAGGCATTTTACAGATTGCTACCATCTTGTGGGTCTTGGAATGTGAGATCTGTCAGGGTTTGTCTTTTTGTTTGTTTAGAGAAAGCACGAGCAGGGGAGAGGGGTGTGGGTGGGGGAGAGAGAATCCTAATGCACATTTGGGCTGCTACCATAATTTGGCTATTGTAAATAATCCTGTGGTAAACAGAAGGGTACATATATTCTCTCAAATTAGTGTTTTCGAATTCTTTGGGTAAATACCTTGTACAATTACTGGATCACTAGTTGATATTTTTAATTTTTTGAGGAACCTCCATACAGGTCTTCCACAATGGCTACACCAGTTTGCATTCCTACAAACAGTGCAGGAGGGTAATCCTTTTTCTCCACATCCTCAACAACACTTGTTGTTTGTAGTGTTTTTGATTTTAGCCATTCTGATAGGTCCAAGGTGATATCTTATGGTTTTGATTTGTATTTCCTTGATGATGAGTGACGTTGAGCATCTTTTCATATGTCTGTTGGCCCTCTGGATGTCTTTAGAGAAATGTGTGTTCATGTCTTCTACCCATTTTTTAATTGGATTATTTATTTTTTGGGTGTTGAGTTGTAGCAGTTCTTTATATATTTTGGATACTAACCTTTATTGGGTATGTCATTTGCAAATATCTTCTCGCATTCCCTTGGTTGTCTTGTAGTTTGTTTCCTTTGCTGTGCAGAAGCTTTTTGTTTTTATTTATTTACTTAATTTTTAATTTGTTAAAAGTTGTTTTCGTTTTTGTTTTTTTTAGTTTATTTATTTATATTGAGAGAGTGTATGCCCGCAAGGTGGGGAGGGGCCAAGAGAGAGGGAGAGATCCCAGGCAGGCTCTGCACTGTCAGTGCCAAGCCCAATGCAGGGGTCAAAACTCACAAGCCGTGAGATCATGACCTGAGGTGAAGTCAGATTTCTTGACTGACTGAGCCACGGAGGCACCCCCAGAAGTTTTTTGTTCGGTTAGTTTATTTTTTTGAGGGGGGGGAGAGAGGGAGAGAGAGAATCCCAAGCAGCAACCCATCAACTTAATACAGACTGATATATGTGGAAGGTATCATATACAATCTAATGGCAACCACAAATTAAAACTACTAACAGATGTGCAAAGAATAAAGAGAAAACAATCCAAGTATATCACAGAAGTAACCCAGCAAACCATGAAAGAGAGAAAAACTACAAAAACAAGTTAAAAACCTATTCTTTACGCCTCTCCAACCCCCACATTTTATGTATATAGTGTCCTATTTTACATCCTTTTATTTTGTGAATCCCTTGACTGACTTTTTATAGAAATACTTATTTTTACTGGTTCTCTGTTTCCTACTTTTCATACTTAACGGTCTTTTCCTTTCCACTCTTTACAGTTCTCTTTGGTATTTCTTGTAGGGTTGGCTTAGTCATCTTGAACTCCTTTAGTTTTTATTTGTCTGAGGAGCTCTTTCTCTGTCCTTCTGTTCCAAATGATAGACTTCCTTGGTAGAATATTCTTGGCTGTAAATTTTTTCCCTTTCAGCACTTTGAATATATCATGCCAGTCCCTTCAAACTGCCAAAAATTCTGCTGGAAAATCCACTAATAGCCTCATGGGTTTTCTTTTGTATATGTACCTGTTTTCTTTTCTCTTGTTGCTTTTAATTTTTTTTTTCCTTTATCTCTACTTTTTGCCATTTTGATGGTTATGTCTTGGTGTGGACTTCCTTTGGTTGATTTTTGTTGGGGATCTCTGTGTCTCCCGGGTCTAGATATCTGTTTCCTTCCCCAGATTAGGGAAGTTTTTAGCTATTATTTCTTCAAATAAATTTCCTACCCTCCTTTCTCACTCTTCTTCTGGGATCCCTGTACTATGTATGTTATTGTGCGTGATGGAATCACTTGAGTTCCCTGAGTCTGTTCTCATTTTGCATAATTCTTTTTTTCTCTCATTTGTTCAGCTTGATTACTTTCCATTCCTCCATTTTCTGCTTAATTTTTTCCTCTACTTCCAGCCTGCCATTTATTCCATCTTCATCTCTGGTTCTATTTTATGTTTTCAGGCTCTTTCTTAAGGGTCTCACTGATGTCCTCAACTCTTTTCTCAAGTCCAGAGAATATCTTTATGATCATTATCAGGCATGTTACTTATACCTGTTTTGCTTAGGTCTCTTGCCGTGGTTTGTTCTTTCATTTGTGACATGTTCTTCTGTCTCATTTTGCCTAATTCTCTGTGTCTGTTTCTCTGTGTTAGGCAAGTCACATATGTCTCTTGATCTTGAAAGTAGTGAACAGGATGTGTACTTTTAACAAGGAGACACTGGTCATCCTCCATAGGGGACTCAAAACTGTCACAGACTGAGCTGGCCAGGGCCACTCCACAAAGTGTGGAGACAGGTGGTTAATACCCTCTTTCCCTCTACCTTCATCTTCATTGATCAAGAAATTTAAAGATTTAAAAAAAATCCTTCCTATTCGGTTCAGGCTGCTGTAACAAAGTACCATAGACTGGGTGGCTTATAAACAACAGGAACATATTTCTCACACTTCTGAAAGTTGGGAAGTGTAAGTCTTAGGTTCTGGCTGATTCAGTGTCTGGTGAGGCTCTCCTCTCACTATATCCTCACGTGGCAGAAAAAGCAAGAGAGCTCTCTCGTTTTCAATAAGGCACCAATCTCTTTCATGTGGGCCCCTCCCCTAAGACCTAATCACCTTCCAAAGGGCCTGCTTCCTAATATCACATTGGAGGTTAAATTTCAAAATACTAATTTTGGGGAGATAGAAGCATTCCATTTGTAACACTCTTCGTCACTGCAAAACAGGAAGTTATCCCACCCATACACCTCAAGTCTTGAGGAAGAGATTTTTTTTTTAAGTTTACATAGATACAGAATGAGGTAGAACAGCATTTTGGACATGGAGTGGGCAAGGTGGTGGAAAGAAAGACAAATCAGCACCAGTGTTGCCCACTGTTTTTCTTTTCCTGGAACTTGGCTGTTAGAGCTGTCCCTAGAATAAACTGTACTGTGCCTTCACAGCCCTAACCTTGGAAGAACACTGTGCCTCAAACTATGTGCTATCTTTATAAAATAAAGAAGTCTTCCAATTAGAAAGATTGAAAGTAAAGACCAGAGTAAAACTATACTAGGTAAATGCTTACTTACTATTAAAAATGCTTATGTGTATATTGGCAAAACTAAAATGGTAATGTGAGAAAGTAGCAAAGGGACCAAAACAATCCTAAACATTAGGAAATTTAAACACTTGGTTTTAAATGAAAATTGAAAATTACAGGCTGTTTAACAGTGTCAGAACTCTGGAAGGCCAGAGGAATTGTCATTTACTCAAAGAAACATCAAATACTTGTATTATTGCATAAGAAATAGTTTTTTTTTTAATGAGTAAACTAGTGATTTTTCAGCTCAGGAAAATAGAACAGACTTAGAGTAAGAAGAAATTAATAAAGATAAAATCAGAAATTTTGTAGAATTAGAAGTAAAAGTGATGAGTAAAAATTTTAAATAACCCTTTCAAAAGATAAATAATCCATCCCAAGGTTAATTAAGACAATAGTAAATAGATTCATATTCCTTTATCAAAAAACCACGTGCTTAGGTGGGTTTGAGAATTCAAACTTCATATTTTAGAAAAGTAGTATGGTGTACATACCATATCTTACATGACACCTCCAGTACATCTGAAGCAAAACCCTGTAGTCGAGCTTTCTAGCTACATCACATTGAGTTTTTTGAGAGAAAAATGCTAACTACTCAGTGGTTGAGTTAGTGGAGGTTTAAAAAAAAGCATTTGAGGGGCGCCTGGGTGGCTCAGTGGGTTAAGCATCCGACTTCGGCTCAGGTCATCATCTCGCGGTTCGTGAGTTCAAGCCCCGCGTTGGGCTCTGTGCTGATAGCTCAGAGCCTGGAGCCTGTTTCGGATTCTGTGTCTCCCTCTCTCTCTGACCCTCCCCCGTTCATGCTCTGTCTCTCTCTGTCTCAAAAATAAATAAATGTTAAAAAAAAATTTTTTTTTTGAAATAAAAAAAGCATTTGATAAAATAAAATGCTTATTACAAATAAAGTACTAAGGAAATGAAGTAGAAAAATACTTCTTGGCATGTTGAAAAGTGTCCTCTAAAAATAATAGTAGGGGTAGCTGGCTGGCTCAGACAGTGAAGCATGCAACTCTTAATCTCAGGATTGTGAGTTTGAGCCCCACGATGGTGTAGAGATTACTTAAAAATAAAATCTTTAGGGGCATCTGGGTGGCTCAGGTCGGTTAAGCATCTGACTCTGGCTCAGGTCATGATCTTATGAGTGCTGACAGCTCAGAGCCTGGAGCCTGCTTTCAGAGTCTCTTTACCCTACTCAATGCCCCTCCCCCACTCACAGTCCTCTGTCTCTCAAAAATGAATAAATGTTAAAACAATTAAAAATAAGTAAAATCTTTAAACAATAGTAAAAATAATAGTAAATACTAAAAACAGGTATAAAAACATGGAGCAGCGCTGCTGAAAATGTTTGTTATGGTGGTAAGTATAAAAGAGTGCACAATTAGAAATGCTAATAGAGTGACAGCAGTTTTACATTTGTTGACTATAATAATTAGAGAACTTGGGCTTTGTATTTTGTATGTCTGATTTATATTTGTAGCAGTTCATTTTCATTGTATTTACAAAAATTTTACTCCCAGTGGATTAGGGGGAAAAACTCAAAACCAGGTCTTCTTTGCAGATAGTTGTAAAGTTAAGACAAGACCCAACGTGTCCACTACCACTGCCATTACTCTCAATGTGACAGATTTTTACTGAAGGATAGTGTTAAGTCTTAAAGAGATTTTACCATACTTGCAGTCTAATGATTCAGCCTAATGGCAGAAGACACAAGACTTCTGAGTTAGAGACAAAGGATGTTTACTACTCATGGGATAGCAGGCAGCATGAGCTTCATGTTTGTATTGCCCCCCCCCCCCCCCGCCATATCCTTAAATCTTTTGGGGACAATGTGGAGCAGGTCCAGGTAGATCCTGAGGGCACAGTTAATTGGTATTACACTTGAGGTACTTGGAGTTTAGGAAACTGTCGGTCTTAAAAAAAAAAAAAAAAAAAAAAAGCTGCTGGCAAAATTGCAACCCTATCTTTTTTACTATCCTCATTAGGAAATAAATCTGCTCCCTACCCTGGAGTAAGATCTTACCTCTGCCTTCCAAGGTTATTATTTGCTATTCAAACCGCCTTGAAAAGATGTTTAAACAAGACTTGGAGAGCCACAGATATTCATGGAGAATTGTCTTAACAGATAGAAGACTTGATGAAATATAGAGCCATACCGTGTTTCTGGGTGGGAGGTTGCATTATCATGTCAATCAGTTCCTTGTTAGGAAGGCCATTCTCCTTGAGTAAATTGTATAAATTTAACATTATTTGATGAATTAGATTTAAAAAGTTAATTAGGGGTGCGCCTGGGTGGCTCAGTTGGTTGAGCGTCCGACTTTGGCTCAGGTCATGATCTCGCGGTTTGTGGGTTTGAGCCCCATGTTGGGCTCTGTGCTGACAGCTCAGAGCCTGGAGACTGCTTCAGATTCTCTCTCTGCCCTTCCCCTGTTCACATTCTGTCTCCTCTCTCTCAAGAATAAATAAACATTAAAAAAAAACATAAAAAAATAAATAAACATTAATTAGGAAAAATAATTGCTGAAAAATAGCCAAGAAGAATTTGAAAGTATACCAGCTGATCCTACCACATATTAATGAAGACTTTTAACTATTGTAAGATTACAGTAATTATATTTACATAATACTATTTCTAAATTAAAAAATATATAAAATAATGCAGAACAGGTTTTGGACAGGAGAGGCCATTTTATGGAGGCTAGCACAAGAAGAAACTAGATTTGATCAAGAAACAAAAACAAAATAACCTTTTTGGACAGTAAGCAGTAGTAACAAAATTAAAAAAGGAAAAGGACAGTAAAACTTACTTGCAACTTGTATGACAAGGAATTAATAGCACTGAAATGTTAAATTCTTAGAAATTAATGAGAACAATGGATATCCAGATAGAATAATAGGCAAAGGAAATGTAAATTAAAATAGGCTGTTATAGGGGCGCCTGGGTGGCGCAGTCGGTTGAGCGTCCGACTTCAGCCAGGTCACGATCTCGCGGTCCGTGAGTTCGAGCCCCGCGTCGGGCTCTGGGCTGATGGCTCGGAGCCTGGAGCCTGTTTCCGATTCTGTGTCTCCCTCTCTCTCTGCCCCTCCCCCGTTCATGCTCTGTCTCTCTCTGTCCCAAAAATAAATAAAAAACGTTGAAAAAATTTTTTTTAAATAGGCTGTTATAACAAAAAACTGAGCTAATATTGGTACAGGTATAAAACACTTGCTATAATTTCCAGAATTGAAGATGTAGAGAAATAGATTGTCGTATATATAGTGCTTGTGCACATATAGAATTGCAGTTTTTCTGTAATGCACCATGGTGCTTTTTAAAACATTGATGCCTTTTAGATTTAAAAAAAAATTATTTTTAAGTAATCCCTACACAACATGGGGCTTGAACCCACAACCCTGAGATCAAGAGTCTACGCTCCACCAACTGAGCCAGCCAGGCACCCCAGGTGTTGATGCCTTTTAACCCAGGAATTTCACTTTTTTTAAATGTTTATTTATATTAGACAGCAAGGGAGGGGCAGAGAGAGACTGATACAGAATCCAAAGCAGGCTCCAGGTTCTGAGCTGTCAGCACAGAGCCCAATGTGGGGCTTGAACACATGAGCCATGAGATCATGACTTGAGCTGAAGTTGAGGTTTAACTGACTGAGCCACCTAGGCACTCTCCAGGCATTTCACTTAAGTGAATCTTTCCTGAAAGAAGCCAAAGTACAAAGAGTCTGTGCAGTGTTGTTCTATAATTTAAGATTGGCTACAAGCTAAATGTTCATCAACGTGGTATTGCCTAAGTTATGCGTACTACTTCCATCCATTGGAGTAGTAAGTCATTAAAATTCATGTAGATTAATATTTAAAGAAGTAAAAGATATATCTAAAATATTTTACATTTTATATACAATGTATATAAGACAACTGGAAGTCTTTTCTACCCATACTCTTGGTTGTCTCCTCGGTTTCATCTCTCTCTTCAAGTCACTTAGGAGTATGACTTTCCTAGTTCACTTCATTTAAATAGTGGTCTCGCATAGTGTCCCTTTTATTTACTGCGTAATTTTTCTTGGCAGTATTGTATTGTCCTTGACCTATTATGTGTTGTTTAGCTTTGTAAGAATGTAGAATTATAATACAGCTATTTGAATATAGCTCTGTAAATACAGGACAGCTGTCTCCTTTGTTCATTTTTTCCTCAGTACCCAGAACTACATAGAAAGGGTCCTGACAGATGCTTCCTGAATGTGGAATGTATTTATAAAACTACTGAGTGGAAAAAGATTAACTATATACCATAAACTAATTGGACTTTTTTGGGAAAAACTGTTATTTGTTTACATATAAAATCTCCAGCTGGAGAATTACGAATAATTTTTACTACCCTTTTTTCTGCCTCAAGTGAGAACATAATAGTTTTTTAATCACTGAAAACAAAGATATTAATATTATGGAGATACGAAGGGGTGACGTGTGGACTTCCTTTGTGTGAAAGAATTTACTAGTCCCTGTGAGGGTGAAATTACTGACACCACCTTGTCTCTTCCTCTTGCAGGTAGCACCTCCCCCACCTCCACTTACTGATACACCTGATGCCACAGCAAATGCGGGTGAAAGTTTACCAGCAACCATGGGAGGACCTCTTCCTCCCCATTTGGCTCTTAAGGCAGGTAAGGGACTGGAAAGTGCATGGATGACAGTGGATAAGATACACATGATCCTGCTTAGTTACCATCTCTTTCTCATTTGGATAGAAAGAAATTACTATAGTAAACTCATAATGTTGAGAGAATGCAGGGGCTTCATAAGTTTACAAATACCACCAGTGATTTCTCTTATTAAGCATGGTATAGCTTGATTCCTTAGCTGTTGTTAGCTTTTACAAATTTTTTCTTAAAGTTGTAATTATTTTGAGAGCATGCATCTGAGAGAGTGAGGGCAGGGCAGAGAGAGAGGTAGAGCAAGAATGCCAGTCTGGCCCCACACTCTTCAGTGCAGAGCCCAGTGCGGGGCTCAGAACTCACCATGAGACCGTGAGCTCATGACCTGAGCCAAAATCAAGAGTTGGATGCTCAACCGACTGAGCCTCCCAGGAGCTCCAGCTTCTAATTTTTATCTTTGGCTAGATTTTGCACAGGCTAGAACATTTGATTAAAGGGTCTTGTTTATTGCCCTTTCTTTTTTATTTTTATTTTCATATTTTATTTTATTTATCTGTTCCAAGTTTAATTTTTGAGAGAGAGAGAGCGTGAGTGGGCAAGGGGCAGAGAGAGGGAGAGAGAGAATCCCAAGCAGGCTCCACACCACCCTCACAGAGCCTGATGTGGGGCTTGAACTCATGAAGCTGTGAGATCATGACCCGAGCTGAAACCAAGAGTTGGATGCCTAACCCACTGAGCCACCCAGACACCCCTGTTGCCCTTTCTTGTTTCTGACTAATTCCTCCCAGATATATTGTAGACTTGTTTACTTTATGGATCCAAAGTGTTGCTGAATTCTATATATTATTATCAAAGCTTTTATTGGTCTGCCCAGTATAGGAAAGATTTACTAGGATCTTGGTCAAGCTGCTTAAGTCTCAGATCCAACATTTATGAAATGAGAATAACAGTAGTATTTACTTTGTAAGAAGATTGTTGTGAGGAGTAAATTTTTTAAAAAGGATGTCATAATCTTTGTAGAGCTAATAGGCAATATTCACTATCTTTCTCTATTAACTATCTTTCTCTGCTTTCCTACCAAGATTCATCACTTTCTTACACCTTTTCAGCTTCTCCTAATCCCCATCACTAGTGCTAACAGTTTTCTCTTAAGGTCATAGTTAGCAAAGAAGCAGTTTTAACAGATTTAATCAGGTATCAAGTTTAATCAACTTGAAAATGTGTGCTAGATTGTCAGTAACTTATGATCATTGCCAGGAGCCCCCCTCTACATACAAGCCTTGAGATTATCAATTTAGACCTATACTCCAATCATGAAACACTTTTTAAGTAAGTCATGAAGATTTGGGGCCCATTTCCAAATAATTGAAACTTTGGCTTTCTATACAGAATGCCAAGCTCTAAGAATATTTTTTTGTAATGTTTTAGGATCTTCCTACAGTTTGATTCATTAAGAGAACACTAAATTTCTTTCCTTAATAGAAAATAATTCTGGAGTTGGGGCCTCTGGCTATGGTCCTCCTGGGCCCACATGGGATCGAGGAGCCAACTTGAAAGACTATTATTCAAGAAAGGAAGAACAAGAAGTACAAGCGGTAAGGCTGTCATCTTTTGTCACATATCCAGGATTGTGACTTAGTGCTTGATTCACTGCAAGGTTCAAGATAATTCAGTTTAATAATTTGGTGATTCTTTTAAGTTGTCGTTTGAGACTACTTGTTCACACAAGACAATATAAACCCAATCTACCCATTAACTCTGGTCACTAGGATCGCCTGTGAAATAACAGTATTTTTCAGGTGGTAAAGTGTGTCCTCATCTGCTTTACAGGAAATGTAGTTACCTCAGTAAACCTCATTTCACGAGCAATCAGAGTAAAAATGTCTTAATAGGACAGCTTATTTTTCCACTTTATATATTTGAAGTGTTAAAACCAACAAAAAAATTCGTCAGTGTTTCTTGGGAACAGTTTAAATACAGTACGTTTAGCTAACAATAGGACCACCAGATGCAGTAAAAACTAATTCTGGTTCAATTTTGACTAGGATTAGAAACTTTAAAAACCATTTTTGCATTATAAAGGATGGTACAAAGAAGATACTGTTAAAAGTTTTTATACCTTTTTTTTAATGTTTGAGAGAGTGGAGTGGGGGAGGGTCAGAGAGAGAATCCCAAGGAGACTCTGCACTGTCAGTGCAGAGCCTGATACAGGCTCAAACCCATGAACCATGAGCTCATGACCTGAGCTGATATCAAGAGTCAGATGCTTAACTGAGCCATGCAGGCACCCCTAAATTTCTTTACCTTAAATATGCATAACTAAACTAAAATTAATGGAGCCAAATTTAATTATCATTGATTCAACAGACTTTAGAGTCAGAAGAAGTGGATTTAAATGCTGGGCTTCATGGAAACTGGACATTGGAAAATGCTAAGGCTCGCCTGAACCAGTATTTCCAAAAAGAAAAGATCCAAGGAGAATATAAGTACACCCAAGTGGGTCCTGATCACAACAGGTTTGCTTGTTTCAGTCTTTTCCTTCTATAGTAAGTTAGGTTGTTTTGTATATTCATCGTTCTATTTTTGTACATGTTCTCTGATTCAGTTTGTGGATTAGAAGTGAATTGTGAAAACAAGTTGCGCAAGAAAAATTGTCCTTGATTTGTAATTAGTAGTTTACTAGGATTTTCACTTAGGTGTGTGATTTTTAGAAGTTCTGCAAAAATCTGTGTTGCTAGACTTTTGAGGTTCTCCTTTGTATCTGTGAGAGGCAAAAATCATAGCCACAAGTGGTGGTTTGTCTGTGTTTGGCTTAACAATTAGCCCAAGGTGGTGAGTTTATTTACTGTCGCTGTGGTATTGTTAAAGGTAGTAGTAAGGATTATTTAATGGATCAAGTTAGACACTCAAGTTTCAAAGTCTCGGGTGAACTGCATGCGTCTAGATCCAAATTTCCCTTTAGCTTTGAAAGTTGCCAGCTCTTGAGTCCTGTTGAAGTGTGTAAAGGCTTATTGTAAAGCTGAAGGATCGCTTCAGTCTTTGTACGTGAGTTAAATTAGCTTACTTTTATCCTGTTAAGTTTATAAAACTGAACATAAAGGGAGGTCATTGTAACAGTTGACAGTATGTTTCTCAGCCTGCTTGCTGTTCTTCCTGAGAGCATTCCAGGGTGTAGTAATTATTACTCCCAGGAAGGCTCATATGGATTAGACTCTTCTGGGGGCACTGTATTTTTATTGGAAGGTAAAGAAGGCTATGGATACCTTCTGGATGATTTAATTTGCTGTCCTTTATGTGAAATAAATTACTCAAAATGCATTAAAAGTATTTTCCTTGAAAATCAGAGTGTTCTCCCTTCATTACATCTGGTAATCCTAAAATAATTATTACCAAAATAAAATTTTGACACTATGATCAAAATGATGTTCAGAGCATGGTTCCCCCTGCTTCCTACTGTTTGTTCAATCCTGAATTCTCAAAATACTTAATTCTGACATCAGACTTTCTAAAACCCTTGGAGGTTATAAAGGAAGGATCCATTTATTGATTTTTCTTTAATATGTTGTCCTTCTGAACTGATTGAGCTTATTAGTATCACTTGGTGACTTTAAGAACAGATAAACCAAGCTTGTTGTAAAACATGTTTGATACCAGTATGACTCCTGATTCAAAGAATTGAAGAATTCAGGATATGACAATGAGGGAGGCAAAAGACCGTTGGGGGAGCTAGGACAGCATCTCCTTATGTCCTTTATTTAAAGGCATAACAGACAGCAACACCAGAGGTCTGTGTTCATAACACACATGTGCTGCTGCTTAGGCTGAACTAAGCAATCACATGGAAAACTATTGTAAACTGATTTCTGGTGTCGCTGTTCCCCCTAGGTGGAGGAGAATGAGATTGAGTGCTGACTTTAAGCCTGGCTGAGAAACATACTGGCATCGGTGTCATTAATGAAAGGGTGGATGTTGTTCCCCTGAAAGCCAGTGGCCTTTGACCCCTGAAGCCGCTGTGCCTGAAGGTCAGTTCACAAGAGGTATAGGAAGGAGTCTAACATTTATTTTTTTCTTAAGCCTTACCTAACCTTTTATTCAAAGCACAGAGTCAAGGCTAGAATGTACCTGAGCAGTGGAAGGATCAGATAGCATACAGTTTTCAAAGGACAGTTTTTGCTTTATTGAAACCTAAATTCATTCCCTAGAATCTGCTAGTGGTTTTAGCTCTAACTTCCAAAAAAAATATCTTGTTCTCTGATTTAATAAATAAGTGTGATATAAGTTTTTTGTTATCAAGGGCTGCTTCCAACTGCAGGCATATACCAGACCCCTGCCTCAGGAGCCACAGATGCATGCATAGTGTTTGTATGTTCACGTGTATGTGTGCAATGCATGCATATATTTAGTTTATCTTAACAGATTGAAGTCATTAGTGGGTGGCCCATGCAAAGCGATCTTAAAATAATCACAATTACAATTTCAAGAATTTGGGGCCTATTTCTTTGCCCCAGGCTAAATGGAAAATTCCTTTTCATTGAATGTGTTCTAGCTATTCAGACTGCAACCTTTGGAGTAAGTAAACATCATCTAAACCTTAACATTTTCTTTTTTGTGAACAGTTGGCTTGTCAACTTTGATTATGGTTGTCTTGTGCCATGTTGTACATTATTTGAAGTTTACATACACTTGATTTATTCTAGGATTGAACAGAAATAAGTGTTTACAATGGTTTTTTGCTGTGACTTGCCTAAGCAGTTGGAAAGCCTGCCTGATTTGGGAGTCCTGGATTTAGTCATTTCTAACAGTGAAATTCCTAACCTTGTTTGTATATGTTGTTACAGGAGCTTTATTGCAGAAATGACCATTTATATCAAGCAGCTGGGCAGAAGTAAGTATTACTGTTCTTGTGATATTCTGAGTCTTTCATAGTGGAGTAACAGTCTTCAGCCACATATATGTGAAGCTATATTAACTGAAAGAGTATTAATTGAAAGGTAGCATCTGGGGTATTTTAGAAAATTAGTAATTCTATGAATAAGAGGGCTCAGTTTCCCAGTTTGCATGTGAAAAAGAGATCATGTTAGTATATGTCAAAGGGTAAGAAGAGATGGTAGGTAGGCAATTTAGGAGTCTACCAGTGTTACAGAGCTTTAAAACTTTTTTTAATATCTTTCTACATGAGAATGTTTCCCAGTTTGTTCAGGTAAAACTAGCAAAGTGAAATTTAGAAAGTAAGTTAAATGATAGCATTTGAAGCCAAAGGTGGATGTGTAGCATTTCAGAGTCATAGAGTCAAGAAGAGGTGAGAAAGTTACCCAAAATAAACACAAAGAGGTTGGGGTTATTCATAAAGGAAGTAAAAAGACAAAGATCTGATCATGTATTCTCTATTCTAAGACCGTAAGTTTAAAGCAGGCAGTGTTATTATACTTGAAAGGAAGGAGCTAGTCCTGTGTACCTGGTTTTGTCACTAATGTTGCTGGGACTCCATTTACTTATCTGCAAATTGAGAGAACAGCCTAAGATTCTATCCAGCTTGAGAATTCTGGAACTAACATCAATGATTTAAAGTTATAGTATATGAAAGACTTCTCATAAAATCAGATCTTCAAATCATCAAGAGATGATGTTGAATTTTGTTATCCTAGACTTTAAAAATAAGTTAGACTTTGAGTGGATGAGATACTAAGGGAAGCGGATAAAGGCAGTCTAATTTGTGCCATTTTCTTGAAGAATTTGAGTAGCTGCTGGCTTCATTCTGGTGCCAGGAACAGCAAGCTGCAGGCCTCCGGCCAAATATAAGTTCACTACCTGTTTTATAAACAAAATTTTATTGGAACATAGCAACACTCGTTTGTTTATGTCAGGGGCTAGCAAGCTTTTGTAAAAGGCCAGATCATAAATATTTTAAGCTTTGCGGGTCACATCTATCACCTGTTGTTATTTTTATAACTCTTCTAAAAACAGATAAGCCATTTTTAGTTCTCGGGCCCATAGTTTGTCATACTCTAGTTTAAGTGTTGTCTGTGGATGCTTTCGTGCTTTCAAGGCAGAGTTGAGTGGCTATGACAGACACAATATGGCCTGCCAAGCCTAAACTATTTATTATCTTATTCTTTATAGACTATCAGCGATTCCTGGAATCAGTGACCACTTTCGACCCATTTTTATTCCTTATTCTGTTTTTCAAAAGTTAAACTATGTTTTCTTTCTCTGTTTTAATGCCAGATGATATACATAGTGACAACTTTGTTGAAATACGTTAACTGCTTTCATAATGATGATTTGTCTGTGTCTTTGTATCAGCCTGTAATCAAGATAATTGATATGCTGTTAATGGAATTGCTGTTGGTTAGCAGTTAGAATGAAAAAGAATTTACAACCTACTCTATTTTGGGGGGGGGGGGTACTTTTGTACCTAAGCCCCTTAGTTGATGGGGCTTATGATGAGATTTTTCTTTACTCAGATGACTTATCCTATTGTCTTTGGTAATCCTGACCTTAAATTATAGGGATTTTCGCACGTGAACATGGATCAAATAAAAAACTGGCAGCACAGTCCTGTGCCCTGTCACTTGTCAGACAACTCTACCATCTCGGAGTAATTGAAGCTTACTCTGGACTTACAAAGAAGAAAGAAGGAGAGACTGTGAGTCTTTAGACTTAGTAGTACGGAGAGATACTCTTAAGATTCAATTTAGCTTTTGATTTGTATTTGGTTAAAGAAGTTTAATTCCTAGTTTTAGAAATCTTACCTCAAGAAATGGAAATGGCCCTTCTAATCCTCTGTCTGGCGTGATGCTGTGTTCAGAGTGGGCAATGAGTAAATAATCATTAAAGTCATTTTTTCATGACAGGGAATTGACCTATTGTTGGTTTTAGGAATATTGTAGACCTAGTTAACTATATGCTCTTAACCCTGCTATAGTAGTTTTGAGTAGTGCTCATATGTGACATAATTTTTATTCATATGTATATTACATAATTTTCACGGCTTTCCTTTTTCGGTAGGTGGAGCCTTACAAAGTTAACCTCTCACCAGATTTAGAGCATCAGCTGCAAAACGTCATTCAGGAGCTAAATCTTGAGATCGTGCCCCCAGTAAGCATACAGTTATTTAATACACTTTTGTATTGAACATCTCTAGTCAGACAACTAACTGGTATTGCCTTTTTTGTTTTTCTTGTTTTTTAATAGCCTGAGGATCCTTTTCTGCCTGTTGTACTTAACCTTGGCAAATTGGCTCACTTTGAGCCATCTCAGCGACAAAACCAAATTGGTGTGGTTCCTTGGTCACCTCCACAATCCAACTGGAATCCTTGGACTAGTAGCAACATTGATGAGGGGCCCCTGGCTTATGTGAGTGCAACATTGTTTTTGAGCTCAGACTCTTATCTAAGCTTTTAAATACATTTCATTAAGATATCCAGATTATAAAAACTTTTCAATTTAAATATAAGTTATGTACTTTTGTTTGATTGTTGCGTTCCCATTTTACAGGCTACTCCAGAACAAATTAGCATGGACCTCAAGAATGAGTTAATGTACCAGCTGGAACAGGATCATGATTTGCAAGCAGTAAGTCATTGAAGTTTTTAGACATATGGTACCCAGAGCTTCAGAACTTTATAGGTAGAGTAAAAAAAAACAGTGGATGATACATTTTGCCCTTCTAGGAATATAGATCAAAGGTATTTATGAAACCAGTAATTGTAGTTACCTCTGAGGATAATGTTTTGAGTTAAGGGCCTGGGGTTGTTTGTTGTTTTTTGTTTTAAATGTTTGTTTATTTTTGAGAGAGAGACCACGTGTGAGCAGGGGAGGGTCAAGAGAGAGGGGGAGACACAGAAAACCGAAGCGGGCTCCAGGCTCTGAGCTGTCAGCACAGAGCCTGAGAAGCAAGATCATGCATGACAGCCAAAGTCTGACATTTAACTGACTGAGCCACCCAGGCACCCCAAGAGCCTGGGATTCTTATGTAAATGAAGACATTAGGCTAATCCCCCCCCCCCCTTTTTTTTGGCATTTTTAACTATTTCCTGAGTAAAAACAACATTAACACGTTACAAGAAAGGGAATGTGTATTGAATGTTCAGGGAGAAAGGAGGAAAATAAGGGTGTGGACAAGGCCACAGATAGATTCTTCAGAAACTTAGTGAAAAGAGATAGTTCTGTTAATGATATAAATATGTATATTGTTTTATGGAAAAAAAGTGTTTTTTTAAATTTATTTTGTTTAGAGAGAGTGCACAAGTGGGGAAGAGGGGACAAGGGAGAAAGAGAGAAACTTAAACAGGCTCTGCTCAGCTTGGCGCCTGAAGTGGAGCTCAATACCATGACCTGAGGCCAGAATCAAGAGTCGGACACTCAACCGACTGAGCACCCAGGCGCGCCCCCCCCCCCCCCAAAATGTATTTTGAGTATGGAGCTAGTGAAAAGGAGTGTTTTTATAGAGATGGGAAATTTTTTTAGGATTAAGACAGTTGCTTTTAATGTATATGTTGGTAGAAATTTGATATGTAACTTTTATAAAACAGATCTTACAGGAGAGAGAGTTGCTGCCTGTGAAGAAATTTGAAAGTGAAATCCTGGAAGCAATTAGTCAAAATTCAGTTATCATTATCCGAGGCGCTACTGGATGTGGTAAAACTACACAGGTTCCACAGTTTATTCTAGATGACTTCATCCAGAATGACCGAGCAGCAGAGTGTAATATTGTAGTAACTCAGGTAAGTAGTAAGCCAACTTAGAAGGTATGTGTCTGGTGTTGATCAAGTTTGAGAGTAGGAAAAACGTAGCGGCCAGGCTATTTCTAATTCTTTGATTAACTCCCCTTTGTAGCCACATAAGGTACTGAAATTGGTAGAACATTAGACCCTTTAAAAATTAAAAAAAAAAAAAAAAAAATAGGCATTTAAGTCTTGTTCTAATTTCTTACACTGATGGGCTGAACTGAGCCATGTGAGTGATTCTTTTTGTCCTGGCTAGGGGGAATCTTTTGGCCTAGAATCAGACAGGACTAAGAGTACTTTCTCCTTAAGTTCACGTGCAAATCTTGGTCCTCTCCATCTTACCACCTTAATACTGAGAGCAAGAGTAGGCAAGCTAATAGAACAGGTAATGGTTGACTCTAATGGAATGGTTACTCTCTGCCAGGTTCTGTTTTAAACAGTTGGTATTTTTTTTAACTCCTTTAAAGTTTATTATGACTGTAAGATGTACCTATTATTTTGTTTAATATTTCTCCTTCAGTAAATTAAGGTACAAAAAGATACTAAATAAATTGCTCAAGTTATTTTTTTTTTTTAATTTTTTTTTTTAACATTTATTTATTTTTGAGACAGAGACAGAGCATGAACGGGGGGGGGGGGGGGGGGGGGGGGGCAGAGAGAGAGGGAGACACAGAATCCGAAACAGGCTCCAGGCTCTGAGCTGTCAGCACAGAGCCTGACGCGGGGCTCGAACTCAGGGACCGCGAGATCATGACCTGAGCCGAAGTCGGCCGCTTAACCTACTGAGCCACCCAGGCGCCCCTGCTCAAGTTATTAACACAGGATATGGTGGAATCAGGATTCAAAACCAACCGACTTGCCTCCAGCATTCTTCCCTTTAACTACGACATTGTATTACCTTATTAGCAATAGGGAAGAGCTGATTAGCTCTTCCAAATCTTCTCCGGTTAAAGCAGTTCTCATCAGCTCTAACCCAGTACTTCTGGCACTTAGAAGGAGAGCATTACAATAAACTAGATACCACCTCTCAGGCTGGCTCAGACCTTGACTTAGGGATTCATAACCTGGGACACACAGTTGATATTTGGGAAGGAGTTGTGAACCTTGAAATAGCAAAACATGTTTGTGCCTGTGCGTTTATGTGTGTATGTACAAATCATATTTTTAAAAAATTTCTGAAATTGAGGTATATCTTTTAATTGGTTTCTGTGTTTGATATGACAGTTGGGTTTTTTTAGCCTAAAAAAGAATCACTGAAGGAATGAATGTTGCATTAAAAATCAATGCTGTCTTAGGCTTAAGAGATATGGTAGGTCTGCATTTTTTCTAGGAAAGGATCTTTAGCTTTCTTCTTTTTCTCAAAATGTTCTTTGATTACCCCTCCCACTCCCAACACTGGCTGTGAATCCTTTGCCTTACAGTGAAAGTTCTAACCCCAAGTACTGTGATCAATAAAATATCCTTGCTCTTAATGTTTACCTATCTTGTAGGAGGTGTATTGTTAGGAGTCTTAAGCTATCCTCTGCCCACCCTCCTTACTACCACTCTCCACTTTTAATCTCAAAAATAGTCATCTAGGAAGAAATGCAGAATTCAGCAGATGAGCTGAAAACCTGTGTTCTCACTCAGAAAGTGGTTCACGTCATGAGTAGAATAAAACCGCTTCTTAAGTAGGAAGGTGTGTTCACACTAGCCATCCAATAAATGTCAAAGCCAAGTTGATCCAGCCAAAAATGGCTTTATGTGTTCTAGACAAATTGGCTTTTGTGTTACAGTCTTCATCTTCGTATAACTTGCTTACTAGCATGTGTCCCTTCCCAAATAATTTGGACATTTCCAATGGCTTGATCTATAAAATGCACAGGTTTCCATAGATTATAACAAATGTAAGCAGTGAGCTACAGGATGGAAGGGTATGTCAAATGTTTTACTTCTTTGCATATGAAAACAGCTTTCATTTCTCAATTAGTCCTCTTGTTTTCCTTGATAAGGTGATAGAATCATGAAGTTGAAAGATACTTCAGAGAATTATTTCATCTTTGGATGGAATGTTCATAACAGGTGGTCACTTAACTTATGCTTTAAATTTTACATCAGTTGGGAATGTAGCTTGTGTTCTAATTTTGAACAAGTGACTCTGAACTGTTACATTGAATCTTTTTGTCCTAGTGCTTGTCCCAAAATCAGTCTCTGATGCCTTTTTCCTGTAATAAGTCTTTTTTTTTTTAACGTTTATTTATTTTTGAGACAGAGAGAGACAGAGCATGAATGGGGGAGGGTCAGAGAGGGAGGGAGACATAGAATCTGAAACAGGCTCCAGGCTCTAGCGGTCAGCACAGAGCTGACGCGGGGCTCGAACTCACGGACTGCGAGATCATGACCTGAGCCGAAGTTGGACGCCTAACCGAGTAAGCCACCCAGGCGCCCCTGTAATAAGTCTTTAAAAGCTTAAAAATTTGTATGATGTCCTAATATGTTTCCTTTGTTTTAATAAACTTTTATGCACTTTAGCATATTCTTAGGAAAAATTCCATCAAATCATTTATGAATAAAATCTTTCTTTCTTCAATATGTATTTTAAATGGATTTTTTTGTTTTAAAGTGAAGACTGTTGAGGAAACTGGAAGCTGAGAGGTCAGAGAAGGATACAAAAATTAAGGGAAGAAGATTACAGGGTCATTTGTCTTTCTGCTGTTTTGATGAATAGTCCTCTTGATACTGGTGATTTCTGTGCATATTCAAGAAAATGTGGCCCATAGTGCTTCTGAAGATGGTTGTTTTAGCACCTCTTATGTTAATTTGTAACCTTTTTCATTCATGGCTTTCTTGAGTCTCTTAAAACAGTTGTGTTTGGGGGCCATAGAGTTAAGAACTACAATAGGTACTGATTAAGGAATATGCCATCTCCTGTCTGTAGTCATTTTAGAAGGCTGGAAACTACAAAGATGATAGACCTGAAAGTGGCACCAGGGAGATAAAAATCAACCCTCAAGTATCCAGTAACCTATGAATATACCTCCAAAGAGTCAAATATCCTAATAGATTTGAAGTTCTTCTAAAGTCACCTAGTTAGTAGAAATGTTGAGAACTTCAGAAGAGACAAAAATAGAGCAAGGAGATAATAGCAGTGTCCGGAATTTACCTGTTTGTAGAATGCAGCAAACTTCTTGAAAGGTCCCAGAAAACATTGTATTTTGTGCTTACTAGTGGAATATCATTTTCACATTTCCTGATATAAGTATATAGCAGAACTCTTCTCTTGAAGGATAAATACAGAGCTCAGTTCTTCATGTGATGCTTGTTCACAGTTAGTGAGGTGCAGAGTACAGGTCAGTAGTGGTCAGTAAAAACTAGCATAGGTCAGCAAATCAAGGCACATAAAGCAGAGTATAAGCTCAGGAAAATTCAACACCATGTGTTCAAGAAGGCATCTTTTAATACCTATGTGGACAGGATAAATATGAACTAGGTAATTGCATACTTACCTATATTGGTTATTAGCCCCATTACCTAAGAGACTCTTAAATTAAGGATAGAAAAATCATAAATCATTTTTTTGTATTCAAAGGATATTGATAATTTTAGTGAAGTCATTGAATTTTTGTTACGGATTTTTTTCTTTTTAAGATTGTTATTCTCTGATTTCTTAAATAGTACTGTCATAACCTGGGATAACATACTGATATTTAAACATGAAACTCAGAAAAAGTTTTCCCAAGCAAGGAACCTGTACTTTATAACCCTACCATCAAGAATTTTTTGACAAAATCAAATTCAAGTCAACTTCGAAGCATTCAGTCTTTATAAATCTGCATGTACCTCCATACCTATACCTCCAGGATATCATAATAGCCATAGTATCCAGCATGTAAATATTGCGTGCCTACAAGAATATGGAATACTTCAGAAGATTTTGTTTTCAGAAAAATTAAGGTCCAACGCTTAAAACATTAGCCTATGGCATTCCCCCTGGGTTTAGTATATTTATTGCTGGAAATAGTAATATACACTCCAGTTTTCCTCGCCGTGTAAGCCACGAACAGGCGTGATTTCATTCAGTTTTCTATCTCTAGCACTGTCTATGGCTCCTGATACAAATATTCAAAGACTACTTTTATGAGTTAATAAAATGATCAAATGAAAGATGGTCATAGTACATAAGGCAAACAAGGAGCGTATTTACCTTCTAAAAGCTATACAGCTCAGTTAAATAATTTTTTAAACATGTGCCCTCGCTTTGGTACGAAGTTACAGGAACCATCTCCCACTGTGTGCCTACCCCCTTCCTTGCTGGAAAATTACTCTGAATATCATTAAGCATTTAGCCCAGTGGTGGAGAAATTTTATTTTCTATAAAAACCTGAGGATTCCTTTATATACAGAATGAAAAACGGCTTTTTTAAGAGTCTTGCCACAGAGTTAAATGGTAATTGTTTTTGTTATGATTTATCGTAATAAATTTTGGAGTTTGCTGAAAAGCTCATTACTATTAATTGTTTGTGTTGATTGTTGAGCTGGCAGTGATCTGGCAGTGGGACAGATTTACTACACTAACTTAGTCACCCTAATAAGTATAACTGTAGTTTTTTTAGCTTTTGAATGAGTTTCTTTTTTTCTTGTCTCAGCCCAGGAGAATAAGTGCAGTCTCCGTGGCTGAGCGAGTTGCATATGAGAGAGGAGAGGAGCCTGGGAAAAGCTGTGGCTACAGTGTTCGGTTTGAGTCCGTCCTTCCCCGCCCTCATGCCAGCATAATGTTTTGTACTGTCGGTCAGTAATGGGTTTTATTTTGGCCTTTCACTGGGGGTTTATATTGTGTCATTTATGAAGAAAACTTGGTACGGTGCAGAGTGGCTAGAAATGAGAACTCAGGAGCCAGTCTTAGAATTCCAGTTTAAATAGAACTTCTGGCACTTTTTTCCAAAATGGAGAGCATGAAGTTACCCTCTTGTTGTAGCTTAGGTCAGTAGAGTTGCATCTTTTAATACTCTTTTCATTAAACAAATATGTTTCAGAGTACACTGTTAACCTTTTTAGTAACTTAAGTATTCAGGTTGCTGTGTCATTCTTAAAATGATGGTGGGGTTATATTAACTAAAGCATAGTGATTGTCTAGAAGTTTGTTTTTTTTCACTTTTTATACTTCCCTACTGTAATCAACATAGAAACTTAACTCCAGGTGTTGCTCTCATTTCCTTTTCCAGGTGTGCTCCTAAGAAAATTAGAAGCAGGCATTCGAGGAATCAGTCATGTAATTGTAGATGAAATACACGAAAGAGACATAAATGTGAGTAATTTGAGGGTTAAAGTACTAATGCTAGGATTCTGAATTTAAAAAATTAAAAAAGTAGAATGTCTTTCCCTTTCCCCACTTTACATCTTCTATCAAA
Organism: Panthera onca; assembly: GCF_046562875.1. NCBI lineage: Eukaryota > Metazoa > Chordata > Mammalia > Carnivora > Felidae > Panthera > Panthera onca. Next base: position 28,054,746 of record NC_138355.1, on the reverse strand, counting down.
ATCAGAAACTTCAGTCACTAATACAGTAGACAACTGTTTTTAGCACAGGCAGTAAACCTTTTTTTCTTGGTTAAATGCACTGAATTCTGAAAGTAAAGTTCTCTTGTTAAGTGTCATTGCAGTGATTAGTAAGAGCTAGCATAATTCAGCAACTGAACTATTTATGACTGAATCACTGATAGAATTTTAATCAATTTTTCTTTGAACTGGAGGTTTATCTATGGTAAATGTTATTTTTAAATTTTATGGAATTAGTAATGTCTTTTTGGATGTGTGCAGCTCTGATCTTTTCAGATGTTAATGATAATCATGCTCTAATTAGGAGGAAACTAGAATTTATTTCACACCCTTCCCTTTTTTGGTCTTCGGCAAAAATTGTATACAATTACTATATAATTGTATGATTTGAAGATTGATACCATAAAGCAACAATTTGTTTTTATGCCACTGTTTTCCATATCCAGAGGTGTCATTGAATAGACAATATGTCATTCAAACTGTTAGCAAGCCACTGTTGCTCAAAACATTCATTGGCCTTTTCTTCAGACAGGACTCTTACAGCTGTTGTTGCTAGCCATCTTTATTTTGAGAAAACTTTGACCTTTATGGTTGAGCTAAAATGACTAAGAAAGTTTGGTTTATCAGATAACTTTTAAAATCTGAAATTTAACTTTCCAGTAGGATAAAATTTTTGTGTTTTTTGTCATTCAGAATCTCTTGAAAACTGTAGTTCTTTTTCTAATGAACTTAATCAAAATGAAATGTTTCAAAACTGTCTTAACCAGCATGGGTACAATCCAGTGTTTTTAGTTTATTCCAAATCCTACTGGAAACATCATGGATCATCATTGCTATTTTCCTAAAAAAGATAAAATAAAAAAAAAAGTTTGGTCAACTTTCCTTCAAAGACTGTCAGGTCAATATGAAGGTACCATTCAATGAAAAAATGAAAAAGTACCTTTGCAGAAACTATATTCTCTTTCAGATGAACCTTATCCTGAATTATCCAACTTACAGATGAATTATTCTAAATAATAGAGGAATAGGAAAATTCAGCAGTGCTGCTGGATTAAAAGGTTAATTACCTGAGTCATTTGTATTTTGTATATTAAAAACAAACAGCTAGAAAACAAAAGATAACATTGCTGTAGTCAGAATGTCAAGTACTTAAAGAATAAATCAATCATATAGATGTCTATTCTTCCCAAGTTGATGCGGTTTGAATGCAGTTCTCATCAAATTCTCATCAGTGTTTTTCATAGAATTTAACAGGCTGATTATGAATATTTACAGGGAAAATTTATGGCCCAAAATAGCCAGGATTTCTGAAGAAGAGTAGAAAGGATAGTCTTGGCTTTCCAGATATCAGCACTTAACTTGGAAGTTCTAGCAATTGAGATAGTATAGTCCCTGGGTTGACCATTTGACCACTGAATTATTCAGAGTGTAGAAACAGATGGTGTGTTGAATGCACCTTTGGTAAAAGAGTGATGATGCGTTGGGTCACTGGGAAAGGGGAATAGGTTCTACAGCAAACAGAGCTGGAAACAGATGGTCATCCATAAGGAAATAGGTGCAGTTGGATCCTTGCCTCCTATCTAAATACAAAAATCAGTTTCCAGATAGATTAAGGATAAATGCCAAAGCAATTTAAAAACTCTTTAAGTAAAAAATATAAGTAAACATCTAGATAGCACTGACCAATAGAAGTATATATATGTCTGTAGGGTACCTGCATAGATGAGAGAGGAAAGGTATATGAAAAGGAATAAAAATTCAGGATCGTTTTCTGTAGTTGAGGGAGGCAGAAAGTGACGAGCAAGAGGGCTTTGCAGCCAGAGAAGAGTTTACAGCTACAGGGCTGTAGCTTTTGTGTTATTTGGTAGGTAGATGGATACGGTACCTTATTAAGTAATAACTATTTTGGCTATTATTTTGTTTGAATGAACCAAATACAACCTTTGTAACATTGTAAAACATATTAGCTTTGCAGGTGGTTGGATAACTGAGTTTGGGCTCTTGGCTTTCCCATTTTCTGTAGCTAAAGTTTGTTTGCCTACAAATAGAAATTGCACTGAAAATTTTGATGAATTCTTTGCGGTCGTTTTTTTTTTTTTCCTCTTCCCTTCTCCTGTCCAAATAGTACTCATTTCTAACCCCACAGCTATTAGTCTAAAAACTGTTGTTAAAAATTCTACTGAATTTCACAGTGGCCCTCTATGTTACACTTTTGGAAGCTACCAAAGAACCTGAATTTCACTGATGTCTGCATAACAAGCAATCTCTTAGGTGTCTCTCATTAGAATGAACTTACACGATTGTATTTTCATTTGTGTTTTAATAGACTGACTTCCTTTTGGTAGTGTTGCGTGATGTGGTTCAGGCTTATCCTGAAGTTCGCATTGTTCTCATGTCTGCTACTATTGACACCAGTATGTTCTGTGAATATTTCTTCAATTGCCCCATCATTGAAGTTTACGGAAGGACTTATCCAGTTCAAGGTAAATAGTTTGGAGGTGGGGTGGGAAGGTAAACTTCTTTTATGCATTAGTGTTTGGATTTTCTTAATCTTGGAGATTGGAATAATAGTTCTAAAGACATTTAAAATACAGGCTAATGTAGAATATCAAATGAATCATGGCATTCTTGGGCCTTTAGTAAAGCTATGGCAAGTGTAATCTGAGGAGCAAGAACAAGTTTCATTCATTTCTTGAGGAGTTGGCAAGTCCAGTAAATTTCCTGACTCTTCCTTATAGCCGAAGATAGCTTTCAGAATTATATACAGTCAGGTGTAAATCAGTATAGCCTATAGATGTTTATGGGAGATAACAGTATAAGCAGCCAGAGTCAAATTAACAAGAGAATCTTTCTTAGAGCCAGAGCAGGCATATTTTAAAATGACATTAAGGTGTGTGTTTCAAGATCAAGTATTTCTGATGGTTAGGACCTCCTTTTTCAGAAGATTTTATTATTACCGTTTTTTAGGACAGCCATCTAATAGCTTGGTTAGAAAAATAAATTCTAGCACAGTCAAATTCAGGGCATGAAAATCTAAAAATTTTGCTATGTGGGTATGAAATGATAAATGGCTATTTAGCATGCTATTTTTTTTTTTTGAAATTCCAAAGTAAGAGTAGGTCTAAAATAAAAGCCAGGGCAGTTGTATCTTGTGAGGGTAAGGGCGACAATTCTAAAACTGCTTTACATGTATATTAAGATTGAAAAAACAATTAAGTGGATGGCAGATGGGGGAGTCAGGTTTACTGTTGGAGTTTAGAGGGTACAGGTAAGTAGGAGGGAAGCTTTGAATAAACTGGGTGGTATTGGATTACAGTTAGAGACAATCAGTAAGATGTCATGTTCAGATACAAGTGAATAGATAAAGAAATCATTACAGATATGTATGGATACACAGATGAGTATACATGCATTTATTTCCTAGCTCTGTTGACCACAGTGGTGGAGACTGAGGGACACAGGAGCTAACCGGAAAGAGCTGGAATAATTTGACCAAAAAGAAAGGAACATAGTACAGAATTATAACCCTAAGGATAAAATAAATGCCCATGAATCTGTATGGTGGTTGAATAAATAAATGGGTAACAAAGGCAGATCTCATATGGAATAATTCCCAAAAAATTATGTACTCTCCTCCTTACCTCAAAAACATGACTTACTTCCCTGTCCCTTGAGTGTATTGTGCTTAATGACTTGCTTCCACAGAGTAGAGTGTAGAAAGGGAGAAACAAAAGTAACTTCACAGTAATTTGGAGTATACTTGTATATTCTTGTATATATACTGTTTGTAGTAACTTGGAGTAACTTAACAAACAGTACCTCAGGTGAACAAGTTTAACATCGTCAGTGATGAGTCATGTAGGTTGTGTGTACCCTTGGTATAATGTGATGATTTGCACTTGGGACTCTTAGCATATAGAGGGGAAGTGTTCATAGATTATGAGACATTTCTTGACCCAGCAGAGAACCTCAGGGATATAATTGGTCAGCAGATACTCCAACTTTGCTGATGTCCCTCTTTAGAGTAATAACCAAAGGGAGACCATTTTATATGTACGTCCTGATAGAGGAAGGATGGACTACAGTATATTACTGTATAGACCTCTCTTTCCATATCTAACTGCTGTACCATGGGAGTGTACAACACAGTGCGTGTGCCCTGCAGCCATACCACAAATGTTTGATTATTGTATATAGAGGATACCCTGTCTGGCTTAGTGGGAACATGAATGAGAGACACTTCACCCACCTGCAAGGCCCAAGCCTTAGTCCAAACACGAAGTTTGGAAAAAGAGGTTATTAACACTGGAATTTCTTGCCAATTGTGAAGAATCAGATTGAAGGTATTAAGGTAATTTTGAGTTATGAATTAGAAAATGAGTTTTGAAGACTGTTCCATTCTGAAAGTTGACTGTATTTACCTGACTGGATTGTCCTGGCAGAATATTTTTTGGAAGACTGTATTCAGATGACCCACTTTGTTCCTCCACCAAAGGACAAGAAAAAGAAGGAGAAGGATGATGATGGTTTTGAGGATGATGATGTAAGTGAATCTCATGGAGAATTTTCATTAGGGACAGGTGGTTAATGCAGTGAACGGAATGATTAAAGTAAAAAGTTGCAATGAGTTACCATTAAAGAAAACCTTTTTAAAAGCTATCATGTTTTTTAATTAATTGATGTATTTCACTCTAAAGAATTCCATGTAGTGACAAGCTCTTTTCATACCACAAGTTAAATCATCTCTGGAGAAGGAGGAGGAAATAGTAAGATGTTTAAAGGCCACATGTGTTTAGAAATAACTCCATTTTTAAAAAAAAAAAAAAAAAAAAAAAAAAAAAAAAAAACTAGAGTGGGAGAGAGCCAAAGCATAAGAGACTGTTAAAAACTGAGAACAAACTGAGGGTTGATGGGGGGTGGGAGGGAGGGCAGGGAGGGCAGGGTGGGTGATGGGTATTGAGGAGGGCACCTTTTGGGATGAGCACTGGGTGTTGTATGGAAACCAATTTGACAGTAAATTTCATATATTAAAAAATAAAAAAAAATAAATAAAAAAAATAAAAAAAAATAAAAAAGAAATAACTCCATTTTATAAGAGTTTGCTATTATATTTCCTATGGGCCAGAGTACCTGGGAAGCTGGTAGAGAGGCAGTCTTGTGCCCGACCCCAGCTCTACTAAATCAGAAGTTACATTTTAACAAAGTCTCCATGTGATCTATATATACAATAAAGTTTTCAAAGCAGCAGCTATCCTCCTAGATTAGAGAGATTGTATGGTGATGACATTATCAGATGGAGAGTATTAAATCAGGGAGTCAGGAGGGATTTCCTAAGAAGAAACAAGAAAGAAAACCGACATTTATTTTGAGAGCTCAATCAGTGGTAATATAAAAATTCATCTTGTATCTGGAAATTTGAACAGAATAAATACTAAAAGACAGTTTAGCAGTGCAGAATTCAATAATAATCTGGGATATTTTTAATCAGAAGACTTAATATAAATGAACAACAAATTAGTTTATCGGGGGAAAAAAAGACCAGTTGTAACAATTCTGTTTCTCATTACTAAAGGTTTGGTTTATCACTGATTCTCAGGCAGACTTTATAGAAAATTCAGACACTTTTTATTTTTTTATTTTGAGAGAGAGTGGAGGGGCGGTGGAGAGAGAGAATCCCAAGCAGGCTCCATGCTGTCAGGGCAGAGCACCACACAGGGCTTAAACCCCTGAACCATGAGATCATGACCTGAGCTGAAATCAAGAGGCAGATGCTTAATCGACTGAGCCACACAAGTGGCCCAGACACATTATAATAGAAATAGATGATCAAGTGAGCTGCCAGGAGGACATTTATTTAAAAATTAAAGGACTTCATATTTGGTATGAGATGAGCCTGGGAATTCTACAGGGAGATATTGTGTATAAGTAAAATAATTGTATGGTAATTGATACATAGGATCATAGAACTTAATTAGTAAGGAAAATATTTTTGAGAAGTCAACAGAGTATAGTCCTAAGAGAGATAAATACATTTGGTAGATGGAGCCATTCAGAGTTGCAGAACCGAATTTAAGAGATTGTGCTTGGATTTTGGCATTGCCAATGTATTTCCCATACATAGGTCGTGAGAAAAATTTGGTATCTCAACATGTAGCAGGTTCTACATTTTTAGAGCTTAAATTTCTATATGCAGATCTGATTAATCAGCTAGAATTAATAAGGACATTAGGTGTTATTTGAATGTGAAGAACACATACAAGAGACACCTCATGAGCTGTAGTAATTGAGACCATTCAGAATATGTCTCCTAATTTTTGCAGGCAAATTGCAACCTTATCTGTGGTGATGAGTATGGTCCAGAAACCAGGATGAGCATGGCGCAGTTGAATGAAAAGGAAACCCCTTTTGAACTCATCGAGGCTCTACTCAAGTACATTGAGACCCTCAATGTTCCCGGAGCAGTGTTGGTGTTTCTGCCTGGCTGGAATTTGATTTATACTATGCAGAAGCATTTGGAGATGAATCCTCATTTTGGTGGGTGTTCTTTGAATTCTTCGAATTCTCACCCAATATTTGACAGTGAAAGTTAATAGTTTTGCTTGTTCCCTAGCCAGTGTGAAAACAAAACGTAGTATTGTGTCAGTATTTGAATAAAAGTATGCATTACGTAGAGCAGTTTTAAAATACGCTATTATTTTTAAACTTTAACTTTTCCTTATTCTTATAGGAAGCCATAGGTATCAGATTCTACCTCTGCATTCTCAGATTCCTCGAGAGGAACAGCGCAAAGTATTTGATCCTGTACCAAGTGGAGTGACCAAGGTAAAAAAACAAGCATTTACACTTATGGGTTGGGAAGTTCCATAGATTCTAAGCAGATGTTATAGGCCTTCAAAGAGCTACCCCTAAAAAATTGTAATCCAGCTAAATTGAGGAGGGAAAGAAAGGGTCTTCTCATTGTGAGTTAAGTTTTTCATAAGTCAGGCTGCAGGTGGATGGTTTTTTTAAGGCTCCTGTAATTCTCTTGTCATTTGTTACATAAACAAATCCGTTCTTTTAAGTGCATAGTAGAATATTTTCTGAAGTATAATTTTTCTTAATATTTCATCACAGGTTATTTTGTCCACAAATATTGCGGAGACTAGCATTACCATAAATGATGTTGTTTATGTCATTGACTCCTGCAAGTAAGTTTCCAAGGCACCTATTTGCGTAGAGTAAATCTGAAGAATGTTCCATGTAGTATCTAGTATCGGAATCAAAAACACCTTTTTTTTTTTAATTGAAGTTTTGTGTTCTTGTACTGTCAGAATTGCTGTGCACTATACATACTGTGATACAGGCTAATTAGTAATTCTTGGTGTTGATTTGTCATAAGTGTTACAGTAGAAAGTGAAAAGCTTAACACTAACTTCTGAGCTTCCCACTGCTCTTGTCTGCTGATGTTTGCTCATTTCTCATTGGGTGTTTCCGTTGACCACTGCCACACAGTAGCAGGCTGGTTAGTGTATAAAGATGACCAGTATTTATCTCATGATAAGATATCCTACCTTTGAATCATTCACTTAAGAATTAAAAAGCTTCAAAAAAATTTTAAAAACTTCATATTTGGTACATGATGATCCTGAGAAATACACAGGGATGCGTTGTGTACAGATAAGTACACAAGACCCCCAGAGAGAAGAAAAAGTCAAAACTTTGTTATGTCTGGCCCATGTCTTCTCCACATAGTCCCACAGCCTGTCCCAGCAGTCGAGAAAGATCTGCCAGTGCCCGTTTTAGGGACTGGTGCAGAGCACGCAGCCCTCTGGGCCACTTCCAATCTCTTGGTGCCAGCTGCCTATGTGGATCGTTGAAGGAATCTGAGGTTGCTTAGGGGTTCAGAAAGACCATGCAGGCACCTGTTGGTGAGGTCGTCAGAAGTGCCACGTATTCTGGTTCAGCACATAACTTTTAGGTCATAGGTAGCCTGGAAGTTAAACTAAACATTGGAATAGAGTTGGTTTGAATCATTATCGTTTACTTACAAGTATGTACTAGATTCTGTTTGTATGCTTTACAGAGTTCATTAATTCACTTAATGTTTATAAGTAAAGATCCTGTGAGGTCAGTAAGAGTATTATAGTCATTTTCAAATGAGGAAAATGAGGCACAAAAAGATGAGTATTAGTAACTTGGCCAAGATGTCAAGCACATGTGGCACATATGTGTTATTTTTCCCTCTTAGAAGTTTGACAGATCAGAAGATGCCATCAGGTTCTTACTGGTGCTTTTCACAGATAGTTGGCATAGTTCACTGGAAAGCATCCACCCCTCAGTGGACATAACAATAGTTATGTGCTGGTCGTGCATAAGAGTCTTAGAATTAATCGCTGTTTCCTATTTAGGCAGAAAGTGAAGCTGTTCACTGCTCACAATAATATGACCAACTATGCTACAGTGTGGGCGTCCAAAACAAACCTTGAGCAGCGGAAAGGACGAGCTGGCCGCGTACGGCCTGGATTCTGCTTTCACCTGTGTAGCCGAGCTCGTTTTGAGAGGTGAGACCAATTTTTTTTTTTCTTTTTAATTTTTTAATGTTTATTTATTTTTGACACAGAGTATGTGAGCAGGGGAGGGTCAGAGAGGGAGGGGGGAGACACAGAATCCGAAGCAAGCTTCAGGCTCTGAACTGTCAGCACAGAGCCTGACATGGGGCTCGAACTCACTAACCTTGAGATCATGACCTGAGACGAAGTCAGATGCTTAACCCGACTGGGCCACCCAGGCGCTCCAAGAGACCAATTCTTGAATAAAGATTAAGGATTTTTTTTACCCCTTCATTCATCCCCTCCCCCCACCCTGCTATGAACCTAATGAACTCAGAGTACATACCCACCCTGCTATGAACCTAATGAACTCAGAGTACATAAATGCCTTCAGTTATGTATATTGGAGGATAGTTGTCTTTCATAACAAGGTTGTGGCAAGAATAAAATTGTCATTGATGGCATGTTTGATAGTGGTTACCTGATTACTACTAATCTTTTAAAGGGAGGCTGTATGGACATTATTTGGCAAGAGTGGGAGGGGCAGAGGGAGAGGGAGGGTGAGAATTCTAAGCAGGCTCCATACTCAGCATGGAGCCCAACATGAGGCTGGATCTCGTGACTGAGATCATGACCTGAACTGAAATCAGGAGTTAATAGATGCTTAACCGACTGAGCCAGCCAGGTGCCCATTTGTTTTTGAGTATAGTTGACATCTGATGTTAGGTTAGTTTCAGGTGTACAACACAGCGATTCAATAGCTCTGTATATTATACTGTGCTCTCCACAAGTGTAGCTACTGTCTGTCCCCATACAACACTGTCACAATACCATCGACTATATTCTCTGTGCTCTACCTCGGACCCTTGTGGCTTATTTATCCCATAACTGGAAGACTGTATCTCCCACTCTCTTTCACCCATTTTGCCTGTTCCTCCCCTTGTACCCTCCTCTGCCCCTCCACTCTGTCGAGCTAGTATTTTAACCATGTTTGTCAGCAGACAGGACCTGAAGAAGTCCTAGGTGTGATAATGACATTAAGGATTCAGGATAATTTTTCATTATTCTTCACTCAGATGAAAATAACATCAAGATATAAGTATAAAGTTACAAGTCACTGCTCAGTTAAGAGGGTCTTGTCCAGAGAGTCTTTTTGTAGTAAATATAAAACATGCTTTGGTAACTGTAAAAGCATGAGGGAAGGAGAGCTCTATAAATCTGATGATCTCTCTGCAAAGCATGAGGAAGGAGAACTCTATAAACCTGACTATCTCTCTGCAAAGATTTTATTAAACAAACATGTATATACAAGGGAAGATGGTTATTTTATGCTTTTTTTCTCTCAGACTGGAAACTCACATGACACCTGAGATGTTCCGAACACCATTGCATGAAATTGCTTTGAGCATAAAACTTCTGCGTCTGGGAGGAATTGGCCAATTTCTGGCCAAGGCAATTGAACCTCCGCCTTTGGATGCTGTGATCGAAGCAGAGCACACTCTTAGAGGTACCTGCAAATATAGACCTACCTAATACATGTAAATTATGCCATTTGTCTTGTCCTGCAACTAACATGTAACAAATGAATCAAGATACAGTCAGCAGGGCTGTGAGAAGACTTCCGATGTTGCCATATGTATTTAGTGTGGTCAGTTTTATAAAATGAGCAACATGAAGTAAGAAGGAAGTAACAGGAGTCTTTCTTAACCAATATTTAACGATCAGAACATGAGTTAGTCACAATACAATATTTTATGTAGCTCTCTTATTTTACGTAGATCTATTTGTGTTTTATAATCACATCATAAAAGTGGTAAAGTTTCGGAGAAAAAATAAGGGCATTGGAGCCAGGGGAATCTGGTTTTGAATTTTGAATATAGTACTCATCTGTTAATATGAACTTTAGACTTTAGATTCCATCTCTCTAAAAATTCGGTAGATGGTATTAGACTTGTTAGGACATGTGTATTTAATGCTGTTACTATCATTTTGACTGCATGTATAGAGTTCTCATGGACTGTATTCCACTTCACAACCTACAGCAGCCTAATTCTAGTACCCTCTTCTTATCAGGTACTCCCAAATTTGGTTTTGTTCTATTTTTGAGTGAGGAGAATTGCTGGCTGTGGGCATGGTGCTCGCGGTTGGCTTGACAGATACTGAAAACTAACCTTAACCTGTAAGGAAATGTTTCACCTTTGCCTCGGTTAAAGGGGCATTCATTACTGCGTCTGCTCATAAACAAATCTCTCCCCACAGAGCTTGATGCATTAGATGCCAATGATGAATTGACTCCTCTGGGACGAATCCTGGCTAAGCTCCCCATTGAGCCTCGTTTTGGCAAAATGATGATAATGGGATGTATTTTCTAGTAAGTGCTTTGTCTTATTGCTGATACTTAAGTGGCAGAACAATGTCAGAATCTTATTCCCTTCCCCATAAAAAACAGAAGACAAAACTAACTTCTGAAGTATAGAAGTGGCCTACTGTAGATACTGAGGAAAGTATGAAGTGCGGAGAATGAATCGTTTCAGTAGATGGACACCTGGGCCCAACTTGTTGGGGGAAAGAGTTTCTCACAAGAGAAGTGCAGTTACTCTCAGGGGCTTAAGTAGTTGTTTTTGAAAGAGAAATAGATGGAGAGATTTGAAAAGATGGGAGAAGAGAGAATAAGGAAAGAAAAAATGTAATACTTGGTCATAATTTATGATTAATATGCATCCATTAATCTCAGAGCTCCTTATTTATTTTTTCCCTTTCTGCTTCTGGAGAGAGCAGCTGTAGAAGTTCTTTGTTAAACCAACTCACTGCAAATAAAGCAGTATCATGGCCAAGAAAGGCTCTGACCCACAGTGACAGTACTGCTCGTGAACTGCTAGAACCAGACTGCGATCTGACTGTATTTCCTGTCTCTTTCAGTGTGGGAGATGCCGTCTGTACCATCTCTGCTGCCACCTGCTTTCCGGAGCCGTTCATTAGTGAAGGAAAGCGACTGGGTTATGTTCATCGAAATTTTGCCGGAAACAGATTTTCTGATCATGTGGCTCTTTTATCAGTATTCCAAGCTTGGGATGATGCTAGGTATGGGTTTGAAAGAGAAGAGTTGTAAGATGTGAGAACCGTCTCCAGCTTCTAATGTGATACTGGGCTTTGAGAATGACTCTTTGTCTATTTCAGAATGGGTGGAGAAGAAGCAGAGATACGTTTTTGTGAGCACAAAAGACTCAATATGGCTACACTAAGAATGACTTGGGAAGCCAAAGTTCAGCTCAAAGAGATTCTGATTAATTCTGGATTTCCAGAAGGTAATGACTCACATTCTTGAAACCTCCCTGAAGGATGTTTATGTAGCGTGCACACGTTGACAGTGCAGTATATTTTAGCTTCACTTTAGACCCTGTGCTTTTTCTGTGTTCCTAGCTATTTCTTAGTTATTGGAACCATAGTGATAATCCATTTTTCACCTTTATTCAGCCTTTTAAAAAAGGAAACAGAAGGTTGTGATGCTCAAATTGTAACACACTACAAAGATGATTAATAGGTGTTTTAAAAACTGTACTACTTTTTAGAGACTTTTTAAAGTCTCTTTTATCTTAAGAAGGGGCATAGCTTTTAGCAGTTTTAGAATGAGCGGTTTGTTGAATTACCTCAATTTGTGGTTTGTGAAGTTGACTGATCAGCCTGCCCACGTGTTCACGTGTAGATATGAAATTTACCATGTTAAATTTTAAGTGGCTTTAATTAAGGCTTTCGTGTGCTGGCAGGTAAGAGGGCTTGGATGTGTGCTGGAGAAACAATCCAGCTGTTTATTTCATATGTGAATTGAGCTATTGAACTCCATCTTCTCTAGAAAGAATGGCTATTTAAGAACACTAGATGGAATATTTTTATTGTCCTGTTGGTCTAGCTCTTATTCAGAGAGTAGATGATTAAACCAATGTATGCAGAGGGGTTTTGTTTTTTTGTCTTTAAGTAATCACTCCAGGCTTATGTTGTGGTCAAGTCTGTATTAGAAAATACAGGTATTTTAGTTTTTTTGTTGTGGAGACTCAGCAGAGTTTCTCCTTGAACTTAATGTGGGTGCAAGAGTTCAGAGAATAGAGGAAGTCAGGCAGGCAGGTTATCGGAAAAAAGACATGGGAAGGAGTCAGTTCGCCTAATTCTCTTAACTAGTTTACATGCAGTATGGGATCATTACCCAGATACCTGATATTTTTACCCCATTTCTCTTAACAGATTGCTTGCTGACACAAGTGTTTACTAACACCGGACCAGACAATAATTTGGATGTTGTTATCTCTCTCCTGGCTTTCGGGGTGTACCCTAATGTGTGCTATCATAAGGAAAAGAGAAAGATTCTCACCACTGAAGGGCGTAATGCACTTATCCACAAGTCGTCTGTTAATTGTCCTTTCAGTAGCCAAGACATGAAGTACCCATCTCCCTTCTTTGTATTTGGTGAAAAGGTAAGAAAAGATTCGCTTAGAAAAATTGGCATTGAAAATCTAGGTTGTCCTTACTTATTAAAGTGCAGTGGGAACATGAGTTTTCATTTTCTTTAAATTTTTTTTTTTTGACGTTCATTTATTTTTGAGACACAGAGAGACAGAGCATGGGGAGGGGCAGAGAGAGAGGGAGACACAGAATCTGAAGCAGGCTCCAGGCTCTGAGCTGTCAGCACAGAGCCCGACGCGGGGCTCGAACTCACGGACCGCGAGATCATGACCTGAGCTGAAGTCGGACACTTAACCGACTGAGCCACCCAGGCGCCCTGAGTTTTCATTTTCAAAGCATAAGTTCATTATCATTATTTGGGGATTAGAATGTCCTCTATTTCCTCTTGCCTCTTTTTCCATCTGCAGATTCGAACCCGAGCCATCTCTGCTAAAGGCATGACCTTAGTCACCCCCCTGCAGTTGCTTCTCTTTGCCTCCAAGAAAGTCCAGTCTGATGGGCAGATTGTGCTTGTGGATGACTGGTACGGAGTTTCAGATGTGAACTACAAACTGCATTCTTAAAGTTGTGGTGTAAGGGGATACAGCTGCCAATCTAACTTAATTTGTGAAACATGACAATTTCGTGACACAGGTGCTTTATAACATTGTCTTTTCTTGGAGAGTGGTATACTTTGGCGGTTCATACTCAGTAGTAAGTCTTACATGACCTATACCAATAGAAGCAGATGCATTAGGCATTGGAGCTATATCTGCCCCCATGAATACTACCCTAGGGAATCAGAATCCAATTGGAACTTGGGTACTTCTTTTGTGTACTCTGTTGGTTAGAGACGACTGGTAAGCATGTAGTAATTAGCACTTGACAAAAATGGAGATCTTAGTGACCAGTCAGTAGGCTCAGTCATATTCCTGAAAACTTGTAACACTCTAGCAGTGTGTAATTTTTTCCATTCTTTTATTGAAGCTAAGTGATCTGCATTGCTAACCTAACAGTATTTTGCTTGAAAAACTTCTTGGTTCTCAATACCTGCCAGTAGCTAGCAGTGAATTTTAAGAAATTAAGTGTAGACGGTTATCGTTCTTGATACCTGTAGTTGAAAGTATTGGTACTTAGTAAGAAGTTAAATTTATTCTTTCAGTTACCATGTATGAAATAGGGAGGTAGTAGTATTTTGCTATATGTACCCTTGTTGTACTTTGTCGTTTTTCTCTATTTTAGGATCAGATTGCAAATATCTCATGAAGCTGCTGCCTGTATCACTGCTCTCCGGGCAGCCATGGAGGCTCTGGTTGTTGAAGTAACCAAACAACCTAATATCATCAGCCAGCTGGACCCCGTTAATGAGCATATGCTGAACATGATCCGCCAAATCTCTAGGCCCTCAGCTGCTGGTATCAACCTCATGATTGGCAGTACACGGTGAGTACCCCAGTAACTTCTCTTTGAACCAAGCTAAGGACAGGAATCTTTTTTTTTTCTTTCCTGTCTTAAGCTATTTATTTATTTATTTATTTATTTTGAGAGGGAGAGAACACGAGAAGGGGAGGGACAGAGAGAGAGGGAGAGAATGAATTCCTAGCAGGCTCCAAGCTGCCAGCATGGAGCCTGGTATGGGGCTTGATCTCGAGAATCATGAGATCATTGACCTGAGCTGAAATCAGGAGTCAGACGCTTAACCAGCTGAGCCACCCAGGCGCCCCAGAGGACAGTGATCTTACACTGGCCTAAAATTGCCACAGTTAACTGATAGAAGCCTGGTTATTTAAGTTAAAATTCTAGACGTACACTCAATATGAAATATAATGCTGGTTAACACACTCAGAAGGATGTTACTAACTTTTGTCTCTGTTAATGATATATTATGTCAGTGCATATTGGGAGTTTGAAGGGGACCTTGAAAGTACATTCAAAGCCCAGGGTGGGTCACATGACAGGAAAATGACAGAGCCCAGACAGTTCTTTTTGCACAGTACTGTTTTGCTATCTCTAGCGAAAAAATGTTGGTGGGTGTTAAATTGCTGCTGCTTCAAATGAAAAGCCTCAAGGTTTATCTTAGGGAAGTGGAAGAATGTGAATATCTTAGAATGCCTGGGTGGCTCAATCGGTTAAGCTTCTGACTCTTGATTTCAGCTCAGGTCATGATCTCATGGTTCGTTGAGTGCCAGCGCCCCAACTCACGCTCTGCACTGACAGCATGGAGCCTGCCTGGCTCTTCTCTCCCTCTCTGCCCCTACCCAGTTTGCTTTCTTGCTCTCAAAATAAATAAACTTTTTAAAGAGAAGAGTGTGAGTATCTTGAAGGGTAAAGAGAAGAATGTGAAATATCTTAATTCTTAAATTTTTTTCTTTGGTTCACTTTTTTTCACCTTTTTATTTGCCCACAACCTTTTATATGGAAACATTTGATACCTGCAGAAATGGCAACCCCCGTATGGTATCATAACCTAAACTCCCTAATCACCAGCATCTTGTGCCACTTGCTTTCATATATCTGTTTGCACAAACACACCACTTTTTCTTAATCCTTTGTGATGGACTCTCAGCGGTTGTTATTTTACATTGGTATACTTAGTGTATCATTTAAGCACATAGTTGCAATACCATGATCACACTCCAAAAATTTAAGTGTTGTGATAACACTAATATACAAACATACTAAAATTTTTCTAATTACCCAAAAATATTCCTTAATCTCCCTCTTAAGGATCACTTACTGCATTTGGTTATAAACTACTGTAATTTTAACATATAGAACTGTTATGTGCTTTATGGATTCTGGGTCACATCTCGCTATAACTGATTTACTTCTTAAAACTTATTAATCATAGCACATAGTATTCATTGTATTCTTGGCACTGTGCTAAGTGCTTTTCTGATATTTGATCTGTGATGTAGGTAGATCTTGTTCCTTTAATATGAATGAGGGAACAAGCACAGAGAAGTTCAGACTGAAGGCCATAGAGCTAGTGAATGGTAGGACTGGATTCAGACTAAGACCATAGCGACTCCTAAAACAGTACTCTTATTTATTGTGTTAATACTTTGCCCTGCCCAGAGGGTCAAATATATGAAGAATTATTGAGAATAGTCTTCAAAAAGAAAGGTAGATAATAAGTGTCATAGGCAGATACAACTGTAGTGCTCATGGGTGTTTAGAAGAGGAAAGATTACTTTTGGCAGGAGGGATCATGATTAAGGAGGCTTCACATATAATCTGCTCTGTGAAGGACAAAAGTCCTGACCTAGAAAGGATGGGATAAATACAAGACAGAGTTCAAGTTGCGTAAATATAACGATGGCCTGAATTACAGTAGGGAGAATTGAAATGGAGAGAAGTGAGTGGATTAGACAGGTTTGCAAGAGAATTGGGAAGAACTGGTGATGGGTTGCAATGGGGGGAAATAGTGCATGGAAGGAGTGAAGACAAACCCCAGCCACATTTCTGACTTGGACAGCTGCTGAATTCAGAGTGCTAGTCTCTAAGGAAAGCTGCAGAGGAGGAGGAGTAAGCAGTGTGGGGTATGCTGAACTGGGGTTTTTGGTGAGACATCTTGATTTATGCAGTTTTTCATTACCCCTCATTTTCTTTGTACTTTTCCTAGGTATGGAGATGGTCCACGTCCTCCCAAGATGGCTCGATATGATAATGGAAGTGGATATAGATGGGGAACTTCTGGTTATGGTGGTGGAGGCTATGGCAGCGGAGGCTACGGAGGTGGCGGAGGCTATGGTGGTAGTGGAGGCTTCGGTGGCAGTGGCTATGGTGGTGGCCCCAACTCCTTTCGGGCAGGCTTTGGCGGAGGCTATAGAGGAGGTGCCCGAGGTGGCTTTAGAGGTGTCTCAGGAGGCGACTACAGAGGGGCTAGTGGAGGAAGCTTCAGAGGATCTGGGGGATTCCAGCAAGGGGGTATGAGAGGGGGCTTTGGGGGAGGTTACTTTGGACAAGGAAGAGGAGGTGGTGGCTATTAAAGCTTGGTTATGTCAGTTCCTACGCATAGACAGTAAAAAAAAAAAAAAAAAATTTTTTTTTTTTTGCATGCTACCTATTTCCCCCAAGTTGTTTATTTGATGCCAGTAAGTAAACCCATTTTCCATCCATTTTGTGGTTCATTGTAGTTTAAGGAAACCAAGCGTATAGCTACATTAGTGGTTTTGTTTATATTATGTAAAATATGATGACCTATTATAAAAGTACCACAGTTTGTATTTTTTCTTTAAGGAGTAAAGATTTGCCCTTAAAATTAACTTGATATTTTCTTGGCTTTAGTTTACTACAATAGAAAATAAAGTATTATACCAAATACTGGCCATGTAGTTCGTTGTTGACCTTACATGGTAGAGTAATTTTACAATGCCAGTTACATCTATTAGTTAGTTTTAAGCTTTACAGGAAAAATTGTACTTTCAGTTTTCCAAAGTATACCAAGTGATATTACTGCTTGTAGTAGTTAAAATAAATAGCCTTGAAATGGAATTGTTATTCTTACAGCAAATCCTGGCCAGTACACAATTTCACATGGACCTCTGCACTTGAATAAAACTTTTGACCTACGGCTGAATATTTTTACTTTTTCCCAAGCTTTGTCTTTGAAAAGTCTAAGACCAAGGTCAGCATTCTCTTTTCTAGTTAGTTTGTAGTGTAAAAATTAATTTTAATTAGAATTAAAAATTAACCTACAAAACTCTTTAATGATTATAAATCAAAGAATGAACCTTCACCAGTGCATCAAGTTTTAGTAGAGATGTTTATACATTTATAACACTATATGGTTTTCAATAAATTTTCACGTTTCTGACTTGAGAAATAGCACAGTATAGGAGAGATTACAAAGGCTTGGACTGAGTAGAATTGGGCTCATCTTAAAGCTGCAGATCTCAAGATTGTACTTCCAACTATGATTTCCTTTCTGAGCATCAGATCCTATTAACAACTGCTGCTTAGATATCCACAGAAATCAAGAACTCCACACTTTCCAGACTGAAGAGAACCACCTAATTCACCCGGTGCCCTATCCTATACTGTGTTCCCCTGTTCATCTGTGGTTTTTGGTGTGTGTGTGTGTGTGTGTTTTAATCACAGGAGTTTTAGCTGCTTCTGGCCAAAGCCTTAAACACTTTCTGGTTGTGCTTTCGTAAACCAGCTGCCTGTTCTCTTCAGGCTTGTGTTCACTTGGAAGTGCAGTGATGCTGCAGCGTAAACATTCCCATACAAATCTCATACCACCGCCACCCACTCCTGGCTTAAACCATTGATTCCCTAGAGCCTTCAGAGTAGAAACTGCTCTCCCTTCTCCTCCAGCCTCAGTCCTACTCCCCAGCCATACTGAACTTCTAGCCTCGTCAGTGCACCATGCTTTCTCTTGCCTTTTGCACATGTTATGACAACTCCCACAGAATATATACACTCAGTAATACCTCACTCACCTGGTACTCATTTCACCAACAGCTTTAACTACAAATGAGAAATCAAAAGATGACCAGAATGGCCAAGAGAGATGACAATTACATTCCCTAGAACTTGAAAGAACCAATTAGGCATAATCTTTTAGTCTTTTGCTAAGAACCTAAGGAAATGCCTAGGCAGATTTCTAGAGCTCTTCTCTTTGTGGCTCCCTGCTGCCTGTGTTTGCTCCACCAATTATAGCTATCCTCCCTAAAACAGCCTCTGTCTCTTGAGCTCCGTGAAACTGCTTGTGCTGTGCTTGGTTCTTTCTTCCTCTGCCATGATCTACCAGTTACATGTATGGAGATAACAGCTTTGTGGGTTTTTTTAAATAGGTCATTTGGTTTTCTAGTTGTTTGCATGGGAGTGGGGAGGAAAATCAGCCATCAGACTGTCCATAGCGGAAGTGGAAGTCAACTTAAGTTGATTTTAATTGTCAAAAGAACCCATTATAACCTCCAGAAACCATTCCTTTTTAAGAATTATCAGACACATGGAGCGGAAGGCCATGTGGAGGATTACTTTGTGGCATATTAATATACCTGGAGATATCGAGGCACCTGGGTGGCTCAGCTGGTTAAGTGTTCGACTTCGGCTCAGGTCATGATCTCATGGGTTCCTGATTTTGAGCCCGGATTGAGCTCCATGCTGGCAGCTCAGAGCCTGGAGCCTGTTTTGGATTCTGTGTCTCCCTCTCTCTGCCTGTCCCCTGCTCACACATTCTGTCTCTCAAAAATAAACATTAAAAAAAATACCTGGAGATATCAACCAATGTGCCGTGTTTCCTTTCTTTCTCAAACGTCCCTCTATATCTGCCTGGAACGAAAAGAATATTCAGTTTAAGGGATGTTGCAGGTGCGAGGTGACTGGAAAGCGTTTCCAAAACAAGAAAGCCGATTGTACCCCTTTCCCATTCAGGAGATGAAAAGGGCTAGACACAGTAGGGTGAAAGAATTGAGGAGAAAGATCTGTGGAAGGGTGTAAAGTTGCTGCTCACCGCACACGTTCATTGGGGTTTGGAAGTGTAGGGAAATTTGGCACTGACAAAACCGGGTCTCCCCTGCTAGAAATTTAGGCCGGGATAAGAATGGACCTGTCGTGTGATGGTATCTTCACTGTGTACTTCTCAGTTTGAAGATTGTAGCAGTGATGACTCAGTAGCTTTTTTTGAGGCTGAGGGTGATACAGAAGGGAATCGCAGAGATTCTTCTGGGCCCAGAGAGGGAATAAGCCGATGTGCCAGTTCTGGGAAACCGTGCTCTGTGTAGTCTTTGTGTCAAGAGGCTGTCAACGCTGTGTCCCTAAACAACAGCTACAGTTTGAGGGGATCTCCTCTATGTTGTGAGTGTGCACATAAAATCCTCTGGACCTCACCTCTGCCGGAGGAACAGACCAGGAGACCAAGAACAGTTGTGTCCGCTTAGGGTCAGCACAGACACCTAGAAAGAGGACCTCAACTGTGTGTGGCAAAGCACATATTTGAAAGCCAGTTTCCCTGCCTCTGATTTTAGAAGCAGAATTGGGATAAGAGAAACACCGCCAGAAATGGAAGTGTGAATTACCCTGAAACTGATGGATGGTTTTGGTTTTGACTGGAAAAAGTTCCTGAATCCACTGGATTTACCTGAAAGGCAAGTTAATTAGAAGTGTATTTGTGTCCTGTGATATTTGTAGACTGTCCTATTTGGTGTAGTGTAAATTCTGAATCATGTGAAGAAAATTTACTACTGAATCAGAGCTGATTACAGTTATTGAACTACTTAGTGATAATTTAGCTTTTAGTAAAGAATCTACTTGGGAACTAATTAGGGTGACCAACTGTCCCAGTTTACCCAGGACTGAAACATGGAAACTGCTAAAACTGGGAAAGTACTATGCAAAGTGGAACAAGTTGGTCCCCGTAGGATAATCTTAATGGGAGATCGTTCAGGAATTTCCAAACTTTGAAATCACATATTCCCTTCAAACCTAGAAATTAATTATAGAGATGTTAAAGGAAATTATATAATCCAGTGTTTAACACTTCTCACTTTGGTAAACCTATGTAGTATTTTCCATACTAACCTATAAAAATATGAACTATATATACTTAGTGGTTATTTTTAATACTTTAGTAATAATTGGAATGATTTTTAAAAAAATTTTATCTTTTTAAAATAATAGGAAGTACAATAGGATTTGATTAACCCTCTGATATAAATAAAATCTAAAGTTTTTTGGCATTAGTAATAGTTCTAAGCATTTCCAAATTAAATTAGTATGCTAATGACAGCTGTCAATGGCTTCAGAATTTTATTGGTAAGTAAAAGTGCACCTTATACAAATGCAAAATCTAAAAAATGATAAAAAATTTTGTGTTGTCATGTTTGGTATTAAAATAGTTACAAGTTGCCCTAGTTTTCTACAGAACAAATGAGTGTTCTGTAGAAAAAGCAACATAATTTTGTTACAAGACCACTTTAGGCTTCAGTTTGAATAGTAACGAATATGTGAAAAGAGACTTAAATATTATGCATATCAGTGGTCAGAATCTTCTGTGGGCTGAGAGGCTCCTTTGAGAATATGATGAAAGCTGTGACTCCCCACCAGAAGGCATGCACAAAATTTTTTACTTAAAAGTTTCACTAGATCACAGACCCTTCAAGCCCCTATGTACTTCACTTTAAGAACACCTGATTCAGTTCAATCCACTGAAGTGTACTACTATATTTGTATAGTCTTCTCGTCTTTCATTTTAATAGTTTGGAAAAATTATACCCCTGTCCTCAAATGTAATGTTTTCTGGGTGTAGCTGTTGAATCTAGAAGAGAACCCTTACTTCGGGGCAGTTGTCTTGCAAGGAATGGCAACTTTCTCCTATAATCAGAGCAACTTTTCTGTACCCCTTGCTGCCAGAGGAATGCCTTTCCGTCCTTTGATTTGTAGCCAGTTTCACTGCTGCTACTTTGTAAACTGACAGCAGGCTTTGGCATTGTGGGTCCCATTGTGCTGTTCAGTTGAGGTTCTACCCTTAGCTGCTACTGGCATAGTAATGAAATGGGAAGTTTCCACTCCCACTGCCAGTATTACAAAAAAGAAAAATGGGGTTCAAACTCATTCCTTTTCATTCCACACCACGGGCCGCTCATCTAACCTTGATTTGATCAGTCTTTGACCTCTAGAATCCTAACATTTTCATCCTCAGCAACTTTGATGAAATGTCCTTAAAAAGTCCTGGATTGTAAATCTCAGCCTTCAGCACAGGCAGAGACGCCCTAGTATCATTCTTTAAAACTATTGGGGCGCCTGGGTGGCTCAGTCGGTTAAGCGTCCGACTTCAGCTCAGGTCATGATCTCGCGGTCTGTGAGTTCGAGCCCCGCGTCAGGCTCTGTGCTGACCGCTCAGAGCCTGGAGCCTGTTTCAGATTCTGTGTCTCCCTCTCTCTCTCACCCTCCCCCATTCATGCTCTGTCTCTCTCTGTCTCAAAAATAAATAAATGTTAAAAAAATTATTTAAATAAAACTATTTAGCAGTTACTACTTAGGATGCATGGTACTGTATGGGATGCAATGTTCCTAAGACCTGAGGCCTATATTCTAAGAAATTTACAGTGGAGGGGCACCTAGGTGGCCCAGATGCTTAACCAACTGAACTACCTAGGCATGCCCCCCCTCCCAAAACAAATGTGGTTTTAACATTGTTTTTGATACTTAGTCCAATAAGAGCCTTAGGTGGTCTATGTAGATAGTAGGGAAAAATTAAGTTTATAGCCAATTCCTGATTCATTTCCATTTATCTGCTGGGAACTGGAATAAAGTAAGACAACACAATAGCACTATATTATATAGAATTAGGTTCAATTGTAGGAGACCAGGAAATCCAAAGTAAGAAGTAAACAATACAGAAACATTTCTTCCTCATTCAAGAAGTCCAGAGGTAGTCAGTATAGGGTCAACAGATGTTCCATGTTGGTTTTCATTGTAGGGCTGGTAGGTAGGTGTTCATGTTAGAAATTCATGTTTCTTCCATCTTGTTTTACCATTGTATGGTTTCCATTCAGAATCACCACATGGGCCAAGATAGCAGTTGTTTCTCAAGCCATTACGTTTGAATTCCAGCCAAGCAGAAGGGATAGGACCTTTCTACAAAGTTGTGCACATTATTCCAACTTGCATGTCTCCCTCCAGCTAGGATCTAATCACCTGGCTACACGTAACTAACTGAAGTTAGGCATTATGTCTAAATTTGATGGCTGGCTGGAGTGCCTGGGTGGCTTGGTGGTTTAAGCATCTGACTCTTGGTTTCAGTTCAGGTCATGATGTCGCGGTGGTGAGATCGAGCCCCCCGCCTCTGACGCTCCATACTCAGCATGGAGTCTGTTTGGTGTTCTCTTTCCTCTCTCTGCCCCTCCCCTGCTCATGCTTTCTCCCAAAATAAGCATTAAAAATAAATGAATTAGATGGCTTATGTTCCCTCTAAAATAGGGGTTTCATTTTCTAAGATACAAAAAATGGCCTTTTTCACAAAGCAGAACTATGGATTTTTGTTTATAAAAGGAAATAAGCACTCAGCCTCAAACACTTATCTTTCTTCCTTAATTTGACTTTTACTTTGCGTTGCCTGTAACTCAGCGAAGGTGACTCTGTTGCTGTAGAGGATCTCTTGAGGCTGAGAGTTGAATAAGGCAAGGTTATTCTTCAGTTTCATCAGTAGCCTTTTTTTATTCTTTTACACAAGGTCTTGTTAACTGGGTGACATAATTTAAGGTATTGTCCACGGAGGCTTTAACAAGAACAGTCTTTCTATAGTGAATTTAATGAGCTATAAGAGGAGGAATTTTCCTTTCTAATCCTCTTCCTCCACTTCCTTGTTTTTGGCTTTAGGAAGAGGTGATGGACAAAGACAGGATCTTTTGAGAGTGAGCAAAAAGCAATAGCTTTGCAAGAGCACGCTGCTCACTCACGGGTCATCTGACTTTTATCTGTTGCTGCCGTTGGTTTCCAGTCTATTTCTCTTTTTTCCTATGCTCACTTCAGAGTAGTTTTTTTTTGTGTGTGTGTGTGTGTTTGCTTTTTTTTTTTCTCCTATTCTCATGTCCCTAAAGCATGCGAAAGCATTTTTTAGATTTTCTAAGAAATTTGATTGTTCACAAAGTTTTCTCCCTCCTTCACCTTCCCATCTCTCCTTTCCAATGTAACAAATGACCACAACTTTAAAGGTTTAACACCAGTTTATTATCTTACACTTATATAGATAAAAGTCTGACATGCGTCGCCCTGGGCTAAAATCAAGATGGTGACAGGAACTTTCTGGAGGCTTCAGGGGAGGATTTATTTCCCTGCTCATTTGGGTGGCTGGCAGGATGCAGTTTTTTGCAGTTGTAGGATTGAGATTTGTTTCCTGGACGGTTGTCAGCCGAGGGCTGCTCCCAGCTTCTAGTGGCCAACTACGTTCCCTGGGTTATGACTTCCTTCCTCCACCTTCAGAGGAGGCAACAATGGATTGAGTCCCTCTCCTGTTTTCAGTTTCTCTCGCCTCTCCAGTTGCACCACCCTGACCCACCCTCTTGCTTCCCTCTCCCGCTTTTAAGGACAAATGTGACTAGATTGCACCCACCTGGATAATCAGGGACACTTTCCTCCTCTCAAGGTCCTCAACTTTAATCACATGTGCAGAGTCCCTTTTGCCATGTAAGGTATGTATTCACAGTTTCTGGGGATTAGGGTGTGGACATCCTTGGGAAGGTCATTATTCTGCTACCACTTATCTTAACCAACTTTCTGGGTCAAAGGCAGACAAATCCTAATTCTCCTCAAAAGAGATTTAAAAAGTTTCCTCCAGGGGCTCCTGGGTGGCTCTTTCAGTTAAGCATCCAACTCTCGATTTCGGATCAGGTCGTGATCTCAAGATCATGAGATGGAGCCCCGCGCCGTGGGCTCCGTGCTCCTGCACCGAGCAAGCATGCAGCCTGTGACTGTCTCTCCCTCTCCCTCTGCCCTTGCCCATCTCATGTGCACACGCATGCACGTGCTCTTGCTCTCTTAAGAAGGTGAAAACGCATTCGTTTTGGAATTAAATAGTGATGATAGTGGTACCTATCAAAAGTATACTAAATAGTGTGGAAGTATATACTTTAAAAGGGTGAATTTATGATGTGTGAATCATATCTCAAAGCTGTTATTTAAAAAAGTTAAAATGAATCATTCAATGAAAGCATTAGATGTTTAAATATTTTTTAATTAAATAGGTTTTGAATTTAATTAGAACTACCGTTTCTGTGGGATATGAGATTTACTAAACAAATATCCGAAATATAAACCGTTAACATAAATCCAGATGCTTTAACTTGTGACTATTCTGATATCCCCCTTCAAGTTTGCTTCTATTTTATTGTTACTCATCTCCAGGTTCAGATTCTGCATTACCCTGGACAGCATACTGTCGTCTTTTTTATCCCCTGAAGCTGCCCCTTTGTTGAAGGCTTCTGCTACGATAAAAAATTGTTCAGTTGGTTGAAGAATGCTTACACCATAGCCATTGTTATTGTAAATATGATTATTAGTCATCTTCAGTTTTGGTGTTGGAAGAACCTGTTAAATTATTCAAGGAAAGGAGTTTTTCAATAATTTCTATAAAAATAAAATATATGAACTCTAGAATTAATTCTTGGGTTTACACGTGTCTTTAAAACAACTGAATCTCAGTTTTGAGCAAGTGATATTTTCTTCAGACTAATTAATGTAACATTAACTACAAAAATATTTACTGCAGAATTACTAAATGAAGTTTTCAGTTTAGTTTATACAGTATCTCATGAAGCTTTTAATATAAATATGAAAATGATTTCAGGCATAGAAAATGATAAATTTTCAAGTAATATAAAAATAATTTGAAATATTATATGTAAACTAGAGTTCTAAGGAAAAGCTTCATTAACTACATAAGTCTAGAGAGGGACCTAGACAGGTAGAATTTGTGAAAGTAGAAAGGAATGGGAAGGCTTTTCACTTATAAATTACTGCTATTAATGTTTTAATTGGCTAGCTTAAATTATTTTTACAAACTCTGGAAGTAAGATTTAAGTATTTCTTAATATATTTATTATTTTTTTATTTTGCTTTACTTTCTAAAACATATTACAGATCTGCCCAATGAAAAATCTAAAACATTTTTATAAAAGCGTTCTATCTGCTTTATCAAAGTTATCTGCTAAGAATCTAAGTTGAAATTATTACATTATAAACTAAAATTGTTTTATATCAGCCATCATTTAAGCCATATTTTTAATTATCTCTATTCTTTTCCAAATCAATGATAACACTTAAACTAAACTTTGTCTAGAAGTAATATTTTGGTATCTTTGTGATAACTATAATTCTTACAACAATTCTATACTAAGAAATATGATAATACCTTCATATTAACTCCACCTAAGGTGCTTTTTGAATTATCACTGGTTCTGAGGTTATTACAGTGATGAATTTCATTCCTTTCCAAAATGGCTGTGCTCCCAGGATACAGTTCAACACCAGCACCCTGTAAATGAAAAGCAAATAAAACAATCTCAAAACACACATATACCTCTCCAAAATTATCTTCAGATTTGAAAATTGTAATTCTATGTCAGCACTCTCAACACACTAAGTTACAGAAAAGTATATGATAGTTTGTGTGTGTAATGATTTATTGTAGAGATAATGTTAGAAACGTTGAAAACTAGTACTGTTAGAAGATCATTGGGCCTAGAAGGAGGGTTGAGGTCACTAGTCTCATTGAGTCACATTGCTCTCCCACCCAAATGAAGCCTTGAGAAGGGAGCCAAAAATCTCTTCAAGCAATTCTTTCCAGTGTTATAAAATTTTATTTTTATATACTCTAAATCCCTCAATGCTGCTGAAAGTTAGTGAAAATTAAGTCATTCTATAAAAGGGTCCTATTATTTTTACCCTTCCTTTATTTAATCTTGTTCAAATTTCCAGTCCTTTAATGAGCTTTGTGATTGTTATTTGAAGACTTTTTAAGTAAACGGTTAAATAACTGACCCATGATCTGTTTTACAGCCACCAATTCCTAGATTTTTAAAGAATCACACTTAAAGCTAATAATTGCTTACTTTGGATTTAGGCAGTTTGCTTTTCCTATATGTACTATGATGCTCTGTACTTGTCCTGATTTTATCAGTTTCTAAGCTTGATTAGAACTCAATTCAGGGATGAAGTAATTACTATCCTTTGCACACTAAGACACTCAGTTATCTATTGTCAACATAAAGCTGTTTTTATAAAATGGACTACCTGGGCACCAGTTATTTCACTGTCTGTGATTGTCAAAGCAGCCCCTGTCAGAACACACACTCCTGTTCCTTCACATTTTAATACACAGTTTTCTAGAGTCATGTGACCAGACTCCACCACCACAATACCATCAACTGTGCCTTGTTGTATCAAAGATAGATGCATTAGCTTCACATTATCAGCTTTAGACACCACGAAACTGTCATGAGAAGGCTCAGATGTAATCATAATTTCCTCTCTCTTTCCAACTCCTGATTCATAGAGACAAAAACACATAGTTAAATCAGTGATCCCAAAGTTTAAAGTCTTTTAGTCATTCGGTAATACTTGCTATTACTAAGTTTTTCTTTTCATGCATTTTTAATAAACAATATGTATGTAAGTATCAGGTTGTTAACTAATAAGATACTTAACTATAATGTAATCTTTTTGTCCATATTTTGATGCCATGATGGGAGAATATTGGTTTATAATCAATAGAAATGTATCGATGGTATTTATTCAATATACACATTCCATAATATATTTTCCGAAATTTCCCATTACATAATCGGCAGTCATTTACAAAATATCTAAGATATAAAAGCTATCTTACCATAACCTGGTTTTAAAGCCATAATAAATTACCATAACTAAAAAAGACTGGCAGAGATTTGTGAATTAGGTTATAAGATTAATGCAGTCATGCCCACAATTTTGATCTAGGGTAGTCAAAGCAATCATCTACATTTAACATCAATCCAAAAAGAAGGGGTTGAATCTTCAAGAAGACTATAAGTTTTAAAAATTAAAAATATGTTCCTTATTACCCAAAATATTACTGGGTACAGTCATCAAGTTCTAGAGAAATTTTTGCTCAGATTTTTAAAAAGTTTATTTTGAGAGACAAGCAGGGGAGAGGGGCAAAGAGGGAGGGCGAGTCCCAAGCAGGCTTCATGAAGTTCAGTGCAGAGACTGATGCAGAGCTCAATCTCATGACCATGAGGTCATGACCTGAGCTGAAATTAAGAGTCACTTGCTCAACCATCTGAACCACCCAGGCACCCTTGCTCAATTTTTGAACTGATAGGCAAAGCTTAAGTCACCTCATTCTTTTCTTTTGGCCACACAGTGGGAATATCCTTACTTCAATGTTAAAGGGCAGAATTATAGTTACTAAATAGGTTCAGAACCTGAATGAAATTTAGTAAATTCTCTTCTTTTAAAATCTTGTTTTTCAATGTTTATTTTTTGAGAGAGAGAAAGAGAGATGGAGTGCAAGCAGGGGAGGAGCAGAGAGAGGGAGACACAGAATCCAAAGCAGGCTCCAGGCTCCAAGCTGATCTGTCAGCACAGAGCCTGATGCAGGCTCGAACTCACGGACTACAAGATCGTGACCTGAGCTGAAGTTGGACGCTTAAACAACTGAGCCACTCAGGTGCCGCAGTAAATTCTATTCTTCTGTTTTAGCAAGTCTGCATGTGAACTAACCTTTCTGAGAAAAATGCTGAATATATTTTAATATAGCCTTACATCGGGTTTTCCTACTAAAGTCATAAGAAGTGCAATACAGACAGAAAAACTAGTTTGAGTAAAAATATAGATGGAGCAAATAGAAAATATTACAAACAGGTTTTTTGGTTTTTTCTGGTTTTGATCTTTTTTAGACTCTGTGCGTGTAGTGCTACATTATCAGGGGAAGAAGTAGTCTCATTGTTTTGCTCTGGTACATTATGCCCAAATAATGTCATCTGTACAGGCAATATACTCATGAACAGGTGAGAAAATCTTAATTGTGAAAGGGCACATAAGGGATTTTTGTGTTACATAAACTCTTTAACAATTTCCAATAATTTGATTAACCCATGCTTATACAATTTTTCCAGTATACGTTGCTATAAAAAGACTGTAAAGGATGCCCTGCTAACCCTTTATAATGATGTCATCAGTCAATAAAGCAAGATTTACAGCTTGATATTCTCCTGGAAAAATAACTACTGTATCTCCACTGTAACAACTATCCAAAGCCAAATCCAAATCATCATGCTGTTGGAGAAGTGTGTCTGAAGATAAGTCCTTTACCTGAAAAGAAGAAAACAGTACACTCTAACAATGAATTAAATTGAAAACAGGTCATTTTATTAAAAAATTTTTTTTAATATTTTTTTTTTGAGAGACAGAGTGCTGGGGCAGAGAGGGGAGTGAGTGTGAAGGGCAAAGAGAGAGGGAGACAGAATCCGAAGCAGGCTCCAGGCTCTGCTGTCAGCACAGAGCCCAACACGGGGATCGAAGCCACGAACTGTGGGATCATGACCTGAGACGAAGTTGGATGCTCAACCGACTGCCCAGAAAGCAGGTCATTTTAATCAGTTAACTTATTGGTAATGTGCTTTTCTCAAAGACTTATTGTGTATATTACACTGTAATATACTGTAAATACTCTGTCTTTATGTTCATTAAATGTTCAAAGTATTAGTCCATCAATTAAGGGAATGATGAAATGAGATTTTCTTTACAATCACTAATAATTTTACAGCCTTTAAATACTGTGTGCCAGAAGTCATATTTTGAGCTTAACATGTTACCTCCTATGCCTCACAACAGTTATTTGAGGTAAAGTATTATTCTTCCCTTATCAGGTGAAGGAAATTGAAACTCAGTGAGATTAAATGATTTGCCCAAGGACACAGAGTGAGTGAGTGGTTAAACTAAGCTTTAGATTCAGGTCTTTATGACACCAGATCTCTTTCTAATATGCTACTTTATTTTCTTTAACTCAAACTAATCCTACAGTTTTGGAAAATCAACAAAACTTTATATATTAAATATTCTAAAACTAAAAATAAAAGGTTCCCAAGAATTTGCACTGATAGTAGAAAAAAGGAGAGACCTTCTTTATTAGTGCCATTAAGAGTGAGGTACTTTAGGGGCACCTGGGTGGCTCAGTTAGTTAAGCGTCTGACTTCAGCTCAGGTCATGATCTCACACTCTATGAGTTCAAGCCCCGCGTCAGGCTCTGTGCTGACAGCTCAGAGCCTGGAGCCTGCTTCAGATTCTGTGTCTCCCTCTCTCTCTGCCCCTCCCCTGCTCATGCTCTGTATCTCTCTATCTTAAAAATAAATAAAAACATTAAAAAAAAAAAAGTGAGGTACTTTAGAAATAAAATTTGAAAACTAAAAATATATTCTGAAAAAGCCTATTCTTTTTTTCCCAATATATTTTTTTTTAACGTTTATTCATTTTTTGAGACAGAGACAGAGCATGAATGGGGGAGGGGCAGAGAGAGAGGGAGACACAGAATCGGAAGCAGGCTCCAGGCTCCGAGCTGTCAGCACAGAGCCCGACGCGGGGCTGGAACTCACGGAGTGCGAGATCATGACCTGAGCCGAAGTCGGACGCTCAACCAACTGAGCCACCCAGGAGCCCCTTTTTTTCCCAATATTAATGGCATTACCATTCATATATCTTTTTTCTTATAAAAGTGGAACTTACAAAAAACAAGTGAAAGCATAACAAAAATTGAAATTTTAACCTAAATAAAATGTATTTCATAAATGTATTCGTTTATTCATAATACTAACATGCCATACCATACATGTACATGGCTTTGAATCCTGACTTTTCATTACAACGTATTTTCCCATGTCTTAAAATATTTTTTCAAAGCCTAATTTTTTTTATTTAAAGTAGGCTTCATGCCCAGTGTGGAGCCCAATGTGGTGCTTGAATTCACAACCCTGAGATCAAGGTCTGAGCTGAGATCAAGTCAGACGCTTAACCAACTGAACCACTCAGGTGCCCCTGAAAGCCAAATTTTTAATGATTACATAATAATGCATCATATGGGCATATCACAATTTATCATAATTTAATTATAAAAGATTTCAAGCATCTTGGATACATTTTGATAAATTGCCCTCCAGAAAGTTTAATTAATTAAAATTTGGTTTGAAAAAAATAAATAAAATTTGGTTTGAGAACTCATTTTGCTACAAACTCATCAGCATGGGGTATCTTTTACACTTATAAAATATTTGCCAGTTTAATAGGCAAAAATCCTCACTGCCTCATTTTAATTTCCATTCCTTTGGTAAGCATGAGTGAATATTTTTTCCAGATACATATGAAACTCATAATCTTTACTAAATCAACAAACCAGTATATTCATTTGTGCGTGTATTCTAAAAACTTTGGTGGCAGAGAGTACAAGGATTACCTCTGTAACTATTTTGGAAGAACTCTAGATTCCATCTCTTTAATTTATTTTTTTCATAAAAATAGGAAACACAAGAGAGAAAAGTTTGATGGGGAAGATAATTTAGTTTTGGTGCCAGTTAATTTGAAGTACTGGGAGTCACTAAGTAGAAGTATGCAGTAGACTATGCATATAAAAGTCTAGAATATAGGACTGAGATGTGACTAGGTAGAAAGATCTTGGAGTTATTTACATATAATTTGAGCATAGGAATGGCTAAGATTAGCTACAAGACTACATAAAGAAGAAAGATAGCACTCTAGGACAGAACACTGAGAAACGTTTAAAGAAAAGGCTAGCTCAGTCAGTAGAATATGTGGCTCTTGATCTTGGGGTTGTGAGTTTGAGCCCCACATTTGGCGTAGAGATTGCTTAAATGAACAAACTTTAAAAAAAAAAAATTAAAGAATAGGGAGAAACAAAAGAAGATCTCAAAACTGAGGAGTAGCCAAAGAGGTAGAGAGAAAATCGGGAGACCAAGATGTCATGAAAAGAGGTAGTTGATCATGTCAAATGCTGAAAGGTTAAATAAGGTGGTAATCCTTGAGTTGTGCTTACTGAATTTAGCCACAGCTTCATCCCACATTGACCACAAGAGCATATGCACTGATATCCTGGAGGCAGAAATAAGATCACACTGAGTAGAGGCATGAAGGTGAAAGAAGTAGAGACAAGTGCAGATAAGTACTTCAAGAAGTTTTGCTCTGCAAAAGAAGAGATAGAGATGTGGTATTTAGGATACATATTGTTTTGTTATTAAAAAAAACACAATTGAATATGCCTCAATGCATTTAGGAAGGAAATAGTAGAGAGAAAGATATAAAAGAGAGGTGATGTCATAGAAATGATGGAATAAAGAGCTCCAAAAACTGGATCTTACACTGAAGCAAATATTAAGTTGGGGGGAAAAAAAAAAGAATCAACATTTTTGCAATCCTGGAACCTAACCAAACACGGCAACCAAAGGAGTGCTTAATGAAGAGGCTGTTAAAATTTGGTAAAAAGGTGTTGTGTTTTTGCTTACCTGCCTACCATCTCCTATTCTTCAGCCTGGCAGTGGAGACAACAGCCTATGTTTCTGTGGCTTGCTGGAGCAGGCATGGGGTGAAGGCAGTATGGAGCTTTTTCTTAAAAAAAAATAGTGTGGCTGTGTATTTTGACCGTCAGTATCTCAGGAGGGACTGACAAAGCTGATTTTTGTTTCACACCCCCTTCAGGAATGAGCAGCTTTATAGGCATCATCTGATGAAAGCATTTAAGATGCACTCTACTTATAGCTGTCTGCAGCAAAGGACAGAGGAAGGGGCAAGGAAAAGTCTGCACAGGAGGATGTTGAGGAGGAAGATTTTTTGGGGGGGAAAGAGCTGCCTCATACACTAGGAAATCCAAAGTGAAATGCACATGCCCAGGGCTGGACATATGCTCAGAAGAGATCTGAAAGGACCTTGGGCTTTTCTTCTCACTGATCACTGGGCCTGTGCAAGCAAGAGGTGAAAGCCAAGGCAGAGTTGTAAGCAGTCTGGCTTAGCTTTGAAAGAGTCCCTTAGGGCGCCTGGGTGGCTCAGTCGGTTAAGCGTCCGACTTCAGCTCAGGTCACGATCTCACGGTCCGTGAGTTCGAGCCCCACGTCGGGCTCTGGGCCGATGGCTCAGAGCCTGGAGCCTGCTTCCGATTCTGTGTCTCCCTCTCTCTCTGCCCCTCCCCCGTTCATGCTCTGTCTCTCTCTGTCTCAAAAATAAAGAAATGTTAAAAACATTTTTTTAAAAAAAGAAAGAGTCCCTTAGCTCAGAGCTAATCTGCACACTGGGAGAGATTTTTGGTTTTGTTTTTGTGTTTTAGCTGTAGGTGTTTATGGAAATCTCAGGTCTTTGGCTACCTGAGTAGTCACTTCAGATGTAAATAGGTTAAGATTACCAATTAAAAGACAGAGACTGGTAGAATAGATAAAGAAATATGACCCAGGGGTGCCTGGGTAGCTCAGTTGGTTAAGAATCTGACTCTTGGGTGGCTCAGTCGGTTGAGCATCTGACTTCAGCTCTGGTCATATCTTACAGTTTGTGGGTTCGAACCCTGTGTCGGGCTCTGTGCTGACAAGCTCAGAGCCTGGAGCCTGCTTCGGATTCTGTCTCCCTCTCTCTGCCTCTTCCCCATTTGCACTCTGTCACTCTGGCAAAAATAAACATTAAAAAGGAAAAAAAAAATCTGACTCTTGGTTTTGGCTCAGGTCATGATCTCATGGTTTGTGACTTTGAGCCCTGTGTTGGGCTCTGTGTTGGTGGCACAGACCCTGCTTGAGATTCTCTCTCTCTCTCTCTCTCTCTCTGCCCCTCCCAGCTTGCATTCTCTCTTCCCCTCCCTCAAAATAAATAAATAGGCATTTAAAAAAATATATGATCCAACTATATTATCTCTACAAGGGAATTACTATATCCAAGGATACAAACAGATTAATACTGAGAGGATAGAAAAAGGTATTCCATACAAATAGTAAACAAAGGAGAACTATGGTGGTTATACTAATATTAAACAAAATAGACTTTAAACCAAAAACTGTTACCAAAGACTAAAAGGGACATTATTTATTGACAAAAAATTTTAATTCATCAAGCATATGTAATAAGCATATATACACCAAACAATGAAGACCCCAACATATATGAAGTAAACATTAACAGAATTAAAGGGAGCAATAGTTGGGAGACTTCCATACTCCTCTTATGATAATGATTAGAACATCTAGATAGGAGGTCAATAAGAAAGTAGAAGATTTAACACTGTAACCTAGGTAGACCTGACACACATATATATAGACCTAAACATATATACAGAACCCAACACAGAAGAATACATACTTTTCCTTAAGTGCACATATAACATTCTCCAGATACATCATACATTAAGCCACAAAGCAAGTCTCAATAACTATCTTCTCTGACCACATGAAATTAAGTGAGATATTGATAACATCAGGAAAACTGGAAAATTAACAAACATGTAGAAATAAAACAACACACCTTTAGACAACCAATGGGTCAGGGAAGAAAACCCAAGGTAAATTAGAGAATGCTTTGAGATGAATGAAAACAAAAACACAACATACCAAAATTTATGGGATGCTGAAAGCAGAGTTCAGAGTGAAATTTATGGCAATAAGTACCTACATTAAACAAATCTCAAATTAACAACCTAACTTAACATCTTAAGGAACTAGGAAAAGAACAATTTAAATTCAAAGCCAACAGAAGAAAGGAAATAAAGATTAGAGAAGAGGTAAATGAAATGGAGAACCAAAAAACAGTAGGATTAATAAAATCCAAAGTTGATTCTTTGAAAAGCTCAACAAAATTGACAAACCTTCAGCTAAACTGACTAAAAGAAGAGGGATAAAAACAGAAATACTCAAGCCAGAAATGAAAGTGGGGACATTATTACTGACTTTACAGAAATAAAAAGCATTATAAGAAAATATGAATAACTCTATACCAACAAATGCACCAAAGCCTCCTGCTTTGCTTTGCTTTTTCAATACTACTTTGGCTATTCGGGGTCTTGAAAAGACAATTTGGAATGGGATACCTCTCTTTCTCCTAGATCTGGAAGAATGGCTAATATTTAGTTTAGGCACTGGAACAAGTACTTATTTTTGCCAGGAATGATTGAAAAGCCAGAGTGTATGGAAAGAGCCCAAATGTCCATCGACTGACGAATGGATAAAGAAGATGTGGTATATATATATATATATATATATATATATATATATATATATATATACACACACACACACACACACACACACACACACAATGGATTATTACTCAGCAACAAAGAATGAAATCTTGCCATTTGCAACAATGTGGATGGAACTACATTGTATTATGCTAAGCGAAATAAGCCAGTCAGAGAAAGAGAAATATCATATGATTTCACTCATTGCATATGTGGAATTTAAGAAACACTATAGATGAACACAGGGGAAGGGAAGGAAAAATAAGATACAAACAGAGAGGGAGACAAACCATAAGAGACTCTTAAATAAGGAAAACAAACTGAGGGTGGCTGGAGGGGAGGTGGGTGGGGAGATGGGCTAAATGGGTGATGGGCAATAAGGAGGCCACTTGTTGGGATGAGCACTGGGTGTTATATGTAAGTGATGAATCACTGGGTTCTACTCCTGAAATCAATACTACACTGGACGTTAACTAACTTGAATTTAAATGTAAAAAAATAAATAAATAAATAAAAATAACATCTTAAAAAAAGAAAGAAAGAAAAGCCAGAGTGTTCTAAACCTAAAGACAGTCATCACAATTTGAGAACTTGGAACATAAGCGAAGAGGTAAGGACTCATATTTAATTTGGTTGACTAAAAGGATATTTATGACAGTAAGTGAATAAAGAATACAGAAGGACTAGGGATGGGCTGTGTTCAAAAGACAATAAGTTCAATAGAACTGCTGTATGTTGCCAAGACATCCAGGTAAAGATGCTTACAAAGACATGTAGAGATGTTGGTCAGCAGAGAATACAAGCAAGAAAGGAAAGAGAAAAAATAATAAAGTTACTGAGAAATCATTGTGTGCCAGGTACTACTAGGTTTATATGTAACATCTCATATCATCCTCAAGAACTCCTATAAGATAGTGGTGGTAGTTTACTACTAACATTTATTGAGTACTTACTATGTACTCGGCATATTCTAAACATATTACAGATATGAATTCATTTAATCTTCACATATAAAATATAAATAAGAAACACAAACACTTTATAAATGAGGAACTAAAGCACAGATGGGTAAGTAACTTGTTGAAAATCACATAACTAGTAAGTGGCAAAGCCAGAGTCTGAATCCACAAAGTCTGGCTTCAGAGCCCATGGTCTTCATCATCACAATATATAGTTTTGACCTCTCTCTCCCTAATTTCGGGGGCTTTTTAAGTTTTTATTTAAATTCAAGTTAGTTAACATAAAGTGTAATATTAGTTTTAGTTGCACAATATAATGATTCAACACTTCCATACAACACCCGGTGCTCATCACAAGTGCCCTCCTTTATCCCCATCACCTAGTTCACCCAACCCCTCACCCACTTCCCCCCTGGTAACCATCAGTTTGTTCTCTATAATTAAGAGTCTGTTTCTTGATTTGTCCTTCTCTTTTTTTACCCTTTGCTCATTTGTTTTGTTTCTTAAATTCCACATGAGTGAAATCATATGGTATTTGTCTTTGATTTATTTCATCTAGCATTAAACTATCTCCTTCCTATGTTTATAGCAGCATTGTTTACAACAACCACATTATGGAAGCAACTCAAGTGTTGGATTGGCTGTCTAAATGCTTGGTGTGTTCATATATATAATGGAGTATTATTCAGCCACAAAAAGAATGAAATCTTGCCATTTACCTCTCTTTTTAAAGCACTCTGCAAGTAAGGAAATTGAGGCTCAGAAGTTAGGCAGCTTGCCCAAGATTACATAGTTATTACGTGGTCTCAGAAAGGCCACTTAAACCCTGGGCTCTCTGACTACAAAGTCTATGTCTTTTTACTATAGTACTTGTGAAGATCACCAACATAGAAATGGTGAAGCATGGATAAAACTGTTTAAGAAGAGAACATAGAGCAGGAAGAACTTTGAGTAAAGAATCCTCAAAGTTAAGAAGGCTAAATTAAAGGTTATGTACATAGCTCTGATGACTATCAGATTAAAAGATGTCCACCTCAACAGTACATCTAAAACAAAAGATCTAAGCAAAGTGGAAGTTGACGATGCTGCCATCTCAGAGGAGTCTTCCTCACGATAATTACCCAGGTCTGCAAAATTCATGGATATTTACTTACACAAATGAAGACAGGGTTGCAAACCACAAGAATAAAAAAGAAATTTCTGACTCTCATATAGGAAAATAAAGCCAGAAACAGATTTAAAAACAAATAAAAGGGGGCGCCTGAGTGGCTCAGTCGGATAAGTGTCTGACTTTAGCTAAGGTCATGATCTTACCGTTTGTGAGTTCGAGCCCCACACTGGGCTCTCTGCTGTCAGCACAGAGACCACTTTGGTCCCCCTCTCTCTACCCCTCCCCCCAAAAATAAACAAACATTAACAAAAAAGATAAGTAAAAATAAATATGATAAAGCGAGGCTGGAGATAGAAGCAAAATCTATACCTTACTTTTTATAAAGATTTTTACAAAGATAGTTGGTAGAATAATTAATGTTATTGAATAATCTGATGTAATAAGCAATGAAAAGAAAATTAAATTTTGCTTAAAATAATAAAAATGGGTATGATAGTAGACAAGACCAGTATAATAAGCCAACTTTATCTCTCACTACTCTCCTCTTAGGTATTAAACACCATCCTTGCTGGACTTCTTTCCATTCTTCATATATACCACACTCTCTTGTCAAACATGCACTCATTTACTAATTCAACAAAACTGCTATGTACCTACCATGTGCTAAACACCATGCTAGGTGATCGGATGAATGGTAAACATAACACACCTTGCTCTCAAGAAGCTCATGTTCCCATAAAAGAGACATTTTATAGACAGCCACAAAAAAGTATTAAACACATAATGATAAGGGCAAGTGCAAGGTGCCATGGGAAAGGCAGTGTAATGTATTCTGGAAGGTTGAGAAAGCCTTTTTCTGTGGAAATGCTTAAATTGAGACCCGAAGGATTTGAGCAGCTCTGTGAAAAAACATGGTGTACACCAGGATGTTGAGTTAGTGAAGGAGAACAGAAGTGGGTATATGAAGGATATGATTAGGATAATTCTCAGAAAAGTGTGACTAGCAGCTGGATAGATGGTGGTGCCATTTATTGGACTAGAGAGCTCTAGAATACAAACAGGCCAATGGACAAGATCATGAATTTAATTGAGGACATTTAAGTAGATGTATTTATGAGATAATTAAGTGGTGATAAGCAATAGGCATTAGAACATATATGTCTGGGGCTAAGAACAAAAATCTGGGCTATGGATACACATCTTATATTATCAGTATATATAATCAAAGTCATGGGAAGAAATCAGATTAATCACTTTAGGGGTAATATACAGTGGAAAAAAAAAAGTAAGTACCAAGCATTTAGAGGACAGAAGAAGAAGAAAAAAAAAAAAACAAACTATGGAGACTGAAAACCAGGATAGTAACAGAAGACAACAAAAAAGAATATTTCAAAGAGAGAACTGTGAAATGCTAGGGAGCCATTAGGTAAGATGGAAATATTTACTCTTAGACTTAAAACATTTTTCCCTCTTGGGCTCATTAAATTTATGCTCATCTTTCAGGTTTCTGCTGAGTTATTTCTTCCAGCTAGCATTGCCAGAATTCCTAATTTTGACTTATATACCTATCATATGTACATCCTGTACATCCTCCTATCATAGCTTTTATCATTCTGTGTTTAACTGTAATTGCCTGCTTACGTGTCCATATCTCCACCATTCAAACTTCTCAAATGTATGAAGAAGCAAGACTGTGGATCTGGTTCAAAGTTGTATCTCCCTCAAATGCAGTCTTTCTCATATTTGTCCCCTATCCTTCCCATAGCTACTAAACATAGCACCCAGCAACAAGGTCTGTATTCAGTAAATAGTTGTTGACATTTATTTAATACCTATTATATGCCAATCACTGAAGTGGATGTAATGGGAGAAAACAAGACATTAATGTCAGACAAGAACCTTACCCTCAAAGAACTTCTTTTCTGATTATATGCAACTGCAACTTAAATGAACAAATAGAGATAAAGTGTATTTCTTACCATGTCAGTAGTTATCACTTTTGCCACAATATGTGTTATAGTCTTTCCAAAGTCTCTTTTTCCCTTCCTGCGCCTTAGGATTCTTGGGAAGAAAGGTCCATGAACTCTAGAGTTGAAAACATTTATTTATGATTAAATTAATCAGAAAAAAACTCAAGCTATACTTACTTAGAAAATAAAACGTGGCACCAAGCATCTTTGAGAAGTAGGCTTCGCTATTTTAAACTCTTTGAGAGCAATGAGCAACTTGAGAGCAATTACGATTTAACTCTTAGATAACTGAGTATTTATTTAAAAAAAAAAATTTTTTTAACGTTTTATTTATTTTTGAGACAAGGAGAGACACAGCATGAACAGGGGAGGGTCAGAGAGAGGGAGACACAGAATCTGAAACAGGCTCCAGGCTCTGAGTGGTCAGCACAGAGCCCGACGCGGGGCTCGAACTCACAGACCGCGAGATCATGACCTGAGCGAAGTCGGCCGCTCAACTGACTGAGCCACCCAGGCGCCCCGATAACTGAGTATTTAAACCCTTGATCTCTAAAATCTTTTCATTTTCATGGATTGTATGTATGTATGTAACCCATTACAATCAGTACCTGTCACCTCAACTCTTCAATACAGTAGAAAATTTTCCTGATTGCACTTTGATAGCCCACTGAATTGTGGACTCACAACAAAGCAAAGGTGGGTTATGTCTGCGATACTAAGGCATAAAAATGTGTAAGGACATGCCTAATTTTAGACACTGTGTTCAAGTAACAGAATGTTTTGTTTCAAAGGATATGGCCTCCATAGGTATGTTGGCTGTGGCCTCCCAGCACAACAATTCTAGCTTCTCTCTGAGTTGTGCGGTTTTGTTTGTTTGTTTGCTGTTTAGCACTTCTAATTCCACTCTTTCTCTTCTTTCTGCTCTTCTTTACAATTCCCGCTTCCTATCACTTAATCATGTTAAGTGTCATCAAAAGAAAGAAAGAAAGTTTGAGTATAATTTATCATTACTATCAGCCAAAAGGGACACCCCTTTTCCAATAGATGTAGACTTACTAATCTCCTTCGGTGTCATATTTTGGGTTCTCTGAAGCACATTATTGTTGGATACAAATGGGATGCAGCTTTCGTACCAATATTTTTCATCTTCAAAAGTTTCATTGAATATTTCAAAAGTAAACCTAGTCAGCATTTCTATACCTGTTTAAGCAAGTGGTTATGATCTTGAGAAAGAGAACCACTCGCACGTTTTTTCACCATATACCTGATCACCAGCTGCTCAAAGAGTACAGCACCCTATGTTCAAGAAATACAGTAGTTTATCATGTAAATCCTAGTTTTAAAATCAAAAGTATGTATCAGTGTTTTTTTTTTAAAGTCAAATCTATTAAGGTATAATTTACACAACAGACACTCATTTTAAGTGAACCATGACATGAGGTTTCACAAATCTGTACACCCACTTAACTCAATCAAAATAACACAGTATAGAACATTCCCATCACACTGACAGCTTCCTTCATGCATCGTTGCAGTCAATCCTCCACACCTATTCCCAGGCAACCACTGATCTACTTTCTGTTGTTAGATAAACCCTTTCTTGGGAGTTTTTAAATGATATTTTAAAGTGAAAACATATATGAGGTACTCTTTTGTGTCTAGCTTTTTTCATTCAGCCCATGTTGAGATCGATCCATCGTATTATTTTGTGTATCAGCATTTTGTTTATATTGCTGAGTGTTTCATTATTTGATTTTCTGTATAGAAGATCGTGTCATCTGCAAATAAGAGATAATTTTATTACTTCTTCCTTTCCAATCTGGATGGCTTTTCTTTTTCTTGCCTATTGCTCTGGCTGGAACCTCTAGTACAATTTGAACAGAGATAGTAAGAGCAAACATCCTTGTCCTCTTCCTTGTCATCTTTCCTTAAGATCTTCCTGATCTTAGGAGGGAAACATCCATTCTTTCACCACTAGCTATGATTAACTTTAAGGTTTTTCATAGATGGCCTTGAACAGGTTGAGAAAGATCCCTTCTCTTCCAAGATTTTTGAGAATTTTTATGATGAAAGTGTTGAATTTTGTCAAATTCTTTTTCCGTATTAAAAGGTGCGGCTTTTGTTTTTTATTCTATTAATATGGTGCGTTATATGGATTCCTATTCATTTGTTAAGCCAATCTTACAACCCTGGGATGAATCTCACTTAGTCTTAGTGTCTGATCTTTTTAATGTATTGCTAGACTCAGTTTGTTAGCATATTCCTGAGGATTTTTGCATCTATATTCATAAGGGATATTATTCCATAGGGCTTTTTTCTTTTTCTTGTGATGTCTTTGTAGTTTTTGTATCAGGCTAATAGTGGCCTCACTAAATGAGTTAGGTAAGTGTTCCCCCTTCTATTTTTGAAAGTTTGTAAATAATTGGGTGTTAATCTTTGAAATGTTTGGTAGAATTCACCAGTGAAGACATCTGGTCTCTGGTTTTTCTTTGTGGGTGGTTTTTAATTTGCTAATTTAATCTCCTTACTTGCTATAGGTCCACTCAGGTTTTCTTTTTTGGCTTGAGTCAGTTTTGGTAGATTTAATGTTTTCAGGAATTTGTCCATTTGGTCTGGTGATCCAGTTTGTTGGCATGTAATTGCTCAGAGTATTCCTTAGTAATCCTTTTTATTTCTGTGCAGGTTTTTATGTGGATGTAAGTTTTCAACTCAGTTGGGTAAATACCAACTAGGAGCACTATTGCTGGTTCATATGCTTAGACTACATTTAGCTTTTAAGAAACTGCCAAACTGTCGTCCAAAGAAGCTGTACTGTTTTTGCATTCTAATCAACAATAAAGGAGAGTTCTTGTTCCACATCCCTGCCAGCAGTTGATATGGTCAGGGTTTTTGTTTGTTTCTGATTTTGTTTTGTTTTTGGATATTAACCATTCTAATAGGTAAGTTATGGTATCCCATTCCTTTAATTTGCAATTCCATAATGATACTGATGTCAAGCATCTTTTTATAGGCTTTTTTTTTTTTTTTTAAACCAATCGTATATCTTCTTTGGTGAGGTGTTTGTTCAGAATGTTTGTCCCATTTTTAATTGGGCTGTTTGTTAGGATGAATTTTAAGAGATCTTTGTATATCTTAGATACAAGTCTTTTATCAGATATGTTTTACAAATGTTTTCTTCAAATTTTTGGCTTGTCTTTAATTCTCTTAACAGAGTCTTTCACACAGTGTTTTTAATTTTAATACAGTCCAATTTCTCAATTTTTTTCTCCCACAGATCATACTGTCAGTGTTTTATCTAAGAACTCATTGCGAACCCAAGTTCACCTACGTTTTCTTCTATGTTTTCTCCTAAAAGTCTTACAGTTTTATTTTACAGTTAGGTCTACGGGTCACTTTGAGTTAATTTTTGTGAAGATGTAAGGCCTGTGTTTAGGTTCATCTTTTTGTATATGGACGTTCAATTATTATACAGCATTATTTGTTGAAAATAATATTCTTCATTGAATTTTCTTTGCTCCTTTGTCAAAGATCAATCAACTATGTTTGTGTGGATCTATTTATGGACTCTATTCTGTTCCATTGATCTATATGTTTATTCTTTCACTAATACCAGGCTTTCTTGATTACTGTAGTTTTATAAGAACCTTAGAAGTGGGTAATATGAATACACCCTCTTTTTTCTTCCCCAGTACCGTGTTAGCTATTGTAGGCTTTATGCTGTTCCATATGAATTTTAGCAATAGTCAATACCTACAAAATGGCTTGCAAATTAGGATTGCATTGAATCTACACATCAATTTGGAAGGAATTGACATATAAACAATATTGACTCTTCCAATCCATAAACAGAGAATATTTCCCCATTTATTTATATTTTTTCTGTCATCATAAGTTTTGTAGTTTTTCCACATATAGATCCTATATATATTTTATTAGATCTGTGTCTGATCTGTACCTAAGTATTTCATTTTTGGGGCTCTATTATGATATTTTTAAAATTTCAAATCATTTGTTACTGGCATATAAGAAAACAATGGACTTTTGAATATTAACCTTGCTATACTCATTTATTAGTTCCAGGGTTTTGTTGTTGTTGATGATATGATGATGATGATTCTTTGAGATTTTTTATGTACACAATTATGTCACCTGCAAAGAGTTTTATTTCTTCCTTCCCAATCTGTGTATCTTGTTATTTCCGTTTCTTGTCCTGTTGCATTATCTAGGATTTTCAGCATAATATTAAACAGGAGTAATGAGAAAAAATATCCTTGTCTTATTCCTAATATTAGGGGAGAAGCATCCAGTTTCTCATCATTAAGTATTAATGTTATACGTTTTTTGTAGATGTTATTCATCAATTTGAGGAATTCTCCTCTATCGCTTGTAATGCTTGATATATCAATTATTGAAAAAGGGATGCTAAAGTTTCTCATGTATAATAGTGGATTTCTCTGTGTCCTTGCATTTCTTTCTTTCTTTTTTTTTTAATGTTTAGTTTTTTGAGAAATAAGAGAGGAGAGTGCAAGTGGGGGAGGGGCAGAGAAAGAGGGAGACCCAGAATCTGAAGCAGGCTACAGGCTCTGAGCTGTCAGCACA
The DNA here is from genome assembly GCF_046562875.1 of Panthera onca. Taxonomy (NCBI): domain Eukaryota; kingdom Metazoa; phylum Chordata; class Mammalia; order Carnivora; family Felidae; genus Panthera; species Panthera onca. The sequence continues at coordinate 28,011,427 of NC_138355.1, read as the reverse complement.
GAGCTCGATGTGGGGCTCGAACTCAAAGATCTCGAGATCATAACCTGAGCCAAAGTCAGATGCTCAAATAACTGAGCCACCCAGGCACCCCTCCATGTGTCCTTGCATTTCTATCAGTTTTTGCATTACATATTTTGATGCACTGTTGTTGGATACATACATATTAAGCATTGCTATGTCTTCTTCGAGAGCTGGACCCTTTATCATTATGCAATGCCCTTTTTTGTCCCTGGTAATTTAACTGGTTCTTTCCAAAGTCTGCTTTGTCTGAAAATAATATAGTAATCCAGCTTTTTAATGGTTGTGTTAGCATGAAGTTATCTTTCTCTGACCCTTTACTTTTAACATTTCTAAGCCTTTACATTTAAGGTTGGTTTCTTAGAGATGACAGATAGTTGAATCTGGTGTTTTTATGCACTTTGACAATCTCTATCTTTTATGTATTTAGACCATTTGCATTTAAAGTGATTACAGATACAAGGGAGGTGGGTGGGGAATGGGCTAAACAGGTGATGTGTACTGAGGAGGACACTTGTGATGATGAGCACTGGGTGTTTTCTGTAAGTGATGAATCACCAAATTCCACTCCTGAAACCAATAGTATATGTTAACTAACTAGAACTTAAATGCAAATTTAGAAAAACAAAAAACAAAAAAACCAAGTGATTACTGACATAATCAAATTAATACCTACCATACTTCTAATAGTTTTGTTTGTTGTATTTGTTCTTTGTTATTTTTCCCTCCTTTTCTGCTTCCTTTGGTTACAGTTAAGCATTTTGTGATTCCACTTTCATCTATTCTCATCAATTATTTAAAAAAAAATTTTAGTGTTTTCCTTATAGACTGCAATATATATTTTAAACTAATCTTAGTCTACCTTCAAATAACACTAAACTACTTCATATATAGTGCAGGTGCCTTTTACAGAATATTCCCATTTCTTCCCTTGGTATGATGTTACTGTCACTTATTTTACCAATCCATATGCTACTATCACCCAACTACTATTTATACCATCATAACTACTATTACTTTAAACAGGTATCTTTTCAATCAGTTGAGAGAAAGAAAAATAAAAGATTTTAATTTACCTTTATTTATTCTTTCTCCAAAGTTCTTCCTTTCTATACATAGATCTGAGTTTCTGACCCTTAACAATTTTCTCCTCTCTAAAGAACTTTTCATTTTTCTTGCAGAATGATAAACTCCCTCGGCTTTTTTTTTTCTTTTTGTTTACAAGAGCTATTACCCTTTCACTTTTGAAAAATAGTTTCACTGGATATAGAATTCTAGGTTTGTAGTTCTTTCTTTCAATGCTTTGAATATTTAACTCGTCTCTCATCTTATTTTCATGGTTTCTTATAAGAAGTCCATTGTAATTCTTACTCTTATTCATCTGTAGATAAGGTGATCTCTTCCCCCTCAGTTTTTTAATGTATGGTTTTCTTCAAATATGAAATGCCTATAATATAGATTTTTTGGTATTTATCCTGCTCAGTGTTCTCAGCTTCCTGGATCTATGATTTGGTGTCTGCATTTAATTTTGGGAAATTATTTAATTCAAACCATTCACCATTATTAATTCAAACATTTCTGCTGCTGCACTTGCTCTTTTTCACTTCTGGTATTCCAATTACACATATGCTGCACCCTTTGAAATGGTCTCACGCTACCTGGATGTTTTGTTTTTTCATTCTTTTTGCATTTGTATGAAAAAATTCTGTTGACATACCTTCAAGCTCACTGATTTCTTTCCTCAGTTTCATCCTATCTATTAGTAAACTCATCAAAGGTATTCTTCATTTTTATTTACGGCGTTTTTGATTTCTAGCATTTTCTTTTAATTCGTTCTTAAGAGTTTCTATTTCATGCTTACATTACTCATCTGTTCTTGCATGTTGTGTCCTTTTTTCATTAGAGACTAACATATTAATTACTTTTTTAAAATTCCATCTGATTAATTACAAAATCATTACTGAGTCTGGTTCTGATGCTTGCTTTCTCTCTTCAGGCTTAATTTTTTCTTGCCTTTTAGCATGTCTTATAATATTTTGTGGAAAGCCAAGCATGATATATTGACTAATAAAAACTGAAGTAAATAGGCTTTTAGTGTGAGGTTTTATATTAATCTGGCCAGGAGGTAAACTGCTTGCTGTAGCTGTAGGTATCACAAGCTTCAAAATCCTATGGTTTCCATATTTTTGCCTTTGAAAACTCCTCTTTAGACAAAGTTTGTGTCTTGTAACTTTTTTAGGTATAATTCTGTTATTTTACCGGAGCCTGGCCTAGTGTGTTGTAAAGTAAGGTGGAGAGGAAGTATTCTATAATCTTATGATTAAATATTAGTTTTTTAGTGGGTCTATGTCCCTGGGCTGTGACCTTCACAAGTGTGACGTTCACAAGTGTTTCTTAGTGCCCTCTTCCCAGAGAGGAAGGCTAGAGGGGACTGGAGTCAAGGAAATGCCCTTTCCCTAGGTAGGCAAAGGCTCTGGGAAAGTCTTTTCCCTGGTAAATAAGTCTTCGTCATGGAGGTGGTCTGGGTGTATTTCACAATGGTAACTTTTCCCATCCCCAACCAGGGGCATAATGGGATTTTTCTTGGCTCTTCATCTGAGAACTTAGTGAGATTCCTGGAGGCAAAACCACAAGAGAAGTAGGGTGTCTCCCTAAGAACTACAGCCCACCAGGAGTTTCTCACTTGTGTACTGGTCCACATTCAACCTCCAGCAGTTTATCAAAATTACCCATTTAAGTGTTCTTACAGTTTATGGCTCTAGAGAGTTATCTATTCCAGGTAAGCAGATCTTGGTTGTGACTCTGAATTTACTTCTCTCCCCAGATTTCACGGTAGCAATTTGTCCTGTGACCTCAGTTTTCTTATGGGTCCAAGAAAGTCATTTTCAGTTTCCTCAGCTTTTTTCTTGTTTTCTTGTTTCTTGTTTTTAACTCATAAGCTCTTAACATGTCAGAGCTGCATCTGAAAATATTTGGTTCTTTTTTAGTTTCCATTTATCTGTTGAGATTCTCTGTCTACTTATTAACACCAAGTTTTCCTATAATTCTTAGAACATATTTATAATAGCTGCTTTGAAGTCTTTGTCTGATAAATTCAATATCTGGCCCACTCAAAATCTGATTTTATTAACTATCTTTTTTCCTGGGTATGGATTCTATTTTCTGGTTTCTTTGCATGTCCATTAATTTTTGGTTGAACACTGGAGACTTTGGAAAATATATTCTCATAACTCTGGATTGTGGTATGTTCTTCTGAGGATTGTTAGTCTTGTACTCTAGCAGGCAATTAACTTGCCTGGGCTCAAAATCCAGCTGAAATATCTGTTCAGTTCTTTCAACCTCCATGATTCAACTACATACTTTTTTTGAAAGCATTGTTCTCAAATTTCTCTCCCCCACCAGTGCTAGCATAGTTTAGTGGTCAGTCAAGAATTTGGGCAGAGTTTGTGCTCAAATTCTGGATCTGACCCCTTTTGCAACTTTCTTCTCTCGGGATACTCCACCTAAATTTCTAGCTGCTTTGCCAGCCTTTAACTCTGTCCTTTGCCACCTTGTCATAGTAGGACTTCATTTTTTGCTGCCAGAGCTATGAGAACTGGCGATCACTCTGAGACTAAAAAGCAAATCCCCACTTCTTACCTATTCCAAGGATAAACTTTTCTGGCTGCTGCCTGCTTTGGTAATTTTACAGTGCCTTCAAATAGCTAGATATTTTAATATATTTTTGTCCAAATTTTATAATTGTTATCCATGAAAGGGTTTGACCAATTACCTCACTCCACCAGTCCCAGGCCTAGATTGTCTGTGATTATAACTTTTAAGATGAAAGAACCCCATGTGGCCCTATGCCATTAGAATCTAAAGTCTAGTGATGTTAATTTGTATTCAAATCCAACTTTTGTTGAATCTGGATTTCTAGATAAGTAGAATTAGATTTCAAAAATCTTACCTATATTGATTTCCCAAAGTAATCCCAAGGTTTTGTTACACAGGAATCCCAATAACAACATTAAAAATAGGGACTAAAATGGGATTCTTAGTGATTAAAAAAATAAGTCAAATTTGAAAGAAAATACAAAAAGAAAAGATTTAGGCTAACAGTTAGTTGCTAGACATGTAAAATGTGGCTCAAAATTCATAAGGCAAAGAATGCGTACAAGTGGAACACATTAAGAAGGGGTTTAACAATCTAGTATGAAATAGTCAGAAGTCCTTTGGCCCTGTTCAAAATTTTCCATTAATTTTGAAACCATAAGCAAGTATTCCTATTTCCCCTGTATCTAAAACAAAGACAGGAATATATACTTTACTGCATAGTAATGTAAAAATATTTTAATACATTTTGAAGTACTCTGGAGAATGATGCTAGTTAAATCTACATTGTTTTATTTATCATAAAAACAACTTATCAACTTAATGTTGGTTAGAAAAGAAGAAATTATGCGGCAGCCAAATTAACCAACCTTCTCCTTTACTTTGCATATTATATGTGGTGGAGATCTGCCTCCTCTTTTCTTAGGCTCTGGCCAAAATCAAGAAGGTAAAGATGAAAGATAAGGAAAAGAACTAGATTGATGACACTTTTTTAAATCTGAAATTCCAATGATTTCAGTGAATTCAGTTATATAAAAATAATTTTCCAATACTGGTAGTTGTACTTTGTTCTTATCTCAAAAATTGGACATCTAATTTTATAATCTACTTCAATCAGGGTAACATATGATATGATATGATAAAAGAATGACCATGTCATCTTTTTGTTTAAAATGGAACAAATTATTACCGGAGGCGTAAATCTTCCCACATTTTCAATAATCCACACAGCATTACTATCTCATAGTATTTTTTCCAGCATTCAACGGTCTCTGCTGCAGATGGATCTTCCTTAATATTGCTCTGATACTCGATGAGTTCAACACGTTTATTTTTATACTTCTCCAAAGTTTTTTTGAAACGTTGTGCAATAGGACCAGGTATGGTTCCATCTTGTATATCACACCACCTGTAAAGTAGCAACATAATTACAATGTTTATCTTATGTAATGTGCTGAGTAAGTTTTTTTTTTTTTAATTTTTTTTAACTTTTATTCATTTTTTGAGAGACAGAGAGAGACAGGGCTTGAGTGGGGGAGGGGCAGAGACAGAGGGAGACACAGAATCCAATGCAGGCTCCAGGCTCTGAACTGACAGCACAGAGCCTGACATGGGGCTTGAACTCAAGGACCATGAGATCTTGACCTGAGCTGAAGTCAGATGCTTAACTGACTGAGCCACCCAGGCGCCCCGTGAGTAAGTTTTTAACTATACTTACAAATTAATTCTTTCTTCAATCAAAGCAGTATAATTCTCACAACTTTCTTCATCATCCCAGTCTCTCCAAAGAAAGTCATAAAAAAACCTATGATGAATAAAATTAATAAAAAGTGATCAAAAAGAGCCAATACCATGTATAGAATTAAAAAGACATTCTCATGTCAGAATTCTTTATATGAATTCTAAAAAAATACACATATATTTACAATTTTTAAATGTTTTATTTATTTTTGAGAGAGAGACAGAGAGAGAGACAAACAGAGCATGAACAGGGGAAGGGCAGAAAGAGGAGACACAGAATCCAAAGCAGGTTCCAGGCTCTGAGCTCTAGGGCTTGAATTCACAAACCATGAGATCATGACCTGAGTCAAAGTTGGACACTTAACTGACTGAATCACCCAGATGTCCAGAAAAATATTTTTAAATAACTTTCAGTGAACTAATATTAAAATCAAACCTTTATTTTTATTTTATTTTTTTTAAGTTAATTTGAGAGAGAGAGAGAGAGCAAGTGGAGAAGGGGCAGAGAGAGGGAGAGAGAGAGAATCCCAAGCAGGCTCCGCACTGTCAGTGCAGGGCCCAATGTGGGGCTGGAACTCCCAAACCATGAGATCATGACCAGAGCCAAAATAAAGAGTTGGACATTGGGGGCCTGGGTGGCTCAGTCGGTTGAGCATCTGACTTTGGCTCAGGTCATGATCTTGCAGTTTGTGGGTTTTAGCCCTGTGTTGGGCTTGGTGCAGACAGCTCAGAGCCTGGAGCCTCTCAAAAATAAATAAACATTAAAAAAAAAATTTATTTTAAATGGACAGGGGCACCTGGCTGGCTCAGTCAGTGAGCACGTGACTCTTGATCTCAGGGTCATGAATTGGGTGTAGAGATTGCTTAAAAAATAAATAAACAAAAAAACAAACTTTAAAAAAAATGGACAAATTTAATTCAGCAGTGAGTAAAAATTAAATCAATAACTATTACAAAGTTCTTATACACTTACATATTAACTTTTTGAATATGATAATTTTAACGTTAAGAGGTAAAAAGGTCAAATACCTTACAACTTCCAAGGCCAAAGCAATATCATGATTATCAGAATCTTGTCCTTCAACAGGGTAGACTTCCAAGAGAGGCACACTGTGCTCCAGTTCTTCCAAAATCTCATTGACCAAACCCCTTGGAATATTTGCAATATTAGAAGAAAAGGGCTCAGCAACAGATACAGTAACTTTGAAACAAGATGATGAGCTTTGATGTGGCTTACAAATTACCTAAGATAAATATTATAAAATCTGTAGTTACAAATCAAAACAAACCACAAAGATTTTTTCCTCACACATGATGTACTTAAAAAATTTCTTCTTTTAAATTTTATGATTCCTTTAACCACACACACAAAGTCATTATAGATCAATATTAAATAAAATAACACAATTTTTCAAAGCCCACATTTTTTTAGTTCCAGTATAGTTATCAGTGTTCTATTAGTTTCTGGTGTACAATATAGTGATTCAATAATTCCATATACCACTCAGTGCTCATCAAGATAAGTGTTAATCCTCTCCACCTATTTCACCCATCCCTCCACCCACCTTCCCTCTGGTAACCATCTGTTTGTTCGGTTTGTTCTGTATAGTTGAGAGTTTTTTTGTTTGTCCCTTTTGTTTTCTTTGTTTGTTTTCTCTCTCTCTCTTTTAGTTTTTATTTATTTTGAGAGAGACAGAGGGAGAGTACATGAGAGCAGGGGAGGAGGGAGGGAAGGAGGGGGGAGAGAGAGAGAGAGAGAGAGAGAGAGAGAGAGAGAGAGAGAATCCTAAGCAGGCTCTGCACTGTCAGCGCAAAGCCTGACTGACGTGGGGCTCGATCTCATGAACCATGAGATCATGACCTGAGATGAAATCAAGAATCAGACACTTAACTGACTGAGCTACCCAGGCGCCCTTCTCTTATTTTCTTTATGAAATTCCACACGTGAGTGAAATCATACAGTATTTGTTTTTCTCTGGCTTATTTCACTTAGCATTATACTCTCTAGATCCATCCATGTTGTTGCAAATGGCAAGATTTCATTCTTTTTTTGTGTGTGTGTGGCTTCATAATATTCTATTACGCACACACACACCCACACATTGTCTTTATCCACTTATCTGTCACTGCACACTTGACCTGCTTACATAATTTGGCTATTGTGAACAATTCTGCAATAAACACAGGGGTGAATTTATCCTTTTGAAGTAGCGTTTTTGTATTCTTTGAATAAATACCCTGTAGTATGAATATTGGATAACTATTTCTATTTTTAGTTTTTTGAGGAACCTCCATACTGTCTTCCAATGGCTGTACCAGTTTGCATTCCCACCAACAGTGCAAAAGGATTCCTCTTTCTCCACATTTTCATCAACACTGTTGTTTCCTGTTTCTGATTTTAGCCATTCTCAAAGGTGTGAGGTAATATCTCATTGTATATCTCTGATGATGAGTGATGAATATCTTTTCATGTTTTCATGTCTGTTGGCCATCTGAATGTCTTCTTTGGAGAAATGTCTGTTCATGTCTTGTGCCCATTTTATAACTGCATTATTTGCTTTTTGAGTGGTGACTTTTATAAGTTCTTTATATATTTTAGATACTAACCCTTTAGCAGAAATGTCATTTGCAAATATCTTCTCCCATTCATTGGGTTATCTTTTAGTTTTTTTGCTTGTTTCTTTCACTGTACAGAAGCTTTTTATTTTGGTCAAGTCCCAATAGTTTATTTTTGCTATTGTTTCCCTTGGCTCAAGAGACCTATCTAGAAAAATGTTACTATGCCTGATGTCAGAGAAATTACTGCCTATGCTCTGTTCTAGGATTTTTATGGTTTCAGATCTAACATTTAGGTCTTTAATTCATTTTGAATTTATTTTTGTGTATGGTGTGAAAAGAGGTCCAGTTTCATCCTTTGGCATGTTGCTGTCCAGTTTTCCTAGCACAATTTGTTGAAGAGACAATCTTTTTCTCATTGCATATTCTTGCCTCCTTTGTCAAAGATTAATTGACCATATAGTTTATTTTGGGGTTTTCTATTATATTCCATTGATCTATGTGTCTGTTTTTGTGCCAATACCATACTGTTTTGATTACTACCACTTTATAAAGTATATTTTGAAATCTTGGATTATGATACCTACAGTTTCATTCTTCTTTTTCAAGATTTCTTTGGCTATCCAAAGCCAATGGAATTTATAGTTCTGTACAAATTTTTGGACGACTTATTCTAGTTCTGCGAAAAATGCTATTGGTATTTTGATAGAGATTGCACTAAATCTGTAGATTACTTTTGGGTAGTGTGGACATTTTAACAATATTTGTTCTCCCAATCGATAAACATGGAATATCTTTCCATTTTTTGTGTCATCTTCAATTTCTTTCATCATTGTTTTCTAATTTTCAGAGTACAGGTCTTTCACCTTCTTGGTTAAGTTTATTCCTGGGTATTTTATTATTTTTGGTGCAATTGTAAATGAAACTGTTTTCTTAATTTCTCTGCTACTTCAGTATTAGTGTATAGAAAAGCAACACATTTCTGTATACTGATTTTGTATCCTGAAACTTTGCTGAACAATCAGTTCTAGTATTTTGGTGGAATCTTCAGGATTTTCTATATATAGTATCAAGTCATAAATAGTGAAAGTTTTGCTTCTTTCTTACCAATCTGGATGTTTGTTATTTCTTTTTGTTGTCTGATTGCTGTGGCTAGGACTGCTAGTAATATGTTGAATAAAAGTGGTGAGAGTGGACACTCATGTCTTGTTCCTGACCTTAGGGGAAAAAGCTCTGTTTTTCACCAGTGAATATGATGTTAGCTCTGGATTTTTCATATATAGTTTTTATTGTGTTGAAGTATGTTCCCTCTAAACTTACTTTGTTGAGGGTTTTTATCATGAATGGATATCCTTTGTCTTACTGATGTTATATACCACATTAATTGATTTGTGAATACTCAATAACACATCCTAGGAATGAATCCCACTTGGTTGTGGTAATATTTTTAATGTATTGTTGGACTCAGTTTGCTAATATTTGGTGAGGATTTTTGCATCTATGTTCATCAGAGATATTGGCCTGTAGTGCTCTCTCTCTCTTTAAATTTTTTTAAAGTTTATTTATTTATTTTGAGAGAGACAGACAGCATGAGCAGGGAAGGGGCAGAGAGAGAGAGGGTGAGAGAGAGAATCACAAGTAGGCTCTGCACTGTTGGCATAGAGCCCGATGTGGGGCTTGAACTCATGAAATTGTGAGACCATGACTTGAGTCAAAACTGAGAGTCAGATACAGCTGACTGAGCCACCCAGGTGCCCCCCCCCCCTTTTTTTTGGTATTGTTTTGGTATCTGGTTTTGGTATCAGAGTAATGTTGGCCTCCTAGAATGAATTTGAAAGCTTTCCTTCCTCTTCTTCTTCTTTTTTTTTGGGGGGGGGGGATAGTTTGAGCAGAATATGTATTGTCTCTTTAAATGTTTAGTGGAATTCACCTTTGAAGCTGTCTGGTCTTGGACTTTTGTTTGTTGGGAGGTTTTTTTTGATTACCAATTCAATTTCATTGCTGATAATCGTTCTGTTTAAATTTTCTGTTTCTTCCTGCTTCAGCTTTGGTAGGTTATATATTTCTAGGAATTGATCTACTTCTTCTAGGTTGTTCAATTTTTTGGCATATAACTTTCCATAATATTCTTAGCATTTTTGTATTTGTGGTGTTAGTTGTTATTTCTCCTTTTCTATTTCTGATTTTGAGTTCTCTCTGTCTCTTTTGATGAGCTGGCTGAAGGTGTATCAATTTTGTTTACCTTTTCCAAGAACCAACTCCTGGTTTCATAGATCTCTTTTACTGTTTTTTTTTTTTTTTTTAGTTTCTGTTTCATTTATTCTGCTCTAATCTTTACCAACTCCTGCATTCTACTTGCTTAGGGTTTTGTTTGTTCTTTGTCTAGCTCATTTAGGTGTAAGGTTAGGTTGTTTGAGATTTTTCTTGCTTCTTGAGGTGGACTTGTATTGCTATAAACTTCTTAGAACAGCTTTTGCTTCATCCCAAAGATTTTGGATGCTGGTGTTTTCAGTTTCATTTGTCTCCATGTAATTTTTTATTTCCTCTTTGATTTCTTGGCTAACCCATCATTGTTTCGTAGCATGTTATTTAACTTTCAGGTATTTGTGGTCTTTTTAGATTCTTTCTTGTGGTTGATTTCTAGTTTCACAGCATTGTGGTTGGGAAAAGATGGTATGACTTCGGAATTTCTGAGACTTGTTTTGTGGCCTAACATGTGTGATCTATTCTGGATAATGTTCCATGTGCATTTGAAAAGAGTATGTATTCCACAGTTTTAGGTTGGAATGTTCTGAATATATCTGTTAGATCCACCTGGTCCAATGTATCATTCAAAGCTACAGTTTCTTTTTTGATTTTGTCTGGTAATGTATACATTAATGTAAGTGGAGTGTTAATTATAATATTACTATCAATTACTTCCTTTATTTTTGTTATTAGCTGTTTAATGTATTTGGATGCTCCCATTTTGAGTGCATAAATATTCATAATTCTTATATCTGCTTGGTGGATTGTTTCCTTTATGATTATGTAGTGTCCTTTGTCTCACTGCAGTCTTTGTTTTAAAGTCTATTTTGTCTGATATAAGTATTGCTACCTGATTTATTTTCACTTCCAGTTGCATGATAAATGCATTTATGTCCCTTCACTTTTATCTGCACGTGTCTTTAGGTCTGAAATGAGTCTCTTGTAGACAGCATACGGACGGGTCTTGCTTTTTATTCCATTTTGTCACCCTATGTATTTTTATTGGAGAATTTAGCTTTTTAACATTCAAAGTAATTATTGAAACTGGCCACTTTCTTATACCATACACCAAAATAAATTCAAAATGGATTAAAGACCTAAATGTGAGATCTAAAACTATAAAAATCCTAGAGGAGAATACAGGCAGTAATCTCTTTAACATCAGCCATAGCAACTTCTTTCTAGATATGTTTCCTAAGCCAAGGGAAACAAAGGCAAAAATAAACTATTGGGATTTCATCAAAATAAAAAGCTTCTGCACAGTGAAGGAAACAAGCAACAAAACTAAAAGGCAACATACTGAATGATAGAAGATAATTGCAAATGACATATCTAATAAAGGGTTAGTATCCAAAATATATAAAGAACTTACAAAACTCAACACCCCAAAACTGAATAATCCAATTAAAAAATAGGCAGAAGACATGAACAAACATTTCTCCAAAAAAGACATTCAGATGGCCAATCGATACATGAAAAGATGCTCAGCATCACTGATAATCAGGGAAATACAAATCAAAATTACAAGAAGATATCCCCTCACACCTGTCAGAATGGCTAAAATCAGCACTACAAAAAACAACAGGTGTTGGTAAAAGATGCAGAGAAAGGGGAACCCTCTTGCACTGCTGGTGGGAAAGCAAACTGGAGCAGCCACTCTGGAAAACAGTATGGAATTTCCTCAAAAAGTTAAAAATAGAACTACTCTATGAACTCTATGATCCAGAAATTGTACTACTAGATATTTACCCAAAAATACAAAAAATACTAATTCAAAGGGATACATGCACCCCAAAGTTTATAGCAGCATTATCTACAATAGCCAAATTATGGAAACAGTGTCCATCAATTGATGAATGGATAAAGAAGGCGTGGTATATATACACAATGGCCTGTTATTCATAAAAAAGAAAAAAATCTTGCCATTTGCAACGACATGGATAAAGCTAGAGAGTATTATGCTAAGTGAAATAAGTCAGTCAGAGAAAGACAAATACCATATGATTTCACTCATTTATGGAATTTAAGAAACAAAACAAATGAGCAAAGGGGGAAAAAAAGAGAGGGAGACAAACCAAGAAACAGACTCTTAACTAGAGAACAAATTGATGGTGACCAGAGGGGAGATTGGTGGGGGGATGGGTTAAATAGGTGATGGGGATTAAGTAGTGCACTTGTGATGAGCACTGTGTTGTATGGAAATGTTGAATCACTATATTGTATACCTGAAACTAATATTACACTGTATGTTAACTAACTGGAATTTAAATAAAAACTTTAGGGGCACCTGAGTGGTTTAGTTGGTTAAGCATCCGACTCTTAATTTCGATTCAGGTCATGATCTTGTGGTTCGTGAGTTTGGTCCTGTATTGGGCTCCGTGCTGACAGTGTGGAGCCTGCTTGGGATTCTCTCTCTCTCTCCCTCTCTCTCTGCTCCTTGCCTGCTTGCTCGCTCTCCCTCTCAGAATAAATAAATAAAACTTAAAAAAAAATGTTAAAGATTCTCTAAGCTTACTGATAGTGACTATACATGCTTTATATACAGATGTTTAAAAATCAACCATAATCCTATCAACAAAGGTAAACAACCACCATTAACCTTTTCCAGCTTCATTCTACATACTTATATAAGTTACACAATTGGATCGCACTGCATATCTAGTTCTATAATCTTTTATCTTACATACACATTGAGCACTTTCCTAAATCACTAAAAGTTTTTTGTTAATATAAGTTTTACAATTACATAATATCCTATCTTATATCATCCTTTATTTGACCAGCATCTTATTATTAAAGTTTTATGGTATTCCCAATTTTTAATTTTATAAATATCACTTTGATCCCTCAATATATAAATCTTTTTCTGCATTTCTGATTTCTGTAGAATAAATTTCTAGAAATGAACTTTTTCATTTTCATTTTTATTTATTTTTCTGTATGGGGAGGTCTATTTATTTATTTTTATTTTTTCTAGCTTTATTGAAGTAACTGAAATATAATGGGTGAAACTATTTTAAAATTCTTAATATATTTTGGCAAACTATTTTCTTTCTTTTCTTTTTTTTTTTTAATGTCTTTATTTATTTTTGAGACAGACAGAGACAGAGCATGAGCAGGGGAGGGGCAGAGAGAGAGGGAGACACAGAATCCAAAGCAGGCTCCAGGCTCCCAGCTGTCAGCACAGAGCCCGACACGGGACTCGAACTCACAGACTGTGAGATCATGACCTGAGCTGACGTCGGATGCTTAACCGACTGAGCCACCCAAACGCCCCTTGGCAAACTATTTTATACAAAGGTTATAAAACAGTTTCCTTAATTTGTGGAGCACTTTGTAACCAAGATTGAAGATATGCCAGATTTCCTTCCAATCATATGTTTCCAAATTTTTTCTTTGTTATTGTGTGAATCCGTAGCAGGCAGAATAATGGCCCTCAAAGATATCCATGCCTTTATCCTGGGAATCTGTGAATATATTACTTTACATGGTAAAAGGGACTTTGCAGATGTGATTAAGGTTAAGGAATTGAGATGGGAAAGTTATCCTAAATTACCAAGTTAGGCCCATTCTAATCACAAGTCTTAAAAGACATGCACCTTTCCAACCTGCAAAGAACCAGAGAGATACAGTCTGAGAAAGACTTTGAAGTTGGATGAAGGAGACAAGTCACGGAATGCAGGCAGCTCCTAGATGCTGGAAAAGGCAAGGAAACAGATTCTCCCCTAGAGCCTCCAGAAGGGAATGCAGCCTTGCCTACATCTTCATTTTAGCTTACTGGGCCCATGTTAGATTTTTTTCTACAGAATTGTGAGATAATAAATTTGTATTGCTTAAGCCACCAAACTTATGGTGAATTGTTGCAGCAGCAATAGAAAACTAATAGAGCATCTAAAGAAAAAGACTCAGAGAATGAGGTCCGTAGGAATAATTTATTGTGACTTCAGAACAAGGAGCATTTTATAGCACTGTTTGATACTTCAAGTAAGATTAAAGAAGCAAAGGCAGAAAAAACAACGTCTAAATTGTGCAGCACTACCTTAAAAAGGTCCCAAGAGCTAGCTTCACTGCCACATTATTCAAAGAATTAGAATTTGCCAATATACTATTCTGCTTTTCCCTGTGTTCTCCCCATTTTCTTCCTATCTTTCTAATGATTAAAGGTCTTTGGCAAACCCCTAGCAGATTCTAAAGCAACCTATCTGTGATCCTGCTTGGTACTTTTGGAGTGGGAAAGACAGCAAATAATCAATGGATTGCATGTAAAACCTTAGAACTTGATAGAATTTCTAGGTAATTTTAAGGATCTTTAAAGGTTTTATAGAGTACGGGGTCTATCATGAAGTGTTGTGAGAAAAGCCAAGCCAAGCATATGCTAGAATACCATCCTCTATTTCAGTCAGAAATGCCCTGCTTTAATGTGATGTGTGTATCAGGCTTCCACATAACTTGACTAAAAAAATCCCAAATTTACGCTACCAATATATATATATATATTTAAGATAATGATATAGTACTACCTCCTCTTATTTTATCCACATGAAAAAGTCAGAGAAGTAATGAAAGTTCCAGGGAAAAGCTACACAAAATCTGGAGATAAGCAAACCTCAAAGAACACTAAAAACAGAACATTATTGAAAAATAAATCCCACGTTTCTATTATTATTTTTTTTGTAGTCTCTATGATTGAAAATATGCCATTCTTTATCTGTAAAAATACCACTAACTTACTCTTCCACAGAACATAGAATTGAATTGTTTTCAGGTAGTGTGCAATGTAATGAATTTCAAACACAAATTTTTCTTGTGACCAAAACAGCAGATTTGAAATATCTGAGGCAAGGATACCATTTGTGATTATAGATATTAACGTCTATACAAGGATAATTAATCTCTAAGGGAATCAAACTTATGACATCAAATATGCCACAATATTTAACCTATAGAATAGACTTAAAAAAGCAAAATCTTACCAGATGTAGTGTTGGAAGTCGATGCATTATACTAAAAGGGTACCTTTTCATAGGAAGAAATTTCAAATTTTACCAAGTTTTCTGATCCACTGTTTCTGTCCTAATCTAATTAACCTCATAATTCAGATAAATGAAGATTAAAGGGAAATGATGGGAAAAGGGAGCCCAAGTCTGTTACAGCCTAAATTACTAGTTTTAAAGAAATGCACTTTTGAGGGGCACCTGGGTGGCTCAGTCAGTTAAGCATCTGATTTGGGATCAGGTCATGATCTCACGGTTCCTGAGTTCAAGCCCCACGTCAGGCTCTGTGCTGACAGCTCAGAGCCTGGAGTCTGCTTCAGATTCTGTGTCTCCCTCTATCTGCCCCTTCTCCACTTGCGCACTCTCTCTCCCCAAAATAAATAAACATTAAAAAAAAAAAGAAATTCACTTTTGTTATTTAAGCAACTGAAACTAAGCTAATAAATATTGTCTGATACAGTAGATTCCATTTAATGATTAACTGTGCACAGGTAAATGGATGCTAATATCCCCCTTTCTTTTTATTTATATTTTAATTTTTTTATGTTTATTTATTTTTTAGAAAGATAGAGTGTGAGCAGGGGAGGAGCAGAGAGAGGGAGACACAGAATCTGAAACAGGCTCCAGGCTCTGAGCTGTCAGCACAGAGCCCGATGCAGGGCTGGAACATACAAACTGTGAGGTCATGACCTGAGCTGAAGTTGGACGCTTAACCAACTGAGCCACCCAGGCACCCCAACTTCTTTTTATGCTATTAATTTGCTTAGAAACTTAAAATGGACACAATCTTTGTCAATCTCTGTTTAAGTATCAAAGCAACAAATTAGTAAGGTCATATTTTCGTCATAAAAAGAACTGATAATTTCACTCAAAAGAACAAAGATCAGGTAAAAATTATTTACCTCAACCAGTATACCAACAAAAGGGATAGAAGCTTCTTCATATTTCACAAAGAATAACTCAGGATTAGTCTTCCAGACTCCAAGCCATTTGTCTTTCAACTTTAATTTTTCTGACAGATATTTACTCATAGCCCCATCAGCATCTTCTGCCTAGCAAAAGAAAAAAATATTTATGTAGAAGGATATGTATAAATATTTTTACTGATTTCTATTTAAATATGGGACCAATATACCCTTAAATAACTTTAAAAACCTGGAAAGTCATAGATTTTAACTGAATTTATGTTTACTGGAAATATCATAAACATTAAAACCTTAAAAAGATCTATTCACTCAATAGAGTCATTCAGTGCTGAGACATCTACTTGTTCTTTATATTTAAGTAATTTGTTTTATTAATCCACTGAGGAGGAAGAACTGCAATTATACCCTTAAAAAGAGTAATTATCATATTAAAAATAGCAATTATTTTTTGAACTTTAGAGATATAATAACCTATTTAAAACATATTCATACATAAAAATTTAAGACAGCACTCCACTCTATAAACAAACAAGCATATTAAGCATTCAATAAATGCTTTTTTAATTAATTTTTTTTAATTAATTAAAAAATTTGATTTTTTAAATTTCAATTCAGCTACCTCAACTACTGTGAAACTCAGTCATTACACCTCTGATTAATGACACAATAATTTATATATATAAACGTTTTTCAACTGCCTTTCAGAGACTTCATCTTCTCCAACCCTCAGTATCAGATATAATTAGGCCATTAATAGTGTCCTAGTTTTCTCGTAATGGTGTTTTTATTTTTTTGTTTAAAATTTTTCTTAATGTTTATTTACTTTTGATAGACAGAGAGAGACAGAGCGCAAGTGGGGGCGGAACAGAGAAAAGAGGGAGACACAGAATCTGACAGAGCCCGACATGGGACTCGAACTCGTGAACTCGGACATCATGACCTGAGCCCAAGTCGGATGCTTAACCGACTGAGCCATCCAGGTGCCCCGCGGCCACCACAGGTTCTTTACTGCCCCATCCGTTGGAAATTAAGTTTCTATTTTTTAATTCTGATTATTATCGGTGCAATGAATATCTTTGTACACAAAATCCCCTGCTATAACTTAAAAAACAACAACAAAATAGGTTAGAATCATATTTGCTCTAGTCAGTGTTGCCAGGTACCGACGGATCTTGGATCCGAAACATCATTCCACATTGCAGACTCACGTCTGGGAACCGTGGAGTGTAGACCTGTTCAGTCCGGGAGCCACAAAGTGTCGACACGTTCAGTACTGTCCGGTGGAAGTCAAGGCTAAGTCATTGTATCTCAAATCGTCAAATGGGAAAACGTAAGCTGTAAACCTGGGCACCGATGAGGCCTATCGATCTCCGGGTGTTGGAAGCTCCCAGAAAGCTGGGAAGCGCTCCACCGCGCCGCCCCCCTAATCGATGATGGCCTTTGGGACGGAACTCCTAACGGTAACGCGCTGGGGTCGGGCCGGGCGCCGCGGGGAAGGCGGAGGCCCCGCCAACGCCGAGTCACCTGAACTCTGGGAACCGCAGGCTCTGTCGGTGCCCCGCGGGGAGGACCCCGCTTCCTCGCGCCGGCCTCTCACCTTACAGCCCTGCAGCACCTCGTCGCAGTAGAGCGCCACCTTCTCGTCGCGCCACATCCCCCTCATGGGGAACATGCAGACTGGGGGCAACGGCCGCGCCTCCTCTTCATCCTCCTCCGGCACCGACAGGAGGGGCTCCTCCTCCTCCTCCACCTCCGCCCCCTCCTCCTCCTCCTCCCCCACCTCGGCCCCCTCGGCCCGGCCCTGGGCGTGAGAGGCCGGCAGGAGCTGCAGCCGCCTCCGGGCCGCCTCCCGGCCCGCCTTCCCCTTCACCGGGCGCGGGGACGCCACCACCGACCGCACCCGGGATGCGGCGCTCTTCAGGGTCCCTACCGCCCCGGTGGGCGCGGACACCCCTTTCTCGCCTCGCCTGTCGGGGCTGGCGGTCCGGACGGAGTCCTCCGGCCCGGGAGCCCTGGCCCCCGACGCCATCTCCCCACACCGCAAGGGCCGGCTGCGGCCGTTGGCCGCTTTTCCCGCCCGGAGCCCGCTGGCCAATGGGCCGGCAGCACCTGCGGAGTCCGCAACGAGCGCAGGGACCTCGAGCGGCGGCGGGCAGGGGTGAGTGAGGTGGGGGATGGGGTGTTCGGGTGGGGGTGGGGGCTGGGGGGGCGCGGCTCGGGGCGGGAGCGGGGTGGGAGGGGCGCGGGGTGCTGCGGGGCGGGGCCGAGGTGGAGCGTGAGGCGCTCGTCGCGGCGCCCCCGGTTGATGGCGCCCCCACGCATAATGCTCCCCCTACTCCGCGTCGCCGTTCCCCCTGGAACCACCCGGTGACAGAATTCTCCCCGCAGGGCCCTCCTACGTCTTCAGGGTGCTTGTCAGTCACCCCCCCCCCCCCCCCCCCCCCCCCCCCCCCCCGGTCATCAGGACCTAACTAATACACCTCCTACCACCGCACACACGCGTGTTTGTGCAAACACAACCAGAAAGAAAATTTAGTTTTTACACTGGAGACCATAGTACCTGTGCTCATAACCAAAGAACACTCAAGTGACAAATCCAGAGACCTAGATTTTACCCTATCTAGTCACACGGGTCCCAAAAGAAAGCTTGCTTTACATTTTGAACAAGACACTCATTTTCTGTCGCAAAGGCTAGGTTAGTCTATTTTCATGTCTCTGCTGTGCTGCTCAAAATTCTCATAAACGATTATTTTATGTAACCGTTCAACTAGACTCAAATTTCCAGCTGGAAATTTTGCTGTGTGCAAACTACAAATACCCTCACAGTAGAGGTCTGCTCAAGATAACGCATTTTGGAGAAGAACAGAGATCACTGGTTTCTGTTACATTACTGTTAAAAGTACATGGATCCAGTTGGAATACCTTCTGTTTACACTCTAGCCCTGAAGTACTGTGCTAGGGCCAACAGCTCCCACAAAGACCAGCATTGGGAAAACACCTGCCTTCCTTCACACTTATCTGGAAGGACACTGTGTTAAGTTTGGAGTTTATTTTGAGGAAAATATTAGTATTCATGTTACTGTAGTTCAGGGAGTAATTACAACATTTATCATGTTTTGACTCTAAGTTTATTCCTTTTCTCAGGAGTCTTGGATTTTGTTTAAAATTGTACCTAGCCACAGATTTCACTCACCACAAGTAAAAACTAGATATGCTAGCATTTCTTCAAAAACTTCCAAAACAAAACTCCCCAAAAACAAAAACAAACCAAAAAAACCCAAAAAACAAAAACCACACACCACAAGCAAAGATTTGTAGAAACCTACTATGTGCCAGGCAATGCCTAGATGCCAAAGATATAGAAATAAAAGACAGAATTCCTATCCTCATAATCTTTTTTTTATTAAAAATTGTTTTTTAAATGTTTGTTTTTGAGAGAGAGACAGAGTGCGAGTAGGGGGAGGGGCAGAGAGAGAGGGAGACACAGAATTGGAAGCAGGCTCCAGGCTCTGAGCTGTCCGCACAGAGCCCAAAGGAGGGCTTGAGCTCATGAACCGTGAGACCATGACCTGAGCCAAAGTCCGAAGCTTAACCCACTGAGCCACCCAGGTGCCCCTCTCCTCCCCTTTAAGGCCTTTTCCTTGCCAATAAAATGGTGAGTAACAGTTTGTGGTGGAGTTTTGCTGCTGAGGTAGTGCCTGAGGCACACCCCATCAAGGTTGAATCAGCATCTGCCTTCCTACAGCAGTTAAAACAATTCTCACATTTTATTAGTGCTTCTCACTAGCAAGGCTTTGGGTGGTACCTGAGGCCTGCTCTATTCTCTGTCTTGGGGGGTAAAAACTCATTTCCCCTCTTTTTCTTTGGAGGCTTTTCCTTGAATTGGCTTTTCCTTCCCACTGAAGTGTTGGTTCTAGTTCGGGGCCCCAGGTGGAAAGGGCAGGCTGCTGCCAGGCGTGTGTGGGCTCAGGACTGTCTAAGAGGTACAAGAGAATCTGTGGTGCCTGCATACGTGGGCTAGTGTCCACACCGGGTTTCATGGCCAGAACCTCTGGTCTTGTTTCTTACAAAGACCTGGCTATGGCAGGGGGGTGCCTGGCTATGGCAAAATTGAACTTGAGAAGTCTAAGGTCCTGGACATCTTTCTTTATCTCTTGTTTCCAAGGATCTGACCTGTAGCCATTGTTCTATCTTGCTTCACTTCAAATGTCCTTCCTGCTTGTCTCAACCTGTCAAAATTCTCCTAGGCCAGATTCCAATACATATCTCTCTTCAGAACTAGCATTTTTCTCCTCTGTGCCTCTCAGAGTACTTTCTGCAGTATTAGACACACTGAAAACACTTCATGTACAGGGACAGATATTTTTTATCCCCGGTACTTAGCACAGTCCTTGCACATAACTAGTAAAAGTTTTAAGAAGTGTCCTACTACAGGAGTATAAGAAATATTTTTTTTCCAACATCTGAGTTGAAATGTGTATATGTTTTCTCCTCCCCTAAGATGTTACTTCCTTGATAGCCACTCAGGATCAGGTTCTACTTATCTTTACATCCGCTGCGGGACTTACATAGCATGTGGATTAAATTCTACAGATTAATGTGAATATTCACAGGCTGTTAACTGTCTTTGTGTTGGGCTGTGTGGGGGAGCTCTAGGTTAAATCCACAGGCTGTCTCCAATATACAAATGATCTAAATTACAAAAGCTTTGGGGCGCCAGGGTGGCTCAGTTGGTTAAGCGTCCCACTCTTGATTTGAGCTCAGGTCATGTTGGAGCCCAGCCTCAGGCTCAGCACTGACAGTGTGGAGCCTTCTTGGGATTCTCTGTCTCCCTTTCTCTCTGCCCCTCCCCAACTCACATGTTTGCATGCACATGCTTGCTCACTGGCTCTCTCTCAAAACAAACTTAAAAAGATAAATTACAAAAGCTTATTTTAAAATCAGAACTCATTATTGTCTATCAGAAAAATGTTTCTTATCAAACCTTCTTCTCTTCCTAGGTCACTATGAAGCAGAAAGTAGGCTTATAAATTCTTATAATCTTTCAGTCCCTGAACAGTAACCCTTTGAGATCTTTTTTTCTTTTTTGCTCGCAGTGGGAAAGAACAAAACACTGATAAATAATAATAACAGCTGGCCGTAGGCAAAACAAAAATAGATAAGACTCACTGACGTCTCAGAGATCCACCCAGGTTCAGAGTTCCCTTGATGTTTCATTATTATCTAGAGTAGGGACTTGGCGTCAGTAGAACAGATCTACTTGATAGAAGTACAGAGATGTAGTAGGGCCTGGAGTGTAATAAAACCAGCTCTGGGACTGGGGAGATGTACTGGAGAGACATGAGACCTGGTGGACTCACCTTCCTTTCCTCCTGGTGATGATCAACATGAATTCAGGGGATGGGCTGGGACCAGAATTAAGAGGGACTGGGGCAGCAAAGAGAAAAGAAAAGAACACTTGTTTTGGGTTTTTTTTGTTTTTTTTTTTCATGTTATAGTTATGTATTGCTCATCCACTTTGGGCTGGCATTAGGTGCTGGGGATATAGCAAAAAACATAAAAATCTCTGAGCTTGCATTCTGAATGGGGAGATAAAAAATAAACAATTTTTTAAAGTAAAATTCGCAAGAGAAACAAAAGATGTCCACACAAAAACTTGCACAAGAATGTTCAGAGCAGCATTATTACAATACTCAAAAACTGAACAGAACTCAAGTGTCCATCAGTTGATAAACAGAAAAAGGAAATGTGGTGTAATCCACACAATGAAATATTATTTGGCCATTAAAAGAGATGAAGTACTAAAAACAAAAAGAAGAAGAAGAAATGAAGAACTGATACACACAACGTGGAAGAACCTCGAAAACATGCTGAGTGAATGAAGTCAGTCACAAAAGCCCACAGAACATATGATTCCATTTGTATGAAATGTCCTGAATAGGTAAATCTGTAAGGACAGAAGCAGACTAGTGATTGCCTTGGACCAGGGGCAGTGGGATGGTTTGAGGGGAAATGGGAACTGATTGCTAATGGGTCCAGGAGTTCTTTTGGGGGTGATGAGAATGTACTACAATTGATTGTAGTGAAAATTGTACAACTTTGAGAATACCATTGAGTTGCATGTGTTAAATAGGTGAATTGTATGGTATGTGAATTAAAGGCAATTTGGAAAAGTAAAATGTATAGAGGTAAGTGCTATGAGAATGATAAAAAATATATGGCAGGGAGCAGAGATGCGGGAGTTTGTGAGGGTAGGGCTGGGGACACAATTTTCACAGAGTTGAGAGGGGAGGTCTCACTCGTAGGTGACATTTGAGTAAGGATCTAAAGAAGGTCAAGAGGAAAATCTTGGACTTTGGTAGTTGCAAGGGAAAGAAAGTTTTTTCCATCACCCAGTTATTTCCGGAGGGCAATTCAGGTATGTGGAACACAGGTAAATAAGGAGTAACTACAGTTTTTGAAAGTCCATAATACTACTAACGTATTATCTTCATGTTTACTTACACGATAAGCATCTAAATAGGGCTGACGTTGGTCAGAAAACACTAACTGGGTACATCGGGGGATTCAGGAATTTTCGAAGTTTTGTATGACGGAGATTGGTTTTTATCGTTTTGGATAGGATTCTGTGAAATGCTGTTGTATTTATTTGTTTTTCCATTTGTTTTTCTTGATGGAATAAACAAATAAATATTAATAAGCACTTCATTCAGCAATTTATTCCCAACTACTTTAAATTTTCCTCTCTTAGGACACTAACAGTTCCCTCTTCCTTGACTCTGTGACCTTAACTTTGAGAACAAATACTCTGATGGGACCCCCCCTACGTGAGCGCAGCTCTTTTGGAAGGCATGTAACTCCTCATTTTTGGCCAGAAGAGGGCACTAGAGAGCTTTTGGGTTGTTTGAGGGCCCCAATCCCAAAGGGCTAGGTGGAGCCTAAAGTGATCCTTTAGCCCAGCCAGCTCCAGTCCTGACTCAGAAGCAGACTGCACACCACTTTGCTGGAGGACAAGCTCAGACACATTTCTCTAATGTCTCACACTTCTTTAACCACACACGTGATGTTCTGCTACATCTTCAAACTTTGGCAGTGTGTACTAACTCCCTGATACTTGTTTTGTGCTCTTTTGTTTTTAGCTCTTTTTGAGGGAAATACAAGGTTGTAATTTAATTTTACACTAATCACACACACACAAAAGAATCACCAGACATGTTTCATGGCACATGGATTCCACTAAAGAGAGGCAATACAGGATATGGACAATGAATAGCCTGAAACCACTGACAATACCTTCCCTGGTACAAAGCTAATGGCCCAAACTTGCCTTAATAATGCTCAGAAGTCTTACATTTCAATCTAACAGTAAAGGACACTAAGAATGACAATGACAATAGCTAATTAGCCTGTATTTTGAAAAGTACATAGATATTTAATAGTAGGGCAAATATTTTAAATTGATGATGGCCAGTGTAAGATACTCATTCTCAACCACTGTTGACAGGAGTAGATATTGTTTTTTTTGTTTTTTTTAATTTTTTTTTTAACGTTTATTTATTTTTGAGACAGAGACAGAGCATGAACGGGGGAGGGTCAGAGAGAGGGAGACACAGAATCTGAAGCAGGCTCCAGGCTCTGAGCTGTCAGCACAGAGTCTGATGTGGGGCTTGAACTCACGGACCACGAGATCATGACCTGAGCAGAAGTCGGCCGCTTAACCGACTGAGCCACCCAGGCGCCCCAGGAGTAGATATTGTTAAAGACATTCAGGAAGACAATTTGACAAAATCTTTCAAAATGTTCAATGTGTCTAACTTCAGTCCAGCAATGCCATCTTTAGACATCAGTTGCCCAGAAATGCTGGTATATGTGCATAAAGGTATATGTAATAATTATAGTGATGATAATAACATTTAGCACTTAATAGGTGCCAGATAGGTTGAAGAACTCTACATATATTGACTAATGTCATTCTAAAAATAGCCCAGCGATCCTCACTTCATGATGAGGAAAAAGGGAGAGAGGTTAAGTAACAGCCATGAGTGGTGGAGCCAGGATTCAAATACAGGCAGTCTGACTGAAGAGTTTATGCTCTTAATCAAGACACTATGCAGTACAGGGTATTTACTGTAGCATTGCTTATAATAGTATAAAACTGGAAATGATCTACCTACATCTGGTGGAATGCCTAAATCACTGATGATACATCCATTTTATCCAAATGAGGCCAATCTAGATGTCCTGACTTAGAAAGAGCCCCAAAGGCATATGATAGGGAAAATGGGCAGGGAGGGAAGCAATTCTCAGACTAATGCATATAATATGATCCCATTTGTGGTTTTTTAAATTTCATATTTGTATTTGGACATATATACAAGCATAGAAAAAGGATGGAAAGATCTACAGACATCAAACTGTACTAACTGTAAGGAGGACAGTGGTTTTGAGGATGGGGGTCTTTGCAAATGGGAAATTTCACGTTTTACCCTGTGTAGTTCTGAATTACTTAAATGTTTAAAAATAAACTATATTTATACACTATAGGAATACCCTTTCAAAGAGGGAAAATGATGTGGTGTAACAATAAAAGGTAATCTTAGCAAGCTGTCCAATCCACCCCTTCACGTCACAAATGAGGAAGCTGAAGTCTTAAGAGGTACAATGGAGCGTGTGCTGTTATTATGTGCAGTGGCTGAACTAAGCTATCAAGGCTGCCAGCTTGACTCCTGCCCCAGGGTTCTTTGCGTTGCACCATTTTGCCTTTACCCTGATAAAACGTCTGAAAATGATATGCACTGTCTTTAAAAAAAAATTTTTTTTTAACGTTTATTTATTTTTGAGAGACAAGCATGAGCAGGAGAGGGGCAGAGAGAGGGAGACACAGAATCCAAAGCAGGCTTCGAGCTCTGAGCTGTCAGCACAGAGCCTGATGTGGGGCTGGAACCCACAAACCGTGAGATCGTGACCTGAGCCGAAGTCAGACGCTTAACCAACTGAGCCACTCAGGTGCCCCTGTTATACACTCTCTTAATGTGATTTTACAGTTACGTTTTATCTCAGAGATTTGTAATCATCTGGTCTTTAAAAAGTTTCAGAAGGTATATAATATCAGTCATTAGATCAATGAATATTTATTAAATCAAATAATTAGATATTACTAATTAGATTCTTTTTGTGACATGCCAGGCACTGCTGTGATGCCTGAAAATACAATGTTGATCAAGAAAAAAAAAAAATAGGTGTCGCCCTCAAGAATTATGGAAACATGTTCACCACATAACCATATATGAAAAACCCCCAAAACATGAAGCTGTATATGCTGGAAGAAAATGCACAAAATTGTTAAAGGCATTGTCTTAGGAGTGTTAGGGTGTTTTATGTGGTTCTTTACAGATTTCCATGTTTTATTTTTTCCAGAAGTTTCCAATTTGCATGTATTTCTTTCACAGTCAGAGAAATATATTTTAAAGAATCAAATAGTAGCTCTTTGTCTGAGCTTGAAGCATGTTGAACTATATGAAAAGGGAAGAAGGTCATTATACTGGAGGAAATGAAATGTTTCCGGTGGGGAAGAAGGCTTGGGCAAGCTGTTTTATCCCTGACACTAAACTGTGATTCTATGGAATTCTCAGAGAAAAGGCTTCTCAAAGGGCACTGCATGGAGGTAGGAGACATCTTTTGTCACACTGCCAGGGAGAATATTAAACAATATACTTCAGGGGAAAGAATACTAGAAGCCAGGTACACACTAGCAGTTTAGTCTTCAGGCTTTAGAGACTGACACCTAGGCTCAACCCCTTTCTCGCTGTGCAACCTTGAGAAATATACTTGCCTTTCTGAACTTCAGTTTCTCCATCTATAAATGGAAATAAGATAGATATCATATCATTGGGTGGTTATGAGAGTTAAATGAGATAATGTATATAAAAAGTTCAAAATTGAAAACAAAAATTAAAAAAACCAAAACTTAAAACCATGGTTGTCACATAGTTGTGCTTAGTTTATGTTACTAATTCTCACTTCCGTGAGAACCTAATTCTCACTTCCGTGACCATCCCCCTCACCCCCACACACAGTCCACACACATATTAGCACTTGCACACTAAAAACACAGGTTATGCCAGAGAGAACATGTCGTCAATGCTGTTTCAGGCAGTCATGCAAATTAGTTCATTTACCCTAAATTGGACTAGAAATAGAACAGCCCTACATATTAAAATATAATGATAGGGAATGAACCCCATGACCTTTCCTTTCACATTATTGCTCAGGTGTCCTCCCTGCCCATAGAAATAGGTCCTGGGATGCCTGGCTGGCTCAGTCAGAAGAGCATGCAAGTCTTGATCTCGGGGTCATGAGTTTGAGCCCCACATTGAGTGTGGAGATTACTTAAGACAATGAACTTAAAAAAAAAAAGAAATAGGTCTTAACATTTTACTATATCTATTACTTTATTTTTCAAACTCCTTAAAAGTAACCAGTAATGGAAGGACTCTGAAGAACAATGGCCACATAGTAATATAAGAGAGTTTAGCCCCAAATGCCAGAGGTCCCAAATAAGCAAAGCCTTGGCTGCTCCCCTGACATGTAACCAGCCCAGCTATCTAATTTGAAGAAACCACATGGGCTCAGCATGGAGGATACCCATGGCACCTGTGGTGACTTAACCCTTACTCACTGTCCAGCACCACAAGTTTGGGGCTTCAGCACTTTGATACTTTGAGGAACCATTTGCCAAAGACTGCCAAAGATAGGGGAACTATTATTTCCCCTATCATGTAGTTATAGTTATAGTTATAGTTATATAACTATATAACTATATAGTTATATAGTATATAGTTATAGTTCCCCTATAGTTCCCCTATCTTTGTGTAATAATGCAGCACGTGAGATTTTGAAGGAAAGGAAAACAGTTCATTAAACTACCAGTGAAATCATAAGATCACTTTCCAACAAGTAGTTTGACTGCTGAGAGCCATCTCGTAATCATGAAGGAAGCCAGACTGATGCAAAGCCAGCACAAACAAGAAACAGAAAGAAGGAAAGCCAGAGCCCTGATCCAACTATGCCTGAAGCTTGGAACCACTTCTGGACTCCTCAATTATATGGGCCAATAAACCCCAATGCTTTTTAAAAAATAATGGATAGTTTAAAAAACAATGGATAGTTCATATTGCATATATTAGTGAAGCAAACAGATATTCAGTAGAACAAGTGAGTTTCCTATTCTGGTTTTGAAAACTTAGGGAGCATGAACTTATGCAGAGTCGCACCAAAGTTTTTGCAGTAGTGTGTTTGTTCCCTATCACTAGCAATTCCAAATTCGATTTCTTTTGGAATATGTTTTGGAATCTTAACTCAGATTCATTTAATATATATTACAAATCTAAGCCATAGGTATGTTTTACTGGTGAACATATTTCACCAGTCAACTTATTGGTTGGAGGTTTGGAAGGCTCACCAAGTGAAGGAATTGCTGCTGGGTAAGAGGTGCCAGGGCACCGGCTGACCTGGGGCTCCTGCCAGATCAGAGCCGGCTGAGGGAACAAACACTGTTTCTAGGGTGTCACTCACCCATCTTTCTTCTGTGGATTTGTTGCTGGAGGGAACATACCAAGCACTAAGGAAAGGGGAAGTGAGCTACATTTTAGATAAGGAACTGTTTGACTTAAACAGGATTTCTCCATGCCCTTCTCTTTGATCTCAGAATAAGAGGAAAGAAACATTCCAGTGGAGAGGTAAATGAGAAGAGCGGCCATGTCTTTGCCTCATGAATGCCGAGAAACTTGAGACACTGAATACTTCTAACTGGCTCTTGCTTGTTTAGAGTTAAAAAGCCTCCTTCCCCAGTAGTAATGGAGAATTGGAAAACTCCAGGCAAGGCTAGTTCAAAGCAGAAACCAATTTGACTTATCAATGTAATTCATTTTATCTTGTAGCCTTGAAAAGTTAATGCCTTTTTAAAGAAGGTAGGATCAGAGGGTAAATAATGGAATGGCTTGAGGTATAATGATTGGGGATGGCTTGGGACATACACCCCCTCCTGGGTATAAAACAACCGGAGATTTCATTGCATTCGTAATCAAGTACATCTCCCCAGCCAAGAATTGAAAGCACTCCATGAATTGGTCCATGTTTCTTTTCTAGCCTCGACTCCTTATCCCATACCTTTCATGCCATTTATTACCTTTGGGCTTTTGTTCAAGCAGCTCCATTCCTGCTTGGAATTTCCTCATGTCTCCCTTCCCCTAGTATCTGCCCTGTATCACAGTTGTTTATGTGTTTATCTTCCATGCTTGGTTTCCTGCTCAGAATGCAAGACCCATGCCTCTTTCACCTTTGAGCCTCCATCTATGAACTTTGCACATATTTTATATAGATTGTAGACTCAGTGCCTTCCCATTTTCTTATAGTATTATGTACTGCCCATAATAATAGTTTCCCTTTATTCACTCAAACACTTTTTTTAATGTTTGTTTGTTTGTTTATTTTAGAAGCAATTCTTTTATTCTGATAAAAGGCATCTAAGAAAAACCTATAGCTAACATAATTCTTATTGGTGAAATACTGAATTTCCTCCTAAGATTGGGAATGTGTTCAGGATAATGTTTATTTATTTTTGAGAGAGAAAGAGATGGAGCACAAGCAGCGAGGGGCAGGGAGAGAGGGAGACATAGAATCTGAAGCAGGCTCCAGGCTCCGAGCTATCAGCACAGAGCCTGATGTGGGGCTTGAACTCACAAACTGCAAGATTATGACCTGAGCTGAAGTTGGACGCTTAACTGACTGAGCCATCCAAGAGCCCCATATTCACTCAAACACGGTTTTAAAAGCTCTACATATATCAACTCATTTAAAGCACACAACACTGCTATGAGGTTGGTTACCATTATTATTCACAGTTTATAGCTAATAAGTAGCAGACAGAGATTTGAATCTAGAAAGTCTGGTTCCAGAAGAGTCTCATCTTTTCTGAGTTTGGTATCTCCGTGATAAGAAGATTAAATCAGAAATAACAAGCTGCTGGGTTTTTCTACTGTCTTTTTTTTTTTTTTTTTTTTTTTTTTTTTTGAGTCTCAGGAGGTCTTAAATATTAAATCATTTTATCTGGAAATCTTGTGTAAAATTGGACCGGAATGAATTCAAGACAGTAAGATATGGATTGTGTTTTCAAATGGCATTTTTATGAAAAATCTACTTATGCCTTTTCAGCATCCAGAACTCAACCTAAGTCCCATCATCCACAGCTGTACCACTGTGAATAAAAATCCAGGGCCAAAGAGAGACTGAGAGAATAAATACTCCTGGAAAGTTGTTTCTGGCCAGAAAGTGAATATGGTCAAACAATGGAGCATGGTTGTGGTATTTTTCAGATATGAGCTGAATTCAGCATGGTGTGTTACCAAGCTCAATTTACTCAGCACGAAATGTTCCAATTCACAGGGAGATGTGGGGAAGAACCCCAGTTTCCTTTACTTGCAACTGGAGATTTTGGAGGAAGATTAAGTTCAAAAGTTATTTTCCTCAGTCTAAAGTTTACTTTTGGGTTTTAAGGACTTCGTGGCTTCTCAGGACATCAAGGCAAAGCAGGCTTGCCGTTTTCACTGTGAAGTTACACTAACTCCAGTGGTTTTTAGCAGCACACAGTATAAGGCTGCCTTTGTCAGCAAGCTGTCAGAAATAGACTTGATTAAACCCTACTCAAGGTCTGATGTTTAACTTCTTAAAGTAAACATTTGCAGATCATGGTGTAGGTTTCACATATGACTTCAGGTGAAGAGGTAAAAGTATTAATGGTAAACTACACATTTATGTGGTCAATGTATCAGTTCCCTACCTTACAGGGTTGAAAGTGAATTAAAACTATGAATGAAATCAGTCTCTCAGGTTCTCAACTATACATTTGTAATAATTTCAAGAAAAATGTAACGACATAATTTCAACATGACACTATGATTTTTGGAACCTTAAAGCTGCAGCAGAAAACTACAAAATCTTTAAAAAGTTATAAAAACATTTTAGGTTTGTTTTTTAAATTTCTAGGACTTAGTAGGAATCCAAACATTCTAGTAAGTTGCTAGATTTCTGGAAATAATTACCTGCAAGGAGATTAACACCTCTCAACTAGTCAATGGCCCAGCTGTATGCTATTGTTTGTTGGTAAAGGAGCTATTCATTCATAGAGCTGAACCCACTAAGCCAAACAAAGAGACTCTTGGTGGACGTTCAGGTAACCCCAAGCCAAGAAAAAAGGATTGCCTCATTTCCTCAAGGCTGAACTTCTGATCAGTGCTGTGTGGTCAAGCTAAAAAGCTTTTAATGGCATTTCGGAAGCCACCACCAAATATCCTCCACTAAGGAAGCAGGGTAACAAGATCAATGGAGTCAGGCAGGAATTTAAGGAAATTTGCCTCTATTACTACAATATGCATTGAACTCTTTTTGACATCAAGGCTGATGAATATTTTACAAATAATAAAAAAGTATCCACTTTGGCAAATCTGAGGGCGTGATATGGGTTTGTTCATAACAAGCTTTTTGTAACTAAAATGCGGTTGAGTTTGCAAGATGCTGGGGTACAAGAGAGAAAAGATTGACAAAGCTTGTGTTCCTAAGGACCTTATATTCTAGTGCTGGAGACTGACTGTAAACATCTTTTTAAAAATATATTTTAACTAATTGTGATTAGTGTTTTGAAAGAAACAGGGTACTTAGGAGAAGATAACAGAGGGAAGCTAATTAAATAGGGTGATCAGGGAAGTCCTTCCTGAGCTGGGGACTTTTAACCTGAGATCCAAAAGATGAAAAGCCATTCATGGGAAATCTTGTAGGAGGAACAATGCAGGCAGGGGCATTTTGCAATTGCAAAGGCCCTGCAAAGGAAAGGGCCTGGCATGTCATAAAAGAACTGACAGAATTCTCAGATGCCAGAAGCATCAGGACCAGGGAGGGTGGCATGAAATGAGGTTGGAACGATAGGTGGATACAGGTCTTAACAAAGAAACTTTTCTCAAAATATTTCACTATAGGAAATATATCTTATATCACATTCAGTAAACAAAACAAAATGCACAAAACAAAACCTACTCTTATAATGTATAATGCCTATCACATGTTCTATTCTGTTCTACAATTTTATTTTCAAATGCTGATCACTATTGGGGCACCTGGGTGGCTCAGTTGGTTAAGCGTCTGACTCTTGATCTCAGCTCAGATCATGATCTCACAGTTTGTGAGTTCAAGCCCCACATCAGGCTCTGCGCTGCCAGCATGGGGCCTACTTGGGAATTTGTCTCTTCCTCTCTCTGCCCCTCCCCTGCTCATGCTACCTCTCTCTGTCTCTCAAAACAAATAAATAAACTTAAAAAAAAAAAAAACCTCACACCAAAATAAAATAAAATGCTGACCTTTACCTACTAAATTGATTTCCTGACCAACTAATGGATTTTTGCAAAAATACAGATAAAGGTCCTTGTAGGCCAGGGTAAAGAGTTTGGAAAATTACTGGAAGTCTTTAAGGAAGGGGGAGCATGATTAATAAATAAAATCATTTTAGCTGCTGTAGGAGGAATGAATTGAAAGATTACAAAAACGGAAGTGTGAGGATCATACATGATATTATTGCAGAAGCCCAGGTGAAAGATAATAGTACCTTGGGCTAGGGTGGTGGCAATCAAGATGAAGAGATATGTTCAGATTCAGGACATATTTTAGAGGTAGAACCTACAGGACATAACGATGGATTGGGTGGGTGAAAATTAAGGAAAAAGAGGCATCCAGAGTTAGTCCCAGGCTTCTGGTTTTGGTAACTGAAGAATGGTAGCACTATTTATAAGGATGTGGGGGACTGGAGCAGAACAGGATGTATGGTGAAAAATAAAAAACCCTACTTGAAACATATTAAGTTAGAGGACTCTGAGTCATCTAAGCAGTGAATTATACAACTGGAGTTCAGAGAAGAAAGCTGAGGATCATTAAAATTAGGGTTTTAAACAAATAAGTGGTATTTAAAGTCACAGAAATGGATGGATTCATCTAGAGAAGGTATGGATTGAGGAGAAAAGGAAAGGCTCAGGAAGGACTTCCAAGGAGCTCCCCTGTGGAGAAGTGGGATAGAGGGGTTAGGAGAAGCTAGCAAAACTGATCAAAAAGGACCTACCTTGGAATATGAGCAATGTCAGCAGAGTGCACTCTCCTGAAAACCACAGGGCAGAGTGTTTCAAGGAGGGAAAAGCTGTGTTGAATACTATTGAAGAACCAAGCATAATGAGAACAGAAAGTTTTCCATGTGGCACTATGGAGGCCTTTGGTAACCTTGACAAGGGTGTTTGAGTATAGTTGAAGGAACAAAAGCTAGATTAAACCCTATAACCAAAAATTCCACCCCTCAGTTATTGGAAACAAGAAACTCTTGCATGAGTGTACCAAGAGACTCCTACACAAGATGGTCTTGTGACAGAGCTACCCAGGGGCCCCTCGTATTTAGATTTTTAATCTACCTAGAATTAATTTTGTGACCTGGTGAAATTCTTTTATTAATTGTTAAAGTTGATCTGTCATTTCTTTTGAATTTTTGCATACACAATCATGGCATCTCTGAATAATATGTGTCTTATTTCTTTCTTTCCAATCCTTTTACTTTTTCTTTCTTTTTCTTTCCTTATTGTACTGGTTATGTTCCCAGTTCTATGCTAAATAGAAGTTGTAAGAATGAGTTTCCTTGTTTACTACAAATCTCTGGGGAAAAGCATCAAAACTTTCACCATTAAGTTAGATGTTTAATGTATGTTTTGATAACTATCCTTTATCATATTAAGAAAATTCTAGTCTAGTTTGTAGAAGTTTTTCCTTGTTTAAAATCATGAGTGGGTATTGAATTTTATGATTTTTTTCTTTTGTATCTATTGTGATGAACATTTGGTTTTCTTCTATATTTTGTTAATTTTCAAATGTTAAACCATTCTTGCTTTCTTGAAATAACTCCAACTTGATCATAATGTATTATCTTTTTATATATCACTGGGTTTGTTTGCTAATATTTTGTTTAGGATTTTGTATATAGTTCATCACAGACATCTGTGATTCTTTCTTTCTTTCTTTCTTTCTTTCTTTCTTTCTTTCTTTCTTTCTTTCATTATATGTTCTCGGTCTGGATGTCAAAGTTTGCTGGCCTCATAAAACAAGTTGGGAAGCATATATACTTTTTTCATTGTCTGGAAGTGTTTGTAAGGTATGTTATTTCTTCTTTAAATGTTTCATAAAATTTACTGGTGAAGCCAAAGGGGCCTAGAATTTTCTTTGTGGAAAGGCTTAAAATTAAGAATTTTTTTTTAAGAACTTTTTTTTATTAGATATAAGACTGTCCGCTTGGCTAAATTGTGTTTTTCTAGGAATTTGTTCATTTCATCTACGTTTAAAATTTTATTGTCATAAAATTGTTCTTAATATTCTCTCATTGCTTTTTTTTAGTGTCCATAGTATCTGTACTGGTATCCTTTCTTTATTTTCTAATCTTGGTAATTTTGCCTTTTCTTTTCTTAATGAGTTTTCCTTAAATTTATCAATTTTGAGTTAAAGAAAATCAACTTTGGCCCTATCGATCCTTCTTTATTCTGTGCTATTTTTTATTTCTCTAAGTTTTGCTCTTATCTTTATTATTTCATTCCTGCTAATTTGGTGGAATTAAATTTGCTCGATTTAAAAAAATTCTGAGATGTGTACTCAAACAATTAACTCTGTTTTTTCTTCATTTCCTGTATATGCTTTTGCTCATATAAAAATTTTCTCTATGCATGGATTTAGCTATATCCTATAAGTTTTCATATATGGTACTTTTATTATTATTTGATTCAGATGTTTTCTCATTTTAACTGTGGTTTATATTTTTTAACCCATGGGTTAATTAGAAGCATTTTGCTCCATTTCTAAATATTTGGAAAATTTTTTAGTTATCTTATGGAATTATTTTTAGCTGTGTTTCACTATGATCAGAGAATATACTGTGTGGTTTCAGATTCTTTGAAATTTATTGAGATTTGCTTTATGCCTAGCATATGGTCTATTTTGGTAATGTTCCATGTGCACTGGAAAAGAAAGTCTGTTTTTCAGTCGTTGGGTAGAGTGGTCTCAAACATCAATTCTGTCAAGGTGCCTGGGTAGCTCATTTGGTTAAGCGTCCAACTCTTGATTTGGGCTTCGGTCATGACCTCACAGTCAAGATTGAGCCCTGTGCAGGGCTCTGTGCTGGGCATGGAACCTGCTTGGGATTCTCTCTCTCTCTGCTCCTTCCCCTCCCCTGTTTGTGCACGTGCTCGCTCTCTCTCAAAAAATAAAAAATAACATAAAATAAAATAAAATAAAATAAAATAAAATAAAATAAAATAAAACAAAATAAAATAATAAAATAAAGTAAAATAAGATATCAGTTCTGTCAAATGTATAGCTGTGTTGTTCACACTTTATTCTTATGGGTCTGTCTGTTCTACGAGTTGCTGAGAGAGCTGTGTTGAAATAGCCCAGTGTATTTGCAGATTTGCTATTCCTCTTTTTACTTATTTCAAATTTTGCTTTTTGTATGTTGAGGCTATGATATTAGTTACATACATATTTAGAATTGTAGTATCTTTTTGGTGGATTTCCTCTTTTATCTTTACAAAATATTCCTCTTTAGGTGTAGTAATATTTCTTGCCTTTGTGTCTGCTTTGTATAATACAAAAACAGCTACATTAGCCTTTTTTGATTAGTGTATGATTTATCTTTTAACATCTTTTTATTTTTAACCATTCCATATGTAGCTAAGTTGTGTCTATTATAAGCAGCATATACTTATATTTTTTTTAAAAACCCAGTGTGTGAATCTTTGTCATGTAATTTGATTATTTAGACGTATTTACATTTAACGTTCTCACATTTGGGTTTAAATATACCATGTTATTACTTGTTTTCAACTTTTCTTACCTATTCTTGTTTTTTTTTAAATTTTTTTTTTTTAACGTTTATTCATTTTTTTGAGACAGAGAGAGACAGAGCATGAACAGGGGAGGGTCAGAGAGAGGGAGACACAGAATCCGAAACAGGCTCCAGGCTCCGAGCCGTCAGCACAGAGCCCAACGCGGGGCTTGAACTCATGGACGGACCGTGAGATCATGACCCGAGCCGAAGTCGGCCGCTCAACCGACTGAGCCACCCAGGCGCCCCTTTTCTTACCTATTCTGTGTTCCTTTTTCTCTCTTATTTTCATTTGGATTAAGATTTTTTTTATTTCATTTTTTCCCCCTCAAATAACTTACTGATTATATATTCTTTTGCTGTTCTTCTAGTGGTTGCCCTGGAGACTACCATATGCACTTTTAGCTTTTCTTTTCATTTTTTAACTTGTGGTACAATATACGTAATACAAAATTTACCACGTTAGCCATTTTTAAGTGTACAGTTACTGGCATTAAGTACTCACACTGCTGTGCAACCATCAGCACCATCTCCAGAACTTTTTTCATCTTCCCAAACTGAACCTCTGTGCCCATTAAACAATAACCCTCCATTTCTCTCTCCCCTCAGGCCCTGAAAACCACCATTCTACTTCCTTATATATGAATTTTGACTACTCTAGGTAGCTCATATAAATGGAAGCACAGAGTGATTTGTCCTTTTGTGTCTGGCTTATTTCACTTAATAAAGCCAAAGTTCATCCATGTTGTAGCATGTGTCAGAATTTCCTTCCTTTTTTGGGCTGAATAATCTCATCATATGCATATATGACATTGTTTATTCATTCATCTGTTGATGGACGTTTGGGTTTTTTTCTTTTACATTTTATTTTTTCATTCTACTGCTGAAAAACACTTGGGTTTCTTCTATCTTTTCTTCTGCCTGTCTCTTCTTTCTTCTACCATCTGTCTTCTTCTGTGGCTATTGTGAATAATACCACTGTGAACACGAGTGTACAAACATCTTTCTGACTCTGCTTTCAGTTATTTTAGGTATATTCTCAGGAGTGGTATTGCTGGTTCAGATGGTAATTGTATTTTTAACTTTTTAAAGAAACTCCAGACTTTTCAAAGCAGCTGCACCATTTTACATTTCTACAACAATGCACAGGGTGCCAATTTCTCCACATCTTTACCAACATTTGTTATTTTCTGTTTGTTTTTTTGTTTGTTTGTTTGTTTGTTTGCTTGGTAGTAGCCATCCTAATGGTTATGAAGTGTGGTTTTTAATCTTTTGATGTTGTTGTTCATTTATTTATTTTTGGAGAGAAAAGGAGGGAGAATGTGAGTGGGGGAGAAGCAGAGAGACAGGGGAGAGAGAATCCAAAGCAAGCTCCTGTCAGCACAGAGCTGGATGTGGGGCTTGAACTCACAAACCACAAGTTCATGACCTGAGCTGAAGTCAAGAGCCAGACACTTAACCAACTGAGCCACCCAGGTGCCCCTGTAGTGTGGTTTTGATTTGCATTTCCATAATGATTAGTGATGTTGAACCACTGTTGACCCTTTAAAGTTTCAAATATGTAACTTTTACTTCTTCCCAGGTAATGGAAGGACCTTAGAACACTTGATTTCCTTTTTCTCTTTTACTGCCTATGTGCTACTATGTAATTTAATTCCAGATATATTTTTAAATTCCATGAGGCATTATTATTGCTTCATAAATTCACCATTGATGTATTTTCCTGAAAATAAAAGCCAAGAAACACGCTCTGTGCCACATTTGCTATCTGCTCTGCTCTCATGTCCATTTTTCTCCATTCCGCTGCTTTTCACCAGGATTGCATTTCCCAGGCTCCATTCCTGATTGATCCTGTTAGATTCATACAAATGGGAGGCACAGGCAAAACACTGGAAGGTAGCAGAAAGGGAGAAGTCAAGCAATTCTCCTTTTTCTCACTCTGCTTTAGGTAATATCTCCAGCAGTCACTCCCTGTGCCTTCTCTGTGGCTGTAGTTCCTACTGGGTGCCCCTCTTCTCTGGGATCCCAGCACCCACTGGGCACTTCTTACTGTGGTTCTAGCCCCGTGATGCATGGCCCTGGCCTCTAGGCTCCGATAGGAACTCCCCATCCCATTGCCCCTGCCAAACCCTGGGCTGCCACACTGTCCTTGTGAGGCTTCTCAGGGCCTTCATCATTTACATAACTCTCTGTATTAAAGTCCTTTTGTTCATAGTTCTTAGAGTAGTTTCCATTTCCTGACTCTACAAAATACATTTGCTCACCACAGTATCGCATTAAGAAGCTATTCAATAGTTATCCTGAACAGAGATCCAAAAAGAGGAATGCAATAAGGTGTGTGTTGATTTTAATTCTATTATAAACCTTGGAAGCCTCAAATCAATGTTTGCCAAATAGGAAAAAAATAAATACATTGGTATTTAGGGGAAGGAAATGTTATTTTTAAGAATCTAAGCTACATATTTAAAACAATAGAATGCTTAAAAAAAAACACCTTAAGAATATATAAAAATAAGCCAGTTTCCTCTGAAATACTGCATTATTTCCTTTATGGAAAAAAAAATAGGTTAATACCTACCTAGAAAATTAAAATATTCAATTGTGTTTTTAAAAACAAATTTAAATTTATTAAGTTTTAAAATTTTTATTTAAATTAGGTGATAAAAAATTATGGGGCACCCGTTATGTGCTAGGTAAGTATTATGCAGCATACAGAATGAATAAGACAAAAGTAATTCAAAAGACAAAGCAAAACACAGGAAGAAAAAAAGCACAAAAGAATGTCTGGAAAAGAAGTTCATGTATAAGATTACCCATCACTTAAATTAAATTTAACTAACATTTATATAATACCTATTCTATTTTATCATGGAATCAGAAGGAAGATTTAGTGTTAGGATACTAGTGATACAATGCTGATTTCATTGTTTACCACTTTCCCTTTTACTCCCCCATTTTTGTGACACTGGACTTACTGCTATTCTTTGAAGCATGCAGCAGAGACAATGCAAGATAATACATAAAAATAATAAATAAAATACAAGTATGATATATAAAAATAACAAAATATATTGATGATGGGTGCCAAGTTCCTTAATTTTTGGAGATGCAGATATGGAAAAGGACAAAACTAGAATGAACACTTTGGATTCAATTGGAATTAGAAGTATTGGTGTGAGGGGCATCAGTTGAGCTTCCGAGTTTGGCTCAGGTCATGATCTCGCAGTTCGTGACTTCGACCCCCTCATCAAGCTCTGTGCTGACAGCTCAGAGCCTGGAGCCTGCTTCAGATTCTGTGTCTCCATCTCTCTCTGCCCCTCCCCCTATCATGCTCTCTCAAGCTCTCTCTTTCAAAAATAAAATAAACATTAAAAAAGGGGGGGTTGCACCTGGGTGGCTCAGTTGGTTAGGCATCTCAGCTCAGGTCATAATCTCGTGGTTTGTGGGGCTCTGTGCTGACAGCTCAGAGCCCAGAGCCTGGTTTGGATTCTGTATCCCTTTCTCTCTGCCCCTCCCCCCGCTCATGCTCTGTCTCTGTCTCTCATAAATAAATAAACGTTACAAATTTTTTTTAAAAAGTATTGGTGTGAACTCATGGATTTCAATGTGTATAGACAGATATGAAAATACATATAAATATAAGATACATATATTCCCTAATTTTGGCCTAGAGCAGTAATGCCCCTCCCCCATCCAATACCAGTAAGCATACTAACTATCCAGAAGTTGACTTCCAAATACTTTTCCCCACTAAAAGGAATCAGGACTCTTTATAAAAATGGCTAATTCCAGAGTTGTTGCAGGGAAAGTAAAAGATGAGTCTGGGATATTTTATTATTCCAGACAAAAAAGAAATACTCAAGGAATGACAGGGACATGCCAAAAGGACACAGAAGTCAATTTGAACAGAGTTACCATTAGCCAAAATGGGGACCATAGGAACATCAGAATGATGCTTGTAACAGGTTATGAATCCATGAGTCCACACTGACATAAATTAACAAATAAATAAGTTGAAGATTTGGTGAAACTTCACATAGTCTCAAAGTACCACTTTATAAAATGCTTATTAATTATAAAGGGAAAAAGAGTAACTGTAAAGTGGAGAAGACTAGCAGATATCACCTTAATCAAGTGATCAGAGTTAAATGGAACAAATAAGAATTCTGTGTGCCTGGACTGGATGGGATGAGAACAGAGCATCACTCCTGGGATGTTCCTAACAAAGGTTCAAATACCTGAGACAATAATGAAATCTCAGACAAATCCAGACTCAAGGGAATTTTGCAAAATAACTTGCCAGTAATTCTCAAAAATATCAAGCGGTGCTTGGGTGGCTCAGTCGGTTAAACATCTGACTTTGGCTCAGGTCATGATTTCATAGTTCATGAGTTCAAACCCCACATTGGGCTCTGTGCTGACAGCTCAGAGCCTGGAGCCTGCTTTGGATTCTGTGTCTCCCTCTCTTTCTATTCCTCCCATGCTCATTCTTTGTTGCTCTCTGTCTCTCAAAAGTAGATAAACGTTAAAAAAATGAAAAAAAAAAAACCATCAAGGTCATGAAAGTGAAAGACTTAAGGAACTGTGGTACTGAAGGTGTCACCACACATCACTGGTAAATGTAATAGGTGATTCTGTATTGAATTTGTTTCCTATGAAGGAGATCATAAGTTAATTTCCTGATTTTGATTGTTATATTGTGGTTATGAATTCATAAAGTATTCCTACTGTTAGGACATCAAGTCAGAAATTTAACTCCGAATTGATTTAGGAAAAAGTTCTTTGTAGTGAATTTGCAACTTTTCTCTAAGTTTGAGATGATAGCAAGATAATATGATGTATTCAAAGAAAAAGAAGGCAACACTCTCAAATTCTCTGTGTCAGGAATTCAAGCAGGACTTGGGCAGTTTTTGTGTTCTGGGTAGCCAAAGCAGGGGTCACTCAGTCAGCTTCATTCAACTAGAAGCTGTGCTAGAAGTTCCAAGATAGCTTTACTCACTGGCTCCTCTGTGCTTCTCCATGTGTGTCCCCCTACCCACCCTCCACAGTGTTCCATCATTCAGGTGTCTAGCCCAATCTTTCAGTCTGATGGATTCCCACAACAACAGAAGAAACAACTCGGCCTTTTTTTTTTTTTAAACATTTTATTTATTTTTGAGACAGGGAGAGACAGAGCATGAACAGGGGAGGGTCAGAGAGAGGGAGACACAGAATCCGAAACAGGCTCCAGGCTCTGAGCTGTCAGCACAGAGCCTGATGCAGGGCTCGAACTCACAGACCGTGAGATCATGACCTGAGCCGAAGTCGGCCGCCCAACTGACTGAGCCACCCAGGTGCCCCCAACTCGGCCTTTTTAAAAAAAATATCTATCTATCTATTTATCTATTTATTTATTTATTTATTTATTTATGTATTTATTTATTGTGAGAGGGGAGGAGCAGAGAGAGGGAGAGAGAGAGGGAGGGAGGGGGGCAGAGAGAGAGAGAGAGAGAGAGAGAGAGAGAGAGAATCCCGTGCAGGTTCCTTGCTATCCGTGCAAAGACCCATGTGGGGCTTGAACCCATGATCCATGAGATCATGACCTGTGCCGAAACCAAGGGTCAGTGCTCAACTGAGACATCCAGGCACCGCACAGTGAGGCCTTTGAAATCTTCTTCACCTGGCTGGTGGTTGCATAGGTGTGTTCACTTTGTAAAACTTTCATCAGACTATGTACTTAAGATTTTTGTGTACCTTATAGTGTGTATGATATACTTCAACAAAAGAAGTAAAAATAACTTACAGTTATTGTTTGTACTGTTCTAATTGCACATCCTCCTTTTTTACCTTTCCAATTAACAACAGGTGATAGGCAAATTCTTCCTGGATTGAAGCTAAGAAAATAACATAGGCACATGTATTTGATGACCTTCCTTTCTAAATATCTACTAAAATAGTCTAGCAAATATAAAATGGATATGTTTTGCATAACCCTGGAAAATAAAGACCTATCCCACCTGCATATTTCAAAACTCTAGGAATTTTCACTGAGCTAACAGAAGCATGAAAAAGGAGCACCAACTTGTTGGCAGTTACCTTTAACCATTCTTTCTAGGGAGAACCAGAGAATGGCTTTGACTCATATCCTTTTTGCTTGCTAGGAGAACTGGCTGGTTCACAAATATTTATTAGCCTCCCACTCTGGAGGAAACCTCTTTACAGGTTTGCCCCCAGGGAAGGACGTGCCTGGTCCTGTACTCAAAACCACTCAACAAGAGGAAGCCTGCTTGGAAACTTGCTCCAGGGAGATTGCAATCTCTGTAGCCACAGGCTCTGCTCCTGCTCAAAAGAAGGAATCTGAGAATAAGAAAGAGAAATATATTTTAAACAAACCTAGTTAAGATAGATTGTAACTGAATGAGCACCAATTTATGGAAAATTAAATCTCATAATGGAGAACAAAAAGGCTGATGGAAATTATTAGATAAAAGGTAAAACATGGAATGCAGATGTAAGTAATCTAATGTTCTGTTCTGTATTGTTTTTTTAAATGCGTTGCCAGAAATAAAAATAAAACTACCAAAAGAAATTTATAAATAGATACTCAGACAGGATCACTGAAAAAGAGACATACAGCTATATGCATTCTGATAAAATTTACAGATTTCAAAGATAAGGCAATTTTATATTCTTCAGGAAAGAGAAATACTTATCCACAAAAGAAAGGTAATCAGACTGATAGTAGATTAGTCCAAATGTTCGCAAAGATGTACTAAGAAATATTAGAGCAAATTATGGGATGGCTGGGTGGCTCAGTCGGTTAAGCGTCTGACTTCAGCTCAGGTCATGATCTCACAGTCCGTGAGTTCAAGCCTGGGGTCCGGCTCTGTGCTGACAGCTTGGAACCTGGAGCCTGCTTCAGATTCTGTCTCCCTCTCTCTCTGCCCCTCCCCTACTCACACTCTGTGTGTGTGTGTGTGTGTGTGTGTGTGTGTGTGTGTGTGTCTCAAAAATAAATAGACATAAAAAAATAAGAATTAGAGCAAATTAAGTATCTTTTCATAGAATTTATAGGTTATGTCTTGGAGGAATGAAAAACTTCACAGTATTTAGTCTTCCTCTCCAGGAACATGATCTATCTCTCCACGTGTCAGATTGTCTTTTGTGTCTTTGAGTAAAATTTTATAGCTTTCTTCATTTTGGTCTTGCTCATGTCTTGATAGATTTAATCTTTGGTATTGTATGGATTTTTTTGGGTGTTTGTTTTGACATTGCTTGTTTATTTTTTTCATTATATTTTCTAAGTGATTATTACTAATACATATTGCAAAAAATAATGACCATTTTTCTATCCCATTTCAAAATTTATATTGCATTTTTCTTATCTTATTGCATTGCTTAGTGCCTCTAGTACAATGTTGATACTATTCATCTTTTTTTTTCTTTACTTGAATGGGATTGCATTTAATAATTTTGCCATTAAATATGAAATTCACCATAGAGTCTGGTAGCTGACTTTTATCAAGATGTATTCCTGGCTTACTAAGGATGTTTATAGATATGGAATTTTTATTAAATTCTTTTTTTGTCATCTTTTGAGATAATCACTTTTATTTAACTTTAATCTGTTAATGTAGTGAAACTTAGTATTAGATTCTGTAAAGCTGATGCATCTTTATATTCCTGTGATAAACCTAATTAGCCAAAAGGTATTCATCTCTTCATATACTGCAGAATCTAATTTGCTACTAATTGTTTAGCATTTTTGCATCTTTGTTCATTAGTGAGACTACCTATAATTTTATTTTTGGTGTGCTATAATTGTATTTTAGAGCTAAAACTATGGGTATGCTAGATTTATAGAATGGGATGGAAAGATTTTTTTAAGCACGTATTCCTGAACAGTTTGCACAACATAAAAATTATTGAAACTATGAAGAAATTGTATAAAACTCATTAAGTTTTTTAAATTTTTTTTTTTTAACGTTTATTTATTTTTGAGACAGGGAGAGACAGAGCATGAACGGGGGAGGGTCAGAGAGAGAGGGAGACACAGAATCTGAAACAGGCTCCAGGCTCTGAGCTGTCAGCACAGAGCCCGACGCGGGGCTCGAACTCACAGAGTGCGAGATCGTGACCTGAGCCGAAGTCAGCCGCTTAACCGACTGAGCCACCCAGGTGCCCCTCATTAAGTTTTTTAGAGTGATTCTTTGACAGATTCTAATTTCTTCTAAGGTTTTAATGTATTTATTGTTTCTACTTCTTCTTATCTCAAAAGTAACATTTCTATAGTCCTAGAAAATCATCCATTTCAAAATTTGTCAAATTACTTTTGTACAAT
Organism: Panthera onca; assembly: GCF_046562875.1. Lineage (NCBI taxonomy): Eukaryota > Metazoa > Chordata > Mammalia > Carnivora > Felidae > Panthera > Panthera onca. Next base: position 27,968,083 of record NC_138355.1, on the reverse strand, counting down.
AATTAACAATATTATCTGAGGGCATCTAATCTTTCTTTAAGCAGTTGTGTCCCTTTCTTGTTTTTAATGGTGTTTAATGTTTTGTGGTCATTATTTTCTTGATTGTTCTTACCAAAAGTTTTTCTATTTTATTGATATTTTCAATGAAGCAGCTTTTGTTTTTCTCAATTGAGATTACATTTTTATTTTTGGTTTTGGGTCTTATCAGTTCATTTCTTTGTTCTTTTCTTTTTGTTTTGATTAAAAAAATTTTTTTAACGTTTATTTATCTTTGAGAAAGAGAGAGAGACAGAGCATGAGTAGGAGAGGGACAGAGAAAGAGGGAAACACAGAATCCGAAGCAGGCTCCAGGCTCTGAGCTGCCAGCACAGAGCCTGACGCAGGGCTCGAACCCATGAACCGTGAGATCATGACCTGAGCCGAAGTCGGATGCTTAACCAACTGAGCCACCCAGACACCCCTCTTTGTTCTTAATTATTATTGTTAATTATTTGGGTATACAGTAAAACCTTGGTTTGTGAGCATAATTCCTTACAGAAACATGCTTGTAATCCAAAGCACTTGTATGTCAAAGCGAATTTTAAGAACCATTGGCTCAGTTGCCATCATGTGACGCTTGGCATCATGTACTACTCCTACTGCAAGACATCACTTGTTTATCAAGTTAAAATTCATTAGAGGGGTGCCTGGGTGGCTCAGTTGGTTAAGCATCGGATTTTGGCTCAGGTCGTATTCTTGTGGTTCGTGAGTTTGAGCCCCACGTTGGGCTCTGTGCTGACAGCTCAGAGCCTGGACTCTGCTTCAGATTCTGTGTCTCCCTCTCTCTCTGCCCTGCTCACATTCTGTCTCTCTGTCAAAAATGAACAAACATTAAAAACATTCTAAAATTTGTTAGAAATGTTTGCTTGTCTTGCAGAATACTTGCAGAACAAGTTACTCACAATCCAAGGTTTTAGTGTATTTTGTTATCCTTTCCTCTAACTTCTTCTTTTATTATTTTTTTGTTTGAGTGAGTGAGGGAGATAGAGCAAGCAGGAGAGATGGGCAGAGAGAGAGAATTTTTTTTTAAATAAAACCAAACCAATTTTTTTTAGGTTCATTTTTTATTTTGAGAGAGACAGAGCATGAGCAGGGGAGGGGCAGAGAGAGGGAGAGAAAAAATCTTAAGCAGGCTTCACTGCTCAGCCTGCAGCCCAACACAGGGCTGGAGCCCACCACCCTGGAATCATAACCTGGAGTCAAATGTTCAAACGACTGAACCACCCAGACACCCCTTTCCTCTAACTTAAGTGGAATATTTAATGTCTGTGTTTTATTTCAATTTTTTAAAATTGTCATCAAGGTAACACATACAAATCAATACATGATCAAGGAGTACTAAGGGCTTATATCAAGAAATAGTAGCTTTGGTGGCCGGGGAGGTGGGGGGTGGCGCTGGTTCCAGCACCAACTACAGGCAGCCACACCTATCCCACCTGTCCAGCCACGGCTGGAACTGGGAGGAATGCCACCTGGACAGAGGCTGGGAGGCTAGCAAATTATTGGAATGAACATGAGAAATGGCGGTATCCTGTCTTTGTGTGCCCTCCAGCCTGACACAGAATGTAGGTGCTCCAGGTGTATCTGCTGGACCATTGACCTGAGGCAGGAACCTGGAAGCTTCCAGTGCCCTCTGCTCCCCACCCCTGGGGCCTACCTCACAGACCATGCAGTGCCAGCAGGTCTCCACGTGGTGCTTGCACTAGTTGCAGGTGGACAAAGCAGTCCTGGCTCTGGGTGTGCAACCCCACCAGCATGCACATGGTGGACCGCTGGGCTCTGCAGAGTGAAGAGAACTCCAGGTGCTTGTCCCTCATGAGGATAAGGAAGGTGTCCCGCCTATCCATCAGATCGCAGGGGATGAGGGGTCAGGATCAATGATGGGAGGCAGGGAGCTGGTGGCAGGGCTGGCGATGAGACGGCTGTGAAACAGGCCATCTCAATCTGACTCTGGAACAAGAGGACCATGTGGCACTGGATCAACAGCAACAAACAGGTGAGTCAGGCTGGATGCCAGCAAGGCTGGTGATGCTTGAGTTAATTTACAACCACACAGAGTTCCCGATACAGCCCTTGCTTTCTCCTGCTCACAAACCTCTGGTGTCTTCTCTGAGAATGATACAATGGGCCTAAACTCTACATATTATCTTCCCACTGAATAATTCCTTCAAAATAAGTATGGTCTAGGTCAGGCACAGTGCGTGTCCAGTGGATATTTCGCCTCAAGGTGGTCTACTCTAAAATGCAATCCATGGTTGAATCTCAATCTAATTGCAAGGAAACAAGTCAGACAAATCCAAATTGAAGGATATTCTACAAAATGATTTTTGGCCTTGACTGTCAACAAAATGCTCAAGAAAGCCGGGAACTGAGATGTGGAAGCTCAACCTAATACAAAATCCTTGACTGGAGCACAAGGAGGTCTTCTTTCTTAGAAGGTACTTACTGAACTACAGATAAGGAAGATGTAGCAAAACCTTAACAATTGATGAATCTAAGTGAGGCGTATGAAGGGGGTCCACTATGCAACTTTCTGTAAGTTTGAAATTTTAAAAAGTTGGTAGGGGTGGGAAAGATAAAAAAGCAAAACCTTCTTAGTTCTCGCTGCAGAAACAGCAAAATTTTTGTTCATTAAAGTTTAAAAAGACACAACCACCATTAATTCCCAGAACCATTAGTGTAAAGGCTACAACAGCAAACTGGTATTGCATATCTATTTTACATTAATTAGTTTATAACTGTAAACTCTTATTAAACTAAAAAATGTAAAATGGTACCTTCAAGAGATCAGAAACTTGTGAGCAACTGCTATACAGCTCACTATATTCTACCAGTTTTGCGGAGACCGAAAATTGATGCAGACTGGCAGTCACACTTAAGATATACTTGGGCAGCAGTGTTTGCATAAAACAAGTGTCTTAAGATAAGACACATTTCTAGAAAAAGAACATAGGGCAAGAGAGCACACCTCTCTAACAGATGCCAAAAATTAAAAGCATCAAGGGAGGACTGTGATATGTGTTTGACCTTGTAATGTTGGGTTTAAGACTGGCTCAAAGAAAGCACTCATAAAGCAAGGAAGAGCAATTAGAAAATATAATGTACAGGAAAGCACTGAATCTAACAAGTGGGGAATGCCTGTAACAACTCATTCAAAGTAGAGATGAATAAAACCATCAGGTGACAAAAAAAAAAAGAAAGAAAAAAGAAAAATAATAGCCTTTTCTCTATCACCAAATATAACTCTTTAAGAGCAGACATTTTCACTTTTCAAACTGTTTTGTGTTATTCATTTCCATCTTTTGAAATTATACTTTTGTTGCTATTTCTTCACTTACCCATTTCAGACAGAATCTATAGATACCTACTATGGTAGTTGAGAATTTACCTCTGTACTTCCCTTTTTCCATTCTCAAAAAATTTTGTTAACCCGGGATCCAACATATATGTCATTCTGATGTGTAAATATTATTCACTATTGAACAAAATAATGTATTTTGATTATGTGTCCTTTCTGTAAATCTTTCTGGTTTTCCTGCAAGTAATAATTGCCTCGTTTTTATTTGCTGAAGTTTTTTCTGTATGTAGCTCTGTAGTAGTTTCCAAATACTACTACCATTTACTTTTCCAAAACACCTAGCAAGTTTTCCAAATGCTCTATCACATCAGATGATTTATAAGTTCCACTATTTTGCTTTGGTGCCCCAAAGTCCACCATCCTCCTACTCTGATATGAACCAATTTGCCTCTAGGCCTGGTGTGTAATTGCTAAGATGAGTATTTCTTTGTCATCCGCTTGTCGGAGATCTCGTATTTCCTAGCTCCCACGTGTATTGTTCTAGATGTTTAACAGTCTACAGAATATACTCTAGCTAGATTAAGCCCAAAGAAATTTATTTGATCTGTACAATCATTGAAAGAGCTGAAGGAGGAATCTCTAGGCCAACCTTTCCGGACCTCTGCCAAAGTCATACCATAAAACTGGGTAGTGGCTGACTCTGCCATGTTCAGGAAGCTGCTTCCACAATGGCTGGCGTGAGAACCAGGCCATTTCTGCCACATCACAGTTGCCCCCTAAAAGCACCCTGATAAATCAGGAGGGTCCCTGGGAATCAGTGTGCCACAGCCATGGCTGCTGGCTCTAGAACCATATCTCCTCTGTACAATGTGTATCAGTCTCTATCCTCACATAATTCAGGTCCAAGTCCCATTCCTTCAGAATGCATCTGCTAGGCCTAATATACACAATCTGCATCTGGAACCTTAGCTGCAACTTAAATCTAAATTCTGGTATGAATGGCTTTCTGCTTTCCAACCTCTGCATTACAGGAAGGCATTGTGGGACAAGGGTAAAATAGGTGTTGTGCAAACCATTCTACAGCAAGTGTACTAGTCCTCTTGGACTAGTTTCTTCCCATACCTAAACCTTCCCATATCCAGTACCATACCTTCTTCCCATTCCTAAACTTCCAAGGACAATATATTCTCACTTAAAACAGCATAACTATACTTTGTACAAATGAGAACATCCTTACCATCTTTCTAAAAGAGGAGACCCCAAATCTTCTCAGTCACTGCACCCATCTGGGTGATACTCTTTCTTCCTCTAGTTCAGTCACCAACCTCTCTTGATAAACTATGACATGTGGACTAAACAGAGTCACCTCTATCAACACACTTTATATAAAAGCAGAGGAAAAAAAGGGGAGGGGGGAGGAAAATTAGTCATTATGTAGATTCCTGATTCAGATGCTTGATTCACAATGGGGTTATGTATGAATAAGCCCATCGTAAGTTTAAAATATCCTGTTAAAAATTCATTTAATACACCTAACCTACCAAATATCATAACTTAGGCTAGTCTACCTTAAAAGTGCTCAGAACACTGGGGCGCCTGGGTGGCACAGTCGGTTAAGCGTCCAACTTCAGCCAGGTCACGATCTCGCGGTCTGTGAGTTCGAGCCCCGCGTCAGGCTCTGGGCTGATGACTCGGAGCCTGGAGCCTGTTTCCGATTCTGTGTCTCCCTCTCTCTCTGCCCCTCCCCCGTTCATGCTCTGTCTCTCTCTGTCCCAAAAATAAAAACAAAAACAAAAAACATTGAAAAGTGCTCAGAACACTTATATTAGCCTACAGGTGGGCAAAATTTTCTAATGCAAAACCTATGTTTTAAATAAGTGTTCAATATCTCATGCAATTTATTGAATACTATACTGAACGTGAAAAACAGAATGGTTGTATGAGTATAGAACAATTGTGAGTGTGTTGGTTGGTTCATGATTGTGTGGCTGACTGGGAGATGGGCTCACTGCTTTGCCCAGCATCACAACAGGGCTGCAAACTGCATATTGCTGGCCTAGGAAAAGATCAAAATTCAAAATTTGAAGCATGATTTCTTTTTTTAAAATGTTTTTTATTTATTTTTGAGAGAGAGAGAAAGAGACAGGGTGCGAGCAGGAGCGGGGGTGCAGAGAGAGGGAGACATAGAATCTAAAGCAGGCTCCAGGCTCTGAGCTGTCAGTACAGAGCCCGATGCAGGACTGGAACCCACAAACCATGAGATCGTGACCTGAGCTGAAGTCAGACACTCAACCAACTGAGCCACCCAAGTGCCCCAAAATTTGAAGTATGATTTCTACTGAATGTGTAACTTTGCTTTAGCACCAATGGCTTTATAGTTTACTCAGTAAAAGGTCAGAGCCATACACCTGACTATGGCACATATTAACTCACTCAAAAGTGCAGACAGTCCTGCTAAATGTTGTGCCTTTTCCTCAAAGTAGAGTTTTGTTTTTTTTTTTTCAAAGTAGAGTTTTAAGGTACATCATTGTATCTTTCCTTTTGGAGGGACTATTCTGCTATGACTCAAATAATTGGAATCTTTACTGAGGTGGCAGGGCTGTGCATTTTTATAGGATTTATCTACCATTCTTTGGCACACATGACGTCTGCTTATCAAGATAATGAAGGTGCACTACTGTCCAAATTAGTGAAAGCAAACTAAGCTGTTTTTAGTGTTCTCAGCCTAGAGAGAAAAAAATATACTTATCAATGAATAGCTGCATACACGATATAGTTTTTTTTTTTTTTTACGTTTATTTTATTATTGTGAGACAGAGCATGAGCATGGGAGGGGTAGAGAGAGAGGAGGAGACACAGAATCTGAAGCAGACTTCAGGCTCTGAGCTGTCAGCACAGAGCCCAATGTGGGGCTTGAACCCACCAACCGTGAGATCATGACCTGAGGCGAAGTCGGACACCCAACTGACTGAGCCACCCAGGTGCCCCCATGATATAGTTTTTTGATTTGACCCAGTAAGGAGACCATAGGTACAATTGTTTACTCTTCTCCTTTTTTTTTTAAGTTTATTCATTTATTATTTCTGAGAGAGAGAGGGCACTAGTGGGGTATGGGCAGAGAGAGAGAGGGAGACACAGAATCTGAAGCAGGCTTCAGGCTCTAAGATGTTAGCACAGAGCCTGATGTGGGGCTCGAACTTATGAACTGTGAGATCATGACCTAAGCTGAAGTCAGACACTTAAGCGACTGAGCCACCCAGATGCCCCTTCTTTTCTTTTCTTTTTTTTAAATTTAATATTCATTTTATTTTCTGAGAGAGGAAAAAAGAAAGCAGGGGAAGGGCACAGAGAGAGGGAGACAGAATCTGAAGCGGGCTCTGTGTTGACAGCAGAGAGCCCAATGCAGGGCTTGAACTCACCAACAGTGAGATCATGACCTGAGCTGAAGTCAGACGCTTAACCCACCAAGCCAACCAGGCACCCAGAACTCTTCTTGATTATGCTGATGATACCAGGACCTATCTGTCTTCAGCCTCGGCCAATGTCAAGTTCAATGGAGATAAGGTGGGGGACTACTATATCTTGTTTGTTTCAAGTCTTTTAAACCTTTTATAGCACTGATTTCTAGGATTCTCTTGGGAATGGAATGCAGTATTGCTTTTGATTTGCTGTTTTGATTGGGGGTTCTACTTAACTCTTTCTATCATAATAGACCTTACTACTTGGATTGGAAGCCAATGCTAGGATTCTACCAACTGCTGAGTATGCTATTCCAATATACATTCTGGAATAATGGAAGTAATTATAGGATGGGTTTGTAAATGTCAGGACCCACTGTGAGTTGCACTTCAGCCCAACTTCATTTATGACTTGACTCTATAAATCAAACTCCACTGAGTGACCATAGTAACATTCTGGGTTCCTAGGGATTCATGGCAGCTCATAGCCATTGGTGTTCAATAATTCTTGAGGAGTATTCCTCTTTTCCCAGTGTGCAGTTACCCCAGTAAATGACACAAGGCCTTTCGGAAAAATCCAGGAGCTCTGGGTTTGAAATGGACTCACTACTATGGTGAAGGTTCATGACTTAAATCAGGGTCTACCTACAAGACTTACAATTTTTTGTTTGTTTGGTTGGATGGTTGGTTTGGTTTGATTTGGTCTGGTTATATAGTATGCTGCTCAGTTATTTAGTCCTAAGGACTACGTGATCCATTAAGATTGCAGAAGAGTCTTGATAAAATTAGTCTATCCCTCCAGCCCTGCTGCCTATTACAGCTACCGTGGCCATTTGCCTCTGTGGGTAAGTACTCCCGATTAGCGTTTGCATTCCAGGTTCCCATCATTCCTGTTGAAATTCAAGAGCTCATTTAAATGGCAGCATCTCCTTCCTTCATTCCCAGCCTAGAAGGACAGACACTTTAGCATCTCTTAAAAATAGTCTCATTTCCTTGACCATTCAACTTTGTATGCCGAAGTAAAGGAAGTATCACTTGGTACCTCTGGAGAGGATATAGGGGGTTGTCTAGCAGGTCACACATGATCAATCCATTTCAAGATTGATCCACTCTGTGTCTCTGAGTGTTTAGATTTGTTCTTCCGTATCAGTGATAGTCCTAGGGATGGATCTACCTCTTGAGGGAATTTTGGAAATCTGTGGAACCATTAGATGTCATAGTGATTAGGGACGTTGCCAGGGGCCAGGAATAGTAAATGTCCTGCAATTAATGGGACAGATTGACTCAACAAAGAATTGTACTGCATCCTGTACAATATTCAGTGGTCCTCTGGATATTACTGTATGTGAAAAATCTGTTTACAATAATTTGAACCTAGAGCCTAACTCCATCTAATATCTAAACAGACTACTTTTGCAATATTTTAATTGAAAATTTAAAATTTTTCTGGAAAGCAAGATTCATATAAATAAAGATATTATTATATTGTTTTTTCAGAACTTTATCAATACTTGTTTCACCATTTTGGAAAAATCCTATCACTGACTGCACTACTGCTTATGAACTTCAAAAGAATACATCTGTATCATCTGGAGAAGGTGATTCTGAATATAGATTCAGACTTAGGACTATTTTACAGTGTCTTCTAGTGGAGTTGTGCCTAAGCATTCATACATTGAATTGATACTTTCCTTTTATTTCAGTATGTCACAGATAGACTATTATGTTGATTTAAAAATGATATGTATAAGTAGATTATATTAACTATGAATTTCGGTCAAAACAAAGGGGATATTACCAAAAAATATAAAAAGGGGATATTGGGTCTAATAGGGTAGAGAATCACTTTCATATAATACCAAAGAATTTCTGCTATCTCAATGTAACTCAGCACAGAACACTGTTAAATCAAAGCCAACAATTAGAACTATTCTTAGCTGCTTGAGTTAGCTCACTGAATCCAGAATCTCTCATGGATACATGCCAATTGATAAATTCAGCCCAGTCCAAAGTTATGTTCCTGCCTCCTGGTCTAACATCCTTAGAATTTATTACCACACATATTCACTGTCCAGGGTTTGGACAATGTAAACTAGCACTTAGAAGCAGCCAGCTTGCCTGACAGTTTTTGACTCCTGGTGAGTACCACCCTCCACCTTCTTGCTTAAGATCTATTGCAGCTGACATGACATCTGCTAGAGACTTGCCTTTAATAGACAATTCCTTCAAAGTCATTACAGGTGGTAATTTAAGTTTTTTTTTTTTCTTTTTTTAATCACTAGTCCTTGAACTACCAATGTCCCTTCCTTTTCTCATTATGGTTTTCTGATAATGTTTCGTAGAGGATATGTCTTCCTGCATGTTATGGAAGAGGACAAAAAAATAGAAATTTCTTTCAGAATAATGTTCTAGATGATTTTCGGAACTATGTTATGCCCCTTTCCCCTTCCCCTCCCCATTGGATTGTTAGTCAACAAATATTTATGGAGAATCTGTTATGTGCTAGACGTTAGGTAGCTGTCAGGGCAATAAGACTGGCATTGTCCCCGCTCCCATGGCATGTTAAAGGTACTGTTTCCTTCCTCATATTCTGTAGACTTTTTCATGGTCTTCATTTCTTTATGCAGTCAGATCTTTCCAGACTTTTGTCAATAACAGTGGCAGTTGAATGGATCCTTGTTAATAACAATGACAGTTGAATGGATCCTTAGTTATCTGATTTTGGATTGTATCCAAGCATCTGCTAATTTAATTCCAAGAGCATGTATCTACTATATGTAAAACAGTGTAGGAGAGAGGGCAAATAAAATAGCTAGCATGTACTGAATGCTTAATAAGTGTCAATCACTTTTTTAAAATTTTTTTAAAATTTTTTTTGAGAGAGAGAGAGCATGATGTGCACATGCAAGCAAGGGGAGGGACAGAGAGAGAGGGATAGAGAGAGAATCCCAACCAGGCTCTCAATGCAGGGCTCAGTCTCATGAGCTGTGAGATCACGACCTAAGCTGAAATCCAGTGTCAGACACTTAGCAGACTGAGCCACCCAGTCACCCCAAGTGTCAGTCACTTCTAAGGACTTTGCACGTATAACTTGTTTAGTCCTCCACCACTTTATGAGGTGTTGCTGTAATTACTACCATTTTACAGATGAAGAAATGGAGGCATTAAGTGGTTTAGAAGCTTGCTCAAGGTCACCTACCAGGGATTAAATACAGGTGATGCATATCTGGGGCCAAATCTCTTAACTATGTACATGTGGTAATAAGATACAAAGTTGAAAAATAAGACTTGCTTCAAACATCTTGTCATGGAAGGAAAGCTTTGAAAGATTCTTCAGGTTTTTTAGAATAGCTCAGGTAACCTCTCTGTTGACGTTTTTTTCCTTTCACCTTTTATTTCTTCTAGGGATTCACTTGACCATTCATGAAGTTGTGCTTCTTTATGTTGACTTTTTGATCTTATTGTTTATCTTCCCAATGAAAATGGAGAATTTCTTGAAGGTAGGAACCATATTTATCTATCCTTTTATTTTCAGCACCTAATATACAATAGAGTATTACTAAATATAAGTACTAAATAAACGCTTATATTCAAAATAAATAGCAGAATTATTCATACTTAATATTTATGAATACATTTTGCCTAAAGGTACAATAGTGTTTTAAAGCCTTTGATTGAATAAGTCTCAATAACATTCTCATAGGAGAGTTAAACATTATTATCCTGTTTCACAATCAAGGGCTTAATTGTCAAAAGGTCAAGTGGCTCACAAGTTATAAAATCAGTCAGTAGAGGAAAAAACAGAATCTAACAGTTTCTTCCCTTAATACAAAAAGATTCCCCCAAAGTTAAATGAATTCTCATAAGGATACAAAAAAAAAAGTAAGATCTTTATCAAAACTCAAGCAATATTTAAACAGAAAACATTTACTTATGTTAACTTTAGGAGTACATTATTTTGAAAAGCAACTATGAAGATCATGTTGAGAAACTTCTTTCCATGCTATTTTTGTTTTCTACACATTATTTTAGTAATACGGGCTATATCCTCCCATGAGATCTACAGGGCGGATATGAGATAAGCCAGAGATGAGTTAACTTGTTTTGGCTTGAATAAGGAAATGTGGCTGCTCCAGATGCTTCCATGCTCCAAGCACATCAGATCTAGTAGGCAATAGAAACTGTGCTAAGACTCAAAGAGGGAGGCAGTTTTAGCTAATAACAAAGTCTACCCCTTCAGTGTTTCCCTAGACAAAGATTTTTTTTTAAAGAAAAATATTATTACAGCGTAGTTCTAGATTAGCTCTTCGTAAACAACCTTCAACAAAGGATGAGCCTAGAGTCTTGACTTTTTTTTTAAATATAGAAAAGTTATTTTTACTCTTCAATGTGTCTCAGGGACTGCTTTCCCTACCTCTGTTCATGGCTTCACCATCCATTGAAATGACCAAGCTAGAAACTGCAGATTTATTCTCCATAGCTCCTTCTTCCTCACCCTCACATGTCAATGGTTTTCCAAGTCCTGCTCATTTTATTTTCTAAGTATACACATCTCTATTGCCTCTTCCAAAGGTCTAGCTTCTATATGACAGTCTTCTAGATCGTTTTCCTGCCTCCAGTTTCATCTTTTCTCAGGCATTTTTCCTCCCTAATCTGGTAAAGTTATTAACCTAAAATTCACTAAAGGCTCACCCTTGCCTACAGATGAGAATACAACCTCCTTAGTAAGATATTCATGCCCAATCTTTATAATCAACTATTTTCTTCTATTTCCTTGAAACCATATATGCTAACTGCAAGTTCTTTCTTGCCATTCCCCAAACATCTCCAACATCTTAAGCTCTTTTATGTTTCACTGTCCTTGCCCATGATGTTCCCTTGGCTTGCAGAGTTCTTCCTCTGTATTCATCACATGGCCAACTCCTAGACTTCTCTCAAATCCCAGCACAAATGTGGCCTCCCTACCAAGGATTTCTTGACTTTCCTATTTAATTAATCACTCTCATTTCACACCCATGGCAGAAACTCCTCCTTCTCAGTGAATAACCTCATTATGCCCCACATTTCCCATCTCCTTACTAATGAGGTAGGGCCACATGTTTTCTTCTGGTCAAAGAGCTATGAGTACAAGTGAGAGGTGCCACTTCTGTTCCAAAACACTTAAAAGTTGGTGCGTGACCTTCCAACTTTCTTTTCTCTCCTGGGAAACCATGGAGGAATTTTGACTAGATGGCAGAACCACAAGATAGAAATGGCCCAAACACACCACACGGGGGGAGCTGCTCTGGAAAGTCCTTTGAAACTGCATTAGAATTCATATAAGCAAGAAATAAACTTTTATTGGTTAAGTCACTGAGATTTGGTGCTTATTCATTACTACAGTGTTACCTCACCTATCTTGACTAATTCAACATTCTGCCTATCTCTGTTTAGCCTTTCATTATGCTAAATTACAATAATGTATTAATTATTTTTCTCCTATACTATGAGCCCTCAAGGTCAGACCCAATGCCTTATTTTTTGCATCTAACATAGTGTAACAACCCAAACTGAGCTTGTTGAAAATTAAATTCAGTATCATCAAACTTTATCCCCAAATTTGTTCTTCAGTATTTCCTATCTCAGTAAATGACATCACCATTAACACAGTCACTCAATTCAGGATCTGGAATTAACTTTCTTTATTTTATTTTATTTTCATGTTTATTTATGTATTTTGAGAGGAGAAGGAGGGGCAGAGGAAGGGAGAGTGAGAATCCCAAGCAGGCTCCTGCAGAGAGTAATTTGGAGCAATAAAAGGAGCATGTTTTAAGATTTGCAAATATGATCATATTACTTCCATGCTTAAATAAGACCAGATACATATGAGAAATGTATTTTGGTTGTCTGAATGACCAAACACATACGTTCATACATACATACATATATATGTTATATATATAAAACATACATATATATTTCTAATAAATTGCCATATTATACCTCCCCTTGGATTTCAAGTGTGTTCGGGGAATAGCCCTGTCTTGCCTGTTTCTAGCTGCTGACACACAACAGGCAGTACAAACTATTTGTTGAATAAACAAATGAATGAATGAATACTTGGAAACCAGCAGGTGCTCAACAGGTGTTTCTTGAATAGATAAATAGCCAACAGCTAGCTCATATATATTTAAGCAAATATGAATTTCAATACATTCTGAAATGTTTTATCAATGCATATTTTAACTTTCAGTGCTCTTTCTCTTCTTTTATGTCAGCCCACAGCCCTTGAAACCTTTAAAATTCTAATCTGTGGCTCATTTATTCACTCTTTTATTGGGGGAGGAGGATGCATTTATGCATCTGAGTTACACAATATCACTTAAAATTTTGTGTTATTTTGTAAATGTGCTTCAATAATTTTAACATTTATATACTCTGTCTTCTTGACTGAATTATAAAATCACTTAAAAGTGAAACTATGTGGGTGCCTAGGTGGTTCAGTCGGTTAAGAATCTGACTTCGACTCAGGTCATGATCTCACAGTTCATGAGTTCAAGGCTTGCACCTGGCTCTCTGCTATCAGCACAGAGCCTGCTTCAGATCCTTGGTCCCCTGCTCTCTCTACCCTTCCCCTGCTCATACGTGTTCTCTCTCAAAAATAAATAACATCAAAAAAAAAAAAAAAAAAAGAACTGACTATGAGTGGTGTTTTGAAACTCTTGCCTCCCCTCACAACCTTAACCCTTCTGGTGCCTAGCCTTCTGCCTAAGCAGATCACTTAGTTTTGTAATAGTAATTGAAGGATTGGCAAGAGGTGGCCTACAAGAGTGAAAGATGGTTGGGAGAAATGCTCAACAGGCAGATAACTGGAATGGATTCCTGGCTTTGCCTAAAGGTAGAAATGAATTTTGGGGCTGGCGTCTAGGGCTAGGGTCAGAGGTACAAGGTACTTGGTGTTCATCGTTTTCATTTTGTTGGGCTCCATCCCAGCATGCATTTTTCCCAACAATTCAGTCAGTTGTGTTTGATGACCCCACGTTATGTGTAAGACACCCTAAAATCAATACATGGAAAATAAAATTGTTTCTCTGAGGTCCTTTTGAATATATTGAAATCTTACAAAAACCTAAAGTAAACTGCATTTATTCATTACAAATTAGTTAATGTTAAGATCTAACTTATCTACTTTTTTTCTTACACCCTTCCATCTCTCATTAGTATTAATATTTAAAACAAAACAAAAACAAAAAATCTTAGTGATCTGGAATCAGGTAATGTGGAATATTAAAGACCCATCTCATATAAATGAAATCAGACACAAGTGAATTTATTCTTTGTGTGTCACTGGCCATTGCCTTGATCCGCCTGTGCTAAGAAGGGCTCTTCCCTAGGCTGTTCTGGCATAGCAGTGGGAAACACATTCTATTCTATTCTATTCTATTCTATTCTATTCTATTCTATTCTATTCTATTCTATGCTAGCTCCAGTGCTGCTATGTAATTATATATCACAGATGAGGGGATAAGACTGATCAGGAGGGATGCCTGATGACAATGACTCTTTCATGCATTCAACTGACATTGATATGATGTTTTTATAATGAGCTATCCAAGAAGGAAGTTCCAGAATAAGAAATACTCCAGTGTTTGAAAATAATGTAAAGCTGTCCTGTTAATTAAAATGCTCCTGTACACAAAATGAGGGAAAAGTATTATAATTCTCAGTTGTTACACCTTACTTTCATGAAAATGTTCAGATGTTATACATTTTGAGTGAAGAAAATCCATTCTTATAATTACTGAAATTAAAATTTAAATAAAATCACAAAGTTTTGGATTTGGAACATATCTTACAGCTATAGGTAGATATGATTTTGGCATCTTGTTGTGACTACTTGAATTTTTCTAGGTTACTAAGTTGTTACTTTTACTGGTATATTTTAGACATCAGTGAATATTATATTGTGACAAATTTAGGCATATTAAGATATAATTTATTCCTATTTTTAGGTACCATAACTGATGAAGAAAAGCAGGCTCATCTTCAGTACCCACACAGAGTCACGATTTCTAAGATATAGCAGGTTCACTTTGTGTCTACTGAAACAAAGTAAAGGTAGTATTTAACAATGGTATTAGTCAGGTCAGCTGCCTTAACACATACCATAGACTGAGTGGCTCAAACAACAGAAATTTATTTTCTCACAGTTTCAGAGGCTCAGAAGTCCAAGATCAGGGTGTTGGCCAAGCTTGCAGACAGCCACCTTCTTGATGTGTCCTCACAGGGGAAAGAGAGAGAGAGAGAGCGAACCCATGTGTCAGTGAGTAAGCACTTGCTCTCTGGTGTCTCTTGTTTTTTAAATTTTTTTTTTTAATATTTACTTATTTTTGAGACAGAGAGAGAGAGAGAGAGAGAGAGAGAGAGAGAGAGCAGGGGAGAGGCAGAGAAAGAGGGAGACACAGAATCCGAAGCAGGCTCCAGGCTCTTAGCTGTCAGCACAGAGCCTGATGCAGGGATCAAACTCACGAATAGTGAGATCATGACCTGAGCTTGAGTCAGACACTTAACCAGGGCCTTAACCAGGGCCTCCCAGGTGCCCCTGTCTCGTGTCTCTTCTTACAAGGGTACTAATCTCATCAGACCAGGCCCCCACCCTCATGACTTCATCTAAACCTAATTATTCCCTAAAGCCCTATCTCCAAATACCATCATATTGGGAGTTGAGGTGTTAACATATGAATCTTGGGGTCCACATTCAGCCAATAACAATTATTTAAAGGCTTTTTTTTTTTCCCTTGAGCATTTCTGGCTATTGCCATGGTGCCGGTTTCTGGAGTGTGTTATTTTTTACATTCTGCTGGGTTTTTATTTCTCAGACTTTAACAGTTTGCTTTGACCTTCATTTTGTGACATACTGAGAAGAATTCTTTGGAAGTGATTATTTTCTTTTTCTGCTTAAGAAGCCATATGGAGTATTTTTGACTTACTTGCCTTATGTACTGATTATATTGTATTCCTGCTTTATAGCCTGTAGTATTTTCTTTGCTAAAACTGCAGTGATGTCATAGAGGTCCTTTCTATTCAGACTGTACTTTCCACAGTTCGTTCCAGAGTAAGTGACCAGTGCTTCCATTAGCACAAACGTTCACATGCTATTAAAAACAAAACAAGGGTGACTTATGCCTAAAAGCTTCTACTGACATGCATGCAATAGATATGCAAAAGACCATCTAGATCTTTGAAAGCAAATGTCATTCTTGTATTCAGTTAAGATTCTGATGTCAAATTACTTCCTGGAATGACTTTTCCATAAAATCAGTTTGAGTCAGTATTAATTCTTGCTTTGGAAAATCCTGTCCTGCGTGGTTAACAAATGGGGATAGTGAACACACCCCAAAGATCAAAGGTGAAAGTTAGTAGAAAACAATTATTACTTCAGTCAAATGTGATTGGAGAAAGGACTAAAAGTCCTATACCTAAAATTGTGGTGCACTAATACTTAAAAGCAAGTGAAGGACTCCAATTACCATATAATTCACTGGGCAGTTGAAGAAATGTGATGTGTGGGAAGAGGATTGTCTGGCTTTGCTGTAATTAAGCTGAGTGGGTTATTAGGTGACCCTGTCTGTGGACTTGGATGAAAATGGACCCTTTTCCCCTTCATGTGGAACTAACACTTACTAAGCCTTGTCACTACAGCATATTTATGAAGTCCTTGAGTGGTTTAACATTAACATTTAACTTCTAAACTTTAATAATTCAGGTTGCAACCATGGAAAAAATAACCTGTGTGCATAACTTGAGGCAAATTGAACTTTCCTTCCCCTAAGCTGATCTTAGCTGTGATAGTCATTGTTTTGGGGGATGTAATTCAAACTAAAAATATGTGTATTAAAAAAATTTTTTTTACCATTTTTATTTATTTTTGAGAGACAGAGACCAAGCGTGAGCAGGAGAGGGGTTCTTTAAAGACCATGAGTCTTTGAAGACAAAGACTCTGTAGCCAGACTATGCATGTTTGAATCTCAGCTCTGTCACTTACTAGCTGTGTGATCTTCAGCAAGTTCCTGAGCCATTCCTATAAAATGGCATGATAGTAAAAATACCTACTTATAAAGTCATTGCAAAGATTAAATGGGGTTAATATACTTAAATGAATTGCTTAAAATGTCATTGCTACCTAGAAAACTCCAAATAAGCTGCTATTATTATGCACAGTGGTTAGGTGCATTGGCTCTAGTTTCAGACATCCAGAGCTTAAATCCAGACTCCACCACCAGCTGAATGACCTTGGGCAAGTTACTTAGTATCACAGTGCCTTAATTTCTTCATCTGAAAATGGGGATAATAATAGACATGAGAACTGATTGAAATAATAGACGCAAAATGATTAGAAATGTCCCTGGCACATAGTAAGTGCTGAGAAAATATTAGCAATGGATATAATAATCACATTAGGGAGACCAAATTATATTCATGTCTCCGAAATACCAACTGAGATATGATATCAAATGAAAAATGCTATATCCTGTTTCACCAGCCTCGAGAACAATTTAAGGTCACATATTTTTAGTAGTAATGACTCCAAACATCTATCTGGCTTATTATGAAAATTCTTTCCTTTTCTAGGTCCCTATGTCATGGTAAATGCAGGAACCCAGGAGTTGTTACTCAACCTCTAGGGGTCAGTTCTGATGACTCCTCCCTGCTATTGAAAGGCCACTGTCTCTCCTGCAGTATAACCTCAGTGTACTGGGTCAGAGAAGTTCTGTTGCCAGCCCAACCTTTCAGTTTGCTCAAACCACAAAGTCCTTTTTCTCACCTTCCTAATGTCCAGCTAGGGGCAGACTCTATGATCCAAGCAAGACCATCACAATAATTAACAGTATATTTCCTAAGGTCCCAGTTAATTCAATTTTAAATAATGGTATAATAACAAAGATAACTAGAAAATGTCCAAATGTTTGGAAATTAAGCAACACACTTTTAATAACCTATGGACCAAAGTAGACTTTGAGCAGAAATCAGGAAATATTTTGAATTGAATAATAACAGTGATGGTGTGGCACATCAAAACTCATGGAATGTAGCTGAAAGTGGTGTTTAGAGGAAAATTTATGTCCTTAAACACACGTATAAGGGGGGAAATGGCTGAAATTAATTATCTAAGATTTCAGTCAAGAAATTAGAATGGGAGGGGCACCTGGGTGGCTCAGTCAATTAAGCATCTGACTCTTGGTTTTGGCTCAGGTCCTGATCTCACGGTTCATGAGTTTGAGCTCCACATGGGGCTCTGTGCTGATAGTGCTGAGCCAGCTTGGAATCCTCTCTCTCCCCCCACCTCTCTCTGCTCCTCCCCTGCTTGTGTTCTCTCTTTCTCTCTCTCTCTCTCTCTCTCTCTCTCTCAAAATAAACTTTAAAAAGTTAAAAAGTAAAAAGAAATCAGAACAAGATATCAAACTCAAAGTTGAAGGAAGAAGATAATAAAAAGAAGAAATGAGTAACATGGTAAACAAACAATAAAGAAAAATTTAAAAACCAAAAGCTGGTAATTTATAATAATTAAACTGACAGATCTAGTAAGTTAAAGGAGAGAACATACCAATTTTAGGAATAAAGTTCCTGCCATCATTAAAAAGAGAATAAGAGGCTATTATGAGTAACTTTATGCCAATAAATTTGAAATGTAGATGAGATTGACAAATTCCTTGAAAAATACAAGTTACTAAAACTGACTATAGAAGAAATAGAAAATTTAAATATTTATTTATTTATTTACCTATCTATTTATTTATTTTTAAATTCCTTTGAGCTGTCAGCACAAAGTCTGCTATAGGGCTTGAACCCACAAACCATGAGATCATGACCTGAGCTGAAGTTGGATGCTCAATCGGCTAAGCCACTCAGATGCCCCAATTCTATATTTATTTTTAAAATAATCCACAATTAAAATGTCTTCTCCTCTTTTACCCCCCCACCAAAAAACAAAAACAAAAACAAACAAAACCAGAAACAGATGGCTTCACTGGTGGATGATTTCAAGCATTTAAAGATGAAATAACACTTAAAATAATTCTTCTAGAGTAAAAAAATAAGAATACTTCCCATCTTGTTTTGTAAAGCCAACATAATCTTGGTACTAAATCCTGACAGGGATGTAAGAAAAGGGGGAGGGGGGGACATAAGAGGGCAATTTCTCTCATTAACATAGATTTTAAAATCCTAAATATAACATTAGAAATTAAGCTCAGTGTAAGGTAAAAAAAATAATAGCATAACCAAACTGGGTTTATTTCAGGAATACAAGGTTGGTTTAGCATTTAATAAATAAATGAATGCAATTCAGCACATTAACAAACATAGTAATATATGGTTTGGATAATAGAAAAGTCATGAGCATTTCAGTAGATGCAGAAAAATCATGACCAATTCCAACATTTATTCATAATTTAAAAGATAAAATCTCTCATCAAACTAGTAATATAATAGAAATTCCTTAATCTGATAAACAGTAAATATAGAAAATGTACAACAGATATTATACTTGTGAAATGTTGAAAACTTTCCCCCTGAGATCAGGAACAAGATGAAGATGCCCACTTTCACCATTTCTGTTCAACGTTATACTAGATGTTCTAATCAGTGCAAGTAGAGAAGTAAAAGAACTAAAAGGTATTAAAAAGGAAAATAAGAAATAACCTGTCAGTATACATAGATGACTTAATTGTGCAGATAAAAAATTTTTAAATGATTTACAAACTATTGGAAATAAAAGTGAATTTCGCAAGGTTGGTCAATTGCTGGATATAAGGCCAATATAAGAAAATCAATTCTCTTTTTATATTCTAGGAATAAACAATAGGATAAAAAAAAAAAGCAAATACCTAGAAAAATATTTAATAAAAAATGTGCCAGTTTCTACACAGAAAATAATAAAAGAGTACCAAGATAATCTAAAGAAGACCTAAGAAATGGAGAGATATACCTAAATATCTACATCTAAATATTTGTATTATGCATAGATATTAAGACATGGAAGATTCAATGCTGTATAGACGTCGTTCATCCCAAATTAATATATAGGTTGAATGGAATCATAAACAAAATTCAGGGTAGATTTTTTTTTAGTAGAAATTGGTACAAGCCAGGGAGAGGGAGAGAGAGAATCTTAAGCAGCCTCCATGCTCAGCGCAGAACCCAGCTGGGCACTTGACCCTACTACCCTGGAATCATGACCTGAGCTGAAATCAAGAGTCCGACACTCAATCAACTGAGCACCCAGGAGCCCTGCCAATTCTAAAATTAGACGGAAATGCAAAGGGCCAAGAATAAACACCATGGTCTTTAAGAAGAAAAAAAAGGGGGTTGGAGAACTTACCCTACTGGATATCAAAACTTATTATTAAGCTACAATAAAACAAAATACAGATGTTTGAAACAGACTACTTGAGTGTTTGGTGACAAAGTTCATAGTGCAGCCTAGTAGAGGAAAGAATAGTCTCATCAATAATGGTGATTTAGTGATAGGGTTGCCATATGGAAAAAATATATTTTGATCTCTACCTCATACTGTAAACAAAAATCAATGCTAGGTGGATTAAAGATTGATTTTAATTTTTTAAAAGTTTTTATTATTTATTTATTTAGAGAGAGTGGGATAGGGGCAAAGAGAGGGAGAGAGAGAATCCAAGCAGGCTCCACACTGTCAGTATAGAACCCAACATGGGGCTCGATCCCACAAACTGTGAGATCATGACCTGAGCTGAAATCAAGAGTTGGATGCCTAACCAACTAAGCCACCCAGGCACCCCTTAATGATTTAAATGTCAAAGATAAGACAAAATTTCCAGATCACAGCACAGGAGGATATGCTAATATCCTTAACAATTTTAAACAAATAAAAATAGCACTAGTCTTCAAGTTCAAAATTAGATTACATTTAAATTAGGTATTTCTTTCATCAAAGGACACCCTTAAATGAAATGGTAAAATATCTGTGACTTTTGCTTCAGAATAATTAAATGGTGATGGGAGGGGGCGAGGCGGGATAGAAATATGAAAGCATAGCTGAAACTAGATTGGTTGTATATCTTGTTTTTGAAACTGGGGTTTTATTGCATACTTCTTCCACTTTTATTTATGTTTGAATTTTCCCATAAATAAAAGTTTAAAAACAAGAGACACTATTAAAAAGGGAAAAGACAAACCGGAGTGAAAGAAGTTACTTACAATACATAGAACCAGGAAAGGGGCCTATGTCTAAAATGTATGAAGAATACCTACACAAGGGGTTGCCTGGGTGGTTCAGTGGTTGAGCATCCAACTTCGGCCAGGTCATGATCTCACACCTCATGGGTTCGAGCCCCGCATTAGGCTCTCTGCTGTCACCACGAGCCAACTTCAAATCCTCTGTCTCTCTCTCTCTACCCTTCCCCTTCTCACACACTCTCTCTCAAACATAAATAAACATTAAAAAAAAAAAAAGAATACCTACACATGATTAAGGAAAAGACATTCAACTCAACAGAAAAATGAACAAAAACAAGTGAGAAGGCACAAAAGAGGATTTTAACCCAAATGGTTAAAAAAACAAAGGAAAATGATGTCAGTCTAATTAGTAATTAAAGAATTAGAAATTAAAGCCACAATTCAATACTCACATTCAATGGCATAAGTAATTTATCATTTGTTTATATATTTATAATATACACACATGTAATACACACACACACACACATACATACTGGAGTGACAGGCCCTCGAGTTCAGCACCAGTACCATAATGATGTTAACCTAGAATGGTGAAGATTAAAAACATTGACAATACCAAGTGTTGGTGAGCAGGTGGTGTAACCAAAACTCTCATACACAGTTGGTAGGTGAGAATTTTGGTACAACTAATTTGGAAAAGAGTTTAGGAATATCACCAAATTTGAATATGCCTATCCCTATAACTCAGCAATTCCATTCCTAGCTAGATACCCTTAAACGTGTGTGTGTGTGTGTGTGTGTGTGTGTGTGTGTATCTCCAAAGGACAAGTAAGAATTTCAGTAGTAACAAGTAATATTATTCATAATAGCTGGAAACTGGAAATGACTGAAGTGTCAACAAACAATAGAATGAATAAACAATCATAGTTTATTTATGTTATAGAACACCACGCAATAAAGAAAAATAATGAACTATTGCTACATACATCAATATAGATGCATATAAAAAACACAATATTGGTCAAAAGAAGCCACCCATATATAAAATACAAACTGTGTGATTTTACTTAAATAGCCTTCAAAAATGAGCAAAACTGATCTAATATTACTGTGGAGGACAGAAGAATAGATATCACATATGGGACTTGTGGATTAGGGCAGGATGATTGTCGAGGGACAGGATGGGGCTTTTGGATTAGGACAATATTCTGTTTCTGGACCTGGGTAGTGATTACAGAAGTGTTTGCACTTTGTGATATGAGCTATCGAACTGTACCCTTTGAATTTGATACAAATTCAAAGGGTTTTTTGATATGTAGATTGTACTTCAATAAGGATGTCTATTAAAACAGGAGAATGAGAGGGAATTCTGATAGATGAAAAAGTCACTTCAGTGTAGCAGAATTGTGAGTGAATTTAAAAAAAAAATCTTGCTTTTAATTTGGTTGTTACAATAAATAAAATTTGGGTGGGATAAAAAGTAATGTAGCCTTTGTTCAAATGCAAACTGGAGATGGGAGACCCTTGAATTCTGGGCCAAGACCACAATCATTTCAGCCAGAAAAAATTTTAGAGCTGCTATCAGAACAGCCTCCCAAAGAATCTTGCTCAAAAAGCTGTGAACTTCTAATTTTGAACAATATAGTTTCCAGGTACATCCTCCAAATAAAACCCCACAAACCTACTGCAATATATATCTGAGTAGTTGAATAAGGAAATGAACTATTAGACAATTAAATGTTGAAAGAAAACTACTAATAATATTGAAAGAACCTCTCTTTCTTCTTTTTTTAGAGTTGAATTTTTAAAATTGAGGTATAATTGGGGCACCTGGGTGTCTCAGTCGGTTAAGCATCCGACTTCGGCTCAGGTCATGGTCTCACCGTTCGTGGGTTTGAGCCCCGCGTTGGGCTCTGTGCTGACAGCTCCGGAACCTGAAGTCTACTTCGGATTCTGTCTCCCTCTCTCTCTGCCCCTTCCCCGATCGCTCGCGTGCGCGTGCTCTCTCTCTCTCTCTCAAAAATAAACATTAAAAAGATTTTAAGTTGAGGTATAATTGACATATAACATTAGTTTCAGGTATACAGCATAATGGTTTGATATTTGTATCTCTTGCAAAATGGTCACCACAATATGTCTAGTTAACATCCATCACCATTTACAGATACATTTTTTTCCCTTGTGATGAGAACTTTTAATATTACATTATTACATTGTGATGAGAGCTTTTAGGAGCTACTCTCCTAGCAACCTTCAAATATGCAATATGGTATTATTAAAAAAATTTTTTTTTGTTTATTTATTTTTGAGAGACAGAGAGAGAGCAAGAATGGGGGAGGAGCAGAGAGAGACACACACACAGAATCCAAAGCAGGCTTCAGGCTCTGAGCTCTGTTGGCACAGGGCTCAAACCCATGAACCGTGAGATCATGACGCTTAACCGACTGAACCACCCAGGCACCCCCAATACAGTAGTATTAACGTTAGTCACCACGCTGTTCTCTGTGGTGGGATACAGTCCACATCTGATTAGCAGAATAACAAAATTTTTGAGACGTGATGTTCTTTGTTCCTTTGATAGGAAGATTTTGGGTTGGGGAGGGATTGGTCTTTGCTCCTCATTTTGAGAAATGTTTCCTTTTTTTATTGCTTTATAATAAAGTTCTAATTTAAATTTTATAAATTATGATGTGTGTACTTCTCTCTTCCTTTTTAAACTAGCATCACAGTATAAAGATGTTCTAAATTGGGAACATGGGGCTGGGTGGGAAGAAAGGGCTTTACTTCATACACGAGGAATCCTGTCTTTACCTGAGCATGGCCACAGCAGATATCTTATCTTGTTATGCTTGGACTTGTACCAAGGATCCATGAAGGATCTATAAACCTAACACAAAGGATTGTGTGCGGTTAGTGTAACTTTGAAGAGGGATATTCTAATTCTCTTCCAGTATCACATTAGTTTTCATCTAATTTAGAATTCCCATTTGATAGCCTAAAATCCTTGGAAGTTCAAGGTAGCTCTTCTTTACACTTGACCCTGATCTTTACACAACAGAAAAGGCAATGGCACTGGATTGGGAACCAAAAAGTGCAGGCTCTAGTCTTGATTTTGCTGCTTACTAGTCTATAGTGATTACTTAATCTCTTTGAGCCTTAGTTTCCTCAACTCTACGTATTTAATATCCCCTGCTTCAGAGTTATTACATTTTTCTTGAAAAGCCTAAGACACAAGGTAAATATAGGCTAACATCATTATGTTAGTAGTAGTCATTGTTATCTTTCGATCTCATTCTAAATTTTTTTTAAAAATCTTTTTTTTTTAACGTTTATTTATTTTTGAGACAGAGAGAGATAGAGCATGAACAGGGGAGGGGCAGAGAGAGAGGGAGACACAGAATCGGAAGCAGGCTCCAGGCTCTGAGCCATCAGCCCAGAGCCCGACGCGGGGCTCGAACTCACGGACTCACAGACCGTGAGATCGTGACCTGAGCCGAAGTCGGACGCTTAACCGACTGAGCCACCCAGGCGCCCCTCTCATTCTAAATTTAAAAGATAAGGCATATAGTATAGTGGTGATTAGTCTTGGGAAAAATACAGGGAAGTGAAGTCAGAATAAGGAATGGGAAAATGAACACATTGGTAAGTACAGATTTTTTAAAAGGGCAAAATTTTGATGTTAAAAGGTCAAATAACCTTTTAAATTATTTTTCTATGCCACACACTCTCACTTTGGATATAGTAGACATCTGTTGTGTTTTTCTACTTGTAACCTGCCCTCTTCTAGAAACAGCAATCTCTTTCCTTGGAGAACTGCTTTTCCCAAACTCCATGGTTTTCTGGTGGGCTGCTTAATGGCATTACTCCATTCAACTGGCTAGAGGTGGGTATGCCTGGGGATTTGCAGGTGACCCCAGCCAGGAAAACCAGCATCCTTCCTTGACATTGTTTACATAGACCCTGATGGGGGAAATCTCTTTTCTCTGGAGTTCTAAGTGGGATTTTTTAAATCTTGGAACTCCTTTGTGTAATAAACAACTCATCCCCTCATTCTACCTTTCTTGCTGCCTAGACACTGGTGGTTGGGAACTAAGATCATCTTTTGAGGGATCTGAAACCATTTCTCCCACATCTTTACACTTTGCTTCTAAACACCACATCTGTTTACTAGATAATGTAGTTTCTAAGCAGTTAAGAACATGTATTAAAGAGACACAGATTTAAAAACAAAAACACCAGGTAACCTTAAGTAAAAGAAAATCTCACACTTTTTTTTTTTTTTTTTAAGTTTATTTATTTTAAGAGAGAGAGAGAGAGCATGGGCTAGTGCATGCAGGGGACAGGCAGAGAGAGAGAGAGAGAGAGAGAGAATCCCAAGTAGGCTCTGAGATGTCAGCACCAGAGAGAGGCCCTTGGGGCTCCATCCCACAAACCATGAGAACCTGAGATCAAGAGTTGGTCGCTTAACCACCCAGGTGCCCCACTTTCACTATTCTTTTAGACCAAGTCTATTTAGTCAACAGTAGAATCTCCAGGTACCTAAAATACTTGTTATCATGAAATAGTTAATTAGCATTTAAATTTTCCAAATTGTTTTAAAAAATTGTTTTAACCTTTGTTTTGTTTGAACTAGGATTCAAACAATGGAGCAAAATGGTTTTGTTGTTGTTGTTGTTTCTTTATCATTAAGCACATGGCCTGGGCCTGGTTACATTTTACCTCTCTTTGAAATAGTTATTTCCTTGAGAGCAATAGAATTTAGAAATTAATTCAAAGTCTCTTCATGTGCTTTACAAATATCAGATGAGGTTCTGGTAATGAAATCATGGGGCAGAAGTAATAGCTTAAAGTTATCCTTGGACATTAGAATCCAAAAGGGAGCCGTGACAAGCAAACACTTATGTTGATTTTGCAACCCTTGGTGTTTCCTTATCTGTTTTGACTTGGTGGAAAACAAAAGGAGACCACCCTTTGGCTTCCCAATATGTAATAGAATATTGAAAATTTCTAATAGCAAATAAATGCATTAATATATTTACCTAAATATATTT